>NC_046160.1:38565182-39165182 GCF_011064425.1 Rattus rattus | reverse complement strand
AGTTCCTAGGCAGGTGGTTCTAAACTGTTTAACTAGGTAGCTAACTAAATAGAAGCCTGAAAGTGAGCCAGTAAGTGTTGTGGTTTGCCCTGAAGTTAACTGTATTTTGATGCTAATTCCACTGCCCCAAGGACAGCAGCCTAGTCACATACTCGGGAATCAGGTGACTTGGTCAGAACCTTTTCCCCATTGAATTTGTAAAGTACAGGTGAGGGCAGGTATAGGATAGAAGGAGGCCTGTCATTGGAGGAGAAGGAAGGATGGGCGGGAGAGAAGTTTGAAGGAAGAGGAGGAGACGAGGAGAGAGGAAGAGACAGGAGGGAGAGAGGGGCGGAGAAGCCGTGGCAGGACAAGATGGCAGGTGATGTTAAGATTCTGCTCTGTGTATTTACAGGTTGTTATTAATGTTCCTAAGGGATGGATGGTACTGGGCTTTGTATGTTTAAGTGGGCAATTATATCTTACCAATTGGATCTAAGATTATTGTGTTGTGTGTTCTTTTATATGAGGGTTTGAGTGTAGGAAAGTGTGCGGCTGGGATGTGTTTCCACCAAGATATCTAGCAGATATCTTGGAGCACCGCAGTGCGGACCCAGTGGGATAAAAGACATCAATACTCTTTTAGTTTTATATTATTACAACAAGTAAGCAGTATTCGTTTTTCAGTTCCTGCCTTAATTTCCCTCAAGAATGTACTATAAGTGTAAACCAAATAAATCTTGTAAGCTTCTTTTTTTTCATGGTGTTTGCCTGAAAAACCAAAAGGAAATTAGAACAGTCAGGGTGATCATAGATCTAGAAAAGCAAAACCAAGAGTGAAATAATTGTGAAAAACCCACAAAGGATACTTAGCAAGGAGTCCAGGTACAAGGTCAATTCTATCAATATTGCTTTTAGTTCTTGACGATTGAAAAAAACATAATCAATACTATATCTGTTGACAATACTGAAATGGCTGGTTATTAATTTAACAAAGATGTCAGAGTCAGTTAAACCCAGAAACATTGAATGAGTCAGCACATATGCTTGTGATGGACATATTAATCAATGTAACTTCAAAAGCCCACGTGAACGTTTTAAAACCTACTGGCAGAAAAATCAACTATGCCACATCTCTACAAAGGCTCACTGGGACACAGGGCTTCGTTTCCTGATATTTCTAAGAATTTGTTCTGAGAACACTTAAATCACCCTGGTCAATTGTCATCTCTTTTGTGGAGCCTTTCCCTACACACTTGGTGCTGTTGCCGCACTCTTCATACCATGCGCATCCCTCTTAACTACCCTCACATATCAGATTTACATCCCATGTGGTTCTTTTGCTAGACTCTGGGTTCTTAGGGAAAGCTTTCATGTCTTTCATTTTGTACACTCACTGGCATGAAATAAATCGGGTACTTAACAGTTAATGACATATGTAGAAAAAGCATCCTTATAGATTCCATTGCCTAGAATCTATAAGGATATATTCATATGGATTAGCAGCTGTAAATTGTATGTGATAAATGTGATATGCATTTTGTTTAATAAAAAGGTCAGACAATGAATACACTTTGGTTTTAACTCTATAGCATTGTATTATTCCTGAGCTGAAAGAAACTTAGAAATATTGCAGTAAGAGCTGGTAGTGGGTGTAGCTTGATGTTTGCTATCCTTAGTTTGTCAGATGTTAGGGGCATGAGAAATCTGTTCCTAAGAGATGCCTTGAGATGCCCATGTGACCTGAGAAAGTGTCCTTGTTGAAGACTGCCTACATGTCCAGGGAGAGCTTGAGCAGTTAAGCCAGCACAGTTGCAAATTCATTTATCTCATATCATGGAACCCCCATTTTCCATGCTGTTGGAAAATGTTAAACGAAAAAGGAAGTGTTAGTCTCAGTCACACAGAAGGTACCAGGAGACAGACTCATGGTAGGTTCTGTACGTGGCAGCCCAATGCTGGACTAGCAACTGCTTGGCATCAGAACCACAGTGTCTGACTTAAGAAAACTCTTGAGATATTCCAGGCATGGCAGGAGGCCTTGTTTATTATGTCCACAGGGCCATGAATTGTGGGAGATCCAGCAGAATAGGAACCAGGCTCTCGATGTGGGAATGTGATATTCCTAGCCAGGGTTGAGGTTGCTGGGAGGTATTGTGGTCTAAGAAACACATGTGTAAGTAACAGCATTGAGTTAGAAGCTGAGACTCAGACCACTCCCTGATTACTGTGCAGCAGAGCCAAGTGTTTAACCAGAAAACAATCCTTAATGAGCATCTCTGCAGATGCTTGGAAGAGCAGAGCAGTGACATTCTCCCACATTGTTCTTGAAAGTCAAAGTACAATCAAGAACAGCGTAGAGACTAGGGTTGTTGACTGAGGCCGTGGAGGAGCAAGACAGTACCACACGTGCACTCTTGCTGGATTCCTACGTGACTTGGCTGACCATAGCAAACCACACACACACACAGACACACACACACACATACACCACAGCAAACCACACACACACACACACACACACACACACACCCCACACACACACACCTGGCTGTCTTTTAAACCGTGAAGGATGGGAGATGCTAACGTCCAGGCGTGGAAACTAAGACAGGCAGGTCTCACTTTGCCAATGCTTTGGGCTAAAGTGAGAGATGAATGGAGAATTAAGGTACGTGTTTTCAGTACGTATAAGTGAAGCAGTGACTTCTGGCATGAAGCCTTTGCACAGAGCCCTATTTGAGGCACACCTTTGGATAGAAATGTTCTCTGGGATTTACTGAATTACAAAACTGCCTATCCCACTTCTGTTACTTCCCACCATACCCTACAGCACAGCCCAAGTGGACACAGCCTGTGAGCAGAAAATGAGGACCCAGAAGTGGACAGACACTGTTTGCACATGAGTTGGGCAACTGCTCATTTCTGAAGTCCTGGGGCAGCAGCTCAGAAGTGGATACCAGGAAGCTGAGGTCTGAAAGAGCTATAGCTCAATGTGCATGAGCTTCACCTCAGCTGAGGGGCTTCCCATCATGATCCCTGGAGGCATAGGGGCTTGTGGAAGTGGACCTTCATCTTAGTAGAACCCCATAAGCCTGGGAGGCATGAAATATGAAGACTTCCCTCTTCTCAAATGGTTTTATTAATTTTATAAGATTTTTTTCTCTGTTATTTTCCTAGTTCATGGATATAGTTCAGGCTGACCTTGAACTTGTAATCCTCTTACTTCATTCTCCTCATTATTTGGCTATCACCATGGCTACCACAACTATTTTATAATAATTTCTTCCTCCCCCTACCTTCCCTCCTCTTCCTCTTTCTCCTCCTCTTCCTCTTCTTTCTTCTCTTCTCCCTTCTCTCCTTTTTATATTCCTCCTCCCCCTCTTTCACTTTCTCCTCTCCTTCCACCTTCCTTTCCTCCTTCTCATCCCATTCCTCCTCTCCTTCGTTTTCCTGTTTCTTCCATTTCTCTTACTTTTCATCTGTTGCTACAATGAAAGATATATATCTATTTTTATTCCTTCATAATTTCATACTTGCCTATACTGAATTTTCATCACCTTCTTTCTGCATTACACTCAACTTCCATCTCTGCTGTTTTCTTTCCAATAAGCCCCCGACTTTGATATCCTATTTTTGGCCCAATGAGTTAAATTATGACTGTTTGCATGAGCATGAATTGGGGTTATTTACTGAATCATGGACAACCTATAAGTGGCTATATCACTATAGAAAGTGACATGCCCTACCCTGGACACATGAACTCTCTCAGACTTTCACGAGCCCTTCCCTTGTGCATAATGAAATCCTGATGGGCTCAATCCTATGCAGGTCTGGTATAGGTAACCACAGTGACAGTGAGTTCCTGAGTACAGTGGCTTTGTCAAGTCCAGAAGATTCTGCCTAGAATCACTCCTCAAATGGACAAGGTTGTGCCTGTTCTGCTTCAAGGGTCACTGCTGAATTTTAACAAACAATACTTTTATTCTTTCTCCCTGGATCCCAGATGACAGCATGCGGCCAATTGCCATGTGGTTTCCATAGAGAGTTCATGGCATTGCTTTGGGCTAAACTGTGAATTCTCCCCAATAGATGGATGTCTCTGGAAAACATGCACATGCCACGCATGAAACATCTTTCTAAGTAAGTATGAACCCCACAGTGTGGTGCACAGTCCTCACTTGGTTCACACCTATGAGTAGTACATGAAGTAACCTTGGATCCCAGAGAAACAATTTCTCCCAGTTGTTCTCTTTCTTATTCTGCATTTCCTAGAGGACATGTTTGGTGTTATGAGTAAAAACCAATATGGCTGTATATAGTTCTGGGAGTGAAACAGGGGTATGAATAGGTAAGTATTAATCAGTTACAAGCTGAGATTGCACTAATGGAGGTGTTCAAGGGACGTGACAGTGAAGAGAGGGTGATACCTCTTGTCATTCTAGTAGAGAAGCGCAAGTGGCAGTGGCTCCTGCATCAAGTCTATGTCCATTGCATTAAGGCTCTCATTCTTCTCAGTGACTTTGGTTTTGCTCTCCAGAGCAACACCAGTTCCATGTAGTTGCTCTTTCATATGTGCTTCGTGTAGACTGGACCACAGCCTTCACATCCCTCCCAACTCTTTTCTCTCATGGGCCAGACATTCTCCATTCCTTCACATTTCCTCATATTGAGTGGTTTCTGAGACCTCCTCTTCATGATTTTCTATATTGTCTGTTTTAATTTATGTTTTCTGCTTAAAGCAGGGTTCTTGATGAAGATCCAGCACCACTGCTGTGGGGTGTACAAGGTGATACATTTGATTCTTTGCCATGAATACCTATCACTGACATTCAGTCCTATCAACCCAGGCATTACAGTTACCATGGGGAAAAATATGTATAGACCATGTGCTTAAAAACTTGGTCCTAAGCTGGTGGCACTGTTTTGAAAGTTTGTAGGAACTTTAGAGCGAGGGGTATCTTGTTGAAGGATATTATAGCCCAGTGGTACATTCTGTCACATTTTTTCCTTCTTGTTTTGCTGAGCTTTGAAGAGTTCCAGGAACATATTCTCACCAACACAGAGTTCCCTGACATGGTGACTTCTCTACCACTATGGACTGTATCCCTAAAAACTGTGAGACAAAACTAACCCTTCTCTCTTAAGTTGCTTTTGCCAAGTTCTCTGACACAACTAATGCTCTAGGCAAACTCATTACAAGCCCCTGCTCCTCGTTCACTAAATGTTGATTTAGTCATTGGAACCCAAGACTAAATATCTGTCACAGTTATTTTTATCTGGTGATAAACTTGAACTTGAACACATTGTATCCAAATTCCAGAACCTTGAATTATATTTGCAAAACTGACAGCAGCTTAGAAAACATTGTTTCCTGATTCATATGTAGAGACTCAAAGACAGCATTTCTTAGGGAAGTCTGTAACTTCCTTCATGACAGTAAGTTCAGATGCTTATTAAAGTGTTAACTTCTTGTCCCCATTTGAGACCCACAGTATCAGACAAACAAGGGTGGGGTGTAGGCTCATTATCTTCAGCCCCAGAGTTTAAACGGATCAAGTGATTAGCTGTTTGTAACATGAATAATGGACAGTAGTTCAGGACAGATGGTTACTTCTGGTTAATGCAATGAATGATGATACTGTAAGTGAACACATGTTCAAAGGGCAGTGTTTCATTTTGAGACAGAGCCTAAGCTGATCTTGAACTTCTGATCCTTCTGCCTCCACCTCCAAAATGCTGGGACTATAGTCACACACCATTATGCCAGGTTTCTATGGTTCTGGGAAGCAAACAAGGCTTTGTATGTGTTTGTAAACATTCTACCAACTGAGCCACATCCCTGGGCCTAACGTGCTGTAATGATGAACTGATGCTAGAGGAATCCTTAGGGAGCTTGTAAAAACCATTGACCTATGACATCTTCCCCTGTGAGCTTGCTTCAGCTCAGGCCAGGGAGCAATTCCAGAAGTACAAACATGAGCTTGGCATTGCAGCCGTGGTAGCTATGCTGTGTGGGATGAACTGCTCTTCTGCTTGGCTGCAGGGAAAGGCGAACCTCATGTTTGAGTGGTAACACCTTTGGCCTCACTGGGCTCAGGAGCTCAAAACTGAGGGAACTGACTCACAGGTCTCTCCACACACCCCACAGCTCTGACTTCACACCACAGTAGACAGTGTGGGCTTGGCAGTGTGCTAAGGAAGAGCCTCCTGGAACACGCATTTACTGAATCCTAACTCTCGAGACTAGCGCTCTATATTTACCAATCTAACATGGCTGCCAAGGTTGCACTATTCTCCTGTGGCTCTGATTCCACTCAGCTGTAACAATCACTATTTTTAATGCTGAGTGAATGTCACATATTTCTCTCTCCTTGGAGAGTTCTAATTATCTGTTTGTCAGACCCCCTCTGAGAAAATGAATGTTCAAGATTTCTTGAAAGAAGCCTTCTCATCCTAACTTCTCCCTCTCTTGGCAGTCATAAGAGTGTCTGGAGGTCATTCTATACTTTTCTAATACCTGGCTATACCTCTCCTAGCATTTCTTGCAACTTAATGTATATTAACGTGTCCTTCAAAAATACATATATTGAAATCTTTCTCTTATTTACAAACATATACCACTATTTCTACCATTATCTGTGATATCAAGGAAAACTTTAAAAATAAAGAAGCTTATTCTAAAAGCAAACATGGTTATAGTTGGAAGTGTATTAAATCTAGAAGTTTGGAGGAAATCTATCATTAATTACAATATACCAACACTGCTGTCTTATAATATAGTGTAATTATGGTCATGTGCACAGATATATCCTCATGGAGATAAAATCTCATATCCACCTTCAATTTTCATTAGCATCATCTACCTGACTCATGGCATCATAGTAACATCAGTTAAAAATCATTATATAGATATTCCATCAAGTTAACCATAATGCTGCTTCCTGTAGGCAATACCACGAGTGCCTTCACTATAAGGGCTCTTCAGTCTCCATATCTTTTCCATCAGGATTTAAAAAAAGGATGATACCTAGGGGACATTGTTAAGGTTCTTGATACATATTTCCCAGTTGATTACCAAAAAGGGCTGAATCCCTTTAAACTCCTACCAGCAATATGTGAGTGTATTTATTGGCATAATGTATCCTATGAAAACCATAGTTACACATTCAAAGGGGGAAAATAGCATTCTATATTAGGAGGATAGTAGAAGTGTTTTCTGAGTTGAACAGCTCTCAAGATAGTTGAAGCACTTGTTTTATAGAAAGTTCAGTCAATTGCTTGCCCATTGGTCATCATAGGGTGCACTTCCCAAAGCAGGAGAAAATACCAGCAATGTATAACTCAGATAGATTCTATGTTTGGTGATCAAGCTCTCTGCCAACTCTCCTAGTCAGTCATCCAGTGTCACCAGGAAACCAGAATCATTTGGTAAGTTCAGTGTTGCAGGAATAGAGGATCCCAAGGAAACATGTGGGAAACTCAGCAGCAGCAGATGTTTCTCCCCAGAGGTGACATATCAGTTGAGCTAGGAGGCTTGGAGGTGATGGAGAAAGAATGAATGGATGTTTCACAAGGAACTCCGCCATTTGCAAAACAGCCTGGAGTCTTCAAGGAACTGAAAGTAATGATACTGAATTAGGGATGACACAAGGTTAAGAATTAGGGAGTTATCAGGTTGAGAGCTGTCACAGTGGGAGTTTGTGCATCTTTAAAGTGTCTACACTTGACACAAGGCATTAGGGATCAAAGGCGGGTTCCTAAGCATCGGGTGTCATGATTATAAGGGGTAGAAGTAGAAGAAATAATACCTGGGATAAACCAGGAGAATCATGGCGGCTGCTTGATCTAAAATAGTTGTGTAGAGAAAGCAGGGCATGACAGACACACTAACCAAGTGGGACCTCTAAGACTTGCTTTGAAAACTTAGGTGAATTAGGATTATCGTGTTTCTGAAGATTATACCATTGAGGAAAGGAATGCAAGTGATTGAGTTGAAGAATTATGAACTTAAACATTGTAAATTTTAGATGTTAATTTTTTAAAAAATCCAGGTAGGAAGCCATGTACGTGAATCTCAAGCCCATGTGATTCTGTCTGTCTTGGAAATAGAATGAGGCATGAGCTCACAGGAATCACGACATGACAGAGGAGAAGCTGCCAGGATATGGGTAGTGAAAAGGTGCAGGCAGTTGTGGTACTGAGACATGACAGAGAAGTAGCCATAGACTTGGTCAGAAGGACTGTACTGTTATCACTTATGCTTCTCGTGTTTTTCTCTGCTCACTTATTTATCCATGTTCTAGTTTCATTTCTGTTGATGTGGTTAAAAATCTATAACCAAAAGCAGTTTCAGGAGGGAAAGGGGGTTTATTTAGTTTACAGTTCCAGGTTATAGTCAATCATCAAGGGATGTTGAGGCAGAAATGTTATGTCTGGCCTGTTTGCAATTTTGCACAGCTTTACTTCTGATCATGTAACTCACACCGAAAGGATTAAACTGGAGCCCTGGAGGATTCTGCTTGCTAGTCTGTCCTCAGCTAGTTTTCTTCTCTAGCTCAGGACCACATGACTAGGTATTGCTCCACTCACAAGTTGATCTGGGCCCTCCTACGTCAATTAACCATCAAGACATCAGTTGTCACAGACATGCTCGTAGGCCAGTCTGATCTGGGCAGTTCCTTCTCTGTGACTTTCCTCTCAGATGACTCAGTCTGTATCAAGATGACAGAAAAACTCCCTAAGACATGTGTACTTCTCATCATTTTCTCTAGTCATTCATGTATATAGTGAACAATTATTAAGTCACAGGGTTAAACTCGGACAAGTCACAAATCAGTGAGACACTTTCTCCTCCAAAAGAGGGATATGGCCAGTCTAATGGCAAAGGCAAGCATAAGGGCTCCAAATGGCAATGCAGGGTAACAGATGCCTAACATTAGCAGGGCATCATTTGAATTTAGGTTGGTTTCACTCTCTAGGACTGTTTTTAAAGTTGATAATGCCCCAGTGAGAGGAGACTTAAATGAACTGGATGAAGGAGAAGTGGAATCTGACAAGATAGGCATTATGACCAGAAATACATGAGCGTTAGGGGAAATCCAATTTGGCCAATGTGCCTGCATTCGGGGGGACTTGGGAGGTGTCTAGAAATGAGGTGGGCCTTATTTCTAGGCACCCATGATGGAAGACACTGTGTACCAGAACAAGAAATTCAACCACGTTTTGGAAGCATCACTGGGAAGCTGTTTTCTCCTGGGAGAGTCATGGTGATGATGTAAGCTATAATGAGAGCAAGATGGAGGGGCCTCAGTTTCTTTTCTGATGCAGTGACAGCATATTCTGACCAAAGCAACTTAAAAGCAGGTTTATTTTGAGGGGTTGCGGGTTACAGTCCATAGTGACATAGAGATCACAGCAGTAGGAGCTTAAGGAAACTAGTCACACTGCATACACTGTCAAGAAGCAACCAATGCCTATGCTTTCACGTCCTTTCTCCTTTTTATTTGGTCCAGGACTCAACCCATGAAATAGTCCCACCCATGACTGAAATAGATCTTCTTATATCTATTAATGTAATTGAGATAACTCCCCATGGGTACGCTCAGAGGCTTGTCTCCCAGGTAGTTATAGAATCTGTCAAGCTTACAAGTAACACTAACCACCAGAACATGGCATGTGGGTACCTTAGAGAAGGGAGTATGGAGATTGCAAAATAATCTGGGTGAAATGATAAAGGGCAGGGTTTAGCCAGCCAAGCTGTGTTGGAAAGAAACAGCCCAGGGTCTGAAATGTTAAAAAGCTAGACTAGAGAGATGTGGAGCCACCTGGTAGTAAAGGGTGGGTGGATGGTAGTGTGGTGGTGGTCTGACCAGGTTGGTTGCTTCAAATGATCTACCTTCAGCCCTCAGTGCAACCTGACATCTTGGTGTTTCAACTGTACTGGCTATGGGAAAGAGCACCAGATCTACACAAATCAGCCAATCTATGGTTGAAACTACAACATGCCTCATGCTGTTCTTAGTGCTAAATAAGTAAGAGAGGTGTCTCAGAAATGGTGATCATTTTTAATAGTGTTCTCTCTGCTAGAACAGTTAGATGAGTCACAACCCATCCAGTGTTGAGTTGTAGACATACACTCGGAGCATGCTGTAATCTTTGAAAAGGGTGGGAATCAAAGTAACAGCTGGGGAAGAGGCAGGATCTGGGCCAGGATGGGGATAATGGGAGCTATAAATCCACAGTGCTATGAGTGTACAGTGATGGTGAAGCCAACTATTAGATTAGGCTGCAGGCTGAGGTTCTGTGCCTCTTATCAAATCATCAAGCTAGTTTAAGATTGGAGACTTTGAAATAGGAAGTTATCATAACTAGATGGTCTATTTTGGGTGCTGTGATTATCATTAAAATGTCCTCTAGTGTCACCCCACTCCTTAAACATTTTGGTGGCACCTTTAAAGACCTTCCTGCATGAGGTGATATGCAGGGACCACCTATATTCACAGAATACTAGGCCTGATGCTAATGAGACTGTATGGGTAGGGATTGGCCCAGAGGCCTCTGTTTCATGCCAAGGTAGACCATCTATGCTGACAGCTTCTTTGTTTGGGGAACTAATGATCAAGAAAGCCATCATTTGAGCCAGGCCTGGGATGAGCCAAAAGAATCATGAGTTCAATGTAAATTTGGACAACTTAGTAAAATTCTGCCTCAAAGTGGAAAAAAGGAGGGGGGCCCTAAAGCTATAATTTAGTAGTAGAGGGCTTGACTAGGTGGTTAAGATTTTGGGTTCAATTCTCAGTACTAAAAAGGAGACAATAAGGCCATTCAGTGCTGTTTTTATTGGAGTGATCCATTATCCATTATAAAAAGTTCTGAACACACTGTATCTTTCCCTGGAGGGATGGGAGATCCAAACTGAGGAATAATGGCCCCACTGTCACCTGGGACCAGGTGTCTCTATGTTTTCTGCCTGGTTTCATTTTTTGAATTGTCAGAGGAACTAAAACCTTAGGAAGGAAACTCTAGATGCTTACCTTAACCCTTTATCAAAACAAGGAAGCTGTGTGCCAGCATATAGTAGATAATAAAGGTGTGACTTCAGGGAACCCAGTGAAGACTTGCTAACAAAGTCCCCAGCTTGGTGTTCTGTCTTGATATCTATCTCTCATTCTTCTATTTTGTGACCCTTGAGGAGCCTTTTCTTGGTGATTAAAGAATTAGATTTTCCTTGGAAAACCTCTCACATTTCTCACTCTATGCCTGATTGATTGGTTGATTGACTGATTGATTGTTTTGGGAGGTGGGAGTGGGTTGTCCTTACTCATAACTCTTAGCATGAAACTCCTTCCTCATGTTCCACTATGCCAGACTCACACTCAGACAGACCATCTACCAACAGCAAATCAAGCAATCTCCATGGTGTAGATGGAGGGAATTATGTGAAAACTTTACCTGTCTCTGTGTAAAGAGGAGTCATATGTTCTAACATGGTCTAGTGACCTATGTACAAAGAGGTTAATATTTTAGCTGTCCATGTTAGAAGTATTGGCTTGACTCCTCACATCTGGACCTTGATCAGAAGGTCCTGGGGAGGGTCTTCCCTGGTGAGTAAGCCTGTTCATCTTTAGTTCTCAGAGCCTATTCTTTAATAGGTGGAATAGAGAGGCAATAGGAACATTGCTGTTCATTGGCAAAGGCCAAATTTCTTCTGTGAAAGAGCTGGGCCACAAGGTTTTAGAATGGCCTTGATGAGTATCTGGATGCTTGTGAGACGTGGAGGATATTCCATAATTTGTTTTCTCCTGACCACTGTACTAGGAGTGTGAAGTGTTCTGAAAAGCTTCCCAACTATTTTCCATAACAGCAAAAACTCTAGTAGCTATTCTCAAGTTTGATGCCTATGATCAGTATTTGCTCTGAGCTTTGGCTCTCTCCAAAAAGGAGTGGGAACTCTCTGGTGGCTATTCTTCTAACGCTGTGTGCATTCTCACTGATCTGTTACCCACTGGGTGGAAAAACGCTGGCAGAGAGTAAGAAGTGACAAGCTTGGCACCTCCTGTAGAGTCTTATATGCCTTACTGCCACCCTTTGACTCACCATGTGCCGTGCATCAGCAAGTAGCAGAACAATATTTTCTTATAATAATTTTAGAGTCCTCTTTATCTTCTAAAAAGATTACAACTGTGGCACACATGGTAAGTAAAAAAAAATAAAATAACTAAGTAAATCAAATATAATTTCCTAGCTCACATGGAGGATTCTTATAAAACCATAGTATAGATTCGTTTCAAATTAGTGAGATGATATGTATGTGTGCATAAATGTGTACATGAGGGAGGGAATTGGGAAAGGGAAACAAAAAATAGAATGATGAAGGTGAGAAAGAGAACGGATGTGAATGTCCCCTGCTGCTCCATTGTCATAGCACCAAAGCCTCAGTGGAGTTAGTTGTAGCTTGTGGGAATCAAACCAAAGACAGGCCGAGTATGTGTAGCATGGGTTTTAGGGTTTTTGTTGTTGTTGTTGTTTTTGCTTATTTATTTATTTATTTATTTATTTATTTATTTATTTATTTATTTATTTATTCTTTACTGTTGCAATCAAGAGCTCCAGAGCATGGGATCTATGTGACTTTCTAAGGCCCTGCCTCCACTACCACTGCTTATCCACCTCTCCAGCCTCTTCTCTATCCAACCCCTACCTAAACCATGGAACTCACCAAGGCAGGTGCCCACCCTTGAGCTGGGCTTTTGCCTTAGGCTTTCAGCTTTCCTTTCCCCTCCTCTTGATCATTATGCATTGGCTGTCATATCTGCAGCCAGTGGCATCCTCGTTGATCAACAGCTTTGGATAGAGTTTCTAGGAGGTGAGATTTTGTGAGACCCTCCTCTTCTCTCTCAAAATTCAGTAACTCAATAACATGCGACACATGCATATCAGTAGCAGGCTTCACTGATGCAAAGCTGCACAGGACAGAGATCACTCAAACTTCCAGGGCTCTGTGCACATGCTTCATGCTTCTACTTAAAAGAACTCCATCATTCCTCAGTGTTCAGGCATGTAATCCAGAAATCTCATTTGTTTCATGAGCGAAACAAAGTCAGTAGTTATAAGAGGTAGTTGGCCCCCAACTCTTACACTCACCATGATATTAGCTGCAGTAGAGCCAGTACATAGACACAACCCAAATGTCTACAGTGGATGAGTGAATGAAGGGATTGTGATAGATATACACAATAGAAAATCACCCACCTTACAAAAATGAAGGGGATTATGCCATTTGGGAATGTATGAGTGAACTGGAGACTTTCCCAAGTGACAGGAAGATCTCATGTTTCAGAACAAAAAGGAAGTGATGGAAAAAGTAAAGAGTGAAAGCAATGATTCTCAACCTGTGGGTCACAACCCTTTCAGCCGTCAAACAACGCTTTCATGGGGATTGCTAAGACCATCAGAAAACACAGATATTTACATTATGATTCCTAACAGTAGCAAAATTACAGTTATGAAGTGGCAATGAAGATAATTTTAGGGTCGGTGGTCACCACAACATGAGGAACTGTATTAAGGAGTCACAGCGTTAGGAAAGTTGAGAACCTCCAAGTTAAAGAAACGTTTCATGAACAGTTTGTGTTTATGAATATGGTCTATCCCTGAACACAGTCAGATGTATGGCAAAGCCACAGAGGAATGGCCAAACCATACCGATGGGTTGGATTCAATAATGTCCTCTCTATCCCTCCCCACTTCTGACCATGGAAGAAACATAGGAAGGAGTGCATCTCCTTTGGCGAGCCCTCCCCTCTGAAATTTCAAAGGGAGAAAACAAACAACAATGGAAACGTTCTCTCTAGAAAAACACCAAGGTGGAGAAAGAACTAAATTCTCAAGGGGTCTATATTCCTGGGGTAACACAGGGCAACAGAATGATAAGGGGAAAGAGGGAGTCATGTGGAGATGGAAGAGGGAGCCAAAGGCTAAGAGAGCCGATCACGGTGTCTGAGGTGTTAGCTGGGAGAGGGCAGGAAAGGATGTTTGATACTGAGAGGCTTACAGGGCAGAAGGAGAAAGAAAATCAAGACCTGTGGTACATTGTGCGCAAGAGATAGGCATAAATTACTATTTGGGCTGTGCTTTTTAAACTATACTGTTTTTAGACTGGATATCATAAGTGATGGTTCAATAAGAGTTGTAGATAAAAATAAAAGTGTAAGAATTTTTAATGTGAGATTTTGAGGAGGGCTAGAAAAGAAATAGGGATGAAAAAGAAAAAGGAGGAAGCCAGTTAAACAACATAAATTTCCTGAACACCTGTTCTGTTCTAGGTCTGGCTGTGATCCTGGAAAAAAAGATGACTAACAGAATCGCCCTTGCTCTCAGGCATCGCACAAATAACAGGGAGGGAGATGTTTTTATCAAGAACGCCTAGGCATGTTACACGGGAAGTGTTACCACAGTGCTTCCAAACTCGGAGACTCATCCCACTGGCCTCACATTCAAACAACTGAGTATGATATGAGTGTGGGATGCCAAGGCAGACTGGCCAAGAGAATCCTGCATCCATATCTGTGGAAAGCAAGATGAACAGTTCACAGTGTAGCATCAATGAAACAATCATAAGCCCATAAAAACCTATACATATTTATCGGTGGCTACGATGTAGATAGTATACCAAATGCTTAAAAAACATTCTCTCACTTAATCTTCCCACTCACCATATGTGTTGTAAGATGGTCACTATAACTCTCCTTAGTTTAGAGAAGATCCTGAGCTTCGATCAGGGAAAATGATCTCCTTGTTTGTCACAGGGTCAAGTGTTAAGTTGAGGCAGGAACAATCACCCCATGGTTCATGGTTCTGGGAGAGCAGGAGTGAGCATGCCCAGGAGGGAGACATGGGGTCTGGTGGTTCTCAGAAGATGACAGGGGACTTTGGCTTTCTTCATGAGGACTCTGGAGTCAATGTGTGGGCTGCAGTGTGGGTTAGAGATCAGAGTTCTGCCTGGAGCTCACTGCGGAGTGTTGGTGAAAGACTGCAGGGACTGTCAGCAAGACAGAAAAGATGAGTGCGATGCTGTGTGGTATTTTGGGCAGTGTGCCATGTGTATGTGTCCTTGGGTGTGTGTGTGTGTGTGTGTGTGTGTGTGTGTGTGTATAAACAGACAGAGGTGTAAACAAGACAAAGTGCATGTTGTAATGTTCAATATGTACCAATTGGGAATGGACACTAGTTAAAGTCCGTGTCAAAGAAGAACTATGGTGTGTCTGTTGGCAGTCCTTAGCTCCCATAATGGTCAGATAAAGTTGTGCTGTCAGTAAAAGGTGAATGGATTTTTATCGATGGAACTAGTGCTTTTTAAGAGATGTAGAAACAGGGTTGGGGATTTAGCTCAGTGGTAGAGCGCTTGCCTAGGAAGCGCAAGGCCCTGGGTTCGAGCCCCAGCTCCAAAAAAAAGAAAAAAAAAAAAAAAAAAAAAAAAAAAGAGATGTAGAAACAAAGCAAGAACTGATTTAAAAAAAAATGCTTTGAATCAGCGGGAATGAAGCCTAAGAGAATAAAGAGTGGTTATAAGATAAAAATACCTTCTATAGCCAATAAATACTTGATTTTTATAGGTTTGATGAAATACAAAATGGAGACCACATTGACAGTGCTTTATCTGATTAAGATGTCAATAAGTTAAAGGTTGAGAATACCATAGAGATTTCCTGGAGAGCTCCTTTAATCGTTGGTAGGAAAAAAAACCATGTGATCATCATGGAAGATGGGAAACAAGCTGCCATTTCCTCAGATACGGTCAGTGTCCTCAAACGCTTCTTCATCTATACTCCAGGAGGGCAAACCATGAGTCTTGAGCAGGAATGTATACGGTTATTTCTCAAACGTGGCAGAAACAGGTGGGAGAAGCCAGCCACCAGCTAGAAAGTGGTTGAATGAATAGATGGAGTAAAATAGGCAAAACAAGTTAGAGCCATAGGCAGTAGCATGGGGAGGGCTATGGTGGAGACAAGTTTAGTGACATGGGGACTGTGGTTTGAATGAGATGTCTCCCATAGTCTCAGGCATTTAGATACTTGGTCCCCAGTTGGTGGTGCTGTTTGAGAAGCCCAGGAGGTGTCACCTTGGGAGAGGAGGTGTGTACTGAAGACAGGCTTTTTAGATTTCAAGACTCGTGTCAGTTTGTGCTTTCTCTCTGCTTCCTACTTACAGTTTCAGGATGTAAGCTCTCGGCCTCCTGTTCTGGCCACTATGCCTCTATTCTGCCGTCTTGGATTCTTATCCATCTGGAATTTTAAGTTCAAATCAACTACTCTTCCCTAAGTTGCCTTTGTCATGACAGTGTCACAGCAAAAGAAAAGTAACCAATGCATGGGGAGGGGGCATTAATAATACCTTCTGGGTGGACAATGCAGATATAGCCAACAGAACATCTTCATTTCCAGGTCAAAATAATTTAAAAGAGCTTCATGTGCTTTTATCAGAAGCACATACAGATACCGCTGATGTGTATGAATAAGAAACTGACCATTCCAGAGGAAGGTGGGGGTGCAATAGAAGGATGACCAAGGCTGCTGACTCTTAAGCTTGCATGCAACTTCTCTTTTGAGCTGGTAGATTCACCAGTGCATAGTGCATAGTGAAATATGAATTAACTGTAACTAATGGAGACGCATCTGTGGACTGACTAAAACTACTTTCCAACCATGTATGGCCTTGTGTGGGCAAAGGAGAAAAATGACTCCTAGGTCAAAAGTTCTGACCACATTTAATTGAATCTGAAAAGGCCTTTGTTACCTGACTTGAACAAGAAAGTCCACACTGCTGCCACAGTGTCACATGGGCCTCAAGGGTCCTGTCATATAGAGAAGCCTGAAAGGGCCAGAGAGGTCAGTGACAGAGCGGTGTTGTCTGAAAGTTAGCAGGAGAGGTGAGAACCTTGGCTGTTCCAGGATGAGAGTGCATGAAGAATGTGGAATAGAAGAAGCTGTCTGAGCAGTATTTCCAAGGACACGAGAGAAGAGTTAGGAGGGGGCAGAGCACAGGGCGTGGCCAGCCATGAAGAGTGTTTCATTGAACATAGACAAGCTACTTTTTAGACTCATGCACAAAAGTGAGCATGCAGAGCTCTTAAATCAGTGACAATTTTAAGTTGGTATCAACAGAGTTTGGAACCAGGCACAGGCAGGGTCTTAGGAAGCACAGATCCTCCGATGACTGCACATGGCTTACACCCACAGTGCTGGCCTGCTTACAGACCATGTCCAACCAGGATGCAGCTAATTACAGGCCTTAGGGAGGAGGATGTTAATAAAAGGGCCATGGCAAGAGGGAAGCAGGGTGGTAGGGAAAGGAGTCTGGCCAAATCTTCTCTTTTGACATAAAGACTTGGGTGTTTTTTGGTTTTTATTTTTATTTTTTTTAGAGAGCCGCCTTCTCATGGGACTTCTCCCAAGCAAAGAGAAGTAACCCAGAAATGACAGAAAAGGCCATATTGGTGCCAAATCCAGAAGTGGAATGCCAACATAGGGCTGCATTTGAGCAAAGCTGTTAATGCCCAAGGGCATCCAATAGGTCAGAATGGGGATGTACTCCAGACTCACAATGCCATAAAGGGTCTTACACATGAGCATCAATCAGCCTATGAAATCCTCCACACCAACAACCACAATATGTAGACAGGCATGATAAGAGTACCACATCTGAGACACTGACATGGCAGTGTTTGTTCCTGAAGGGAGATGGGGCCACTGTAGGGCAAGGCCCTGTTCATCATCTCTCCACTGATTAGTCTGTACATGCATGAATCAATCTCTCTTGCTCTATCTTGTCTCTTTCCCTTCCCCCTTCCTCTCTGTTGCTTTCTCCTTCTTTGCCCCAAATCTTTTATTTCCTTAATACCCATGCATCAATTCTTAGCTTCTGACCCTGCGAATTGCATTGGAAGCAGATGAGTAGATATCTACCTGGTTCACCCAGTAACCCAGGAACCTCTCAAAGTGATGCAATATGTTCAAGCTCTACCAATCCATGGCTTCCGGGACCTCTTCAAAGGTAAGAAAATGAAAGGAGTTTTGTGTTAACAGTTCTGTCACCAGAACTAGTGGTCAGTTCCAATTATAGATCAGTCTGAAATTTCAACCAGTTTTTTTCTCTATAATTTCTCTCTTCTAGTTGTTCAAAGACTCACTTTGGGGGCTTCCGCATAAGGGTCAATCAAACCTTAGAGTCCACACCACTTAAGTCTGTATAACCCGATGCCATGTACCATCCAAAGAAATTTACCTAGTCCACTCTGCTTTCTTCTACAACTTTGCAACTTAAAGTCTTTAAAAAAGAAAAATAAAATGAACGTCAACCAAGTTAAAAGGTCGCTATTGACAGCTGAGTGCCTGGCTAGTACACAGATTCTAATTCACAGCCTGAAAAGATAGCATAAGTCTTCTGAAGATGGACAAAAAACCTTCAATTTTATAATTTTCATGGCTGTTGAAGTTGGTCATAGTTATAAAGCAGCCTTTGATTGCAGCTTAACTTAGTAGATAATTATCACAAAAGTTTGTAAAAACCACAGTCAATTAAGAAGAATGAAGAAAAAAATCATCTAAAGTTGTTTCCCTGATTTAACTGCTGCTGCCGGCATCCTGGTCAATTTCTTCACTCTTTTAAGGCTCTGTCTCTACACAAGTGATTTTACACCATGTACCCTTTGCCCTGACCCTTAGCAGCATGCAGTATTCATTCCTCCAAATCACTGCTACTTTTGGACAACTGCTTTATTACAGGTAAGGAGCACATGGTGGGTGTGTGTGAGTGTGTGTGTGAGTGTGTGTGTGAGTGTGTGTGTGTGTGTGTGTGTGTGCATTGTAAATCACTACTACTTGATTTGGGTATTTGAGGGATTCCAAAATTTATAATAATAATAATAATAATAATAATAATAATAATAATAATAAAGAATATGATTAATATTTTTTCTGCAATAAGGATTATTTTATTATTATTTTAGACTTTTGTCATATGCTTTATATACAAGTGGAGTTACATTTGGATTTCTTTTCTTCGTAGTATATTTTGTTGCAAATACCAGATGAAGGGTAATTGATATTTAAGATCTGAACATTTTTTTCTCTCATATTATTTTTTGCTGGTGGTGGTGGTAATGAAGTGTGTGTGTGTGTGTGTGTGTGTGTGTGTGTGTGTGTGTGTGTGAATGTGTAGTTGTATGTTCCAGTTGACCTGTATATGCAGTGACCAGAAGAAATGTTCAGTATCTTTCTCTATCATTCTCTGCCCTTATTGTCTTGAGACAGGGTCTCTCAGTGAATCAGAAGTGCAGCTCTTTGGTTATGCTGGCTTTTTACGTGAGTACAGAGGGTTTGAACTTAGGTCCTCAAATTTGCCAAGAAAGCACTCATACCCACTAAGCCATCTCCCCAGTCTCTCCTGCGTGCATTTGTCAATATTGCTTCTACAATACTGCTAACGTACCGTGTACATTCTCAGGAGTAATTGCTTTGAGAATAAAGTTCTGGCGGACACTATGTATGAACGCTGAGGCTAAAGTCTTAACAAACAGTGGTTGTTTTTCATCAGAACTCTGGGCTCACATCATTTCTGGACGGCCATGTAGGTCTGCAAAATGACGAAGCAAATGTTACCAGCAAATAGAAACTTTAGAGTGTCATGGGAAGGGGAGGGTTGGTTAGAGTTATTGCAAAGCACATGAGCTAAGACTGACAGTCCTGGTAAATGGCTGGCTGCCATGAAAGACTTTGATTGGAGCACGTGGAATTCTTCTGACACCACCATTAGTGTTTTTCATTGCTTTTGTCTAGCAGCTACTTCCAGAACACCATCACATCGACTCTCCTCTGCTAATGTGATCTGTCCCGTTCTGTGTGCCCATACATTCTTGCTTATATTTAGCATCAACTTGCTTGCTCTCCTCTCCAGATTCCAGGCAGATTTCAAATGCTACTAAGCCAGAGAATGCATGTCATATAAGACACATACATCCACACATACTAATCTTAAGAACCTATCCTGAGTAATATGACTTTAGCTTAGGGAAAAAACTAGGAGAAGACAGTTTACACTGCAGTGTAGCAAAGACCATATTTTCTCGTATTTAGGAACAAAGGCATGTCAGGCTTTATTGAGCACATCACTAACTATATAACTAGCGTTAAACACTCTATTTGCAACTGTTGCTGTGTGTTTTGTGTGTGATTATCACCCCTAGATCTGCATCCTATAAAAAGATATTTCTGTTTGCTTAATTATAAAGCTCTTTATGAACAGGCTCCTCTGTAAATAGCTTGGTGCGGCTGAAATAGAAATATAATTATAATGAAGGCAGATGTTTGTGAGATACTGGCTCATGAAACTTGCTCGGAATCTACAAAGGAACAACGTCGGAGCATGTGTTTACTGCGGGGCAAAGCTGGAGCAAGGCGTGTTTGCCTCTGGGCTGGGTACGTTTGCCTCCAACTTTTGCTCGGGGGCCTCGGTGGTGTTGGAGACAGAATGGGGCTCACCTGGCTCAGGACTGAGCAGTAAAGATGATCTGTTTGGAGAGAGACTGGAGGCCAGGCTGAGAAGAGCAAAGCACCCTGGGCCAGGTTCAAGGGAGGAGGCAAAGCTGTGTGGTGATTCTAACTACTTTACAATCTGGGCTGCTTTAGCGGGGATTGAGGCTGGATAGTCTGCTGGGATTATGTTGAAGTTCCTTCAGAGGAGTGAATTTTCTTCCTCCTTATGGAATTTTCTAGAAGTCACTCACACAGCAGAGTGAGGGGAGAAGTCTAAAGGGGATGCTCAAATGACAAGTTCCTCTCCATTGGGAAAGCAATGTACTCGTGTGGGGAAAGGCAGTAGTCTATGTGGGGTTTAAACACTGAGACGTTAAATAATCACTTGGCCAAAGCATGATTTCTCAGCTAACAGTCAGTTATGTGAAATCCCTTTTGCATTCTCTTGATTGTAAGTGAGTCTTGACAAGGCCCTTAGAGTCACTATAAGTAGGGCTTTTCTGCCCATGCTTTTTGAGTCACTATTGTGTTCAGTTTTGAAAGTATTTTGAAAATGTTATTGCTGTTGTTGTTGTTGTTGTTGTCAATCAATTTTATGATTCCAAAAATCAAAGCCAGGTTAACCTGTCTATGGGAATCTGACGGTCGAATTACTCTGTATGGCCACGCCTTCAGTGGAGTGCTTGACATTTCAGAATTACGCCAAAAGGTCAGGAGCACCAACAACTGTGGTTTTCAGATGTAATACACATGAAGTAATTTGCATGTGTGTGTCATGAGATGTGTGTGTGCTTAGGCTTCTGAATCCAAATACCCATAAATGTCCATCCAATTAGGTACATTCTTGACTATAGAATGTTAAGGTCTTACTTATTAGTTCTTCCATTAAGTGATCAATTTCCCTCCCTCATATTTTTCTATATAGCTCTTTATGTATTTGTTAGCTATAACTAGTATATAATAAATACTACATATGCATCCATTTATATTTCCAGTAAAAATATACACATATAAAATATGTATATGAACACACACACATATGCTGTATCCTTTATCTACATTTTTCTCCCTGGGGATGGGGTAGATTCTCATGTACTTCACTCTGGCTTCAGACTCTCATATGAGAGTGTTTAGCCTTGAATTTCTTTTTCTCCTACCTCTATTTTCTCACAGCTGCGAACATAGGCATGCTATATGACACCTGTCTTTGCACTGTTTGCCATTAAGACCAGAACTTCGTGCGTGCTCGTACTCAGTCAGCCTTTCTGTGGACTGAGACAAACAACTTAAAGGGCCAAAGATTTATTCAGGCTCTTGCTTTAGGACATTTCTGTCCACGGTCACTGGTTCCATTGTTACACGTCTGTGTGACATAGGGCATCATGGAGGGAGTGCTGTCAGAAAAAACTGTTCATATCAAAACCAGGTGGGGGTAGAGGAGGAGAGAACAACAATGACAACAACAATAAACTTATAGTCTTTAAAGGCATACCCCAGAGACTGACTGGCCTAGGTGCCCACTCCTAATAGCCCATTAAGCTATGATCTCATCAGTAGGTTTACTACATGGAAGGTACTTACAGTCCTCAATGTGTGAGATATTGGGAACATTTCAGATGTAAACCACAGCAGGCAGATTCTTAAAGGGTAGTATTTGTGAGGGACCAGTATTCATTTACCAAAATTCTGAAGCACCATGTTTTGGTAGATCAGATGGCAGAAATACATTTTCTCAGTGTTCTGGAGGCCAGATGTGTGAGATCAAGGTGTTGGGATGTTCTTCTGAGAGCCACGAAGAACAGTCCCTCTCAGACTTCATTCCTTGGCTTATGCATGGTCATCTTTTTTGTGACCTCCATGTTGCCTTCCCTTTGTATGTTTCCATGTTTCTGTCTCCTCTTTATTTAAGAACACCAGTCTCATTGCACCAAAGCCCACCATAATTGCACTGTTTTACATTAATTACCTCTGCAAAGACCCTATCTCCAAATATGGCCACATATTGGGAGTTAGGACCTCTATATAGGAACTTGAGAGAGAGCTGAGCTTATGCAGGAAGATAATTCTTTAAAGAATAGCATTACTATCACCTGCTTAAAGATATCTGCACATTCAGGGAGGTTAAGCACATGGTCCAGCCTGGGGAGTCCACATTTCTAGAACTGATGAACGGATGTGTGTGGGCAGGAGGAGTCCTTGATATTGACACAGGTGTGTTGTTCTTCTTAATCTGTATGCATTTTTTCAATGTAGTGGATTTTCGCAAAGCAGGGGGATTTCATTGATTGAGTTCCTACCTACAGTGTAGCAGCATCTGCTTACCAACTGCTTACTTTGGGCTTAGATATTACAGTCTTTTAATTCATGCATTAGTTTAGAGGCTGCATAATGTACTGAATGCGTGAGACAGGTTACCGATTTGATGTTGATTCCTGTTTCTTTGATCAAATACATTGTGTATGTGGTAAATACAAAATGATCAAAAAACTAAGCACACATCCTTGACAAGTTCTCATTTCCTTTGCATTATCTAATCATTCATTGATCCCCGCCCCTCTGATGATACTGGGAATCAAGCCCAGGACTTCATACTTACAAGGCAAGTACTATGCCACTGAGCCATGTTCTCAGCCCTCATCCTTTCATCACTGACATTAAACAAGAAACTCCTCTGTGCTGGGTGTACTGGGGTGTCAGGGAGTCATAAAACCTTCTTCTTTTAACTCTTGAAATCTCAGTCTAGTACAGGTTACAAGACAGACATACAAAGAGCTTAAGACAGACAACACATGAATGATAGCAGCTCTGAAGGAGGCACAAATACTGCTCAACCAGGTGAGAGGAGGAGAGAGCACTTCCATTCTGGAGATATTAACCTATGACCAAGTCACTGGAAGTCTGTGTCTAGCACATCCTGTCTTGTGTTAACAGTGTGACACCAACAAAATCAGCAACAATAAATCCTTGATTCCAGCACAGTTTCTGTCATGTCACAGCACAGAAATTGGAAGCACCAACTCCCTATTTGGACTTGTTGGTAGACATATGTTGGGGCTTCTCTTTTAGAATGTCCAGTCTTTATCTGGGTAGTTACTGATTTTCCATTAGGAGAGGCTTCTCAATAGACCCACAGGAAAGCCAATGTGGAAACCCCTGGTAATGACTTTCTAATAGATTGTACCAAAAGAGTTTCATTCTTTTTTTTTCTTTTTTTCTCTTTTTTTTTCTTTTTTTCAGAGCTGGGGACTGAACCCAGGGTCTTGCACTTGCTAGGCAAGCGCTCTACCACTGAGCTTAATCCCCAACCCCACCAAAAGAGTTTCAGAAAACATAGTTTAAATATGATTGAAGGGCTCATATCTTATCATTTAATATCCTCCATGATCTCATTATTTTCTATGTCATCATTGATAGGCTGTGTTATATGTTGCAAAAGCATGCATGTACAAGATTTTGTGGTACACACACACACACACACACACACACACACATATGAGCACACACAGAAGCACTCATTCACTCTATCCCTCTTTCAAGGGCACATAAAAGATTTGTCTCTCTTACACCTTGAGGTAGGAAGTGACTGAATTGTGAAAAGGTCTATCTATGGAGAAAAGCATATAAAATTGAAGCAGGGCTTCAGAGATAAGGACAGTCTTACTAGCCAAGAACATGGAAATTTTGATTCTGCAACTACAATGAAATGCTGTCTTCCAGCATCTTGGAGGAGCTCAGAGGAAAGTCCTTCAATACCCCCACCTCTGATGCTGTTGTAGATAGACCACTCCCTGACTGAAGCATTCTAGACCCAGAACACAGGACCAAGTTAAGCTATGACCAGCCTCCTGGTTCACAGAACCAGCTAACAATAGATGTCTTTTGAGCCTACAAACTTTATGAAAGCTTGTATGTAGCACTAAAAAATGAATGTGAATGTGATGGCCAGATATGTGAAGACTGAAACTGAAATCATAAAAGCCAGCAGTCTCTTGTGTACAAACTACAGGCCTATTATATTAACATGCTGCCTTTGAAGGAAACCTGCAGAGAGAACTAAAATATCAAGTGGTCGTTCTTGATTATTTGCTTATATCAAAAAATAAAGTGATGGTTGAACAGGGTGGGGGACACTCTTTAAATTCTGAAGGCAGCATCTTCACAACAAAGTCAAAGAGCAAAAAGGGTGAATTATAAGCTGATATCCTTGATGAATAAGCATTAAAAAAATACTCAGGCAAACCCTACAAACAAGTGGAATTCAATACTGATGTATCAAGATCTGGTGAGATTTATCCCTGGAATGCATGGATGGTTTAACATATTTGGCCAATGCATATAATATACAATGTTTTAACATAGTGAAGGATAAAAAAAATCCACATTATCACCTCCATAGATACAGAAAAAGCATGTGAGGAAATTCAATGTTATTCTGCGACTAAAAGTTCTCAGTCCATTAAATGTAGATTGTATTTCACCAGAATCAAATCAAACAGGTTATATAGTAACCCTTCAGCTAGCATCATCCTGAAAAATTCTAAAACGTTGAAAATTTTTCTTGTACCATTAAATATAAGACAAGAGTGTTCCCTCTCACCACTCCTGACAAATATCAAGCTGAAATTGGCAAGAGAAAGGAGAAAATATTCAAACTGAAAATAAAGAATTGAAATTATAATCACTTGCAGATGACATAATGTTTTATACAGAAGACTCCACCAAACCATTGTAGAACTAACACATTTAAGACATTTTTGCTATTCACAATCAATATATAACATTAGTTTCATGTCTGTGTGCTAACAATGGACTACTGAAAAAGAGCAAGGTAGTAAAAGTCTGTACACTGAAAACTAAAAGACACTGATGAAAGAAATTGAGGTGCATACAAATGGAATAAATGAAAAGATATCCTGTGTTCAATGATCAGAGGAATAGCCACATTGCTTAAAAATATATAGATTCATGGTAATCCCAATAAAAATCCTAGTGTCATTCTTCACAGATATAAAAAGGAAGGCTCCATTTCTAAAATGTGCACGCACTCGCAGTAGCTACTGCTGTAAAGAAAACACAATACCGGAAGTATCTCACTTTCCAATCTCAATGTAAATGAATAGATATGCCAGTCATACAATATGGTTGGCGTGAAAATAGCCACACAGACCAATGGAACAGACTAGAAAGCATACATACATATATATGCATGCAACCAGAATTTGATGAAGGCACCAAGAATACAGACACGGAAAGGACAGTCTCTCCAATATGCAGACAGTTATTTTATACACATATAAAGATGAACTAAACATGGGACTAAAGACTTAAACTAAAGCCCTTAAATATCTGGAAAAAATTACAGAGAAAGCTCTTTGACGTTGGTCTTGGCAATAAAGATCGCCAAGTTTTGGATAAAACACAAAAGTACAAACAACAAAAATGAAAGCAGACAAGGGAGACACTATTAAAGAGCAACACATTTACCAGCAAACTAAAACCCAAAGCCCCTTTCCCTTGGAATCTGGCTGGATCTCAATCACTTATGTTTCATCCAGCCTTCATTTCTCCTGTTTTGATATGATCCAAAGTTCCACTGAAGTCACCTAGGCTTTGCTGCACTTGGTGATCACTTGGAGTGGTGTATTGCTGGGGTCTGCTACCTAGTCTGTCTGTCTGTCTCACTCTGTGTGTGTGTGTGTAGGTAGAGATACTACAGTGTGGGGTAGTGTCGAGTGTGTTAAGCTATGCTTATATAGTGTGGTATGCATCTCATGCTTTTGTTAAATACTGAATTTAACAAACTGTAATGGGTGTCTGTCAACCATTACCATTTCATTCCCAATTTACAATAACAAGGAAAACTGGCAGACCTAAGGTTAAAACACATTCTCAGCAGACATAGAGCAGCCCACTGAAGAAATATCACTGGAGAGCAGGTAGGCACACTCTAGATTCACTATCTCCCCTGGAAGTCCAGGGGTCTCCTTGACCTTCCCAAAGGAGACACCAGTACCCAAGCATTGCTGAATGGTGCTAACCTGAGAAAGTGAATGAATGGGCTCTGTGCTTGAGACTCAACGGGTCCCCAGAGCTACCACTTCCTGCATCCTAGGATAAAGGCAGCTAAAGAGTGAGATAAAGGGAAGGACAAGTTTAGGGATGTTATCCTTATCACCTGCACGACTAAATAACCACAGTCCCCGTGGATCTGCTATGTGTTCAACGCTTTATCCGTGTGTCACATCATTGCACTTAGCCAGGCCATAACCACTAACTATAGGTGGCTGTCTGGTGTACTTAGAATTCAGCTCTGTTGTCACATTAAGTATATTGATGGGGTCAAGAGCTCTGTGTAGCACAGGATAGTTGTTTGAAAGCAACAGTCAGCATTTTTACCTCAGCATGGAAAGATATAGAAGACCTGCAACAAGGCTTTTGACATGATCAATTTAGTAATCAAAGAGACTGGCCATGCATGCAGTTAAGAAGCACCTGCTTTGCCTGGATTCACATGAATATCAGCGCTTCCAGGACAAATAGAATTGAGGTGAATTGAAGGCCAGCTATTTGGCAGGAATGGACGCCTACATATACATTACGAGGTTCTAAGATACATTGTAATTTAAGTTTTGACTACCTGTTAATGAGACTTGCATGGTGTATTGATTGAAAACATGATTGTTCTCAGAAAGTCTCTGAAATGCCTAACATTTGCAATTCAGCTCTCCCTACTGAAAAAGCTCATGTTTTAGGTTCATTCTGAGGAGGAGAAGAGAATTCTATAATATTCTCATTTGAGTAGACCTCAGAAGTCAATCAGACTTTTCATCCACAGTTATTTGTGATCTATTATGCTGACTTGTAAAAGGAAATAAGATATATCTTATGATATAGCACCTGTCAATCATCCATTCAAACACATTTTATTAAACATCTATCAGTGTGCTGATAGATGGGTAATGTGACACGTGAGCAATTTAGACAATTTAGTTCTCTCTGTAGCTTCAGTTTAGCAAAGGTGATAGCTTATTGTTTTGTCGTTGAGTAGAATATGACTTGGAGAACTGTCACTATGAACTACCATTAAAAAGTAGAGGACTTGGTAACTTCATGAGTGTCTTTAGTCATGGTCTAGGCAGAGTCAATGTCCCTGAGGAAATCCATGCTGAGCTGAGCTGTGAAGAGTGAATGCGGTTTAACCAAGTGACATGGAGGGAGATAGTAACTGTCCTTCTGAGGAAAGAGTAAGGGCTATGTCAAGGGGATGAGAGGCAAAAGAGCATTAACATAGACAGGGTGATGGGATGCTGGGAAAAGGGAGATGCATGAAAGTGGTCTACAATGAGACAAAACAGGAAAGCCTCAAAGCCCAGACCATATAGAACATGTAAAAAATGTGGCTTCATTACATGCACAATGAGCAGGGAGGGATTTTTTTAATTAACCATAAAAAGCAAACCCTTCCAGGTTTGTGCATGTAGAATGGCAGATATTAAATCCCTCATATTCCTGGTCCAGCTGATGACTTGTTTCTTTATCAAGCTGATCATTTCTATTCTGTATTAATAGATTTAAGCCATTTACATTTAATGAAATTACTTATATAATTGGGTTTTAGAAACTTGAGGAATTTTCATTCCAAAGGAAACTTATTTTATTATAAAAAGAACACTACATTTAGAGTCTAAGGTCCTAGGTTTGTTTTATTTTGACACTTCATAGCTTTGAGGCTTAGATAGTCATTTAATTGTCTGACTTCAACTTACTGACTCTCACAGAATGTTTATATCCCAGACATAGGACTCTAAATTAGTGAGCTTTAAAACTCAATAACTTGTCTAAATACTTTATATAGTTTCTACAGTCTAGGGTAATATTGTGGTTAAATGGTCCCTAAAAGTTGGTAAGTCTGTAATATGTCCTGTTGTCAGAATAGGTTCTTAAAAGTGGGGAAAACAGAGAATAAAATAAAACATCATATTCCAGTGTTATCCACTTCAGGGCTGGACTGAAACTGTCTAGCATCGTTAAACAAGGAGTGAAGTCCAGGGATGATGCACACTTTGCTAAAGCTGCTTCTGGGATGAGGAAAGTCATGGTGTGGAAGAGTGAAGCAGAAGAGTTCCTAGAGCACAATGTATACAGCTAAATCACATTCTAAAACCATAACCCTGGAGCTTATGTCCAAGTGTGCGGAGTACAGAGTGTCTGAGTGTCTGAAGTCTCAGTCTCCAACATTCAGAAGACCCATAGCAATCTCACTCCAAGGCTGAAGAGAGATCGCACTTAACAATGCTTGGACACTCAACACCTCAGAGAGTCCTGGCTCTGCAACTAGCATCCTGGGTAACGAAAACTGTTTTCTGTAGCACTTGTGAAGTTTGGCAGCCAGGCCCCTGTCCACTGCACACAGTTAATTGTATTGTGTGGTTGCGTGGCTCTATGAGACTTGTCCCTAGGCTTTAGAAATTGATGCATTTGTGTGTGACTACTCGACATTCCTGCAACATTACCGCCATGGCACTCCAGATGGAACATGGGGAGAGAATTAAAGGGTTTTGCAAAGCTTTAGGGAACATTTATTCTTGTATCTGCTTTCACAAGCCAGCCTCTCGTGTTGGGGAGAACTGTGAGGGTCTTATCTCAGTCTTAGTGGAGTTCTGGGTTTTCACAGTGCACCCGTTTGGTGCTGTACTCTCTCACCTTCTACTTCTGGGTGCAGTGTCCATCCTGTACCACAGAAAAGATTCCTGATTAAGAATACAGAAATCCTCTTAGGAAGGCAGCCTTTACCCCCAATTCTAAACTAATGGTCCAATTTTCCATCTGCTTCAGGTTGGTCAGTCTCATTCATCCATCCCGGGTCCCCAGTCTGTTCCATTCTTAAAACACACTGTCAAGAATCAACCATAACCCAGTTCTAAATGGTTTGCTTCCATTTTGCTTTAATTTTTTACTTACTTATTTATTTATTTATTTATTTATTTATTTATTTATTTTTAGAGATTACAACCTCCCAGTCTTAAAATTATTTGTCTTACAAATGTGGCCTTTCAGGACGTATCTGAAAACTCTTCACCTCCACTTATGCATGCCTCAAGCATTCTACCAAGATTCTATGCAATCCTGAGAATTATCCTGAAAATCAAGACCACCAACTCTACAGACATATTTTTGGATGCTCTCTTACATTTTTCCTTTGCCAAAACCTTCAAATATATTATCTAAAAATGGATGTGCTTGTTTGGAAATATGAGAACATCCCAATGGGAACCTATGTGCCACGGCCAACAAGAGTATATATTCAAGGAGCTAAGGCTAGGGGAAGCTCTGAAGGGTCCCATGAAATATTTTGAAGTGATAATGCTGGTCACATGTATTAATAACAGGTATTTAGGAACAAATAACAAGCATGGGGCCAGTCCAAAGCTGGATATATGGTTGCTGAAGGTCTCATCCTTACATGAGTTCTCTCTGTTTAATGTGGTGAATTTTTGGAAGGCTGTGGTCACGGCTGTATCTTTTATGACTAGTCCTTATTATCAGACTTACAGTCATCATATCCCTCCACTTACAGCTTCCTGGTCTTATTTCATAGTAAGTCTTGGTGATAGCTAAAGTGACTCCATTTTGGCTCTGGCAAACCTCACAGGATGCTAAACATAGACAAACAGAAACTGTTTCAGATCCAAGTGGAAACTTTCCACCCCACAGTAAGGTCGGGTTTGTGCTGAGATTCCAGAGCCTGGCTTTGAAAGAGTCTGGAGGACTTTGGACCACAGGAGCTAATCATTTGTCCTGCTTTGTGTCCTTTTAGCTTCCTTGTGGTGAACAACAGTGAGAGACTTCAGAAAGCATTTGTACTGCAGGAGAAAGCACAGATATTTTTTAAAAACTACATTTAGTGGGTGGTGGGGGTTATTTCACTCTTTCTAGGAGTCTGACTCAACTTTGTGCACCATACGTATAGGAAAGGGTGAACCATAGGAGACCTACGGGGCTTGGTGCGCTTGGAGTGCTTTACAAGTCAGAGAGAAGACTGTATCTTGTTCCACTTTCTTCCTGGCATGGTTGGTGTACTGGCTAGTTTTGTGTGTCAACTTGACACAAGCTGGAGTTATCACAGAAAAGGAGCCTCAGTTGTGGAAATGCCCTCATGAGACCCAGCTGTAAGGCATTTTCTCAACTAGTGATCAAGGTAGGAGGACCCAGCCCATTGTGGGTGGTGCTGTCCCTGGGCTGGTGGTCTTGGGTTCTATAAGAAAGCAAGCCGAGCAAGCCAGGGGAAGCAAGCCAGTAAGAAACATCCCTCCATGGCCTCTGCATCAGCTCCTGCTTCCTGCCCTGCTTGAGTTCCAGTCCTGACTTCCTTTGGAGATGAACAGCAATGTGGAAGTGCAAGCTGAATAAACCCTTTCCTCCCCAACTTGCTTCTTGGTCATGATGTTTGTGCAGGAATAGAAACCCTGACTAAAACAGTAATTAGACAATATTTGAATGCATTAAGACTATCTCAGTTAAGCCAAGGAGACAGGTTCAGGATCTGCCTGTCCCAGAGAGACTTCTTGTCACATGAAAACATTTCCCTAGAAGGTAGAACTCTGCTCTTCTGCTTCACTCTTCCACACCACGACTTCCCTCACCCCAGAAGCAGCTTTAGCAAAGTGTGCATCATCCCTGGATTTCACTCCTTGTTTAACGATGCTGGACAGTTTCAGTCCAGCCCTGAAGAAGACAGCCTCTGTCCTATCATCCCATATTTCTCATCTGATAGATGTACACAGTCCAAATAATTAACACTCACCATCACAAAGAAAATTAGCATGTTAACATCACTGTTCTTGACCACTAACGACACCTATCTTTATGCTGGCTTCAGGGTCTCTGTCAGCTCTGCCAACCTCCAGACAGCCCAGTGGTTTGTTCTGAGGCGTCAGCTCAACAACAGCTTCTATTTTCTGCTTTCAGACAGCTTTGTGCAGAAGCCCATGGTACCCTTCTACCTTCTGTGAATATAGGCTTACAACAGACTTAAGGCTTGAGTTCTTTTCTTCCACATCAGACACATTTCCTGATCAAATGGGAGTTCCAATTCTAACGACAAGATGTCTATTTGGCTAGTACTTTTCGTGCACCATTATGGAGAGAGATGTATCATTCGTGGTTGTCAGCTCTATACAAATGTGTCACATGCTATATCAAGCTAGTTGTAGAAAGGAAAAGTAGGGGCTTCCATAAAATCTGTCTTTACCCAATATCTCCTGTTTGGGGGGGGGTGTATTAGATAACTTTCCTGAAGTGTCCTGTGATCTTAGAACAGTGACATACTCTCTCCCGAACCTCTTTACTATAATTTTATTAAACAAAATATTATTGTCATCACCTACAGAGGAAGAAATGTAACTTTTGTCTCAGGGAGTCTTGGCACCTCAGATCTCTGTACAGTCTTAATTCTCAAAGGATGTAGAAATAGTAAGTGTTAGGTCCATGGCCCAGGCACATGCCCCGGGGATTCCAGAGGTACAACCTTTTATACAAAGAAATTTCTAACGCTTTGAAATGAGTAAGTGGATGGTCTATGACATGAGCTGGATGGCTTACTAATGCATTTGCAAAGATAGGTTATATAGACCTCAGACACAGGCAACATAGGATAATCTGTAATTAAGTACTTAAGAAGATCGGGGATTCTGGAATGATGTTCCAAGAAGACTTGGTGAGCCAGCTTAATCCTATTATCTCCACATAATCCATGATCAGACTGGGGATTTGAAGTAGCAAGTATTTCCAAGGCCACAGAGCTGCTACCAGACTCCAAGCCTGTACACAATGCTAGGTTATCTTGACACTAATCCATTATTCATTTTCACATATCCCCCTGCATTGGTGACTTCTCAGAATCAAATACAATTAGTGTATAATTATCTTTTAAAATAGTGTAGGTAGATTTTTGCCCAAAATGTACCCAGTATATGCATATTGACCAAAGCAGGCAAAGCAAATTCATTTATGAGAATAGCAGTAGTCCTTTGCCTTAAGTCATGCAGCAATATATCATCTAGAAGGCTCAACTTTCACCAAAAATTTGTGGTATCAGTCTGAGCCATTATTTAAAAAATGAACATGTGATTAGTGGGGTAATTTGGTTAAGTGAATATTGAGTTAAATTATCTGGAATTTATAAGATAATACTGATAACAGTTTTATGGGAAATTGCTTCAAAATTATACTCTTATAAAGTTCACACATTAATAACACACTGCAAGAATGTATAAATTATATAAGGGCCATATTCCTTTGCCTTTGCAAACATTGAATAATGAGATGTTTCTGTAGAAGCAGAAGGTATGTGCTGTTCTATTCAAACATGTTGGCATTTAAGTGCTACACTAAAATCACCATGAATAACAAGGTGATACAGAGATAATAAAGACAGTATCTTGCGTTAGATTGATTTTTTCCCAATTTTTATTTTTATTTTTTATATTTTACATCCTAACCAGTTTCTCCTACCTCCCCTTCTCCCACATTACCTCCACCTCCCCTTCCCCCCCTAGATCCACTCCTCCTCCGTTTCCCTTAAAACAAAAAGAGCAGGATTCCTAGGAATATCAACTGAGCATGGCATAACCAATTGCAAACCCTCATATCAAGGCTAGACGAGATGACTCTGTAGGAGGAAAAGGGTCCCAAGTACAGGCCAAAGTTAGAGATACCACTTCTGCTGTTGGGAGTCCCACAAGAACACGAAGCTACGCCAGTTACCCAGCCGTAATGTGTATGCAGAGGGGCTAGCATGGATTCATACAGGGTCTGCGGTTGTTGCCTTCATCTCTGTGAGCCCCTATGAGTCTTATTTAGTTGATTTTGTGGACTGTGTTTTCGTGTTCCCCTTGACCCCTCTGGCTCCTAGAATTCTCTTCCCCTTCTTCTTCTTCAGGGTTCCCCTGCCTTCACCTCGTGTTTGGCTGTGGGTTCTGCATCTGCTTGTCTCAGGTGCTTGATGATGCCTGTCTGCTAGGCACCAATCTCTGAGTATAGCAGAACATCATTAGAAATCATTTCACAAACTTTTTCTTTTTTGCCAGTCATATTTAGTTCTATACTGGGTCTCTGGGCAGACCAGTCTCTGGTTCCTGGCCATCCATGCAGTGCCTGGTGTGGGCTTCTTCTGTTGACGTGGGCCTCAAGTTGGATTAGTCATTGGTTGGCTACTCCCACAAGTTCTGAGCCACCATTACTCCAGCATACCCTGAAAGAACATAGTGTAGGTCTAAGGTTTTGTGCTGGGTTGGTGCCCCAGTTCCACTGCTAGGAGCCTTGTCTGATTAAAGAAGATGGCTAGGTTGGGCTCCATGTCACCCATTAATAAAAACATCACTAGGGTCACTACTCTCTTAGATTCCAGGGAGTTTCCACTATACTAGTTTTCTACTTTAACCTCCAACTTCCCCCTAATTACAGTTGTCTCTCCCAGTATTCTTTCCCTCCACCACCACCCTTGTTCCCCTGAACCCTCCTGTTCCCTGCCCCACCCACTCCCAGACCATCTACAAAATCTATTCGATTTTCCTTTCCCCGGGGAGATCTATATGTCACCACTTGAGCCTTCCTTGTTACATAACCTCTCCGGGTCTGTGAATTGTAGCAAGCTTATCCTTTACTTTATAGCTAATATCCACTAATAAGAGACTACAAACCATACTTGTCTTTCTGGGTCTCAGTTACCTCACTCAGAATAATCTTTTCTAGTTCCATCCATTTGCCTGCAAATTCCATGATGTCATTGTTTTTTAACAACTGAGTATTATTTCACTGTGTAAATGTACCACACTTTATTTATTCATTCTTTGGTTGAGGGACATCTATGTTGTTTCTGGGTTCTGGCTATTATGAATAAAGCAGCTCTGAACATAGTTGAGCAAGTGTTCTTGTGGTAGGATGAGGTGTCCTTTGGGTGTATGCCCAAGAGTAGTACAGCAGTGTCATGAGGTAGATATATTTCCATTTTTTTTAAAAAAATCACTATATTGATTTCCAAAGATGCAGCAGAAGGATGGATTCAGTTTTTATATCCATTCTGAAAGCCTGAGGCTTTTTACTGTAGAATAGAGTTCACTGATGTTGAGAATTATCATCAATGTTTGTTAAGCCCTATATTTTGTGGTTTGTGCATATGTGGTTCTTTTCTTTTGATTTTGCTGACATGAAATTATTTGTTGCCATGTTTTTATGGGTGTAATTAGGCTCCTTGGGTTGGAGGTTTCCTTTTAATATCTTTTGTAGGGCTGGATTTGTGGATAGATATTGCTTAAATTTGACTTGTTGATAAAAAAAATATTTTGTTTTCTCCATCTAAGATGACTGACAGTTTTGCTGGGTATAAAAATCTGGGTTGGCATCTATGATCTCTTAAGAGTCTGTAGGACATCTGCCTAAGTCCTTCTGGCTTTTAGAGTCTCCATTGAGAATTGAGGTATATTTCTAATACATCAGTCTTTATATGTTAATTGGCCCTTTTCCCTTTGTAGCTCTTAATATTTTTTCTTTGTTCTGTATGTTTAGTGGTTTGACTATTATATGGCAAAGCGACTTGCTTTACTGGTCCAATCAATTTGGTGTTCCATAAGCTTCTTGTGCCTTTATAGGCATTTAATTCTTTGGGTTAGAAAATTTTTCTTCAATGATTTTGTTAAAAATATTTTCTATGTCTTTGAGCTAAGATTCTTTTCTTTCTATTTCTAGTACAAGGTTTGGTCTTTTCATAATGTCCCAGATTTCCTGGATATTTTATGTCAATAATTTTTTTAGGTTAAGATTTTCTTTGACCAATATATCTATTTCTTCTGTTGTTATTTTCAATACCTGAAAGTTTCTCTTCCATCTCTTGTATTCTATTGGTGATACTGTGTCTGTAGTTCCTGTTCTAGAATTCCTCAGTTTGTGTTTTCTGTATTGTTTTTGTTTCCATTTTCTGTTCTTGAACAGTTTTATTTGTTTCCTTCAACTATTTGTCTTTTTTCTTTGTTTTCTTTAAGAGATTCGTTCACTTCCACTTTGAGGACCTTTATCATCTTCATAAAGTTGGTGTTGAGGTCATTTTCTTGTGTTTCATCTGTATTGGAATATTGGAAGCTTTTATAGAATACCTTGGCTCTGGTGATAACTGACATATTGCCCTGGTTATCGTTGATTGCGATCCTAAACTGGCATCTAGGCATTTGGATTTGTGGTGATTCTAGTTTGTATAGGTGCTGATTTCTGAGTTTGTCTTTGTTAGATGTGTGTCTTGTTCCTTGGTTTCCATTTCCCTATGCTTCTGGCTACATTGGCCTATAGTTGAATAGAGGATCTCCACTTAGGTTGGGAGCTGAACTCCTGGTGGCTGGGATGGCCTCTTGTCAACAGGTTTTTTCCCACATTGGAGGCTTGAATTCTAATGGCCAACATGGCCTTTGTTCTAACCTGAGAGTCTTCAGCAGGAGTTGGGGTCTGGGTATCCTTGACAAGGAGAGGGTTTGTTGGGCAGGCACTGAGAGATTAGGAGTCTCCTGGTGAGCAGCCTACCAGGAATTCTTGGTGCCAGTGTGGCCTTTGGGGCTTCCTCTGGAGGTATGGGCTAAATTATGATAACAAGGAGAGAAATAGCTCTTTGGAGATAGGCTGGGTGGGCTCTGGGGGAGTATTGGTGGTCTGAGGGCAGGGGCTTACCAGACATTCTGGGAGCCAGCTTGGCCTCTGTTATATTAGGGCACTTCTGTGGGAAATGTGGGTACTTACTTGGCATCTGATAGGCAGAGGATTTCCAAGAAGGTGTGGGCAGGGATATGGTGTGAGGAGAGGAGGGGCTGTGAAGATAGTCTGGATGAGTGCTCAGGGACTGTTGGTGATCCCCTGGTAGGGTGTTTACTTGGGGTTCTGGATGCTGAGGAGGCTTCCCTCAGAGTTGTGGGCCAGAATATGATGATACAAAAAGGAGGAATGGTTAGGGTAGGCTGGGTATGTGCTGGTGGTCCCAGGATAGGGTGCCTTTTAAGGTTCTGGGTGCTGGTGTGGCCTCTCTCCTCTGCTAAAAAGAAGAGGAAAAAAGGAAGGAAGGAGGAAGGAAGGAAGGAAAAAGGAAAGAAAGAAAGAAAGAAAGAAAGAAAGAAAGAAAGAACAAAATAACAGACAACATATAAAGAGAAGATGAGATGAGCTCCAAATAGGAATTAGAAAAGGCCAGTACCATCTGTCATTATTCAGTATATTTTGTTACACTGAAATGGGTCTGAGCATTAAAGGGACAAGTTGTTTATGTGTTAAAAATGTTGAAATAATTTTCTCATTAGTTCCCAGGGACCACAGCTGTTTTGCCTGCATGAGGAAGGAACACTGGGTGTGACAGTTGGCAGTGTTCAGGTATGGGAAACACAGTGTACTCACCCAAGTCAAAGTGCCATGCTATCTTGTGCATGGTTCCATGTAGTACTGCCATTCCGTACTTCCTTACGTTGGTTCTCTCAGGTATTATTTCATTAAGACAAAGTCTTACCCTGACATCTTTTCTGACCCAATTAATACAGTTACTGCTTTTTATTTACCTTGCTTCTATAGAGACATGTGTGAACTTGTTGGTTTCCATATCTACCCCGTCCATTGGATGGTTAACAGTCTTAATCATCTCTGTGAACATAATCACCATTATTAACTTAGATTGCTGTGTCTACGTTAAATAATGGAAGGAGTTGTTTAATTAAGGGGAAATGAAGCAAAAAAGCTAACCGAGAAACCAATTGATATAAAGTACATAACTCTCAACAGCAGTGCAATTTCTGTCTGTCTGTCTCTCTCTCTGTCTCTGTGTGTGTGTGTGTGTGTGTGTGTGTGTGTGTGTGTGTGTGTAAAATTGGGATAGATAATAGTGACCAGATGCCCTTTGGGTTTCTAATACCTTCATAATTCCTTATACCCACAAAACTCTAATTGTCTTCAGTGTTGAATCAGTTGTTTTACTTCTTTGGGATGGAGCTGATAACTCCTTTAGCTGAGTTTTATTTGTTGTAGGTATGGAAAAATTCACCACAATCACATCAGTTACATCAGGTAATTGGCTCTCTTCTACATAGGCATCTAAATTGTTCAATTCAAATACTTTTTCTTTCTCTCTTAGAACTTCTTCCCTAGTTTCATTTCTTCCTTGGAGATTTTTGAGGGCCCAATGTTGACATCAGAGCTAACTGGTATTGATAAAATGTTAACAACATCAGTTCAAAGCCAACAAGTTTTTCCCTATTAACAGTGAAAGCAAGCCTCAACAGTGTTGTTCCTTATGTAAGGTTTGCAACCAGACAGCCTGTACTGGACTCCAGACTCATGCAGCTCTAGAGATAAATGATTGTGTCTGGACCAGTGTACTTGGTCATTTTCAAGTATAGCTTCTATCTTCCTCCTAAATCATCTGAGTTTTCTCTCTCCTCTGGTGGCTGACTGGATAGGAATGCCAGAGCTTTGGATTGTGGGCACCAGATAAGAGGATCCTGTGTTTCTTGTTGGAATAAAGTATTATATCCACATGATTAAAACCACCACTGATCTGGAGAGTTAACACTATTGAAAGGGGAAGAGAGACAGGGAGGAGTGAGAGGGAGAAAGATGAAGGAACAGGAGAGGATGGGGAAAATAGACTATTATAAGAGACCAATGAAATTAAAGGATTATTTGGTAAAACAATTTATCTACTGTGGTTTGATATGACTTCATCAATGAATTGACAGGCACCTCTGTGACTTAGTGGCCATCTCAACCCCTTTTCTTCATAGTCTACTTAAGAGAATCCTTTCTTCTTGGGCAACATCTTCTCCTTTACCCAAGAACCCCAGGAAGTCTATTATCTTCAGCATTTGCCTCCATTGGCATGGAAGCAGGTCTAACTCACTAGAACAAACAGCAGACAGAACACCCTGATGTGGAGTCCTTTCACCCTGGACCTTACCATATATATGCCTTGTCTCTCAGTCACAGCCAAGCTTCTTTATTGTCTTGACTCCATTAGCTTCTGGGCCCATTGCCATGGGCCTTGACATGTTGTTACCCTGACATGAAACTACTCCTACTCAAATGGTTGCCAGCCTCTCTGTTTTCCTTTTCTCCCTTCCTCCCTCCCCCTTTCCCTCCTTGCTCTTTCTCTTTCATTTATATCATCTATCTATCAACCAACCAATCAGTCATGTTTGCTGTCTATCATCTATCTGTCACCTATCTGTCATCAATTCTATCATCTATCCAAACCGTCATTTATCAATTATCTATTAGGAAACCCTGGCTAATATATCTTTGATTATTTATTAATTTCTTTACAGCATTTGGCTTTGTCAAGCTTTCTGTCTCATGAAGTGAGATAATACACACCATGCACACAAACATAATACAAACTACAAGAAACCCTTTTCTCTTCCATAATACTCTCTTCTTGGCTTCTATGATGCCCCATTGTTCATGTTTCCTTTAGATCTATCAAGATCCCCATTTTTCCTTTGAGTATTTGTTTTCTTGTTCTGTCTTCCAGTCTAGGTCACCCTTCCAGTCTAGGCTATTGCTGTTAATACTTTATTTGAACTGTATTTCTTTAGTCAGAAGGTTTGCAGTCTTTTTTCTAGATTTGTCTAACTTGTTCATGAGCTGCACCTTGGAAATACTTTTTTATGTTCAAGCACTCCTGGTACATTACAAACATTATCTACTTGTTAGAAAAAAATTTGCCTGATCATCATTCTTCCTTAAGCTTGTTTATTGGGCTTAAATTAGATATATCTGAAAGTCGTTTTTTAGGAAGATGTCCTAACTGTGCCAAGAGTTAAATTTACCTTTCCCATCTCGAATCTGTGGGTGCACTCACTGAGGTTTTCAGTGGTGTTTGGCATGTGACATTTTTCACATTATTGTTTTGATCCATACAGAATTTCTTTTCTAAAGAATGAAAAAAGGCCGCAGGGACTTCATCGAGCCTCATTTATTTGAGAGATGATGTCATGAGGTAACAAAGGCAGAGATTCAGGTGGTGTTGTCTCCAAGTCAAGAAAAACCTGGGGCTTTCAGAATATGAAGGAGGTGGGAAAATATCCTAAACAGACTATGGTGTGAGTGAGATCATGTCCACTCTCATGATGCCTCACAGTGGCAACATGAGGAAGCTGGCCTACCACTGTTTCAGGCTCTTTCTCTCTCCTGTATCACCCTGTTCCCTCTCAGTGTTGCTTTTTTTTTTCCTGATCCATATCTGCTTTCAAGATTACCAAGAAGGGTATAATCTAGTGACAAGATTCATGGCTGTTTCTGTTGCCTTTCTATTTCATTGCTGGCACAATTCCTATGACAAAGATGTAGTTGGCCGGCCTGAGGTCCTATAGGGAAAGGCCTCTCAGACATTGGTCAATGAAGCTTGTTTTCACCTGTGGTCCTCTGGAACCTTCTTAGGTTGGCTAATGGCTCAGAGGGGAATAGAGATCTTAGTGAAGTTTTACATAAAGTGACTCAAGGCTTTTGTTCTCCATATGAGACTGTCACAAGCCACACCATGCAATACTGCAACCAGGTGGTAGGTGCATGCTCCTGTGAGCAGCTTGATCCTGCTGTCACAGAGGTCGGATAAGGCTGCCTGCACAGTGATGAGATGTCACTCTGCTGCTCTGCTTGGAATCTGCCACTCCCTGAAGATTTGTACAATAGTGCTTAAATCGTGACAGGGCTTCCATGCGTTAAGACAGAGAGAATCTTCAAATTCAGTCTTTGGAATATATAACCTACTGCATAGCTGCTTGTCACACCACGTAGACGATGGATTTAGCTTTCCTTCCCCTGGTGGGCATTAGGCAGCATCCTCTCTCCCTCACTAGCAGAGAAGCACCATCTGCCTCCTGCTTGTCCTGAGGATAGAAGCCACTCCATGGCAGTGACTGCAGGCAGATTCACTGCATGGCTGGAGACACAGGGATTGGTTGTTAATGGGCAAATGGATGGAGAAAGCAAATATAAAGCAAAGGTAAGAGTGAGCATCAGTGGGGAAATTCTAGCCATTACAAGTAAGTGGTTTTCTTCATTACTCCCCAACCAGTTCGTTGATCATTTGAAATCTATCCACATTAGGATTTTGGCAATCTTCATACATACACAAATGACAATGTCTTTTTCTTTCCAGAAGGTGCCTTTGAGGAACTTGAACTTTTCATTCACAATAATTGTAGGCTGGGCTGTGAGAAATGGAGCTATGGTTTGGATGTGAACTCTCTCCCATACACTCATGTGTTAGAACATTTGGTCTTTAGCTTGTGGTATTGTTTTAGAAAGATATGAGGCTAATTTAAAAAGTGAGATTTTTCCTCAGAAAGTTTGTGGGGCACCAGAGGAAAGCCTCATGGAGTTGGTGATAGCCTGGTCAGAGTTCTAACAGAATGCTGTCTACTCTCTCATCTGCTGAGATGTGTACAAGCCAGCACATACAGCTCCTAGCCAGAAGCTGCTCCCCACCACGCTTTCCCTGACGTGATGGACTGTGTACCCCCAAAACTATGAACTCAGATAAATTCCTCCTCCATTAATACTCTAGCACATCTTTTGTCACAGTGATGAGAAAAGTGACTAACAGAATTAAGAAAGCGACTATCAATTTAAATTATAGCTATAATGATAAAACCTCTCCAGTGGACAAAAGACAGTTGTCTAGCTTTTCAGCATATGAGAACTTATTAACAAAGAATTGATGTTCATATTCAGCCTGAGACTTTAGTGACCAAAAGACAGCCAGTGTGTCTTAGTATGTGACCTATACATGAACAGCAGCTTTGGCAGGGCTTGGTCACAGAGAGATCTGCCCCTGTGATTCCCAATAGAAACTACAGTTGTTTATCTTAGGAGAATCCTTACCACAGGCTGAGAGTATGATAGGTTCTTAACTCATAAGCACTGCAGGGTTTCAGCCCTAGACAAAGAACTATGGACACCTAAAGAATGCTGAAAGTGGGAGAAAGTCTTCCCCAAGGAAGAACGCATTAACTGGATAGCCAACTCTAGTAGTCAGTCCTAAAATTATATATATATAAGTGACTCCAAGAAAACTGAACAGGTTATATTATGTACTTAAGAAATATATGTATGTATGTATATATATTTATATATTGTTATATATTTAGGAATGATGTATTATTATATAATTACATACTTAGGAATGATACATTATATGTAATATATTTAATATAAAATATGTAATGTATTATAAAATATGTTATATGTCATATGATATGTTATGTTATATATTATGTAATATATTACATATTACTTTTACATAATTATATATTAAATATCGTAGTGCTCAAGAGGCTGAGACAGGAGGATCACTGTGAGTTCAAGGGCAGCCTGAACTACATAGTAAAACCATGTGTCACAGACAAGGCAACTTAGAATAAACCACACTGAACCTTAGTCTGAGTGCAGACTCACAGTCAGGTATGCTATTGAAGTTTCTCATTTGGGAGAGAAATTTTCCAGTTGGGGTTCAGTAAATGATCCACAGCATTTTCAGAGCTTTCTGTAGCTCCATGTTCTCCCCACTGTGAACTGGAGTCTGGATCCTATCACTATCCTCATGACTGCCCTAGGGTATTACAAACATGCAAACCAGATTGGGCTTTGGGAGGCTGAATGTCCTGATGCCGTGTCCAACTGGGCTCCATTTGCCTCTTGCCTTGGGCATGATCCATGTATTTCAGGCTATAAAGGAGGCCTTGTGTATCTATGTGTGTTGGGCAAGCTCAGTGACTCTCCTTGAAATAGTGGTAAATAAGCTGCAAATAGAAATGAATTCCAAGAGCAAATTCATCTTCTCTGGAGGCAGTAGAAAGCTGTGTGAAATTGCTAAATGAGTCGAAACAGAATCCTGGATGCAGATGTTGAGTTCCTGGGCTATGACTCCACAGAGAATGATCTGTCCATCACCAGCTTGGACTTCTCCTAGCTTTGTACACACCCTCAAGTCCGCTGTGTGCTCTCAGGACAGCAGGGCTGAGCAGGCAGTCCCACGCTTACTGTAAGAAAGGCTGCAGGCAAGTGTGCACATAAGCTCTGTAATGCCTTTATGCCTTCTTCCTAGAGGGTGGGGTCTCGGCTTATGACTGCATGCCGATTCTTGTTCATCTCCAGGAATTGGGCACAAGACCTGTGGTCAGGGTTGGAGGGAGCTTCTCAGTGTTTTATCGGTTCACAGTTCACTGACCAGAAAGTGCATGCTTTGCTCTTGGCACCGAAACCAAGTTTCAGAAGATCAACAAACTTATCTCCACAGTGCCATATTTATGAGAGTTTTCAGAACTATTGACTCTAAACGTGAACTCTTCCCAGATACAATTCTGTCACAGTACTTGTGTGACCATTATAAAACCTGTTTTCAGTGAAATCTGAAATGTCATCTCAGTTTATAAGGGGGCTCGGTTTCTGTTAAATGCTTTTCTGGCTTGACATGTTTATTATAAAGATAAACCACTGATGGCCTATCTTTCTGGCTTAACTTTTGCAAAAAAATATCCACATAGAGATTATTACTATACCACAGGAGGAGCACGGTGCTTAAAGGTGGAGCACTAACCACTCTGATTCTGTGCATGCCCTAGCATACTCATGCCCACACCATTTGACCAAAGGATTTCTTATTCTGGGATAAGAAATCTATTACCTCTCTCCAGGTTATGCATTCGTAGACAGGCCATGGTTCCCAGCCATGTAACAGCATCCTCATGCTTAATCATGAACCACTTGGTTCAGCTGCACAAGAGAAAAGCTGGATTCTTGGTATCTATACAAAAAGCCCCAGTGGACTCTTGAGCCTCCTCTGAGTTCTCCCTTTGCATCTCGTTTCTTCCTTCCAAGCCCAACTAGGGTATGCATGCTCCATTGATGTGACCGTGATTTTAGAAAGCCCCACATATATTATTGTACTACATTACCACAGGGTAACGAGGTACACATGGGCAGTCTGAATGAAACCCACTCACGTGTCTCCAGCAAGACCTTGAAACAGTTGTAAATAACACCTGGTGAACTGTGGCTCTCAGGCCATGGGGAAGCTGTCTTGCCTTCCAGTGGGAGTTCCTGAGAGGAAGTCCTTGTCTACAAAAAGCCTGAGGTACGATTCCATTCTCTAGTCCCATAGTCTGAATAGCATGTCTCTGGCCAGCTTTTGTCTGGCCTGGGTAAAGTCCTCGATCACACTGGTCTTTTGAGTTCAATAGAATAGAAGTCCAGAATCTTCCCTCTTTACTTTTCAGTTGCCAAGTCCCAAGCCAACTCTTACCTCATTTGAATAATGGCGTCCCCGGACCCTCTATTTACTCCTCAGTGATCTGCTGCGCTCAATTGCAGGGTGGCACTCTCTGGCCTTGGACTGCTGTCCCAGCTCCAGTCCTCTTCCTGGGAGGCGCGGATAATAAATGGTTCAATGTGGTAGGGGTCTAGTTGGTGTTCTGAAGTGGCCTTTATTTCACAGATGCAGAAACTAGGTTCCTGGAAGGCGAGGGTATCTAACTCATGGACTTGGCCAGAAATCAGCAAGTAACTTTGTTTCCAGGTTCCTCCCAGGCCTTTCTGGGTCCCAGCTCCATTGTTATCAGCCATCTTTAATTTGGTAATGCATTCCATTTAGAATGTGTGTGTGTGTGTGTGTGTGTGTGTGTGTGTGTGTGTGTGTGTGTGTTCATATGTGCCTATAAGCCCATATTGCCAATGTGTGTATGTGTATACGTAAAGGCCAGAAGTCAACATCAAATATATTCCTTAATCCTAGTCCACCTTAATTTTCCTTTGAGGGAGGGTAACTCACGGAACCTGGAACTCACCAATTCAGCAAAACTGTTTGTCAGTGTGCTCCATCCTGGCTTTCTTTTCTCTGAGGACAGAAGTCAAATGACATTCATTCAATAAGGGGCAAGTTTATTCTGCTCTCACCCCTGTACTGGCTAGATTTTTATGTCAACTTGATACAGGCTTGAGTCGTTTGGGAAGAGAGAGAATACCAATTGAGGAAATGCACCCACTGGGCTTGCCTGTATATGAGTGATTGATGTGAGAGGAACAAAGCCATTGTGAGTAGTGCCATTCCTGAGTTATAGAAGAAAGCAGGCTGACAAGCCATAGGGAACAAGCCAGTAAGCACTGCTCCTGCATAGTCTCTGCATCGGCTCTTGCCTCTGGGTTCTCCAATGCTTGACATTCTGCTCTGACCTCCTTCATGATGAATTATGATGTAGAACTCCAAGTGAAGTAAACCCTTTCCTCCCCAGGTTACTTTTGATTATGGTGTTTCCTCCTAACAATACAAACCCTAACTAAGACGCATCCCATCCAAGTTGCAAGACCATCCCCTGGTGCCCCACTTCATTCCTTGTTAGCTCTTTTGTCTCATCCCTCTGTCCAGCCATAGGAGCCATGGAGTGCTCCAAGGTAGTGAGGTACAGCACAGGGTCATAATCTATCCTATCTAGTTCTTATGAGCTTTCTATCTCTACCTATTCATCACCCAGCCACCCCCTTGCTTATGTCTACTAGTTATTTGAAATGACACGAAATTTCAGACAACGTCGGGGGATGGAGTAAGTGTCAGAGCACAGCTTCGTGCTCAGCAGGAGGTTTGGCTGCCAGAAGCATAAGCTGTCTTGGAACCCAGTGCTGTTATCTTCCAATGATCTCATGTGCCTGGTCTCCCTCAGTGACTTCAGCTTTGAATGGCCTTGTCTTCCGGGACTTCTGGCAGATTGACAAGCGTCATGTTTAGCTGCCATGCACCATACAGTGTTCCCATGCTAAGGCAGCACTGAAGTCCTGCGTACTGTGTCGGATCATTGGATTGAAGGAAGCAGGATTACTGCCATGTTGGAGATCTTTGTTCCATGTTGTTTTCAAACCTCTCGTGATGTCGTGGTTCTCAGCTAGAGGACTTCAAACACTGAACATGGCTGCTCGAGGCTCTGCCTTTCTCTTGTGCCTCCCTAAGCTTGAAATGGGCAGAGATGGGGTCTGAATGACTTATCCTGGTATCGAATAGCTTGCATGATTAGAAGTCCCAGGTGGGGTCTAAGTTCAGCACCTGCATGCTCAGCGCCTCCACACTGGGCAATCTTGGATAAGTTAGGGTGCTTCTCTGTGCCTACTTTAATATCTGTAACAGCAGGACATTGAATTAAGAGATCTCCGGGGTATCTCTGAAGCCCCTATGCCCTTCTCCACAGTAGCTTCCTGAAGAAGCTGTCTGTGCTGCTCGACCTGCAAATCTCAAGATTTGCCCTCACACCAGGTTTTCTCTTCCTTAGTCTCACTTCTCTTTTACTAAAGCCGAAAGGGCAAAAACAAAGACAATGAAACCGAGGTAAAGAGCCAATCAGTCACCAATCCCTCCACTCCATACGCAGAAAATTATCACCAGCTGTTGCCCAATTAAATGGAACAATGGAACAGGGCACCAGAGCTCACAAGAGACCGCAGCGTACAATGTGTGCCCAGCCAAGTCACTTGCAAAAAGCCCAGAGGATGTCAGCATCAAAGCATGCTTTCCCATGAGCTGTGGTTGTGTTTTTGTTAGAAGCATTTAAAAGCAAAGACTGCATAACCAGGAAGGAGGCCCTGTTGCAAACTGTGCACCAAATCCCATGCATACCATGCTCTAGGGATCTGCAGAAGGTAGTCTGAAGTAGGTTTTCATGATGAGAGACTAAAGCCTTTCACAGGCTCTCATTAGTACTCAGCTGGGTGAGCAGGTGAATCTAAGACTATTTGGTACGTCCATCCACTCAGATCTGTTGACTGTGAATCAGTCAGACAGAATTGCCAACTGTTAGGTAAATGAAACAGGGTTCCACCATGAGAAAATTTAAAGTCCAGCATGACTGACAGGTGGGACCTAGGACATTTTTAATATAAGAGCTGGCTAGATTTGTTTGTTCATTTGTTTGTTTATTTGTTTGTTTGTTGTTTGTAGCTGAGATAAATAACTTAAATGTTTCTTTTGCCTCCTGATTTCAGAGGTTTCAGTCCATGGTTAGTCCTGTTGCTTTGTGAAGGAACCTGCATATTGTGTTGGACAAGGCTTCATTCTGAACCTCTGATTAGGCACAGACCAATCCCAAACACCAATTTCCAAGCACAAACCAAATGCAAAGATCCTTTATTAAGCAAGGCAAAGAGACAAGGTAGCTTTGCAAGTGGTAATTTTTAAGAGGAACAAAGGGGAGGTCTGTGTTCCGAATGAGCTAGTGCATACTGATAAGTTCTGATTAGTAGTTTAATTAGGTTAGTCAAAATAATACAGTTTGATTACTGAACCTTAGTCTTTTGATAGGTGGACCCTGGTGACCAGTGTCAGGAATGAGTCAGCAGCCAAATAAGGGACTAGATTCATGTCAAGCTTTAGGAATGCAATCTAACAGTTTAACAAGAGAGAGAAAGGTAAAAGGTAAAATGAGTTAGTGCCGTGTTCACCATGCTTGGGCATGCCAGAGCCCTTCACTTTGTGCCTGTGGTGGCAGAGGCCAATTCATCTCATGATGACTGGAAACAAAGAGGAGAAATAAGAAGTATCTGGGATGTCAGTATTCCCTTTAAGGTCACAACACGTCCAGTGACCCAACTCCACCCACTTTGTAGGCATTTACTTCTTTAGGTTAGGATTTTTTCTTCTATGATTTTCCTAAAAGTATTTTCTAGTTGAGCTAGTATTCTTCTCCTTGTTCTATTTCTATTATTCTTGGTTTTCCTATGTCCTAGATTGCCTGGAGTTTTGTGTCAGGAGTGTTTAAGATTTAACGTTTTCTTTGAATGATATATCTATTTCTTCTATTGTATCTTCAATGCCTGAGAGTCTCTCTTCTGTCTCTTGGATTCTGTTGGTGATGCTTGCACCCGTAGTCCCTGTCCACTTACCTAGAATTTCCATTTCTAGAATTCTTCAGTTTGTGTTTTCTTTATCGCTTCTATTTCCATTTTCAGGTCTTGAACAGTTTTATTTGTTTCCTTCAACTATTTACTTCATTTTGCTTTTTTTCCCTTGGCTTTCTTTAAGAGGTTAATTCATTTCCTCTAATAGTTTGTGTTTCCCTGTGTTTCTTTAAAGGCATATTTACTGCCTCTTTAAGAACCTCTATCATCTTCATAAGGTAGATCTTAATGTCATTTTCTTCTGCCTCAGTTGTATTGGAATGTTGAGGGCTTGCTAAAGTTGGATAGCATAGCTCTGATGATGACGGATTGCCCTGGCTATTGTTGATTTTTTTTCTCTAACACTGGCATCTAGGTATCTGAGTTTGGAATGAGTATAATCTAGGTGATGATATCTGAGTTTGCCTTGCTGGCTAGATGTTTCGTTCCTTGGTTTTTGGTTTCCTCTTTGATCTTCTAGTCTTGTAGCCTGGAGTTCTGGCAGACAATGTGACCTCTGGTCCAGAAGGAGTCTCTGTCCAAGTTTAGGACTGGACTTCTGGTGTCTAGAATGCCCTTTGTTCTAGGAGGGGTATCTATCTCAGTTGGGGGTGGGGGGACATGTTGATGAGAAGGAGAGTAGGCATTGGCAATTGTGTAGGGGAGGTCTGTGGGCTGCCTATCTGGAGTTCTGGAGCTCATGTGAGTCTCTGGTCCAGCAGGGAGTCTTTGTCCCAAGTTGGGGGCTAGAATTCACCTATCTTTCTTCTGGCTGATATGGTCGGTTTGTTCTGGCTGGCATGGCCTACACCTGCTCTTCAGATCATTGTGGCCTATGTTTTTTCTTCTGACTGGCATGGCTTGCACCTGAGCAGCAGATAGCTGCCCGAGGTGCATGTTCAGTCTTCGGGACCAAGGGTATAGGAAGGTTCCAAAGACAGGTGGATCTCTTTCCTGTTCTTCTGACTTCATTTTACATTTCTAATCCTGGAAGAATCTGGATTTCCAAACTAGAGAGAAACAGGACAAGGCTTACGCCCTTCTTTGCAGCTGGGCAGCCAGAAAGAGAAACCATCCCTGAACAGAGAGCTGGACCTCTCAAGAGTCTACCATCTTCAGATGGAGAAAGACCCACCCCAAGTACTTTATTTTTAAACATTTCTCTGACTTTTGTTTACTGTAAAGGCCTTATTTCCTGTTGCTGATTAAACTAATATTTCCCACCTCTCCTCTCTTATGAAATACCCCCACTAAACCTACCATAACGTTATTGATCAAATGACAAACTCAAAGAAGATAGTTCATCAGGAAATCAATTCAGTTCATCACAATCAACTTTTAAAAAAGTAAACGGGATGTATGATCATATAAGTACTATATAAGACTATACCATTTATGGTATGGATTCTCAAGTAGGGGTATCTCTACTCCTAAATAGCATTGCCAGTGCTGAGAATATTGATAATATTGTTAGTTGTCATAGCTGGAGTTAGGAAAATAAAAACAGAGGTCAAAGTTGTGGCTGGCTATCTCACTTGCACAAAACAGACAGGCCTTGATTCGAAGAATTAACCAGTCAATATCAACTTAGGCAGAGAAACCATGGTCTATGGAAAGGTTGCTTGCTTCCTAAGACTTTGTTCTGGAATATGTGTGTGTGTGCGTTTTTTTAAATAAAATATTTTAAATAGATTTTTATTATGTGTGTAGCTCTGAAAATATTTTACAAAATCTGTTTTTGAAATGTACACAGATAGTTTCTCTTTCCAGAACAAAGTCTGTACACACATCCCACACGAAGACAGATTCCACAGAACGGTACAATGAGAACCCAGTCCAATGATTGGGCTGCATCCTAATGAAGTCAGAATGGTCAGGTTTCCTTGAGTTTGGGTTCTACAGCTTCACAGAGCTCTTGGTGAATAAGCCAGGACTTATGCTGGCCTGGTGCTCAAACTTACCAGAGGGCAGGAACCCAGCAAATGTTAACTATATTCCAGGATTGCGTATGTTCAGTACCTCACACCCAAGAGTCAATATTCTAATGGAAAGACCAAAACTCTAGAGTCAGAGCAATCTAGACTTGATCCTTTTGCTGACCACTGTTCTCATAACTGAGGCTAGTTAAATCCATCTATCTGAAGTTTTACAGTTCATTCATCAGTAAATTAACAATAAGGATGCCTAACCAAGCTGGGTGTAGTGGCTTACACCTTTAATTCCAGTACTTGGGAAGCAGAGGCGGGTGGATGTCTGTAAGTTTGAGGTCAACCTAATCTACACATCAAATTTTACTTCAGCCAATGTTGTATAGTATGACCATTTTTAAGCCTAATCATACCGAACAATGGGGGGGGGGGGATCTCTTAAGTATCTCACGTGACATAGAAATATATTTGCATCATCTCATAATCCATATGGAATTAAAAATACTTTGTAGACTTGGAGAAATTGAGCTGGGACTGACCTTGGAAGCATTCTTTCTGACTGGCTCTCATAACATATGAAGGTATAACAAAAGCTGCCTAGGGAGAAATCCAATCAACATTCCTACCCAGCTATAAAGTATATGAACCACAGTGACTGGCCAGCAAGATGTTCCCCAGAGGTGCAATAGTGGCATTTATATCTTGAAGGTAACCAACTGCTGTACAACTGGGAACTAAGACCCTTAAACAGGAGGGAAACCAAGACCTGTACAATAACTATACCCATGCCATGCATGGAAAGCCACTACTATCATTTTCCTAAACCAGTATAATTGCCAAGTGCATTTAAAAAAACATATACTTATACCCATAGATAAGTGTAGCTGTCACCCAAAAATTGTTTCCCTAATAACAGAAATCCATAATGGGTCAAAATAAAGAGAACCAATCATGAGATGCCCCATCTATAACACAGCCCCAACACCTAAGGCTCAGAGAATATTACTGAAGAGGAAACAGAAAGACTACAAAAGTCAGAGGACCAGAACATGTGCTGTGAGATTTCCTCTTCAGTTGATGACAGGGAGCTATACCCATGAAATCCCAATAGCATGCTTGCCTGAACAATGACAATACCAGTTGACACGCCAGTGTAGATGGCAGAAATCTCCATCCTCATTCTAGATGAAGTGCTCCAGATAATCAATGGGTACTGAGAGGAGAGAATCCGTTTTTTTTTTCCCAGGGACAAGGCCCCTGATAGTTTATCCAATTCATGGCCCATGCTTGGGGAACCATCTTCCTAAGCAGCTGTCTGACCTGAAGATTTCAGCATCTTTGGGCATTTATAAGAAGCTGCATGGGTCTATTCTGTCTGCTCAGCTTCTCTTCAGCAAGGATGTTCACAAGTCAAGTGTGTGCAGTCTTTGAACTTCCCCCAACACAGGCAGCATGAAGGATAAACTTCTTTGTGCAGCCTCCAGGGTCCCTGCCCAGTCTCACAGCCCCGGGCTTCTTTCGGTCTTACAGCCACATTCCCTCAGTCTTCTTCCCCCTTTCCTTTAGCATATGTGGTTACATGAAGCCAACTCTGAGCAAGTAGATAAGGCACTTGGAGTATATTCCCTGTGTCCCGCCACCTTCTCCTTCTGCCCCATCCCATCCATCACCCTCTGTTCCCCAGAAAGTTTTACTTTGACTTTCAGCCATCAGTACCTCTATGGCCTTATGTATCTCTAAAGTATAGGACCCACAGATGACAGAAAACAAGACTTCCTGAACTCAGTATGATGGTCTCCAGTTGTGTCCAGTTCCCTGCAAACATGACTTCACTCTTCTTTATGGCTGAGAAACATTTTATTATGAATATATACCATAGTTTCTTTACTCATTCATTTCTTGTTGGACATGTGAAAGAAATCTTCTCTCTGTGGAATGCCCTTCTCCTAACCCCATGTAGTGAGTAACACTTCTCCCACCCCTCATTTCACTTTATCAGTTTCTTTCCCAACATATTTTATTTGTACTTCTCTGACAAATAAAAATCTCTGGGTTGTGTAAACCTATCACCATCTTTCTATCCTTCTAAAAATGCCAGGCTTCACGTGACTTTCAATCTATTCTATGCTTCTGGAGCTGTCATATCCCTGCGAGAAGGCAGAGACTGAGGCTGGGAGTTCCAAAGGAACTAGTTCCCTATTTAGTTCAACACACTGTCCCAGGATACATCCATCTGTCCTTCCAGTCACTTTCCTGAAACCTGTGTATCTACCTACTATTCCTCAGCTCCATAAAGACCAGACTGATCAGTCAGATTAGGCACATATTCAGGAGCAAATGAATGCATTCATGTTCATTGAGTTTCTACCTGGGCATTGTAGTAATGCTTTTAATCCCAACACAGGAGGGAGAGGTAGGTGGTTTTCTATGAGTTTGAGGTCAGTCAGGTCTACACAGCCTCAAGTGAAAACTAAAACATTTTTTTTCAAGAAAGACTGTCTTAAGACAGTTGAGCATAGTGTCCAACTGATGACAGATACTAGGAACATCTAAATTAATACAACTTAGGAAGACAGAGCCCTACATCAGCCTGGTCCAGTCCTAGCTGAGTATACTTTGCTTTGTCCAGATCCGGCCCTTCAAGGGCTCCTGACTAAGTAATTGAGACTTGCTGGAGGCCTTGAATCTCAAACAGTGCAGTGTGGTTTGGCTGATGTGCTAGTCTGTTGAGAATTACTCTTCCACAAACAGCACATGTCCCAGGGTGAACCTGGGGAGCTGACAGCAAGACTGAGGGCCTGGACTTCTCAAAGCCAATCACTGCTCTTGATGCTTCCAAGGCACCTGCCAGAGACAATACAGTCCTCCTACTTTGATATAAACACCACTATGCAAAAGTAAATGGTTATTGACCACGGAGATGCAAATCAGGTTGTTGGGGGACATCTTAGGACATCCTTTTCTGGACCATATTTATCTTGCCAACCCTAACATTAGCAACTTGCAACTACTGTCTTTTCTTTGCTTTTAGAGTTAACTGGTAGGGATGCCTTTCTATTAAAAAAGTATTCTTGGCTGATACTTTGTTTTTTGTAGTTGTTGTTTATTTGGAGTTTGTGTTTGTTTGAGAGGATCTCTCTCTCTCTCTCTCTCTCTCTCTCTCTCTCTCTCTCTCTCTCTCTCTCTCCTCTCTCCCTGAATTCTAGCATATCCTGGAGCTCACTGGTATGTATCTCACGCTGGCTTCAAACTCTGAGATTGCAGTCCTAAGCCGCCATGACCACGAAAATACTTTTATAAGTTCTTTTACATGACATGATTTTTTTTTTGCTCTCTATGAGAAGTGGTGTGTTAATAGAAACATTGCACAGCATGTAATGATTGAATACATAAGTAGCACTTCTATTTCCTCAGGCATCATGTCTACAAGCCTGGAAGCTTAGGTTATTCAAGTGATTTTGAAAGGAATCTCCAGTTATAGACCGTAGGTTCCTTCCTATATTACAGAACTTTTCATTACACATTCTTTCAATGTCCAGCCCATTCTCCTTCATCTTCTGTACCTCTAGGGATACTATTCTTCCCTCTGTAAGATCCTTAGTGCATTGTTTATCAATAGGGCTCTTGTGATTCTCATCGTCAAATAGAGAACAGATTCCAAATTGAAATTAACCTGGGGATTCAAGGCCCATCAGAATGGATGAAGTGATGGAGCTGTCCTTATGCTTTGCTTGCTCCAACCTTTTCTACACAGGGCATAGTTGGAAAGAAGCCTTTTCCTTCTAACATCTCTGCCTATAGAATGTACTTTGAAAAACAATGTCACAGGTACCATAACCCCAGCTTTTGACTGTTCCAAGACCAGAGATCTGGGTTATCTAAATGCCTTTGGGTCTCTGTGTTATCTACTTTGTGGTGTTGTTTTATTTATAGACTTGAACAAAAATTAAAAGACACTCTCCACTCACTGTTCCCATAGCTGAGGACTGAGTCAGCCACAAGCAGGGGTACCTTGTCCACCCTGCTCTGGTTGCTGTGCTAAACTGAACCCAGTAAGCTCCTACTTCAGTTTCTTTGAATTCCCCACAATGCTTTTCACCTTTTCCTTTCTGTGAGTACGTAGTCATTAGACATTTTCCTGAGAGCATCTCCTTGCCAATCCCAAGCCAAGAACTGAACATTAAGTATTAGCGTAACATGCCAAATAATACTTTGGTCACTTGCTTTACATCTAGCACGTGTTTGTAACCAAAAAAACACTAGATAGTAGCTGTATTTGTTATTGTTCTTAAAACTGTGACCAAACTCCTGACAGAAGCAAATGAAGGAGAGAAAGATCTATTTGGACTATGGCAGTGGGTAGTGCGTAGCTGTTTACTGGGTAGTGTTGAGTTGGTCTGTAAACCATAAGCTCCATTCTCAGCCGCACATACTTTCTCTAGCAAGGCTCCACCTCCTAAGGGTTCTTCAGCTTCACAAAACAGCACCATTTGTTGAAAATCTGGTGTTCACATGAACCCACAGGAATCATTACCCAGTTGAATTGTAACAGTGAAATTTAAATACAGGTTCTCTGATCATAGATGGATGCCCAGCTCTTTCATGAGAGGTGATGGCATTGGGCCATGGCTGGCTGTAAATGGCTTTCTAGAAGGTAGTGTCTATTAGTTTTCTTCACAGAACTATGTCTAATCAAAGGCTATAGAATCAAAACCACATGAGTTTATCCTGTTCCCCTCACAACACCATTTGTGTGATATTAAACAAGTTAACATATGTATTTAAACCTCAGCTTTTTAAACACAAGTGTGGCAGATCATGTGATATACTGTGTTGATAGGTGGAACCACAGAGACCAGAAGAGAAAGTGCCAATATGTGTTGTGCTTTCCATATTTGCCTCTTTGGGGCCTGGGATGAGCCTTCTACTCAGGATGTGGAGTCAAATGATCCCTGGCCCACTCTGTCAACTTCTAAGACAGATGCATTTAAAAAGCAAAACACAGACTAAGACAAATGTCTGGGTATGTATCTGGATGAGTACCAGGTGAGGATGAGCTATCTAGCCAGTGAGACAGCACAGCAACAAGGAGCTAGGTTCCTGAAAGAAAGCGTGACACGCGGGAGCATTGATGGAAATGACTTGAGCAGAGAGAGTAGTCAGGGAAAAGACACAGAGACTAAGGGCAGAGCTGTTGGGGATGGATAGGGGCAAGGGGATGCTGCATGAGCATGGACCATATAAGGGGATGGAAGAGGGCTTGGACCACATATGAACTACTATATATGGACCTTACCTCCTAGAAGAGTGTGAGTTGGTTTTCCAATGCAAATGAGAAATACCTCTCTGTGAACAAAAGGTTGATGCCCATCCCCAAAGAGGCCTCCATGCTCATCAGATTCTCCTTCTATTTTCTCTTATACCTATAAGCTTCCTCCTCACTGAGCATGGAAGGCACAGAACACAGCAGAAATCCTAGCCAGTGGATCCATGATTTGTCTCCATTTTTAGCACATGGCCCCTTGGGGTGAGCCTGGATCCTCCTATGGTACCCTGACCATCTCATAGCATTGTCCTCCAGTGTGTGAAACACTGACTACGTACCTGCCTGGCATGCTCAGCCTCCAAACCTAGTGGGTAGAAACAAATCTGATTACAGCTGAGAGCGGTCATGTTGAAGTACTTGGCTTTCCACATCAAAGACCTCTCAGATAGCATCTCCTTTTTTTGCATTCTGTATTTCTGAAGTGCATTAAGAATACCCTTGGTTCTAGCCTTCTTCGAGACACATTCTGATCACCACCTGCACATGGGTATCTATTTAAACCTAGCTATGTCTGAAGAGGGGTGTTGTTCGTAAGGTGGAAAGAAAGCCATCTAATGCCTTGTATTTGCTTGCTGATGCTAGCAGAGAGGGATGAGCCCCTTTATGCATCTAATGCCCTGGGAAGAGCAGTTAATTTCTCACTTTGAATGACATGGAGGGGGGGATGCAGATTCTCAACAAGCCTGCCATCCTTCCAGTTTTCCTGGGACTTAGTGGTTTTGGTTTTGTTCTGTTGCCAGTTACAAAACATTGTATAGATCTGTACCGTCCAGAGAGCCCATTGGCCAGGCCACTCTTTGTCAGAAACTCCCCTTGAGATGAACTTGGCCTCACCCAATAACCTTTCACTTCAGCACTGCTAGCATATGCCACAGGAGCCCACCCACAGCAACAAGCCCTGGAGCCTCAGACACACACAGCATCTCTCCAAGTGAAGGAGGGAACCTGGGGTAGGAGGTATTAATAGCACCCTTCTGGGGTCCCTGTAGATTATAATAAATGCCCCTGCCATTTGTTTACTGTCTCTAGACAGTGAGGAACATTCAGATAAATGAACTTGGCGCCTGTATGATTTATGAACCCCTTCTGCGCTTAGTAATGTTTAATCAGGAAGTTAGCATATTATGGTGTAAAATCCTTTACACGCATGTACAAACTGAGGGCTGCCATTAACGCTCTGCAAGGTTCAGGGGTCAATGGGGGGCACCCCAGACTCTAGCGCTCCAATCCAAAGGTAATAGCAGAAGAAGCCACACATGGCTGCAAACCACATTAGCTAAGGCCGGAGTCACTCCTCTCTCTTTGTTTCTCTCTATTTACTTTTTCTCCCCTCTTTAAGTTTCTCCTTTGGGCTAGGCAGTGTGATAAGCAACAACACAACACACATACTGTGGTCATATCTGGGACCCACCAGAGAGCGAGGGATTAGAAGACGGTAAACCGGGGTCAGCAGAGGTGGTGGAGGTTAGTGTGTTTGGACAAGGCCAGAAGCCTGTGGGGGAAGCAGCATGAGCTATCCCACCTGGAGGAGGAGACAGGGCTCCAGCCCCAGTGCCATAAGCCTGGCTCCACGAAGTCTAGCCAACATCTGGAATGGATATCAGGAGACACAGGAGGCCTTGCTGGCTGGCCTAGCTACCTTTGTACTTTTCGTTGCAAATTGAAAAGCAAAACAGACATCAAGGATATATTTATATAACTGTCTTCAACTGCATTTTCTACTCCCATCTGCTGCACATGATAAGTTTCAAGTGTTTTCTAATAAAGGGGAGGGGGGCACGGGTGGATTAGAAAGAAGACTTGGTGTGTGCGCGACTGCCTGAATGTCTGCTCCTTATTTGGTGTGGGGACTGATCTTGGCTTAAGCTTCATTTAAAGACGTTAAAACACCCTCCATCTGAAAGCACTGCTGTTAAAAGAAGTTCTGATATTTTTGCATGTCATGTTTATTCAAAAATTTGTGTTGGATCACATTAAAGAAAGGACAGAATATCTTCTTAGACCCTTCTACCCCTTCCTTTGGTGGGGAGGGGGAAGAAGCACATATTTTTGTTGTTAAGTCTTTGGAGAGAGGAGAGAGGTGGAGGCGTGAGATGGCAGAGTGAGATCTTTAGGAAAGAAATACAACGCAAGATAGAAATACATCAGGCCAAACGGAGATGATTTAGGTTTGTCTATGTTTAGGTAAGTACGCGAATCCAGATGTGACCATGCTGATTATTCACGGACAAAGCTGGAACCACTGTCAGCCAAGTCCACTGCAGAACTGAACACTTGAGTTACCAGCCAGGACTGAAATTAGTCTTTTCTTCTTTCATTTTTCAAACTAATGAGAAAAGGGAAGAGAGGACGTGGAGAGAGGGAACCTGTGATTTTTCCTTGTATGTTGGAGTCATGCTTCCACACTCAAAGAGAATCATAGACTCGTAATAGACTGGGAAGATGGCTTCATTGGTAAAGTACTGGTGGCCATGTGAGTATAATCAACCCCCTGCTCTGACATAAACACAGACATAGTGCATGCCTACGATCACAATCTCCTTACGGCCAGGCAGCACAGCTAAAGCACTGAGCTCCATATGCAGTGAGAGCCCTGTCTCAAAATTTAAGGGGGAAAGCAACCAAGGAAAATGCATGATGTCACAGTCACTGGCTCTGGACACATACACACACACATATGCACACTTGAACATGTGTGTGTGTACATGCATACGGAGAGAGAGAGAGCACGGTACTACTCTAGTTAATTGAGAATTTGCCAAAACAAAACACTAAACGAAAGATCTGGACATATGGAGTTAAAATGTTCCCTGTGCCTCATTGCTAGTCTGTTATTCACTCTGAGGACAGTCTATCTAGAGAAGAAGCAAGAGTGCCCAGGCCAATTATTGATCAGTCCCCAAGATGTTTCCTTCTGGTCATTTTTTTTTTTTTTTTGGCATCCAAATGAGGATGAGCTATGCTGATCCAGAAACGCCATGGTCCCTATTAACATGCTGGACACAGAATGGGCCAGGAACACGCATTAGAGTTCTCAGAACACAGCTGGCCACAGCTCCAGACAAGGGTGGAAAGATCAAGGCCTTGAAACAAGATAGATGGAGGTCAGCTCTGGTCTCCACCACTTACTGCCCTGAGAGCTACATACGTTTTTTTTTTAATTTTTGATGACCTCGTCTGAAAATTGAACTCAGTAATAAGGGTGCCATGGAGTTAACATGTGTATAATGTTAACTGTGCCCTTCTAGCCAGACTTCATATATGATATATAATTTCGCTGAGGTCCTTCCTCTAGTCAACTGAGCTATATATTCACTCCTGTATCAGCTCAACTTTTCATCAAAACTTGATACATACAAGTCACTCCAAGCTAGCATGATCTTATGTTAATCTTACTTTTGCCTCCTCTCGTCTGGAGGAAGTAGTCAGTGAGTTTTTTCCACAACTATTATATAGCCTATGTTTTAGGAGCTTTTCTCATTTGCCTAAGGTAGCTATACTTCCCTTCTACAGATAGATATATGGGAACAGAACATCGAGACTCCTGCACCAAATATCTCTCTTTCTCTATACCACTCCACATTTGTCTTTTATGTCACAGCCCTCACCTGGGAAGTTAAAACCTGCTAGTGGACTGAAGGTAGCACCTGAAGTGAAGACTGAAGTCTACAGGAGCAATGTGTCGCCTACCAACTGAAGAGGCCAAGCTACCCGTTAGTACAGCATGTCTAAATGTGAAAACTGCAATTTTTGGGATACACAGAATATTTTACTGAAATAATACGTGCTTTAACTAAAAACATGAGCCGCATTCCTCTGAGGTAGAGTACGGAATTCTGTGTCTCAACAATGACAAAGGAAGCCCTGCGTGTCAGAGATAGGGCTGTCTGCCCAGCATTCTCTACTCTGCAGCACAAACCTCAGAGTCTAGCAAAGCCAGTGGCTTCAAAGAGATCACTAGATTCTGAGACTGAGTCGTCAGCATCTACCCTCCATCCTCAGAAGCCAGGGCTGGCTGGGACAGAGGGAGGCCATTTAAGACTCGACTCCAACCTCACCATGGAGGCTAAACAGAGACTCCGGCAGGAGACAGCAAATTGGCTGAGCCTCCTTTATCAAAGTAGAAAGGGGGGCCAAACAGTAAGGAGTGGGTATGATCTAGGCATGGTATTACAGACTAGAATACCAGCATTTGGGATGCTGAAGCAGAAGGATTTCAGGTTCTAGGCAGGCAGGGGGAGGGGACATAAACACTACATTCTAGCACCAGTCACCAAGTCACAACATATGTCATATGCTATCTGGTCATATAAAGTACCTCAGCTTCAAAGGTATAATAGAGACCAGAATGGTGCTTTGGCCTTCTAGATTTGAGAGAATTCAGAGGGATAAAGCAAGGGGACACTTGGGAAGGACCTGTTCCTTGGTGATTCAAAATCGTGAGCATGCACTGTGATTACAACCAGTGGTGTACCAGGAAGCCCATAGAAATATAGGCTCATGAGTTGGCATGTGACCAAAAGACTCCACAAACACTCACCGATTTATTCACTTCAGAAGCCCCAAACCCTGCTCACAACTCTGATGATTTTTGATGATTCCATAAATCCTTTAAAAAGATAAATTTGCTTTGTTGAGAATAAAACAGATCCAAAAGAGTAGAACAATTATTTTTTACGATTCTGAAAGTTAAAACTATATCTATTTATTCCTAAGAAGCATGTATACTAGATTTGTAGCAAACTAATAGCATGTCAAATTTATCTGTGTCAACAGTCCAAAAGGAGGCCATTTGTCTGGACAGAGTCCCAGCCCTGGGCCCTACTGCCTGAGCCAATGTGGTGTGTGACTCACAGTGAAGTTATACTACACCCATCAGCTCCACTGACCTTCTGTAAAACCAACAAAGAGAGATACTAGCCAAGTGTTCCAGTGACAAGAAAACCCCTTGGTGCACCCTTCACAGGAAAGAAATTTCACAACGATGTGTCCATCCTACGTACTGGTTCCATTTTCTTGACCCTTTTCTGTTGATGAAGGCAAGCTTCTCAGCTTTCTTCTCAGAACACTCCTTCTAGATTCAGAATAGGATACTGTTTAATACCAGATTTGAAAATAGAGGTCAATTAAGATCTGTAATCATGTTCCATGTGATTTTCCTTTTAAAGATTATGTAAATATGTACACACACACACACACACACACACCTTTAGACTTGGGGTCTAGCATGTTTTCCTTACATTTGCCACAAACGTCATAACTTTAAAAGAAAAATAAATATTTTTATAAAGTTCAGCAACCACATTGCTGTTTGGTGAATAACTTTGCTTATGGCTGAAAGAATGCTGGAAATGTTTTGGCCTCTTACCTCAACTGTGTCTGAAGAAGTTAGCATCAAGCCTGGAAGATTCTGATCCAAGAATGAATAGTCAAGTTTTCAGTTATTCTGAGACAGCTATGAAAAATCGTAACACAGATGTCAACATTGAACCTGCCTGTCTTCAGTTGCCAAGGCTCCATGAAGCTAAAGATTAAACCAGAAAGTGGAAAATGAAAGGAGTTGTGGGGTCTCTAAAGAAACAGTGCTGTGACCCTGTTCATACAAAGGACAGCAGGAGAGGAGGGAACCAGTGAAGGCTGCATATATAAAGGAAACCTAGGAGAATCCCTTAGTAAACTACAGAATATAGACTGTTCCAGCAGAGTTTGAATTTTGAGTCTAAGACTATGATCAAAAGTTGTGATCACTTTCTCCTCAACTACTTCACTTGTGGATCAGGAACTACGGTGATCATTGTTCTGCAGTAAACTCTAGGAGGAGGAAATGACTCAACATATGTTAAATTCTTAGAGCAGTGTCTAGCACAAAGTTTGATTAATCCATTCTGTAGATGAACTAAAAGGACTGAATAGAATTCCCAGTACTTATAGCTGGAGATGCAAAAGCAGAGAGCACCCTGAGTGGCTGCCAGGAGATGGAGAGGACCTACTAATGGTTAAGAGTTTCCTTCTTAGGTGATGGACGCATGCTGGAGCTAGACAGGGTTTGTTACTTAACACTGTGAATGGGCCGGATACCACTGGACTGCACTCTTTGAAAAGAGTTGGATAGATATTGGCTAGGTAGAACATGTTCCTAGACTCAGCTGTGATACAGAGTGGCTATGGGGTCTAGGACTGAGGCTGATCTGAATTCATGAAGTGCGGGATGATGTCACAGGTGAGGCAGGTACAAGATAGAATGAGGCCTGTCATTGGACGAGAAGGAAAGATGGGCAGGAGAAAAGTTTGAAGGAAGAGGAGGAGATGGGAATGGAAAAGGAGGAAGAGAGAGAGTAGCGGAGACAATATAACGGCTGGACTTAAGATTCCACGCTGTACCTTTACAGGTTGTTATAAATGTTTTTAAGGGATGGATGTGTACAGGGCTTTGTAAATTTAGGTGGGCAGTTATATCTTATCAATTGGATCAAAGGTTATTGTGTTGTGTGTTCTTTCATGTGTAGATTTAAGTGTAAGGGAGTGTGGCTGGTCTGGGTCGCCACAGAATTGGGCTGTGTGTTTCTGGCATGGAAACCTGCCTTGGGAACTAGATGGATAGAAAGGTTGTTGCCAGGCTCAGAGAAAGGCCTTTGGCAGTGTGATAGGAGATGGAGCAGAGCGGGTGAGACACTTTGCTGACTGAGTTTTAAGATATCTATCAGATAACATGGGGCACCGCAGTGCTGGATCTAAAGTGGGATAAAAGACTATTTAATGTTTTATATTTTTACAACAATAATGAAGAGCAATTTGAAGTTATGTGAACTTTACCGCAACTTTTTCTTTTGTAAGAGAGGAACTGATACTCTGAGAAGCCTAAATGGACCTTGGAAAATATGACGTTGTGTGTGTGGATGTGTATGCCTGGGGTCATGTGTGCAGGTACATGTGAAAGTGGATTCGTATGTACATGTGTGCAGATAAGATCCTGTGGGGAACAGAGGTCAATCTCAGGAGTCCTTCCTAAGGTGCTACCCACCTTGGTTTTTTTGTTTTTTTGTTTTTTTGTTTTTTCGTTTTTTCAGATACCTAATTTGAAGTTATATGAACTTTACCAATCCAGAACCTTTCTTCAGCTCGTTCCCTCAGATGATAAACATTTGGCTAGATAGAACATGCTCCTAGACTTAGTTTTGATACAGGATGTCTGTGGGGTCCAAAACTGTGGCTGAACTGAATTCATGAAGAATAGTCAGAACACAACTTTTAGAGGCTCTTCCTCTAGGGAAATCTTCATAGCCCAAGTAAATAATCCAGAAGGGCATAGACTCCATCCCTGTATTTGTAGGAGACATGAAAAGTCCTTTCCAGGTCTGGCTCCAGAAAGCAGCAGAAACCCAGACCAAAGCCTACTCTAATCTCTTTCCTCAAGCATTCGGGGAAGCTGCAGATGTGCCTACATCTGGAAGTAAGAAGGGAGCAAGCCCTCAGGTGTAGGGAGCGTGGCAGAGATCCAATCAGTCAGCCCATGCCAGCTTGCAAATGCGCTTCCCCACTCTGAGCCACGGATGAGCTCCTCCACCACCCCTAAACAGTGCGCATCCTTCAGTTCATTTTCCAGCACCACTCACCTCCGGGGGCAACAAGAACTGCCCCAGTGCTGGCAGGCCTAAGCGGGGAGAGCTCTTCCAGGCAGCCTGGCCAGGCATGCTCAGAAGGCAGATGCCTCCAGAGTCCAGGCAATGGCAAAATCACCCTGGCTTCCTTGGTCAACTTTGGCTAATGTCTCTCTATTTTGGTGCTAGTTTTCAAAACTTGGTTTTGTTGTTACTGTATCTGCTAACTCAATAAATACTTACCAAAGACCTTCTGTATGTCCCACATGGGAAAAACTATCAGAAGTAGTTACCTTCTTCTATCTTGAGAGACAAGATCTACCCCCCGCAGGCTCCTTCAGTCAAGAGTCACAAAGGATGGAGTCCATTTGAGTCTTAAGAATTACTGTGTGATAAGAATGGTATTTCCCAAAGGGGTTTCCTACCGAGGCAAACTCCAAAGCTTTATGAATTGAAAATGAAAAAGATGCATTTATAGTGCTTTGATCATTGTTCCATTGATAAATTATATTCCCCATTTAAGTAGGAATAAAAATAAGAAGGTAAAAGAAAGTGAAAGGGGGAGGTGGAGAGAAAGAGGAGAGAGAAAGGGAGGAAAATGGAGAACAGTGTGGGACTTGGTTTCAATCTCAGATGAGAAGGGTTCGGTAAGCAAAGGCAGGAAAGAGTGACCATACTCTAAGATGTTAGTAGAGTCCACGGGGGTGGGGGAGACTGAGAATGCAGCCAAGTACTTCCAAGACACTAAACCTGTCCATGTCCCTGGTGTGTTTATAAATAAAGTTCACTTTGACTCACCTAAAGATCTGCCAATCCTGTCACCTTCTGGCCTTCCTTGTAACTGTGCACATTCTGGAATATGTTCCTCCCAAAGCAGCAAGCCACCCAAATGGTACAAAGTTGGGAAAGAGGGTGGGGGTGACATCCCTATGTTTAGGATGAAGGAAAAACCCAGGAAGAGCTCACTGTCCGTCTGCTCACACCAGCCAAGAACTGGTGTCTAATCACTGTTTCTCTTCAGCTATCAGAACAGACCATGAGACCGTCTGCCTCAGAAGGGCTAAGCATCATGCTCATCCAAAGGCAATCAGAAGGAAGCCGGGAGCCATCAGCCTTAGACAAGACAGGAACTGTAGGACTGAACTCTGGCTCTTAGGAGCATGCTTAGCTCCAAGAACCATAATTTGGGGAATCTTCTTCCTAACAGAAAGTTGCAGGAGTTGGGGATTTAGCTCAGTGGTACAGCGCTTGCCTAGGAAGCGCAAGGCGCAAGCATTCGGTCCCCAGCTCTAAAAAAAAAAAAAAAAAAAAAAAAAAAAAAAAAAGACAGAAAGTTGCACAGCCTCCTGTCGTAGTCACCTGAGATAAAATGCTACAGGAAATCACTGTTCCCAGGTGATAGCCTTTCTGCAGGAGAGCATTCCCAAGCATACTGACTCTGAACTGTGTGCTTGGAAATGCGGCACGTTTACCATGAACGTTCCTTGAAGGCTGGGAAACTTTAAAAAAAAAACCGGGGTAGAGTTAGGATCCTGCACTGACTCCATCCATAGGTCCACTGACCAAAGCTCAAGCAGAAAGACCATTTCTGCCAACCACAGACCTCACTGACACAAATCAAACATAGGTCAAGAAGCCATAGAGAAAAGTTCTCACTTCAGAAGAACAGTCGTCTGCCACACGGATAGAGTAATGCCATTCCTATGAAATCTATAAACTCGAAACAGGGACACAGAACTAGTGGCTGCCAATAACGTTAACTTCATTTATCTATATTTGGCAAAAGCTTCACTGCAGCTGGGCATGAAACGCTGAGCTGGGTAACTGTGGAGGCGTGAGCCCCACACAGCAATTACTAAGCCGTGCTGCCTTGTGGAAGATTTCACTTTTATTTATTATATTTAAAGCAGCACTCTAGCCCGGTACAGTACAGGCCACATTGTCAGTATCCGCAAGGCCTGCTGCTCAAGGGGTCCCTGGCTCAGTATTTCTGGGAAAGTGCCTAAGGAGTAACAAAAGTTCTCCCTAGAGGCCACATGCGTGCAGCTTTGGTACCAGCCTCACCATCGGACACACCTCTCTTTTGTCCATAATTAGAAGAAACTATTTTCATGTCCAACTAAACTTGGCTTCCCATATACAGATCACAACCCCAATGATATCTCCCCCTTCCCATTTTTTTATCAGTAAAGATATTGATAATTATAATTGGCAGCAGGAAGAAGAGGGCTATAAATATCTCATCAGCTGCCACCAAGTGGAGAAGTGGGGGAGTAAAAGAGGTGGCTGCCACAGCCCTGAAGGGGGCTGGGTGGGAGAGCCGAGCCTCACAGCCATTGTCTCTCCAGCCAACATCTGTTTCTTATGGTGGGTGATGATTTTCATAGAATCACAGAAATTAGAGCTATAAAGGACCTATTAGGTCATCTAGCATAGCTCTCTGCCAGTAGAGGAGGATTCTCCTGAGAAGACTATCTCTTTGTTCTTTGAGAAGCGACGGGCTCATGCTCACGGTCGTCTCCCCAACAGGGAAGGCAGAAAGTGGAGGCAAAAGCATTCAGACATTATTCAAAAGCTACCTCTGTGCAAAAGGGGCCTTTTATATGTTTACATGACATAGCAAGAAGGAATGTCCTCAGTTTACAGAGCCCAGGACAAATTCCACCTGTAATATTAGATAGAATTCATAGAAAATACATTTTTCCTCTCTTTCTTCAAACAACAATGGTTCCCAAAAGTAAAATTCCCTGGTGCTTGATAGATCTTTTGTGTGTGTGTGTGTGTGTGTGAGAGAGAGAGAGAGAGAGAGAGAGAGAGAGAGAGAGAGAGAGAGAGCATGTTTCACTTTTCCTAGACGATGAAAAAATAGCTCGTCTTTGGGCTAACTAAATGAGTTTCTGTTTCTGACGCACTTTGTGTCTGGTGTGGCTTGATGACAGTGTACACTCAGCTGACCTGAGGGTGCACCTTTTTCTACCTTGGTCTATCCACTCCACAAGAAATGCACAATCCTTGTGCTGAGTAACTGCTGAGTCTGAGCATAGACTCGAGAAGATCTCCAGTGTATAGCCAATTCCTTACGTTTTCTAATCACTAGCACCCAGACCTTCTGTTTTCTATCTTTGATTCTTTTCTGTTATCTCAGGCAATAACTTGTGTCCCAACTTCACACATATTTATGAACTCTTACCCTTTACAGACAGCTCAATAACAGGTACCAAGAACTGGAGTCTGCCTTTCAGTAGAGAGTTCTCTGAAATAATAGAAAATTAGAGTTCTCTCTGACATAATGTCCTGCTGTTAAGTGGGCTAGGCTCTTGGATAGTGGCCTTGGCAGTGCATGTTCAACTCACATTAAAGATACTATGTGTTTGCTGTTTGGGGAAAAGTTGCCTGTCAATTTCTGAAGGAATTTCATACTCCAAAATAAAGGTGGGCCTCAATGCTTTCTTCACCTGGGATATCAAGCAGGGAGCACCAGTTGAGTGAGATGAGAATGGCTGATCACTTGGAATGATATCATCTTAAAGATGGAGTCTCACTAGGATCTAAAATATGTAGTAACACGGGTTTATAAGGTATATCTCTAGCAATTTGACTGGAAAATCTTTAGAACATTTTACAGTCTTTAATGTCATGACAATAATCCAAGAGTTGTTTTTAATATTATTTATTATTAGCGATTGATGACTACTCTGAATTGTCAATTTGAAATGTCTGGGAAGAGGGAAGCACAGTTGAGAAGCTTCCGTCAGATTGGTCTGTAGACATGTTTGTGGAGCATTTTATTGATTGCTATTTGATCTAGGAGCCCACTGTGGGCAGTTTCATCCTTACGCAACTTTGCCTGGGCTATATAAGAAAAGCAGCAAAGTAATCCAAAGGGAGCAAGATCACGAACAGCATTCCTCCGGGGTCCCTGCTTTAGTTCCTGCCTTGAGCTCCTGCCTCAGCTTCCCTTCATAATGGGACTGTTACTCATAAGCTAAAATAAACCCTTTCCTACCCAAGTTACTTCTGGTCATGGTGTTTTTCTCAGCAACAGAAAGAAAACTAGGACGCCAAATAAGTTATTACAATCACCAAAAATATATCTAATCAGAATCTGTTTCGAGTAATGAAACCACAATTAAATGTCTTATGTAATTTGATGTAATAATCACAGTTATTCCACAATAAACTTGTCTGATTATCTATTATACACAAAGCACTGAGCATGGACTGTGGATGGGAATTTGATAAAAGAATGCATGGGCTTCTAGCAAGGTTAAGACAGCAAGCTCTGGGAACAAGGGAAATACAGAGAAATGCAGGGAACATGGTGTCGCCTTTCAGAAAGTCACATACCAGCCGTGGCTCTCAATGGTGTGCAGAGGAGAATGACTGTGGAAAGGACACAAATGAATACAGGCAAATCCGGGATGTCTTTCCATTAGTCATAATATAACCCAAACTCAGAGGCAGATTACATCCTAGTCGTCTCAGAAATACATTCCTAATCTTAAAGCAGGTTTCAACTTAAACAAAATAGTAGCTAAGAATCAAGAAACCCCCTTTGTCTGTCCTGTCACATGTTGCTCAAGCCAATAGGCTATGCCATGCCTTCATTTGTTGAGCTCACACAATGCAGTTACTTCACACCTGTGAACACTGATTTCTATAAAACAGGCTCAAATGTATCTACAGATAAAGACAAATCAGATAACATATCTGACCTATAAGGACATGTTATGCTGAGTCATTTTCTTCTAAGTCAGTAAACTTAATCAGTTTTCTCATTTGTTGCACATGAAAGTACATTGCTAGAGACATTGAGCAGTTGTATTTCTAAGGTATTTATTCTTTGAAAATATCAAAACGCATACAATGTATATTAGTCATCTCTACTCCTACTCCCTCCGAGTCTCTAGGGTCCTCTCAACTCATCTCCCTCCCAACTTTACACCCTCTTTTCTTTTATAATAACCCACTAAGTCCAATTAGTGATGTCCATATGCCCATGGGGGTGGAGCCATTCCTCCTCTAGCATATAGACAACCTACCAATGGCTACCCCCTCAACCAAGAAAAGCAATTCCCCTTTAGCAGCTGTGAATTGACATTAGCTCTCAGGAAAGAGTTGGGGCATCAGGAGCCCTTATTTTCTCTGATGAAATTTTTAAGTGATTTGATCTTATACAGGTAAACATAGCTGCTACGATTGGTTTGTGCAAAACCCAAGCCATGCACAGAGGTCAGTCCTTCATAGAACTCCTCCCCATCCTCTGGCTCTTGCTTTATTTCTGCCCTGCCTCTCTAGCACATTATCTGAGCCCTGCAGGGAGAGCGGGCATTTATACAGATGCTTCATTTATGGCTGAGCATTCGTGATCACTTCTTCTCAGTACTGTTTAACAGCTAGGACTCTGTGCATTAAGGAGCTTCTCTGACCACAGTTGAAAGCTGCACAAAGCTGCTGTTACTGGGACCTACAAGTCTAAGCTTTTTACCCTCAGGCTTTGTTTGTTCCGCAAATATGGAGTAAGTACTTAGTGTATGGTGAACCTAGTCAAACCACTTCAGGCATTACAAAGCATCCATATGGAAACTTGTTTACCATAAGCCACATGTCCCTATGGGAGTCACTCTAGCTGGGCTTGCGAATGACTATCCTTCTTCCCCTACACAGAAACCTGCTGGCATTATGTCACATCAGTGGAGCCATGCTCTTTGTGTGGTCTTGGCACCATAAGCTCAACTCATGTTCAGCAAGCCTATGTGTTTGCTGCTTCAAGGTCACCTGTCAAACTCTAGAGAGACTTTTCCTCCCCCAAACCAATATAAGTCTACCTTTTACCCTGCATGGAGGATACTGGGTGCCCTACGCTGGCCTAAGGAGCAGGACTTCAAACAAGTGTTTCCTCTTGCATCTTTTCTTTCTGCAAAAAAATGTGAAGAATTTTGGAGTATACCAGAGTAATCTCGTGCTCTTTTGAGATTTAGTGGCCTGTGAGTCCTTCCTGGTTCTTTCCTGTTGTTGTCTCACCTTTGGTTTCCAGAGTGTAAATTTCAATTTACTTCATTTTCAATGGAAAATTGTCTCAAGAATACCAAATGGTACCAGGACACAACTGAGGTCTGGGTTGGGCATATAGGCCTGCTACCCCCAGACAAGAGGCTGGAGGACAGGTTTGTTTGCCTGGGACTTTCTATAGCAATTCTCTTGTGTTCCTTGCCCTTATGTGTGTATGTATACTCCTTGACCAACTAACTTTGAGTTCATGAATCAGAATCTACTTTGCAACAGCCTAAATGATATAACATGAATCTAGAAAAGGTTTTTAGGTGTCTTATAGGTGCTTTTGCCCTGATCCAAAGTCCCTCCCTCCAAGGATCTTCCCAGACTATAAGCATGGTCCATCCCCAGGGGATCCATGGGAACCAATCTACTCCCCTCAGAAGCACATCAACACTGCTCACAAAACAAAGAAAGCAGCATGACCAGATGGATGGAGCCCAGCCAAACACAGATGTAAGTCTAGAAGATGTAAGATGAATTATTACTAATACCTTTTTTATTGCTGTACCAAACTACCTAACAAACACAACTTAAGAAAAGAAGGGTTTCTTTGGGCCCATAGTTTGAGGTAATGGTCCATCCTGGCAAGGAGGGCTCAGTGGCAGGACTGTGAAATGGAAAGTACACACTGCGTCCACAGTCAGGAAGCAGAATGAAATGAATGCTGATGCTCAGCTCTTTCTCAGCTCATGGAGGGCTGCTCTTCCCGTCTCAATGAATACATTGCCGATGCTCCCTCACAGACGTGCCAGGTTGGCCTCCTGGAAGACTCAAGTTCCTGTCAAATTGACAATTTGAATCATCACCAACATCCTCACTGTTTCTTGGACCATGACATTGTGATGGCTCATATCTAATGAATGTTGTAATTTGGTATTTCTAAGGAGTTTGCTAGACACCCAAAGCCTCAACACATTCTCTCTGTCTCTGTCTCTGTCTCTGTCTCTGTCTCTGTCTCTGTGTGTCTGTCTGTCTGTCTGTCTCTATCTCTGTTTTTGTCTGCCCCCCACCCCCAACAAGGAGACAGAAGAATAGGAATAGCAAATATCCTGACGTCCTTCCAGAGTCCCAAATCTCTGCTGTTATTTCTTTTCCTGATCCCTAGCAACAAACTGATTAGGAAAACAATGAACAAAATGTATACTTCAATTTATTTCCAGAAAGTTCTACACATTCGTTCTCAACAAGGAGATAACACCAAGTGCTAGTGAGCTATACAAAGTGCCAGATGAGGAATTTTGACACAAAGGAACTGGGATTCTTTCTTTGATGATGTCACAAAATTGTCTTGTAATTGAGTCAAAAATGTAGATGGAGGCGATGTTATTCTTGAACAGTTACACCCTGCTTCCCAAGGCAGAAGTGTAAGGACAGGTCTCACTCACCTCATCCAATGCTATTTCCCTTCCCAGCTTTCAGTACAGAAAGATTAGACCCTCTGCATCACATTGGACCTCATGCTGCTCCATCCAGGTAGGCCATGGGCATTCATTATTCGGACTGTATACAATATCTGAAAGTTTCTTTTTCTCTCTTTTCCCTGGGAACTCCTGCTTGCTGCTCGACATCCAGGTCACCATCTATAGAATCTAGATAATGTTCCTTGGCTCCTGAGAATTGCAACTATCCCCTCCCCTCTGGCTCAGACCCTCTTTCTAGCAACCCTATAGCATCAGGCTGGTTCTCATGACATAAATTTCCCTAGCTAGTCTCTGAGTTCCCCCAGATAGAGAAGCCCTTCTACTAAACCCATCACTGCACCAGCTTCAGTGTAGGAGACAACTCCACTGTGCATCCCTGTCTCAAAGCTAAGTGTTGCCAAACCATTACTAATTTGACTTTTTGCAATCACATCATTGAATAGGAATACTCGTTATATGAAAAAGCCAGTCTTACTCCTTGCAACATTAAAAGGAAATGAGAAAACAGCCCTGGGACTGATTAGCACTGCAAGATGTCTGGCAGGAGCAAGCAGGTGGTGGGGGGAACCTCAGCCACTGTTAGGACCCTGCTTTTAATCTGTTTCTTCCAGGCATATTAGAATGGCCTATCCTTTAGAATGGCCATCCATATCCTTTCCATGAGATTGTCTTCTCCCTAAGGGCAAGGGGCTTGTCTCCAACTCTTTCCTTTGGAGGGCTCATTGACTACAGAGAACACAGACACACATATGTTTATATGATTGACCACTGGTTGAAGTTCTCTGTGAATTCCATATTTAATAGCTCATCCCATCCTTATGTGACCTATTGTTCCAAACAACCCCAAGAGCAAAACAGTGAGGGACAATCAGCTCATATCACTACAATGTGGTAAGCCTGTGCTCTCACGGACATGCCCACAGGGTGGCAACCTATGGAAGATCTGGCTGAAGTCTGAAGATATCTGGAGACAGAATCCTATCTTCCTCGGAAGCTTCCAATTTTCTTTCCCTTTTTTATCTTGAGGCTTTCCTTATTGCATGAAATTGGCCCACCCTGGGAAGGTCTTCTACTTAAGTAGGGAGGCCATTGATTTAAATGCTATCTTATCTAAAGGTCATCTTGACAGCAACTTCCTGACTTGTAATTGTCTGAATATCTGGTCGGCACCTAGTCAAGTTGACATACAACATTATCAACTAGAGGGAGATGCCATCCCTACCTTCATCCGACAAAAGAGGAGGAAACATCACAGACTGTTTAAATAACTGTGCCCAAGTCACAAAGCAACAAAGGAACAATTTGGACAGTTTGTTTTCTTAAACCCCAAGTTCTGACTTTCTCTGTGAATTATGGCTCAGTAGCCAGCATTTTGCCCAAAGTCTGGTGTCTTAGTTAGTGATACTATTGCTGTAATAAAACACCAAGACCAAATACAACTTGAGAGGAAATGGTTTGTTTGGCTTACCTTGTCACATCACTATCTATCATGGAAGGGAATCAGAACAGGGACTCAAGCAGGGCAGAAACCTAGAGGCAGACGCTGATGTAAAAGCCATAAAGGGACGCTGCTTACTGGCTTGCTTCCTGTGGCTTGCTCAGCCTGCTTTCTTATAGAACCCAGGACCACTAGCTTGGGGATGGCCCCACCCACAATTGCTGGGTACTCCTCCATCAATCGCTAATTAAGCAAATACCCTACAGGTTTCCATAACAGCCTAATGTCATGGAGGCCTTTCCTCAATTGAGGCTCCTTCCCTCTGATGACTCTAGCTTGTGTCAAGTTGATATAAAACCAGCTAAGACAGGCTGTCTGATGAGGAACAGTGGAAGATGAACCATGCCTTTCTGACACTGCCAAGTGTGAAATGTTATAAGACAGACATAGCATTGAGCAGAAATGCTTGTCCAGGAAACAGCCCAAGAAGATGGTCACATACCTAATTTGGTAACGTGTTAACAACTTGAACATGAACCTTAAACCATTCTCTGGGCTATTCATGGGGAGGCTGCTGCTGGAGGTTCCTAGGTATGTGTTTGCTTGGATTAGGGGGTCTGGTGTGTGTGTGTGTGTGTGTGCATGTGTGCATCTGTCTGTCTGTCTGTCTGTCTGTCTATATGCTTCTTGAGGAACCTGCTTCTTTTTCCTTGAAGTTGCTAGAGGTGCATTTTTTTCTGTTTTGAAATCCACACCTGCCTCCTTGTACAAAGAACTAAACCCTAAGTGACCTATGTCTGTCTTATACTCCAAAAGAACATCAAACTTGCTTTGTGTTTAGAGAAACTGAGGCCAAATTCTGTCTTTATTGTCTGCTCAGTTCTTTGAAAGTTACTTAATCTTTTCAAGTTTCAATCTCATGCAATGAAGCTAACAGGATACCTCCCTAGGACAGTTGCCATGGTGACCTAGAAGGAATAATGCAGGTAAGAAAGGCAGCCCAGATCCTGCCGTAGGAGTGGGCACTCTGAATGCTAGTCATTATTTTCAAGGATAATTAATGTATAAATTATCTTCAATATTTTCTTACCAAACCATTTTAATTATAATTTTATGACTCTGTTAATTATAAATTATATAATTTATGGGTAACTTTAATTATTTATTATATTAATTATAAACATGCAATATATAATTAATTACAAAAAGTAAAGGTTTTCATTATGACATTTCCATACATGCATATAATTTACTTTGATTATATTCACTCCCTCTGTTAACTCTTTCTCATCAACAGCACTTTAAATTTAAATTTAGTGTGTGTGTGTGTGTGTGTGTGTGTGTGTGTGTGTGTGTGTGTGTGTGTACAAGTGTACTCATGCATGACACAGTGAACATGTGGTGTTCAGAAGACAACTTGAATGATTCAGTTCTCTCCTTCCGTCCTGTGGGTTCCAGGGACCTAACTCAGGTTATCAGACATAGCAGCAATGTCTTTACTCACTGAGCCCCTAAAGACATTTTTGAAAGTAAATAATACCTAAACAATGTAACCAACAAGAGTTTGCTTATACTTCAGGGACTTCAAGAATCCTTTAAAGGTTGCCCCAGCTACAGTCTCGGTAACTACATCCTCCTAGCTCTTCTTATTGCCAGCTTTTGGTGACTCTCCTATCTCCAGTCTCCTACCCCAACATGAAGCCTTCCAGACACTAGAAATACATCCTTCTGTGATCCCATTTTTCCATTAGGAAAGTGAGTTCAGTCCTAGCTGGAGTATCTGTGGGACCCTGTCATGTCCCAAAGTTACCATCACCTTCACCTGGAAGAAACTGCAAGGCCCCAGTGACCCCCATTTGTTGAAAATGCTGCAAATCTTTCCCAGGGCACCAGCTTCAACTGCTCTTCTGCAGAAAATGAAATGGATGTGTAAGATATCTTCAGAGCTCTAACATCATCTCAAATACATGAGCATTGGCCCTAGGCGTTCAGCCATCCTGTGTGCTCAGCCTATCCTCAGACCCCAGTACTGCTGCTTAAAACAAAGCAGTCATGACCCAGATTAAAACATGTTTTCATAGGTTACCTCCATCCTTTTCTAGTCTTTGAGTGCCATACTAAAGCTCTCACCTTGCAGAACCCACAGAACACAGGACCCTCCTCAGCAGCATTGCCCTTGTCAACAATGATTGGCATTTGCCAGGCATCATACAGGACAGTGAGGGCTTCCCCCACACCGCACAGGAAGCAGCAGAGGAAACAGGAATAAAGGAGGGGCTGCTGTGCATCAGAGCTGCTGGTGGCAGGACTCACTGCATGACAAGTTCCACTGAACACCCTGGAAATATAAAGAAATGCAGCCCCACACTGGATTTGCACTGTGCACCACACAGCCAGACAGATTTCACTCCTTGTGGGTCTTACATGTCTTCATAGATACACAATAAATGACCAGAATTACACTGGGGATGGTACTGCAGACATGGGCAAGAGAAAGCAGATACACAACACAGGCTGACTTAGTTTTGGAGGGTGGTCCAGGCTGCCCTAGAAAGTGACACCATTGGGAAAATATGGAAGTATATGAGGGACCTTGGTGAAGAAGAATCCAGAAGCACTTTACAGGTCAAGCTGGAAATACTGATGGGAAAAGCTATCTGTAGAAGAATTGTTGTAGGAACTGAAGGCCGTGCTGAATGGCCAGTGTGCCCAAAGCAAGGAGAAGGGAGAGCCTGGCCTAGAGAAAAGTCACTCAAAGTTTGTACAGGATGGGAGGTAAGCTTCACTTTCCCCCTAGAAATCAACAAAGTTACTCCAGTCAAGCAAGTCAGATCAGATTTGCATTCTGAAAGATTCTGATACACAGAGAATGACAGTACTAGAAGCAAGAGAAGATGGGTTCAGTCTACCACATATACCCAAGTCTACAGCCACCAAAGTGTGGCATAAACTGAGATATCTATCAGCATAGATGGGTGACCAAAAGCATCAATGTATACCAGAACACTCATGACATGAGAAACAAGGCAATTCCAGCACACTCCCCGGGATAGATGACACTTAAAGTCATCCTCAGGGACAGACCCCAGACACAAAGGTCTCCCTGTAAGTCAGCTCCATCTTTATGGTTTTTAAGGCAGGGTCTCATGTGTAGTTCAGGATGGCTTGGACATTATGACACTCCTGCCTTAGTCTTGCAAAGGCTGGGATCTCAGCTGTGGGCCACCACCCTTAGCCTCATTGATTCCACTTCTGAGAGATGTCCAGAATGGGCAAAGCTCTGAGTGGCGGTGTATATTACAAATATGAGCACAGTCACACCAAAGACTCCAAGGCCTTAGACCCATGAGAAATTGGTAAAGCCATTTCCCTATATGGGTGTCAGGTACAAGAGGAATAGCAAAGCTTTCCACAGGAGTCCCAGTAGGAGGGTTTAAGAACAACAGATTAATGTGTACAAACGCAGGCAACTGTAACTTCCTCCTCCTGAATAGCCTGAAAGGGCTCCTACAGAGATTAGCTAACCCCTGCCTCTGTGCTGAGAGGTTCCTGACTGCAATGGTACCAGAGTCCCCTCACATACATCCAATCCCCTCTCTCCTGTATGTCTGTGTGTCTGTCTCTTCTTCATTCCCTTGCCACCTGTAGTCAGGGTTTCAGGACCCAAGCCATAGGTGATGTGGCACAAAATCAAAGACATAGAAGACACTCGTGGTTGGCAAGGGCTAAGTGGAAGGAAAATGGGGAGGGGGTGTTAGCGTGGATGACTCTACATTTGTGGGGAAAGGACCTTGATTGTTGTATAATATGAATGTATTTGGTACATTACTGGACAATGAACTTTAAAATGGCCAACAAGATGTATTGGCTATTGCTAATTGTCAATTGGACACAGAATCATCTAGGAGACCTAGTATGCCTATAGGAGGTCACTTTGATTGTGCTAATTGGTCGGGGAGAATCCATCTTAAAATTGTGAGACCATTGCTCAGGCAGGAGATCTTGAGCTGTGCACAATGGAGAAAGGGAGCTGAGGGTCAGTGTGCATGCATTACACTCTGTCCTGACTACAGATGTGTGTGCATCCAGTTGCCTCAAGCACTTGCTGCCTTATCCTCTCCTTCCATGAGATCCTTAAACTATGAGGTAAAATAAACCCTTTGTCACTTGTCATTATTATCAGTATTTTATCCCAGCAATAGAAAATGAAACTAAGAGATAGCAATGCATTTAAAGCCTTAACACATACAGACCACGAAAAGACATCTTACTAAGACTGAAGAGAGAACACTACAACAGTGAAGGGCTTGTTTTATAAACATGAAGACCAGACTTCCATCTAAGAACCCATGGGAGAAAGCCAGGAGTATTGTTACTTGCTTCTAATTCTAGCTTCTCTGAGAAGGCAGAGACAAGTTGGTCCATGGATTTACTAGACAGTTACTCTAACCTTTATGGTAAGTTCAAGGCCAGTAAGAGATCCTGACTCAAAAATCAGGGCGATAGCACCACAGAAATGGCACCTCAGGTTGTCAGGGAAAGCCAAGGCAAGGCTTCATACACATGGCATGACTGTGAGAGAGACACAGCACTAGAACCAGGCATTAGGCTTAACCTTAATAAATATCAGAGTGAGGGACTGAAACAGGTCAGAGGTCCAGGCCAGGATCCCCTAAGGTGACTCCTTCTACCTATTTTTTCTTTTGAACCCACTGAAAAGGGAGAGACTCCTGCTTAATGGTAACAGATATGTCTGAGCATGCAGTGTAGGACACTGACAGAAAAGAATAACAGCAGGTCCCTAGGTACATGTACAGCTCTGGAAGGCGACCTATTATTGACTTTTCTTGTAATTATGACAAAATGTATGATGAAATTGGCTTAAAGAAGGTGGGGCTTACCGTGGCTCATGATTCAAGGTTACAGTCCATCATGGCAGGGAAAGCACGGCAGCCGGAGGAAGAGGCAGCTGAACATACTGCATTAGAAAACAGGGACAGAAAGATGAATGCTGGTGTCTAGGACTCAGCCAGTGGAATGCTACTACCCACATTCAAGGTGGGCCTTGCCACCTTTGTCAACCCAGTCGAGACACTCCCACACAGATATGTACAGAGATTTGTCACCTAAGTGATTCTAGATCCTATCAGGTTGACGATCAAGATTGATCCACTCAAGGATGCATCTACCAAATAGTGCCATACAGAGAGAGACACACTTTATAGTGGCAGGTGGCAGGCACTCCATGCCTCCCAAGGGAGATGCAATTAGCTTTCTGAATAATATGTCAGGCTATGAGAAAGCAAAACCTGCTACTTGGAGATAGATAAATAGGTAGAATTACAGCCAGTTTTGAGTTCCCATGAGGCTCTAAACACAGTAGCAAAGCTGCAGATACAAAGTATTATAATAATCTCGAACAAACTTTTCAAGAAAGAACAAAAACAAAAACCAAAGAAAATGACAAAAAAAAAATGACAACAATCACACCCCACCTCAGGCCTAATGTGTCTGTGAAAGTTTCACTGTTGCCCTAAGATGCCTCGACCCATTTTTCTCTCTACTCACTCCGCACTATACTGCACACTGGGACCTTCAGTGGTCTTATCACTAGTATATGACCATTGAAGCCTTTTTGTGGACACAGCACATGGTGTTTGAAGACTCCATTCACACCTCTTACAGCATTTCTTCTACTCAGCAATCCTTCAAGTCGATACTGCGAACTCCATCTTACAGGCAAGAAAATTAGGTTCAGGGAGGTTAATTGACTTGCTTGCAATCCAGCCATGAGAACAATGTTACACTGAAACCTGGATATGAATCTTTGGCCTACAAATCTGATGCTTTCCTTGTCATAGTGCCTCTTCTGCCCTAGTGAAACAGCTCTTCATGCCTCTGCCCCTACTTCTCTCCAGTCCTGTGGCCAGTCTGTGTCCAGAAGTCCGAGGACACAGTGGTGGTACAAAACACTACAAGAAGCACCCCTCAGCCTGACAATAAGTCAGCTAGCAAGTGACCACGGATTTGGTTGGGTTCTTAACTGGAAAATGTCACAGAAGCTTTCCTGAGTGTTTTCTCTATAATGTCTTCAAACCATGTGTGTGCGTATGTGTGTGTGCGTACACGTGTGTGCACGCACACTTGCACACTGGCCCCTTCAGTGCTGACAATAGCTTTTTTATAAGCAAGGGTATCAGAGGTCTACAAAAAACACTTGTTGAAATGTAAGTGATTAAATATGAAAATGGAGTGGTTTGAATGGAAAATATCTCCTACAGGCTCGTGCATTTCAAACACCTGCTCCCCAGTTTGTGGTGCTGTTTGGGGATGTCATGGAACCTTTAGGAAGTGGAGCCTTGCTGGAGGAAGTGTGTTGCCACAGACGAGCTTTGTGTTTTAGAGCTTGTCTCCACTTCCTCCCTCTCTCTCTCCCTCCCTCCCTCCCTCTCCCTCCCTCTCCCTCCCCCTTTCCCCCTCCCTTCCTCCCCTGTGACCTCTCTGCTTCCCAACTGGGAGGCTAGCCTCACACTCCTGCTTCTATGCCTTCCCTCCTGTGATAGATTCAATCCTCTGGAACTTAATCTAGAAATGAACTCCTTTTCTCCTATAATTTGCTTTTTGTCATGATATTTTATCACTGACAGAAAAGTAACTAAGATAGAGACTATTTTTTCATTTTGTATGTAACACTTCTACAGGTCTCATAATGTCTTGAAAAAGCCTCATGTCCTAGGCCTATAATGAAGAGGTTTCTATAAAGAGGTAAGCTTCCTTAGAGTGTCTCTGAAAAGCATCAGTCTGCCCTAGCCAATGACCCCACTTCATCCCTAGGAACAATAGGAGATTTTCAAGCATTTCAAGTATTTTGTCAACTGTTCTTAGGCCTGTTTCCACAGATGAAGTGGAAGTTAGTTCTATCAAGAGACAGAGTTACTGAGCCACTTCCGTCTCTGACACTAATGTCTCACCATCTCTGAATACAGAGAAACTCTCTAGAATTGTAAAGAAATTGGTGACTCTGGTGGTTTTTATATGTTTGGTCCAGGGAGTGGCACTATTAGGAGCTGTGGCCTTGAGGGAGGAAGTGTGTCACTGTGGAGGTGGGCTTTGAGACCCTCCTTCTAGCATGTTGAAGCCAGTCTTCTCCTGTTTGCCCTCAGAACAAGATGTAGAACTCTCAGCTCCTCCTGCACCATACCTGTCTGGATGCTGCCATGCTTCCTGCCTTGATAATGGACTGAACCTCTAAACCTGTAAACCAGCCCCAATTAAATGTTTTCCCTATAAGAATTGCCTTGGTTATGGTATCTGTTCAAAGCAGTAAAACCCTAACTAAGACAGAGAAGTTGGTACCAGGGACTGGGATATTGCTATAATAAACCTGACCATTTTGTTGTTGTTGTTGTTGTTGTTGTTGTTGTTGTTGAGAATGGATTTAGGGACTTTGGATTTGGAAAGCCATAGAATGCTTTAAGGGAGACGTCATTGGCTATCCTATTAGGAATAGGGAAGACCCTGGTGCTGAGGATTATTTAAACTGTGTAGGCCTGTTTGCCCAAGAGGTTTCAATGGAGAATAATGTTAGTATGTGGCCTAGAGACTGTTTTGGGAATATTTTGGTGAAGAACATGGCTGGTTTTTGCCATTGTCTGAAGAGTCTACCTGAGCTAAGGTGAAGAGATTAAGATTAATTGCTTTGATAAAGGGAGTCTCAAAATAGCTTGGTATAAATTCTGTTGTGTGGTTCTAAAGTTCATTCTTATGAAAGGTGCTTTAATGAAAGGGAGCAAGCTGAGAAAGGAAAAATATAAAATGTATGGTTCAAGTAATAATAAAGGGGCACCAGGAAGTAAAATGGAACTGAATCCTGTGTTCGAGGAGATAAAGAGATTAAGGGAGTGGTAATCTCAGGGCAAGATTCCACTGAGCTAAGCTATTGTTTGTGTTTAGATTTTTAATCTGGAATTAACTACAATCCAGAAATGAAGGGCACACTTGTGATCCAGATCTTGAGTCTGGAAGACACAGGCTTTTGATCCAAATCTTGAGGAAAAGCTTAGGTCCAGGCATGGTGGTACACACCTTTAATCCCAGGGGACAAAGAAAAGTAGATCTTTGAGTTCAAGGCCAGTCTGAGACAGAGCATGTTTCAAGTAGAGAAAAGCTTAATTCTAGGCATGGAGGTACACACCTTTGATCCCAGAATTTAGGAGACATAGCCATGCAGGTTGTATATACAGCAAGGTCACTCTACAAAGCAAGTTCTAGCAAGCCAAGCTTAGGCAGTAAAGGAATTTGAAGATGTAAATAAGCTGGTGATAATATAATAGAACAAGGGGGCCATGTGCTATATCCAGCAAGCAGCAGAACTCAGCATCTTCAGCCATGTGCCTCTGTCATTAGAGTCAAGAATAGAAAGAACTACTGGTACAATTGATGCTGGCTAGCTAGAGCTAAGAAATTGGTAGTGATTAAGAAGAGACCAGCATCACTGGGGTGAAATCAGGAAGTGTTTTCTGACACCACCAAGATAGCCAAAGTTGTACCTCATGCTGCAGCTGGACTTGGCAACATGTGAGAATCACCCAGGTGGTACTGGTTTTGAAGGGATAAAGGGGTTATGGAGGGTAGTTGAGGCTTGGCACCATGAAGGGAGCCTATCAGCAAAGCCTAATTGCAACAAGAAACCCCAGTGTGTTAGAGAGGCCAGTACCATGGTATGACTGCCAGAAACAGCAGCAGCAATGGAGTGAAGTCATCCAGAACCCAGAGTTCTACAGAGGGCAGAGCTTGAGAAGTGACCTAAGCCCTTTTGAGAAGCTCAGGAGATCATGTGTGGACTCCAGACATTGGGACAAGAAGCTTGGACAGTTGCCTTGGAGACCCCAAGATATTATGGATGCCAGGGAACTCTTAGCTCCTCCTGCCCCATGTGTGCCTGGACACTGCCATTCTCCCACCTTGATGATAGTGGACTGACCATATAAACCTGTAAGCCAGCCCCAATTAAATGTTGTCCTTTATCAGAGTTGCTTTGGTCATAATGTCTGTTCACATTACATTAACAGTAAAATCCTAAGTGATAGATGGTGGAAATAACCCATAATATGGCCAGATGTCAGGAGCTCAAATATCAACTCCATCACTTCCTTGCAGTATAGCCCTAAACAAGTCTCATGACCTTACTGTGCCTCAGTTTTTCTCACTGGACAATAGGGATATGAGTAATTTACTGCAGGATTAAACAAGTTCACAAATGCTAAGAACCTGCTGTTCATTGCAGGATCTCCCCACAGCCCACAGCTCCAGAAGCCTGTTGGAAATGAAGACTCTGGGCTGCCTCAGTCACTGCTCTGCTATGTGCTGACTTCTGAAAAGAGCTGAGAGGGACAGTTCTTTTAGCTGGTAAAGGTAAAGTTCTATTTGCTTCTGCCTTTGTCAACATGGCTGAGGCAGATATCATTGGGGGTAGGAGGGGTTAGACCAGGAAAAGTAGGAAATGCTCCTGGTCAAGTGAGATGAGGCTAAATGGTGATGAGTCCAGCACTGGATATGAAGACAGACACACCATGGACTATGGGGGTCTCCAGGCAACAGGGGAATGATCAAGAATTCTCTTCTCTATGAGATCAATAAAACAAATGACTGAGCTTCAGATGAACAAAAACAGCTAGATTCCCCAACTGCAAACCACGCTCATTCAGTTCACCCAGATCACAGGCATCCTTGACATTCATGGGGACACAGTGGGGACAGACTCTAAACAGGTCTATGTATCTAAAGTCTGGCTCATCCAGGAGCTACCATAGCAATGAATTCCTTATATTCCCCACACCACTGTGAGTCCATAGCTAAAAGTGTCCTTGTTTCCATCAAGGTGTGTGACATCCTGGGAAAGTACCCAGAAGTGAAGATCCATTTTTGGACATCAGTTTCCTTCTAGTAGGAAATAGTTTCCCTACGAAGAGAGTATAGTTGTAAACGTAGGGGAGGGAGAAGACTGACAACAGGAAGGGAGAGCATATGGGTTTAGAGTGACCCCTCTATAATGCTAAAATGAATGAGACTGATATAGATAGTTCTTAAACACATCTGAGCACCCCAACTTCCATGTGAGTTCATCTTGCTCCCAGAGCTCCTGAGCCAACAGATCTAGGACATGTTTTTCAGCTAGGTCACAGTACAAAGCACCCACAGTGGGTCCCTAAGTTAGGAGTTACTGTAGCTCAGTTCTGAGGGCCAGTAGTCCTAGATAAAGGTATCTACTTAATTGGGGTGTTCTTCTCTTTATTTTATTGGTTATTTTATTTATTAACATTTCAAATGTTGTCCCCCTTCCAGGTCTCTCCTCAGCAAACTCCCCATCCCATCCCCTCTCTCCTTTGCCTCTAAGAGGGTGCTCCCCTACCCACCTACGCACTCTTGTCTCACCACTCTAGCATCCCCGTATGCTGGGGCATCATTCCTCCACAGGACTAAGGGCCTCCCCTCCCACTGATGCCAGATAAGGCCATCCTCTGCTACATATGTAGCTGGAGCCATGGACCCATCCATGTATATTCTTTGATTGGTGGTTTGGTCCCTAGGAGCTCTGAAGGAAACAAAGGGACAAAAAATGGAGCAGAGACTGTAGGAAAAACTATCCAGAGACCAAACCTCCTTGGGATCCATCCCATCTACAGACACAAAACCCTGACACCATTGCTGATGCCAAGAAGTGCATGCTGACAGGAGCCTGGTATAGCTGTCCTCTGAGAGGCTCTACCAGCACCTGACTAATACAGATGAATTGGAGTCTTCTAAGCGCTATAGAGGAGAATCCGTTGTACCTAGGCCCAATCTCAACCTTGCTTTATGAACCATGTTAGTCACCAATGGTGCTTATTGGCTTGTGGATCCTCACTCTCCCATTCACATTTGACAGATACAGACACGTGGTAGCTTCTAGATTCTCAATCCTTCTCTCTCTCTCTCTCTCTCTCTCTCTCTCTCTCTCTCTCTCATTTTCATTTTTAAAATTTTATTTTATCTATTTAATTTTACTTATATACTTTTCTCTCTCTTTTACAGCCTATGGTTCCTGTGCATATACATTATTGCTTCTAGTCTATTTTTTTCCATTTGTGCATTTATTTATTTACTTTACATCCTGATCACAGTCCCTTTTCCATCACATAGCCCCTCCCCCCATCTTCCCCTCCACTTCTCAGTAGCCCTGCCTGGGTACCAACCCACTCTGGCACATCAAGTCTCTGCAGGACCAGGCACGTCCTCTCCCACTGAGTCCAGACAAGGCAGCCCAGTAAGGGGAACAGGATCCATGGGCAGGCAAAGGAATCAGGGGCAGTCCCTGCTCTAGCTGTTGGGGTACCCATATGAAGACCAAGCAACACTTCTGCTACGTTTGTGCAGTGAGCCTAGGTCCAGCCCATGTACAGTTGGTGATTCAGTCTCTCTTAATAAGGATACTGATCACATTGAACATAGGCTTGCACACTCCAGTGTAAGTTTTCTTAACAATGTGCATATGTAACCAACTGTCATCAAACGTGGTCATATTCTGAGGTGGGGCAGATAGGACTGTAGTATGTGAACAAGGAAATACCCTGTGTAATCTATAACCCCCAACTTATCGTGCATATAAGTCTCAGCCTCTCTAGCAAGTCCAGGTTAGTATGGTAAGGAATGCGCGTTCACTGGCAGACACCTGCTGGTCCAGTGGGAAGGGTGCTCAAGGCCTCTGCAGCAGGATGTCTCAGAGCTATGGCCCGGTTAGTGAAGGCAGCATTCATTAAGCTCACTAGTGCTCCATCTCTCCCAGCCCTTCTTCCTTCCAGTACCCCACCTATTCCCAACCAACCAGAAAATCTGGAATTCTCACAGCTTGTTTTTCCAGTGAACTGGTGCCACCAGTAAAATGAGCCACTGTCTAGAAGTATGACACGTTCTGTTCATTAAAATCCTTGTGTTGACCGCTGCATTGAACCACACTGCTTTTCTGCTTGTGACGAGTAGAGGGAAGGAAGAGGGAGAGGAAGGAACAAAGGAGAAAAGCAAAAGGCAAAGCAGAAGAAAAGCCAACCATGCCTACAAGACTCTGTTGCCATGTGAGACTTTGCAGTTTTGCTTTGAGGGTGAAAGCGCTCGGAGACGGATTGCAATGTTGCACCAGCTCTGGCCCCATGAAGGCTTGTGAGATGTAAAGTGTGAAATCTTAATGTTGGTGGCAGTCGCACAGAATCGGAGCTGGAAATCAGAACTAGCCAGCGTCCCAGTCCTTGTGTCACGTAGGCACCAACTGCTCCTTTGCTTACCTCACTGTCATAATGGGTGCTTAGAGCCCTCTGGTTCCAAGGCCTTTCTGTGCCACTTTAGACCCCAGGCCCTCCAGAATGAGTGCTCTGGGGGACTCCGATGATGAGCTGGAGGATGCTTGGGTCGGATGAGTTAGAAGAGCATGAGTGCATTTGTAAAATCTATGGCTTTCCAGCTTGTTTCTATTTTTAATGATCATGACAAATCTTTTGTTTGTTTTTTAAGCCAGAGTCTGTCTCCCTTTCTGGAATTAGAATTCCGCGCTTTTCTGTCCTCTTCCCTTCCTTCTCACTTACCTCACTATAGCCCCTGGAGACACTGATGTGCAAACAACAGTCTTTTAACTGATAGAGAAATGCAAATGTAGTGTTCAGGAGTCCGGGTGGAGAACAGTCCTGGTTTTTACCATTTCACTGAAAGATGGATGAAGACATGGAAAGTCCTATGTGAGCATCCTCGTCCATCACCCACCCTCCTCTCTGAGTTTGCCTCACTGTTACTTGAGAAAACACCCTTGCTAGAAAGACTTGAGCCATCTCTAGCCTCCCCTTCCTCAAAATTGGGCCTACTCCATGCCAGTGGGCAATAAGTGGACTCACATGGATTCTCTCTTCTCTACACCCAACTTATCCCATAGCTTTTGTCCTCCTGCTGTTTCTCGGTTTACACTTTTGCAACTTCCTATAGAACCATCTCTTCCCATTCCTACACAGATGCCCCTGCCTTCACCCAGAGGTCAGGCCTCTCTGTTCTGACTTACCCGCCGCCCCCACTAATCTCTCTTAACTTAGTGTTATGTGTCTTTCCATGTCCCTCCTAAAAGCCTCTGCTTCCTTTCTTGAGAATTTGTAATATTTAAAAGTATTCATCTTGTACTACAAACCAAAACTCTTGAGACACTCTGAGTCCAAGGATCACTAATACCCTCAAACTTGTGTGTCTGTGGGGCTATGGAGCACGGGGGTGAGGGAGGGGGGCACATCTATGCAGCTTTGCACTCTGACTCCAAGGTCATCCCAACCTATGCTGCATGATCCAAGATGGCTGACCAACATCAACACAGTAGCTTCTAGCTAATGTAGTCTCATCTGTCTGGCCCTTCCATGTTTTTCCATCTTTCATTCTCTTCCCAGCCATTCAACCCCAATTATCTTCCACCTCAGGAGCACCATTCAACCCCAATTACCTTCCACCTCAGGAGCACTGACGTCTGACCTCTCTGTCTCACAGGCTACTGTGCCTCTCATGGGTTGACAGCTTCACACAGGATGTCTCCGCACCTTCCCTTCTCCTATCTATGCCTCGTCTCATTTCATTTCATGTTATAACCCTATAGTAAGAATCTTGGTTTCTTAAAAAAAGCTCAGTTATGTGAATATGTTTTTGTTTTAATCCCAAATGTGGGATATGGTCTGTTTCAGATTGTCCATAGCAGCTAACTACGATTTGACTCATTGCAGAGGGATGATTCTGCCAGATGAAGATATTTTATGTTTGAATTCTGGGTACTTTTGAGGGGGTATAAAAATGCCAGAGCCCCTAGTGGCTGCTGTGACAGCTGCTTCCACTGTTGACATCCTCAATGCTGCTGGTCTCTGAAGCTGCTGATTCTTCTGCTGCTGCTTGCTGGATTGAGGCTTGCTGGCTGGAGATCTACTGATGATGAAGATTGGACTTGCCCCAAGAAACTGGATGTCCCTAATCAGTAGAAAGTAGTCTGGATAGATCTATGGTTACTTTCCCCTCAAACCTTGTTTCTCACCTACCAAATGTGTGTGTGTGTGTGTGTGTGTGTGTGTGTGTGTAGAGGGGTGGGGAGGATTGGAAGGGATTGGCGTGGAGAAGAGTGTAGATATAAGAACCAAATAAAGTAGCCAAAACATACGGTTACATGGCCCCGGCTCTCTACCCAGTCCTCTCCTACTTACCTACTTACTTACCACAGTTCAAAGGATAATAGTCCGTCCATCCTGGAGGGGAAATCGTAGCAATGGAAGCATGGAGTAGCTGGTCACATTACCTTTACGATAAGGAAGCAGAGAGGCCTGTACCTAATAACTCACTTCTTCCAACAAGGCTCCACTTCCTAAAGCTTCTACAACCTTGGCGAACGGTGACAGTAGTCAAGGACCAATGTATAAGCACATGAGCCAGTAGAGCACACTTTACATGCAAACCACCATGGGAATGTTGATCTACTGTGCATTCTTGGCTATCAGATATTCATTTGGCCTTTGTAATATCTCTGTAGTGTATTCTGAGGAATTAATCAATTTCAGTATTCAACATTAAGATTTGATGCAATGCTCAGTTTAGAATTAAAATTGTATATATGCAATCATATAAAGTGTATGGCGAAGTGAATTATTGCCTGGGGTTTATGAGAAGATTTTTTTTTTTCGGAGCTGAGAACCGAACCCAGGGCCTTGTGCTTGCTAGGCAAGCGCTCTACCACTGAGCTAAATCCCCAACCCCTTTATTTTATTTTATTTTATTTTATTTTATTTTATTTTGCTTATTTACTTTACATCCTGCTCACCCTTGGGGTCACCCCCCTCCACAACCCCTCCCAGATCCCTATCCACCTGAGTGGGCAGGTCCCCCAGCCATCCACCCCTAATTTGGCATTTCAAGTCTCTGTAAGGTCAGGCACCTCAACCCCCAAGCCTGACAAGGCAGCCTAGCCAGTAAAATACATCTCACACACAGGCAACAGCCACTGGGATAGGCCCATTTCCAGTTGCTTGGGACTCACACTTTGACCAAGCTGCACATCTGACACACATGAGCGGGGAGGCCTAGGTCCAGCCTGTGTACACTGCTTGGTTGTTAGTGGTTGGTGGTTCAGACTCTGAGAGCCCCAAGGATCCAGGTCAGCTGACTTTGTTGATCTTCCTATGGAGTTCCCATCCCCTTCAGGGCCCAAAATCCTTCCTCTCCTTCTTCACTGTTTGACTGTGGCTGTGTGTTCATGTCTGAATCAGCAGTTGGGAGGAGCCCCTCAGAAGACAACATGCTCCTGTCTGCAAGCCTAACAGAGTATCATTAATAGTGTTAGGGATTGGTGCTTACACATGGCACTGGTCCCAAGTTGGGCTGGTTACTGGTTGGCCATTCCATAAGTCTCTGCTCCATACCCCATGCCTGCACTTCCTGCAGACAAGATAAGCATTGGGTTGAAAGTTTTGTGGGTGGGTTGGTGTCTCTATTGCTCCATTGAGGATCCTGTCTGGCTACAAGACATGGACTCCTCAGGTTCCACATCCCAACATAGTATGTCACAGTCAAGGTCACCCCCATTGATTCTTAGGTGCCTTCCTCATCCTAAGTATCTGTCTGGTCCTTGATATGGTCCCCCATCTCCCCCACTCCAGTCAGTTGTAGACCTCCACCCACTTTCACAGTCATCTAGTCCCCCTCATCCCTCCTCACACCACTTCCCTCTCCCTCCCCATCCTCTCGGCTCCTCCCCCACCCCCAACAGCCTCTTATGATTATTTTATTCCCCATTCTAAGTGAGATTCAAGCTTCCTAAGTGGATATTCTTAGCTCTGTTGTCCCCTCTGGTCTACAGATTTGCCTTCCGAAATTTCCACTCCCAAAGGACAGCTGTGCTTTTCTGTGGTAGAGCAGTGTTTCTCAAACTGTGGGTCACAACTCCCTTTGGGAGTGGAATGACCCTTTCAAGGGTTGCCTAAGACCATCAGAAAGCATGGATATTTATATTAAAATTCACAACAGTAACATCATCATAGTCATAAAGCAGCAGCAACAGCAATTTTATGGTGGGAGGGTCCCCACAGCATAAGGAACTGTATTAAAGGGTCTCAGCATTAGGGAGATTGAAAATCTCTTCATTAGAGGAAAGAACTTGTTACAAGCGGGAGAGAGGGAGAGAGAGAGAGAGAGAGAGAGAGAGAGAGAGAGAGAGACAGAGACAGAGACAGAGAGACAGAGGAGACAGAGAGAGACAGAGAGAAACAGAGATTGAGACAGAGAGAGACAGAGAGACAGAGAGACAGAGAGACAGAGATTGCATTAACAGAATTCTTATTATAGAGCATAACTGTAATATGATCTTATCACTATTGGTAATGTCTTACTTTTCCTGACTCATAAATTAAGTTTAACCATAGGGTCATGGAAAACAGTTTATATAGGGCTAGGGTTTATCTAGGGTTTCAGACATCTACCGGGGTCTTAGAACATATCTTCTCAGATAAGAGGGAAGGAGCTAGGAGATAGCTAGATCAGTAAGGCCCTTGCTGTTCATGTATGAGGACCTGAGTTCAACTCCCAAAGCCTAGTGGTGGTGTACGCTTGTAGTACTAGCACAGAAGAGACACAGAGGAGCACAGGCGTTTCCCTCTGGCTTGCTGGACAGCCAACCTCTGACTTCCACATGCGTGTGCACTCGTGTACCCACACACTAGTGCACATGCATAAACATGCACATGCACACACACTTGCATGGGAACACACACAAAAGAATGAGACAGCAGCCATTCTTACAGTGAGAAAGGGAAGTCCTATTTATTGAGGACCTATAGGTTCCATAACTACCCAGGACATTTGTGCTCCTGATGTTACTATAGCCTCACAGTCACCCTAAGCAGTAGACAAGCTTCTACAGGAGACACGAGTCTCAGCCACATCTGAGTATTATGCTTTGAGCCCAAAGCTCTTCTGGCTAGTTTTCAGAGGTCTGTGTTTCTCCACATAGTCAACAAGAAACACGGAAGACAGTAGACTTCTGGGAAGTAGGGACCGGCTGCGCTTTTCTATTTAAGGGAATCTCAAAGCACACACCATAAATTATCCTCTCCTCAGCACTCTTCGCAGGCACTGGGTCCCGAGCCAACCCTCCAGCTTGGGACTCAGCAGAGCTGGTCTCACCTCCTGTTGGACAGCCACAGTGAGGCACAGATCCAGCACCCCACAATACAGGGCTCACTTCACCTGCATTTTCCTCTCCACATGGGTGACTGACAGCGCCAGGTTGCTAAGAACCCTTTAAAAATTTTAAACATATACTCAGACTTTACAAGATGCCAATTTTCACCCAACCCACTAAACACTAGCCACCCAGCTCACCAACCATTACTTATTCTTCATGTGTCTGTCTTTCATTGAGTAACCCCTGTCCTGAACAATCCTTACTAAGGACTCTATTTATTCTGAAAGGGACAATCATATACAACAAATAAACAAGCAGCAAGCTTTGTTCTTCATCATCTGGAAGGAGCCCACTATGTGCAACACCAGTCCCACTGTCTGCTGCACCCCAAGACAGCCCTTCTAGGAGCCCCCACAGTGTGGCCGCTCAGTTCTCTCCCTGGTCGTCAGCTTTCCCTCTTCCTAATACACTAACAGTTGCATTTTAAGAATAGAGCGATTTTCTCATCCTGGGCTTGTCATACAAAACTATTGGCAGAAATATATTCCTGGGACAGCTTTTTAAAGTCTGTCTGCAAACAGCTCTGAGACTAAATTTGTGTCCCTGGACTAGTAAAGACAGAGCTTATTACAGAGAGAAGCCCAGAGGTCCAAGGAGGTGGAGTCTTGGCTCACCCCGGCAGGAGGTCTAGACAGCAAGTGGCCATCAGTGGATCTATGCACCCATTCACACGTCCATCTACTCTGCTTTCAAGTGAGCGACTTACATTTATGAATTCGAGGTAGTTTATTCATTCCTTAAAATCGGTGTTGAAAATCCATACCCACTATATTTGTATAGACCCACCTTCTATGTTGCAAGGTTTTCTACAATATATATGAAGAAAATGTACTTTGCAAAGCAAGAATAGATTCTATGTGCCTAATTTGAAGGCAACAGTTTTGTGGCTGATTTTTCACATATACGTTAGTCCCCCACACCTACTCTCTGCTTCCACTGCTCTCCTCAGCGGTTCTATTGCCATGACCACTATTGCCATGACCACTAGAACACAAACATGCTTTCCCCTTGCCTGACAGTCACCTCTAGCTACATTTTGGGTATGCATTTTTCAAAAAAACAGGTAACCCAGGAGGACAGCTTCACTCTCAGCCCAGACTGTGATCATGGTAGTAGCTCATTTGTGAACTCTTTCTGGTTTGGTATGAGAGAGGGTGAGCATAAAGCTGATGGGTGGCCAGAGGCTGCCACTTTATTTTTAATACAGCAAGTTGATCTGGGGAATCCTTCATATCGATGCATTGTGCTTCTATAGGTAGAAGAGGCAAAAGCGTATCAGTTTTCACCAAAAAGGGATTTATTTTTATATTAAAACAATAACTACTAAGAATAAATAATTTAATATTATACTGTTGGTAAAATGAGGTTTAGCAAATGAGATATACAGTTATATTTAAAATATTGTGAATAGTTTTCTAACAATAATTATATTGGAAGTATGGAAATGAAAGAAAATTATACTATATTTACACACCACACGACATATGTGAGTGTGCACCTATCAATCCAGCTAGCTATCAACATACCTAAACAGCGGTTCTGCCTATGGGAAGACTAGGAAGACTTTTACCTTTTAAAAGTTTGGGGGCTGGAGAGATGAACCAGTGGTTAGAGGTACTTGCTGCTCTTCAAGAGGATCCAAGTTCAGTTCCCAGAACCCATGTTAGACAGCTCACAACTGCCTGTAACACAAGCTGTAGGGTTATCTTATGCCTTCTTCTGATTTTTACACACACACACACACACACACACACAAATAAAAATAAATCTTAAAAAATCTCAAAATATGTTCCCAGAAATTCTAAATCCTTATGATATCATCTTGTATATAAAAAAAAAACCAACAAAAATACTAAAATTCCCTTTCAGATAAAACCTATGTGTTAAAGTCATTCCTTTGGCAGCAAGGAGACAGAGCAGTGTCGCCTTGTTCTCTGATTCTGAGACTATTTTGGCTTTTTGAATATTCTAAATCTAACTCACACATAATAAAAGGGAGATATATTTCCCAAGAGGCTTGGGAATGGCTACTTCAAAACTAGCTTATGACATAAGACTACAGAGTAGAGCTGGGTCAGGGAAGGGCCTTCCTCTGATGTGTGACATTCATTTCCCATGCTCTGCTGTGTTTTGGTGTATTGTGAACAAGAGCTACAAGTGAATGGATGCTCTATTTTCTTGTTGACACAATTGGTGAAAAATTAAACGATACATCAATTCAACAAAAAGCAGACATAGTGGGTACCAGTCTGAAGCCTGCAGGAAGCAAGAGAATGGTTGAAGATGCAAGAATCAGGACCAGGTTGTCCAAGGTCCACTCCACTGCAGGATGCCCCTGCATCCTATTTCCTTTGCAGAATGATGTTGCTTCTTAAGGTGTTTGGGGTTTTTTGTTTTGTTTTGTTTTTTGTTTTGTTTTTTTGTTTTGTTTTGTTTTTTGGGGGGTTTTTTTGTTGTTTTTTTTTTGTTTGTTTATTTTTACTTTTTTGGAAACAGGATCTCCTATATCTCAGTCTGTCCTTGAACTGTCTCTGTAGCTGAGTGTGCCCTTGTGTATCTGACCTCCTGTCCCTACCTCCCAAGTGCTGAGATTACAGGTATACACCACCATAGCCAGCTTTACGTGCCGCTGGGACCAAATCCAGGCTTTCCTGCATGCTAGACAATAACTCTACTGAGTTACCAGTTGCACGAGTGTGCCCGCTCTGATGCTTGTTTCTACCCATAGCTACCTGTTGAGGTTTGACTGTGAAATATCCCCCACAGGTTCTTGCCTTTGAAAACCAGGTCTCCATCTGGTGGTACTGTTATGGGAGGCTGCAAAGTGTTTAGGGAGTGGGACCTGGCTGGTTGGCTGGCATGGGTGGAATCTTTGAGGGTTACAACTGATCCAACTTAGAGTCCTAGCCTACATTCTGGTCCTGATATCATGTGAGAAGCTTCATAGAACAGCCCTGAAGCCATAGACTTCTACCACCATGCCTCCCTGTCATAAGAGATGGAAATTTACTGAAACCATTAACTAGAATAAATTATGGGTCTTAAAAGTTATTTCCGGGGTTGGGGATTTAGCTCAGTGGTAGAGCGCCTAGCAAGCACAAGGCCCTGGGTTTGGTCCCCAGCTCTGAAAAAAAAAAGTTATTTCCAGGGGGTATTCATTTGGTCACTAATTTCAGACCCTTTGCCTGTGCATCTGTTTTGATCATTCTTGGGAAAGTATTCTATGTTAAAAGTGTATGTCAGAGATATCTCAACCATCATAACCAGGACAATTTACTGAAGAAACCATTTGGGATTCAGAATTCTAGAGGGTTAGAGTTCATGACTACCTTGGTAGGGAGTATAACAGCAGGCAGGAAGGCAGTAGCTAAGAGTTTACATCTTGAGACACACAAGCATGAGACAGAGAGACATACACACATACAGAGAGAGAGAGAGAGACAGAGACAGAGAGAGAGAGACAGAGACAGAGAGAGACAGAGAGACAGAGACAGAGACAGACAGAGACAGACAGAGACAAAGACAGACAGAGAGACAGAGACAGAAAGAGACAGTGAGACAGAAATGGAGTCTGGAAATGGCATGGACATTTGAAACCTCAAAGCCCACCCCAATGACATACTTCCTCCAACAAGGCCACACCACCTAACTCTTTCTGAACCGTTTCACCAACTAAGGACCAAGTACTCAAACACCTGATCCTATAGGTAGCAATTTCAGTCAAACTGCCACATTGTCTCTTTTTACTGTAGAGAAAGTCAAATTGCATGCACTACGACATATGATATAGCAGGTGGTTTTCAAGCAAGCTCTGAGCTACATGTTTTAAATTTGAAGTATCATTTGAAATACTTAAATATTAAATCTATCAAATCACATAAACGTGGGGAAAGATAAATTCTATACAGTGCCAAAACCTAATAAAATAATACAACACTACAGAACTTCGTATAGACAGCTTGAAAAACACACTTGAAATTAATTCAAGCACTGGTTAATGTCATCTAAAACAATATGGTGACTGAAGTGAAGTTCCATAGAAGGCTGGCACACTTGAGAGCAACACAAGTCGGGCAAGCATGGTTTTGTTTAGATTGAAATGTGATTAAAGAGGCAGCACCACTCAGCGTCATCATGGCAACTCACCTGGCATTGACCCATTTTATCATAGTTTCCTGGAGAGTACCGTAAGTCATGTCAGTACAGGATGTCATTAGTGAAATCATGGAACTCCAACAGCAGTGGCAATAGAAGCCATGGTCAGTAATCCAAGCTCCAGTCTCATCATCTCACAATAAATGGATACCACACCCATCAAGCAGTAAAGTAGCTGCCAAGGATCCCTGTGCAAAAGGGGGTTTGCTTCTTAATCTTTGTATAAATACATGTATGTCTTGAATATCTTAAAAAATAAATTCCCCTAGTAGACAAGGTGGGGACGTATAGTCCTGTACCCATCCTGGAAGGAATGAAAATAGTCTAAAGATGCTTCTGTACCCCTTCCTTCACATATTAAGACAATAGACCTCAAGAATCTAGAGTTCCCCACCCACAAGGAGGAACAGGTTAAAAGTCTGAAGCGAGCCAGAGGAAGAACCTGTCTCCCAGAAAGACATTTCGAAAACAGGACAACTTGTCGGACCATTTTGCAAGAAAAACTAGAGCCTAGACAATCTTGACCACACCTTGGCCAGGACTTCTTAATTATGCATACTTCTTGCCCTCTAAACCCAAGCCAAAACATGAACTTGGTGGAGCTCATTAAGCCTTCTTGTATGTTCCCCTTCCTGATGTGGCTGCATTAAATAATGCCCTTTCTCTGCTTTCTACCATTGTCTGTCTATTTAATTGATGTCGGAGCACAGGTGAATGAGCTTAGCTTGTTAGCATTTTCAGAGCCCAGGCTCCCACCATAACAATTCCACTAATAGCCCCAGTTGCCCAGGAGGCTGAGGTGAGAGGATCATTTGAACTCTGGAGTCCAGGGCCAACACAGTCAACATGAAATGAACCTGTCTCAACAAAAGAAAAAATTACTTTTATTATTAAAAAAAACTACTGTTCACATAAAAAAAATATTTAAGTATAAAAAGAAGGGCTGAGAAGATGACTCTGTAGGAGTGCTTGAGGATCTGAGGACCTCCAGGGGCCGCTGGGATGACTCAGAGGATAAAGGCAGTTGCCCCAAAGGGATCTGAGTTTTGCACATGCTGTGCCTGTGTAAAAGGGGACAACAGGACGGAAAACCAGCATTGTGGATGGAGGCATAAGGATCCCAAGAGCTTGCTGCATAGCCAACCTAGCCAAAACGTTCTGTACATGTGGGTATGCTTGCCTACACACTCTGATGTGTGCACGCACACACACATTTAATGTATACACACACAAACAGGTGTGTGCACATGTACACATGAAGAAGTTGAACAAAAGAAAGAAAATAATGCCTCCTATTCTTCAGTCTTTTAATATAATTTTTATATTTCTAATATATTTTATATCTGTGGGCATGCACATGCCAGGGCATACATGTGGAGGTCAGAGAGCAACTTGTGAGTCAGCTCTCTCCTTCCATCATGTGGGCTCTCAGTATGGAGCTCAGGGGGTCAGGCTTTGGGGCAGCTGCCTTTATCCACTGAGCCATCCCAGCAACCTCTGGGTTGGTCGGTCACTTAAAGTGAAAAGTTAAAGTCATTTGGAGACCTTCTAAGATTTTGTAATTACTTCATCCTTTTGTTTTGTTTTGCTTTCTTTGGTTTGTTTTTAAACTAGAATCTATTGCCATACAAAATCCATCTCGTACACACGGTGACACATCTTTGCAGTTTCTGTTGCACCAAGTATTGAAGATTAAAAACACAAAATGAAAACACTGCAAATAGCCAAGTAGAGCGCTCTGGTAAATAAACATTAAAATTGTTCAGATGCACACAATCTGTAGAAGGAAGCAGCCTTGGAGAGATGGGCTACAGACACCAGACAAAGGCCATATTTCTCACCACACTCCACACACACAGCAGAACAACTCCGTCTATGGATCACAACTCCACAGAGGTCTTAAATCTCTCCAACTGAAGCCATAACAAGTATGGTGCCACAAGCAAAAGGACAAGGCCTTTCGCAGCACAGACACACTGACCCTCCGTCCCACAGGGACTTCATGTGAAAGTGTTGGCACTGTAACCTTAGCACTGGGTCTCCCTGTGACATTAAATGTTCTTTGGCAAAATAAATCACTCTGTGTTTAACTACTCCCTAATTCTTGGACACTTAGCTAGTAACCAATCTTTTGAGATAATAAACAAGATCACAGTAAATGATAAATTTTATGTTATACCATTAAATTAAAAGCACAACACACAGCAACATAATTCAATCTGGATTTAACCTATCTGATTTTAAACATTGAATAAGATTATCATAATAAATCCTAGGTCTATCCATTCCATCTTTATAATCCCCAAACTTAATAAATGTGGCTTTTAATGCTTTCTACAATACCATCAGTCAAGTTGCTGGGAGGTATAGATTCCAGAAGGCACCTTGAAATTTCACTAGGGATATTATTTAGATTTGTTTAAATATACTAGGCAATGGATCAAAACCCACCTATCTCTCACAGCTTCCAACTCAAACTTTTCCTGAGAATTTAATGAATATATTCTATGAAAGTCTACTAATGGGACAGGGAGAAGGCCCAGTGCTTCCCGTGCAAGCCTGGGGAGTTCCAATCCCTAGAACCCACATAGAAGTTGAACAAATGTAGTAGACTGCCTGTAATCCCAGTAGACTGCCTGTAATCCCAGTAGACTGCCTGTAATCCCAGTAGACTGCCTGTAATCCCAGTAGACTGCCTGTAATCCCAGGAGTCAGAGACAGGATCTCCTGGAGCAAAATATCTAGCTAAACAACTCAAAATTGGCAAGCCTCACATTCAATGAGAAACCCTGTCTCAATATATAAAGTAGGGAGCATTGACGGATGATACCCAGCCCCAGAATACACACAGCCGTACCTATGTGTGTGTGAACACACATACACATGCACACCCTTCTATTCTTGGACAAGGCCTTTGCGTATAAGCACCCATTGAGCACTTGAACTAGCAGAGGGTTCTATGCCATGGAGCTTTCCCTTGCCATCCTATGCTATGCCAAGTTCTTTCGCTTGGCTACCTTTCTGTCTGTGGTTCTACACTATTCCTTCCTGACATACTCTCACCAGGATTCTTCACTCTCCAGCCTGTTCCTGGGAAGCCCACAGTCCCCAGATGAGGCTCACTTGCTTCATGTAAATGATGCTGCTGCCTCTGACCTTGCCTCCACCACTTCTTTGTCTGAAGTTGATTTTTAGCTCTCTTCTGGGAAAGTTCTTTAATTCAGACCCTCTTCCCTAGAGAAACTTGGGCTCTGAAATAAAACACTCAAACTTCCTGTTACTATTGTATGTTCCTTATGCTAATTTGCCTTTGAGATTTCCTGGCAGACTTGAACTCCAGTTCAAATGACTGAAAGATTAAAGTCTGCCTCCTCCCAGGTGGGATCTAACGTGAGCAGCACTTTTTACCTGGGAGTTGAGCATTGTCAAACTCTCATCCCTGTGGGCTAGCTGGGCAGTGATCTAGACAAAGGGAATTGTACTAAAGAGAGTCTCCCAGGAACAGAAAATCTCAGAGTAGCCCCCCAGGACGATTGACATCTAGGCCTGAGTTAAGAGCGTGAACACTGATACTCTTCACAACAGTGGCTGACTTGGGGCCCAGGTTTCAACTACTCATTTTCTTTATCAAAATATGTCGCTCTTGCTACCATTGGAAGCTCCTGATGAGTATGCAGGCTGACTGGAAACTAAGAGGCACAGCAGACTGTACAGTTAATATTCACTATAGGGCTACAACTTCATAAGAGCATTCCCTGTGGGGTGTAATTGAAGTCCTGAGCAAATGTGTGTATGCATTGTTGATATGAGCATAGCCATGGCAAGGACCCAGTGCCTCAGACCCACAGAAATGGTGAGGCTTTCCCTGGGGAAGGCTCAGTGGAATGGCAATGACTCTGGTCTGTCTATGGTATTTGGGAATGATTGATCAATATCTATGAGTGTTTGGAAACAATTGGTCAGTGGGAACAACTGGTCAGTGTCTATCTTAGGTATAAAAACTATTAACTTTCTCTTCCCAGATGATTACAACCTGAGACTGATCCCCTACAGAGACCCCTTATAGAGATCCACCAAACCTGTTTCTTTATTTGGCTGTATACAATAGCCCACCTCCTCCATTTAGATATATAAAATAAATGTACAGTTTCCAAACTGCCACTGGTACATCTCCATCAGAGGCACACCCCACCAAATCTCAGCTTTTCTGTACATGTCTGCCATTTCTTCGGTTCCCATCACCCCAGCTAGGTCAATCCCTGAAGACATGAACCATCATGGCAATGACCATGTGCTAAATACTAGGATGGTGGCATCACAAAAGGGGTGAGGGGACATTTCAGTAATTTTTGTTTTGACTATTCATGGTAGCTTGTCCCTAGATGAAATACCAGTTACTTTCTTTGTTCTGTGACCAAATTCCTGACAAGAAACAGTGTAAAGAAGGAAGGGCTTGTTATGGGTTATAAGTTTGAAGGACTACAGTACATCGTGACAGGGAAAGAGTGGGATTAGACCGTCATTCTGCATCCATGGTTAGAAAGCAGGGAAGAGACTGGCTGCTGGGATTGCTTATCAAACTTCTAAACTTAAGCCCAACCCCAGGAAATCATCAGGCTCTTTCTCCCAAGGAATCATAGCCTTCTAAAAGAGCACCACCAGCTGAGGACCAGGTATTCAAACACATGAATCCATGGAAGACATTTCATATTCAAGTCACAAAGATGGTTACATCCAGACTAGAACAGATGCTGTAACACTAGCTTCCAGATTCAAATGTCCTAAAAGTGAGTACAATTCTAGAACCTCCAAATTTAAAACCCCTAAACACAACAACAGTAGATTGAGCAGAGCTTTCAAGTGTCTGCTTCCAGGCTAAACATTCACCATGCAAATAAAAGCTATCTGAAGGAGCATCAGCTTTTGTAATAAGCAGCAAGAATTGAGATTTATATATGCACCAAGTACACAGAGCCAGATGTGTTATGTGGGTGTGTACCTTTGGTTGCTGACATGACAAGAGTAGTAAGCTAGGCAAAGGAACAAACTATCTTCTTCTAAGTCCAGAGGAAAGGAACTTTTGTCTTTTCCATTCCAAGAGAAGAGTTCTAAAATTTCTGAAGGGACCATCCTTCTATGATACAGACCCACTTTAAGTCAATATTCCGATGTGTAACCACTTGAAGAACCAGGTATCCTTTCGACAGAATGACTGAGAGGTTTTGTTGTACTTTGTTGTTTTGTTTTGTGTGTATTTGTTATTTGTGTATTTGCATTTTGTGTATGTCTTCCCAAACTCTGACTATTCTGTTACAGCCTCAGTGTGAGCCCCAGGAGTCTGCTGTCAGGGCATGGCCAGAGAAATATTCTCATTTTTCTCTATAGTTAGCAAGCTTTCTTCTCAGACCTCCTCTGTTTCCGTTCTCAGGAGGTCTCAGCCCTGTCCCAGGGGCTCAAACAGTGTCAGTAGTCAACATTCCTCCTTCTTCTGCTGCCCTCACGCCTTAGGACCTGCCACCATATGGATCTGCATATCTCTCCTCCATTGCACTGCCTTTGGTACTAGGCAATGCTCACTCTGTGATCCTGATCATCTCTGATTCTGAAACATCAGCACTCCTGGGTCTGAGAACTGTCTGGTATGGATTCCCAGGTCTCTGGAAAGGACAAGGAGCAGAAGAAGTATGATCCCCTCCCTCTCCACCTCCAATGACATTGTAGGAATCCTAGAAGGAACGTGAGTGAACTCTGCCCTTAATTGCACTTAAAAGGATGTGCCGATTTTGAGCAAGTTGGAACAGCTGGAGACCGAGAAATGGATTACCCAGTATCCATATGGATAGTATTCATATTCATGCGTACACCAAATTTGTATTATCGGTTGCTCTTTTGGTGGACAATTAGGTTGCTTTCATTTGCCACAATGCACACTGAGAGACTCAATTAAAATGTACCTGTAATTGGGCGTGGTGGCATATAATGGTCATCCTGGCACTCAGGCTGAGACATAAGTATCATCAGTTTAAGTTCTACTCAAGGTACATAGTAAGAGCCTCTGTGCCAAAAAAAAAGTTAGATGGATGGATGGAGGGATGGATGGATGGATGGATGCATGGATGGATGCATGGATGGATGGATGAGAGGGACAGTAGAAGAGTAAGTTTCTTTTTCAGTTGTGTTTTACGTGTACACAAGTTATTTAGCTGATGTTGGCATGTTAACTTGTGTGGTAGATTTCGCCATGGTGTAGTGATAATTTCCATTTAGTACTTTTTAAATTAATATAGGGAGGCAAGGCACTTATGCCAGTGTGTGTGTGTGTGTGTGTGTGTGTGTGTGTGTGTGTGTGTGTGTGTGTGTGTGTGTGTAGATCAGAGGACAATTTTGAGCAGTCCTTCTCACTTTCCACCTTGCTGGGTCAAAGAATATCTCATCTGTGCCTCTGTGCTATGTTCCAGGCTGACTGGTCCATGAGACGCTAGTCAATTCTCCTGTCTCCACCTTCCTTGTCACAGCACTGCTGGGGTTACAGATAAAAGCCAGTGCATGCAAATTTGTATGTAAGGATTGAAGCCAGGTCATCGGGCTTGGCCAGCCAGAGCTTTCATCTGCTCAGCCGCCCTCCAGCTCCAGTACTTTCATATTTTCAAAACCTCATAGAATGTGAGCTTCACGGCCTCTCATTTCATTTGCTCCCCATCACTACTTTCAGATTCTCTTGATTTAGATGTGTTTCTTAAATATGTCCATCTCACACCATCGAAGTTCTGAGGGGTTTTCTGTGTGTATGTTTGTTATTATTCTTACATGTTTTATAGCATTTACATAACAGTGTCTGCCTGCCACATCTCCTCTAGGGAATTCAATGTTACCACCAATCCTTCCCCTGTGTTCTCTGCTCCCCTTCCTTCCTTCCTTCCTTCCTTCCTTCCTTCCTTCCTTCCTTCCTTCCTTCCTTCCTCCCTTCCCTCATCCCCCTCTTCTTACCCTCTATCTTGGCCCCTTGTCTTTTCTCTCCCTTCCTCTTGATGGAAGGAACCTCAAGTTCCTCCTTGCCTGACGTTTATTCTCTCCAGAGCTGGTTTTGTTTCTTTGTTTTGTGTTTGTTTGCCTGGCTTGTTGGTTTTGTTTTCTCTTTGTATTTCTGGAAGTTCTAGGGCTGAGCTTGCTCTCTCCGTTCTTGGAGCTGCTGTGTCTGCACTTGGATAGCAGCTAGACTGCATGTAAATATTGTGGGTTGCAATTCTTGCTCTAAGAACTGGCATTGCCTTCCAATGAGAGCTGTGCAAAGGTCTGGGGATGCCCTGTTTTTTTCTCCCGACCACCCCACCACCACTGCCATGTGCACACATGCCACCCCAGACAACTGTCATAGAATTGTCTCCAGTAACTTTTGTTAGAGTAGTTATGCTCTGGGACCTAGAATATTCTTTCAATCTGTAGATTTCATCTCTCCTTAAAATGTCAAAAAAGAATTTAAATATAAGTTTAAAAGTGCTTGCCAGGCATACACAAAGCTCTGGGTTCGATCAAGCACTAGAGATATGGATATGGTAGCACATTCCTCTCACCCCAGCATTAGAAAGGCAAAGGCAGGAGGTTCAGCAGAGTTCAAAGCCATCCTCTTGGCTACATAGTGATTTCAAGGCCAGCCTGGGATACATGAGATGTTGTCTCAAAATAAAGAAATAAAAATAAAACAGGAGGCTTGCATCTGACTCAGTCAGTGAAGTACTTGACATTCAAGCCTGAGAACCTATGTTTGGATCCGTTGCACCATGTACAACACAAGGCACAGTGATCTGTCATCCCAGCACTAAAGAGGAAGACACAGCAGGATCCTGGGGCCTGCTGGCCAACCAGTTTAGGAAACTCAGTGAGTTCTAGGTTTAATGAGAGACCCTATCTCAAAATAATAATAATAACAATAATAATAATAATAATAATAATAATAATAATAATAGAGAGAGAAATAAAGATACCCAACATTGACTTCCATAGGAGTATGTGTGTGTATATATGTGTGTATATATATGTATGTATTCTTTCTATCTCTCTGCCTTTGTCTCTGTTTTTCTCTCCTCCTCCTTCTTGCTTTCTCTCTCTCCCTTATACATACATATGTAAATGTGCATGCATGTTTGCACATAGGAACACATGTAAACTCACAAACATGCATGCATGTGTACACATAAAAACACACACAAAGATGCATGGGTAGGTGCACATAGGAACACACACACACTCTGACTTCCTCATCTTGTCTCCAGTTTGTCTTCTACCTTTCCTGGTTTAATCATTTAATAAACGGTGCAGATGGTTAAATACATTGTCTCCAGAGAACTCTAAGTGAGTCAACTCAATACCACCTCAAGTCTCAGAGCTGCCTCTCCTCCCATTTCTTCAGGAAGGAGGTTACACAATGCTGAGGGGGATCGAGCTCACACAGAAACAGCACAATGCAGCTAGAAAACAAAAGCAATCTGTGAATAGTGTCCTTTCTGAAGTAAATCCCTGCTAAATTCCCCTATCAGAAGCAAACACATGTAAGCTAAAAGAAATCACGGCAATTGGAGAACTGGGCTGATTGGTCAGATATTTAAACATGGCTTGAAATTTACCCAAAAGGAGGCTGGGGAGATAACTTATACTACGTTTAAAATGCTTGCTTAATCGTGCAGTCCGGAGTTTGGTTCACACAAAGGTGGTGAGCCTTCCTTGCATCTAGCATCAGACACCTAGACAAACGATGGTCAGTAATCTTAACTATAATAAACTCAACTCCCATTATTGCCTTTCAACACAAACTAGAAAACCGGTGTGCCCCATCCCAGGCAAGAGGATCAGTATATTAATTCCCAAAGTGTCCCAGAAGGCCTGACAGTAAGCTTAGAGGAGAGTGAACATTTAAAGATGGTTGTAGAGAGCCAAGATTCCAAATGTTGGATCCCTTCCTGAATTTTTCTGTGCAAAAAACATCAAGTTTTAAAATAAGAATTACCGTCTATGAATGCAAAACACACCAAGAAAAATTAAAAATTGAAAAAAAAAAAACCCCAACTCTTTCGAAACGTACATTGTGTCATTTAATGTGCTATGTACCTCAAATAATTATATCGGGGCAAAGCCGACCTTGTCCTTTCCTGGTTGCCTGTGTCCTGTCAGACAAAACCTCTGCAGACCCAAGGCTGAGCCCAACCCCGCTCACCTCAGACTCTGTGTGCTCCCAGGACCGGGCAAATTAGCACAGCCAGAGAGGAAATGTCCCCACAGGGTGAATCAATGCACAGCAAAGGATAATGGGATTTCTGCCCCAGCAGCTGTGGCCTGCCCCTCCCCTCAGCACCTGTCAAGCAGGGTAGACAGGGCGGGTCCAGGGCAACAGCTCCGCTCAGCAACCACATTGCTCATTAGCACCAGCCGGTGCCTGGGGGCCCCCCACACTGCCAAATAGTGTAGTTTTCTCCCCAGATGCAGAGAAACAATGGCTTCTCCTAGAAGGGCTGGCACAGTCCTTGTTAATCTTTCCCATTTCGCTTCTGTTTTGCCCTTTGCGCAGTGCATATGAAGGGGTGGACTGGAAGGTGGGAATTAGGTCATTCAAGTTAATTTCACCAGCTCTACTTAGAGGCTGAGAACCATGGGAGCCAGCCTGCTTCGCTCAAAGCATGAAAATAATAGGCCAGATCCTGTCAGCCGGGATGATCAATGGCTCCCCTTGGGAACGTTTTAAAAGCCATTTGCCCCAACGAGAACTGAGGGCTTCACAGGGCTGAGGTTCTCCTCTCTCCTCCTACTGCAGAAGGGAAATAGGCATTGAGAGAGAAACCGAGCATTTTAAACATCACTACCAAACTGGAAAGCAAGGAGATCGTTGTCTTGAAGTGTTCGGCAACAGTCGTATATTTAAGTCTGTAAGGCTACAAAACCACATCCGGGGACCAGGTGGAGGACTGCCACCTACCCTGAGTGCCAAGATGCTTATCAGAAGCCTATGGAGGAAAGGGCCCAAAAGGCCTTCGGGAATTCATATCAGGTTGAAAAGTTTGGTACTTGGGTACTTAAATTGGACCCGAAACCACCTCTGTCTGTAGTAAGCTGTAACCTAATTAAGTCCATGAGCAAATTGCAGCCTAACTGAAGAGTACATTCTTGTGCAGAGTTGAGCCCCTGCCAATCATTGTGAATTGAGACGCATCCAATCACAAACTGCTAAGAGATCCCTCCATGGCCATATGAGGCAAATGCTAACTGAAGCCAATCAGCTTGCTTCCATTCTTTGATATATATACATACACACACACATATACATACATACATACATACATGCATGCATACATACATATATACATAAAACCTTATACACGTGCATTAGGAAATTCTGGACCATCTATGGACTCAAATACAATAAATTTTTAGATTTATTTCCTTAACAATATACAAAGTGTGGCATTTACCCAAGAGTCTAAGTGCCCATTCAGGAGAATTGGGAAGGTGCTTCTCAACAAACCAGCAGCTTTTTCATTTTCCTTCTTTACTCCTTCCTGTCCCGTGGCTATCTAATCCGGCCACCTGCTTTTCGGAGAACAAGCCTATCGGTTTCACTAAGGGGAAATCGGCAGCATTGCAGAATGTCGGTAAGCAATGATTAGTCATCTCTCCCCCGTGCATTCACTTCAGAAACCATTCGCAGATAGGTTTGGATGCCTACTTGTACCCCATCCTTGTGTGGACTTTAGCCAGAAAGGAAAGGAAACGGGCCCACTTCTCTCCAAATCTGGGTATTTCTAAAGGGCTCTGGAAAGCAGAGCCCCAATGTCCTTAAAGTGACTAAGAGATCATGTAAGTGCGCTCTCACTGCAGACTCCTCCTCACTGTGAAAGGCTCAACTTGTACAGCACTCAGAGTGGAAAGGGAGGAGCACTCACTCTAGAGATAGAGATGAGGAAAAGACAAAATCCTATTCCCATAGTTACCATTAAGAATGCTTACTAAGTCTCTCTCCCTCTCTCTCTGTGTGTGTGTGTGTGTGTGTGTGTGTGTGTGTGTGTGTGTGAGTCTCTGTGTCACCCACTCCCACGTGTGCGCGCACACACATATGCACATATCTACGTACCCATATATATTTCATATATAGTTTCTCTTGTCCATTGAGCCTGTGCCATTGGCATTTTGAACCATGTGGAATTGCTGATTTCAAATCATTTCAACGTACAAAATAGCCACTTCATATGACTCAGCCTGCCACTGAAGATAGATTTTTGAAACTAGGATTACAGTGTATGTTTGCGTCCATCCTGGAGTCTTTTCTTTAACCACGTAGCATCAACACTCCTGACAAAGAACATTGCCCTAGTTTGCTTTCTACCACTGTGATAAAACATTCTGACCAAAAGCAACACAGAGAGAAAAGGGTTTATTTGGGTTACACTTGTATGTCACAGACCGTGAAGGAGGGAAATCAGGACAAAGATTCAAAGCAGGAGCTGACACAGAGGCCATGGAGGATGCTACTAATTGTCTTTCCCTGTGGCTTGTTCAGCCTTCTTATTCTGTCCATGACTCTTCCATGGATGACCCTGCCCACAGCAGGCTGACTCCTCCCACATCAGTCATTAATTGGAGAAAATATTCCATAGACCTGCGCACAGGCCAGCCTTCAACTGAGACTCCCTTTCACAGATGACTCAAGCCTGTGTCAAGTTGACAACAAACTTTACCAACACAAGCGTTGTAATGGCTTGCAGTTAAACCGGGGCCTCTCAGAAGACCCAGCAGGTTCTTGCTGTCAATACTGACCAACCACGTTCGATTCCTAGAATCCACTTAATAAAAAAATCAACTTCTGCAAGATGTTCTCTACACTAACACACACATACACCCACATAGGCAAGTGAATACACATGCATATATACACATGTATGGGCACACTCATACACACATGCACACATGCACATATACCTCTACATAAAGCTATGTAAAAAGTCTTAAACTAAACAAGACAGTTTCTCACACTTCACCATTTTCCATGCTATGGGTCTAAAATAAATGCTTACGATTGCAATCTAGGAAGAAGTGCAAGCTTCTCACATTATCATTTTGTTGTGAAAGAAATCTACGTCTCAAACACATTTCCTGTCTTTGGTGCTTTGAAGCCAAACATAAAGGATGGACTCTCTAAAGCAAGGGTACACAGATCCCTTACCATTTAGTAAATTTCTGGTTTCTGAATGATGCCTGTACATCAAAGCCTGTAGCACATATACCTGGCCTTAATCTCCTACAAAGTTAGTTCTTGTCATCAACAGCTTATGCTGCCTGAATTAACCTTTGCCATCACTAAGACACATGTGGCCGTCTATTCATTGACACGTTCTTCCGGACTTAATAACATCCTTTCACTTGGACACACCCTAATGCCTCAGTGCTAACTGAGAGTTGTGTTCAGCTGACTGTTGCTCCCCCGCTACCTGAATGGGGTGATATACTAATGAGTAAGGCCCAGGGATGTTGGGGGTGGGGGGGTACAGCGAGAGTGACACAAAGCCAAAATGAGAGGGGAACTTGGGCTCAGAGAGCTGCTCTTGGGTCGCTCATCTGAAAGTCTGAAACAGAACAAAGCCGGTCTCCTCTGCGAAAGCTTCAGCAGGTTACAACTGGGAAACTACAAACCGAAGGCATCGCATCCCCAGAAATCTTCCCTGGAGATGAGTCACTACCCTACATATGCTCCCTCCATATCTCACCAAGTGCACAACAAAAAACAACTTAGAAAATACCCAGAAATGTCACGCTGGGGCTCCTCCAGTCCTGTTCGTGTCCCAGATGGTGGAATGGGAGATCCAAGGTAGAATTCATAAGCTTGCGATACGTTTTGAAGTGACTAAAAAAAATAAGGCATGAAACTCCTTCAAGAAATTACAGAGTATAAAAATCTCCGAAAAAAAAAAATTCTTCCGCCCTACACGGTGTTTAATTTTGGATGTAAAAGATTTACTTTGGGGTTAAATCCAACCTATATCCCTATACACAGAAGGGGTTTTAGCCAAATAGCCTGAAGTGACTGCAGAGGCATAATGTGTAAGTTCTTACTCTCTGAAAGTCTCTCTCCTGATTTTCCACACTCCAGGCAATGCATATAAATGTGCGTTCATTGTGGTATTTTTCTGTCTCATCCAGAGGTGGGAGCGAGACGCCAGCTGCCTGTAAATAAAGGGCCTCGGCTGAGGCAGACCTGGGACCCTCTTTGCTTTGATCAAATTGTCTACTTCCACTGTCAGAGAGCTGGGTGAGTTGCCAGGATTTCCCCTTGGTTTACAGTGACGAACATAGGCACAGCCCACCTATGGCAGCGAGCGGCAATAGAGCAGGTCACTGGGTCACACTAGGTAGATTGGTGTACTCCTGTCAGACCACCTCCAGGGAATGCACTGTAGTCATCTCCAGTGCTGGAGAGTCTTCTGTGGCCCGTGAGGTGATTGATCACATCTTCCCTGTTGGACGCTAAATGGAGCCAAAGATGAGGTGATTGCTCCCACAATCCTTATTCCACTAAGAGTAATAACCATGGGATCCCACAAAACCAGGCCTCCTCCACACGTCCAGCTGCCTCTCCTGCCCACCCTCTACTGGGTGGTTATTGCTAACGCTACTGTGAAATGTCAAACGCTATTTATGTTGACATAAAAAAAAAACACCTTCTGAGAGAAAACAGCCTTTAAAAATGAACAGTCCAATAGCAAGTCGGCAGCTCTGAGAGCCACTGTCGCATGCCCATTTGGCGTGTAAGGAATCTGTGAGCAGGACTGAAAAGGAACACCAGTTCTTAGAGGTGATGTGTCAACATGCTCATCAAATTGAAGCTGCATTCACAAGAAACCCGGCTCATTCTAGGACCAGAGGAAGTCAGACAAACATACAGTCAACGTTGATATCCTAGAAAAAGCAATAATAATATGATGAATTTATTTTCTGCTTTTTTTTTTAATAAAGAGAGCTATCAAAGCACAAAGTTTGTTTGTTCTATGGACAGGTTTGTTCTCGGACTGGATTCTATCAGCCTTACGGTTTGTAATGATGGCATCAGTCACTCCCGCATGGGACCATGACTGCTGTCATATTATAGCAGAGCTGACTAGAGGAAACAGATACCCCAAGGCCTACAGAAGCTGGAAAAAAATCTATGGTCTATCCTTTTGTAGGAAAAAAATGGCAACTTCTGCCTTAATCTATGTGTTAGCCACTGTGCTAGAAAACTGTAAGGGAAGATAGAGCACTAACTGCTCCAGAGAAGACAGAAGAGGTAGCCTGAAGGAATGTGTCTTGCCTGCCGAGAGAAGCATCTTCAGATCTTCTCACCTACACCTACCACCTATAACCAAGTGAGTTAAGATGATGGAGGGATAGTGCATGGTGTAGGTGTGAGTCCTAACCCAACCACTGAGGGGGAAAGATGGCGGCTGAATGTTGGGTAGAAGGTGAGGACGGAACTGACACTGGCAGAGTACCGCTGGAGCAGACTACCCCTTACCCCCTCTGCTCCTCTTTGCCTACCAGGTGCCAGACCAGCACTAGCTGCTCAAGTGACCCTGTTAGATGCTTCCAAAATCCAAGTAAGAACTGAGCAGCATCCTAACCTGAATCATAGGAAAATAGTGGCCACTTCGGTTGGAATCGGTGCAGGGGAGCATGGAGCAAACCAAGGTAAATAGCCCCTGAGAAACAGAAAATGCCGCTTAGAAGGGTTGTGAAGGTTTATGCAAGGAAAAAAGGTGAGAGCCAGGGTTCTCTGAGCAGGAGGCTGGCGGAAAGATTCTGGTTTGTTGTTTCCAAGGATGGTGTGGATCCTTTGTGTGCTTTTCCATGTTGGCTGGCTCCTGCCGAAGGTTGAAGTCAGAAGAATAAAACTGACAAACATCCAGGAGAAAGACATGAAAAGACACAGGACAGTCAGGGGCCAGATGGTGGCCTGGGACTTGAACAAAAGCTAGACCGGTATTGACTTCATGATGTCTGGTCACTGGGGTGCACTATAACCAAGAGACCATATCAGCTATGTGTAAGGTTGCCCCTATAGGGCTGGAAACGACGGCAGATGGTCAAAATGCCAACAAGAAATGGTCATTGGAAGAACAGCTCAGTGCCCGGGTACCCTGACTACATTTCCAGAACACCCCATGGCTCCTTTCTGTCTCTGATCCCCTATTTTATATTTTCTGGGGACCAACATCAGGACTCCCAGGGAGAACCCGAGAAACCTCCATGTGTCACTTGTCTTGAGCTTTTAAACAACCTTAATGTTCTCATGACTCTATTTACATACAAGACACAGGAGAGCGCCATGTTTCATAGAAGATGAAGAACCTGGAAATGAAGAGAACAATTAAGCTGTGGAGAAGGACGCACTGCTTGTTTCTGACACTGACTGGCTGTTTACAATAGTGCTCGTTCGGAAAACAAAATCAAGGAATTACTTTGTCAACATGTGCAAATTTAGCCTCTGGGGACTTGGGGAGGGGCCATGGGAGCATTTCTGTAATTACAAGTTGCACAGAGGTACTTCAAGCTTGGCAGTGACGGGGATGTGCAAATTGAAAACGATGTAGTGACAGTTGGTGGCAGAAATCCTAGGAAAGACGGAGCCTGCCAGGTACCAATCCGTGCGTGACAAAATCCTCGCAAGTGCATGATGACTCGAACTTCCTCTGATGACTGAATGCTAGCTCTAGAAGATGAGCCTTCAGAGTTCTTATAGGTGGACCTAGCATCACATGCAGTCCCAGGTGACACAAGCAACCTGCTTCCTTCTCTTCTCCCCCCTCAAAGACTCACGAGGATCTTTTTTTTTAATGTGAGAGGTTAGAGCGTCCAATAATCAAACTCTTGGTTTTGACTGTCCATCATTGTGAAAAGGAAACAAATAAACAAACAAAATCACATGGCATATACCAAGGACCGTCTTGGAGGCCAGCAACAGCTCTGGGTACTCATAAGAAAAGCTCATTCTCCTTTCCGTAAGCTCCAGACACTCACCATACACTGTATATTTTTGCTTGGGCCTTTGTAACTAAAAGTGTAGAGAAGTGTTTCCTTTTCCATGGTGGGAGTCTGTACCAATGTGCTGGGCAGCCACTCTTCATCCTTGAAGCCAGGGTCCACTGTGCCAGGCTCCAGCTTCCACAGGCTCCTCTCTGGGCATCTTGGGTTGGGTAGCCATGCCTGTAGACGCCCAGTCAGACTATGATGGCATGCTCATACAGTATCCTCAGTGTTGTTCACTTTTTATTGCTCTCAGTCACTCAGTGCCCAACCTAATGACCTCATCTTATTTGGGTGACCTTCTTAGACCATCTCTAAGGTCACACCCTAAGGTACCAAGGTTCAGAACATCTGTATGTCTGTTTTTCTCTCCTATCTATCTTATGTATTCGTTGGGAGAGGCATGCATGTTAACTCCTAAAAACATTTACTTCAGTGTTTTTGTTTTTTAGAAAGATGTAGTCTCACGTAGTCCATGTTTGCTTCAAACTTAACTAGATGGCCAGGGATGACTTCGAACTTTAGACTCCCTGCTTCTGTCTCCTGAGTGCTGGGATTACAGGTATGTGCTCCATGCCTGGTCTCTGAGGTGCTGAGGACAGAGCCCAAAGCTCTGTGAACATTAGGCAAGCACTCCACCGACTGAGCTACACCCTCAGATCCTGGCGTGTATTTTATACTTGGCATTACACTGGGCGTCAAGGTTGTCAGTGGTACTCCTAAAATTGAGAATAGGACAGGGTTAGTCCTTTAACACTCGCAGCATTTATAGAATTGCTTTGCCAAAACTCGGACAAGGGATCTGAAGGGCAATAGCCACTTCTATTACCATTTACAATAGAGGAATCTAGACAGTCCAGGGGTCAAGACGTGGCCCGGAAGTAACTGGAACGAGGCTGGGTAACGCTGGTGGGCGCCTATCAGTGGAGAGCAGCTGCTGAGGGCCAGCGGGCGAAGGCGGGGCTCTTGGCAAAGGGAGAGAGAAGAGACCGAGGAGCATATGTCTGTGAGCTGAAGTCGTGAAAAGCGAGAGGGAGAGCTCCTCGTTCCCACTGACTGCTCTCTTATCTCCCACAGTCAGTCTTGTTTCCTGGCTACTCCCTCCCACTCCCTTCCTCCCCTCTTTTTATAACATTTAGAGCTAGTTAGCTTTGCATTTTCTTGTCCTTCAGCAATGTATTCACGAGCAAGACCAAAAGTCTGTCTCTAGAGTAGTGGACTTCCCGTTCTTTTTCTCTAGATACCACCTCATGACACGCCCACCCTGAAAACCCCTGCCTCTCTTTCCCAGAACGGGGCACTTCTTTTCGTTACATCCCACTGTCTCCTGTGGCACAGTCATTAAGAGCCCAAATTCTGGATTCAGATACCACACAGAGAGAGCCCAAGCCACGTTACAGGGGCAGTGTGTTTGCAGTGCCCAGGTCTCTGTGACATGATCTATTGTATGGATCAGCAGGTCAGTTCACAGACAAGGCTGAACAGAGTTCCTGCCATATAACCCAGCCTGATAAATATTGGTTATGGGAGTGCTTGACATATGTATCACCTGTATTTCAACTCTTCTCAGTTTGAGGATCATCTCGTTGCGTGCTTAACAAAGCACACCAATCAAGCATGCATACGATGTATGTTCATGAAGTGAATGAATGCACACATGAATGAATCTATACATGCATGCATGCATGAATGAGTGGATGGATGGATGGATGGATGGATGGATGGATGGATGGATTTCTTATGGTTTGAATATGAAAGTTGACTTCATAAGCGCATGTGTTACCTTGGCCCTTACCTAAAGGTGCTATTTTGGGAGATGTTAGAAATCTTCAGAGATGGGAGCCTGGTTGAAGGAAGTAAGTCACTGGGGTTATGTCCTTGACTCTGGTCCCTTCTGTCACCCTTTGCTATCCCCCTCCATTCTAGCTGTATTTAAGTGAGCATCTCCTGCTACAGATTCACACCACAATAGCCTACCTTGTCTTAGGTTCCAAGTGACAGAGCCAACTAACTAGCAGCTGAAACCTCCACAACCATGAGCCTAACGCTTTCCCCACCTTAAGTTGCTCGTGTCTGCTATTTTGCCACATTGGTACGAGTGACATTAAGATGATGCGAATATTCACACAGCACATGAAGATCCACAGATGTGGTTTTTGCCTCCAGTAGAGAATGGACAGGAAAGGGACTGGTGAGATGGCTCAGGCTGCAAAGGTTTTTGCCGTGAGAACTGGTGACTCTGAATCCATAGAAGATGGAAGAGGAGAACTGACGCCACAGAGTTTTCCTCTGATCTCCACACTCATGCCATGCTGTAAGTACACACACACACACACACGCCCACACACACACACACACACACACACACACACACTTATAATCAGTAGACCAGTTCTGAGTCTTTTTCTATAGAAGAAGGTAATTCTAAAATGAGGAAAACTGAAACCCATAGAAGAAAAATATGTAGAAAGAGTGAAATAATAAGTAAATGCATTTCCCTCCCTAAGATTTTTTTTAACATCTACTAGACAGTTAAATAAATGTAACGTTACCTGGTGCAGTAATTATAAAAATATGTACAAATCAAACAAAACTTTGTGGAGAATAGATAAATCAAGAATAAATGGAAATGTATAGCAGCCAATGTTTGAAACTGGCACAGAAGCAACAAGGGAAAACTAGTTTCTTCTGCTCAAGACAAAATCTCTGGCCTTGATGGGAACTAACACTGGGCTGCATAATCATCTGGCCAAGGGGCCACACCCTTGGGAGGCTGACAACCTTAAGCTCTTTAGTGAGATACTGTACTTTTCATTCCCAGAATTCCTGCTCTAGAGCATCATTATGAGCCAAGTCTCCATGAGGTTCGCCCAGATCTGTCTACCTTTTTTGTGTCCCCTGGAAGGAGCAACTTTTCTTTTTTGATCTTTTATCTTTCTCTTTCTTTCCGATGCTGTCCAGAACTGAAGAATGCTGCTTCTGGTAGTCTGGGCTTCCCTTACTCTTTCTCTAATAACCTTTGCCTACCAAATGGCTGCCTCTATTCAGGTTTTTCTCAAATAGCATGACCGTTTTTTCTCCTCATCTTCATTCTCCTCCTCTGGGTATCTGCCAAGATTTATAACTTCCCTGCTCTGGAATATTTCTTTGAAACTCTAATAAAATCCTCCTTGAGCTTCTATTCTAGTTCATTTTAAAATTCTTCTATTATGAGATGAAGAAGCTCTAGTGGTGACCCCTATCTCCCCGTTATCATGAAGGGACTCCCCAAATTTTCTGGTAACAAGAGTCTTAAAAGTCAATTTGCACTTTTATCTCAAGACCTTAGAAGGGAGAGAAGGAATTAAACACGCAAGAATGAGAAGGAAAAGTAAGAGGACAAAAGCAGAAACTCAAGGCATTGAAAACAAAACAATAGAGAAAATGAATGAAACAAAAACAGCACTTTGAAAACTGCTCCTATGGCCTGCAGCATCATGCATTTAGGTACTGGTCCTCAGTTTATGTCACTGTTTGGGGAGATTATGGAACCTTTGGGGTCTGTGGTCTACCCAGCCACAGCAGATCACTGCTGGCATAGACTATGCCTCCTGCTCTGCCTTGTGAAAAGTTCCTCTACAGGGTCCTACTTCAGCCTCTCTGGTCACCATGCTCCTCATCAGCAGGGCTGAATCCTTGAACCTGTGAGTCAAAAGAAAGCTCTGCTGGCTTGTCTCTGTCAGATTGTTTGTCACAGCGATGGAAAAGTAACTGATACAGTCAGTAAAACTCACAATCTGTCATAAGTAAAAAAGAGAGAACTCGATGCCGAATGGAACAGTGCGTATCTCCACAGACACATAAGAAAGAAGCCATGACCAAGCACACACAACAGCGTGGCAGCTGTATTCCTGAGTTTTCTGAGGCTGTGATAAAATACCATGACTCAAAGGAACTTCAGAAACGCCTGAGTTCTCATGGCATTGAAGGCATGACATGTTGTGGCAGTAGGGATAGGAAGCTGGCTGACCACATTCCATCCACATACATACAGGAAGCAGTGCAGCTATAAACCCCCAAAGCCTTCCCATACAGCACCAGAAGTTCAAATGTATGCACCTATGGGGGCATTTCTCATTCAAACCAGCATAACAACAGATTAAATGGACCAGTTTCTCAGCAAGCACAAACTATGAAAACTCATGCATTATCAATTATGATTTGGATAATACCATTACCATTAAGGAAGTTTAGCTGTATACATTTTAAACGCCCAGATGAGAAAACTTTAGGCCTAGGCAATTTTATCAGAAAATATTACCAAGTGCTTTAAGAATAATACCAATTCTGCAGTCTCTTCCAGAAAATAGAAGATTCCCCAACTTATTTTAGAAGGCTGCTATTATCATGCTGACAGATATCTAAATCAGACAAACCTAGTAGAAAATAAAAAGACACTTGGCTAAATCTTCCTCATGAATGTAGGGGTGGCATCCCTTAGCAAAATGTTAACAGACAGAAACTATCCAACAGTAAGGGAAGTTACATACCATGTGGAGTATTTTGTTCCCAGAGCACACTAGAGTCTCAGTACTTGAAAATTGATCAGCCTGGCCTGGCATGCTAACAAGCTAATGACAAAAATCGCAGGGTTGTGTCCATTGACCCTCAAAAAATCATTTGCTACAGACCGATACTTACTTGTCATAAAAATCTTTCAGAAAGATAGGATCAGAGGGAAACTTCATCCTGATAGAGAGCAGCTACGTAGAAATATAGCTCACACTCTACCTAATGGTAAAATACTGAATTCTTTCCACCCCGAAATTCCAAGTAAGGCAAAATGGCCTACTTTCCCTGCCCTTATTCAGTGTGCCATGGGGTGTTCTAAATAACGAAATATGGCAAGATAAGGAAACAAAGAGATACCCATAAGAAGGAAGACCTAAAACTATCCCAGTCTGAATACCTCATCACCACCTACACTGGAAGTCCTAGGGAATCTCCCCATCAAAATAAATAGACTTCTAAACTCAGTGCATTGGCAAATGTAAGATGATCTAGGATAAATATTCCAAAGATAAATGTATATCCAGATACTGTGAGCTGTGAGATTATGAGCACAATAGTATTTTTAGCCACTCAAAAAGTAATAGATACCTAGGTGTGGATTTACCAAAACATAGGAAAGATGATTGGCTAAAGACTATAAACACTTACAAGAGGTCAAGAAATATGTCTATTAATGAAAAGACACACAATGGAATATGTTCATTAATCAATTAATAGAGAGACACTGTCCTGGTTAGATTTTGGATTTTTTTTTTGGCTTTTTGGTTTTTTGGGTGTTTGTTTGTTGTTGTTATTGTTTTCAGCTTGACACAAGCTCGAGTCATCTGGGTAGAAGGAACCTCGAATGAGAAAATACCTACTTCAAATTGGCCGGTAGGCAAGTCTGTGGAGCATTTTCTTGATTAATGATTGGTGTGGGAGGGCTCATTCCACTGGGGGGTGCTAACCCAAGGTCCCGGGTGACACAAAAAGCAAGCTGAGCAAGCCATGACAAGCAAGTAAGCAGTGTCACTCCAGCGTCTCTGCTTCTGTTCCCGCCTCCAGGTTCCTGCCCTACTTGAGTTCCTGTCTTGGCTTCCCTTCAGGATGGACCAGACATCTAAGCCAAATCAACCCTTTCCTCCCAAGTTGCTTTTGGTCATGGTCTTTATCACAGCAACAGTAGGGTACACATTCTCATCATGGAGCAGAAGGCAGCAAAGCAATGGCCCCAAGCCTCAAACTGATGTATATGCTTACTATAATTACTATTTTTTCGTAAAAATAGAAAAGATGGCTTTAGAATTCACATGAAAATACAAAGAAATCACAATGCTTGGTTTGAAAAAATACGTTAAGTGGGAAGAATCAACCCACATAATTTTGAAATGTCCCATAGCTACAGTGATGTGCTCTGAGATATTGGTGGAGGTGCAAACACAGAAAGCAATGGGGCACCAGGGAGTGCAATATAGGCGCACATGAGTACACCCAACGGCTGCTTGACAAAAGGAAGACAGCACAATAGAAGAAAACACAGAGCTCTGAGCAAATGGGACAGGAGTCACTGGACATCCATAAGCGGAGACCCCAGTTTTCTAGAACTAATGCATAAGTCACAAGTATCCATTAGTATCCAGGACACATAGCACTTTTCTATTTTACTGTCTTCAACTGCATATCTAGAAATGAAATATTTCTGTAAAACACAGAACTATTTTTATATACTCTGTTTCTGTCTCTGTCTCTGTCTCTCTGTCTCTGTCTGTCTGTCTGTCTGTCTCTGTGTTGTGTGTGTGTGTATATACATATAAGGAAGCCAGAGGGTCAGCCTCAGCTGTCTTCCTCAATTGCCTTTCACACTTTTATTTGTTTTGATGAGAAAGGGTCTCTTCCTGAAGCTGTAGTCCATCCGTTAGTAAGGCTGGATGAACTCTGAGAATCCATCCATCTCCACCTGCGAAAGAAGAGGATTAAAGGAGTAGGCCATTGTGCCCAGTTTTTATTTTACTTTTCTATATGATGTCGGGGACCAGAATTCATGTCCTTATGCTTGTGTGACAGTACTTTACCAGCTAACTCATCTTCCTGGTGCCAAATACTGAAGACTGACAGACTACATATTAAGTTTCTTACTATCTCCCCATCCTTCAGCCATGACGCCAGTGATGAGCGAACCAGGCATGAGACTTGGTCAGTTGTGTGTCTCCTGTACACATTCAGTAGCTCGACATGTTGCATGTTAGTTTGCTAGCGAGGAACCCTGGAGCATGGGCAGGGTCCTGTCCAAAGCTATGAATGGGTCTCATTCCTATGTGCTGGTTTTCTAGGGGGCTGCTTGGGAATTCTCCAAGAAAGCTGCAGACTTGTGTGGCCCAATGTGTGCCACAGTCCTGTCTCAGGACACACTCTGCTGAGCCCGCCTCTTGGGAATATCATCAAACATCTTCCAATAGTGAGAGCAATGACAGTTGGGTTTCTGTGACCGTTTGTACATGCCATCAGGATCCTTGGCAGCACCTAGTTTCCCACTGGAGTTCTATAGCCTGAAAACACTGTTATGTTAACGTCAGAAGGTAAAAGAAAAGCAGACACCATTGGAGGGTGACAGCCTGGGAGTGCTTAGAGACCACTGTCCAGCACGTGTGCCCTCAGCATGGCTTGTCAATGCAATATGGAGTTGGGGTGGCAGGAAGCGCTGACTAGGCATTTCCAGAGGTAACTTGTAAATGGAGTGTTTGGATCCAGCCTTCCCTCGCTCCCTAGTTCCTTTTCTCATTTCTCCAGCCCACTTTACAGGAGCTGTTAGTCCACAGAGGAGTGTTAATTCAGAGCATTTAGAGACATTAAAAAAAAAAATCCAATTTCGTAAACCACCAGAAGAAACTAGAAAAAGAATGCCTGTGTGTGTCTGAGAAAGTAAAAACAGTTATAAATTCTCTCCCACTCTATTTTTCCAAGTCAAACGTTTTTTTAAAACTGCCATACCAATTAAGGTTTTTCTCAGTTCCTTGATTTTATATTTTATAACATTTGATGGCTGGGGCCAGTAGATGGCTTTTAAGCCATTTGGTTGTAATGGAGATTCTTTAAAATCCTTACCATCTTAAACACTTCACATAGGGGTTCCCAAAAGGGGGCCCCTATTTCCCCAGGCAGGTGGGAGGGAAAGGGTCATGGGCTGAGGGTAAGTAAACTGATCAAGTAAAGAAAGAATGCGGTGATTCTGTTAAAGAGTGGATAGATGTTAGAAAAAGATCTGGAAGAGGCCCAACTCACCAAACTACAGAGGCTACCTGGGGGGAAAGACATGAGAGTACAATGAAGGCCTGGGGAAAAGAGTTTTTAACAAAGAATCCAGTTTCTCTATGGTTCCAAAAGAACCCAAGCCACAGCTGGAGCTTTGGGGACTTCCTAGTGGCTTTTGCACCAAAGAACACAATAGGAACATTTTCTTAGTCTCCCATTGAAATTCTTACCTCCAAGAAATTGCCTAGAAAATTCAGAGGGTGACTGTGACCTGGAAAACTTATAAAGAGATCTGACTTCTGAAACAGGTCCGTGTACCTGCCAGCTAAGCCATTTGACAACAGAAAATGTAAAAGTAGTACTGTGTATTTTAAGGAGGATGATTCTATTTATTTACGGCAGCACAGAGTTTGAGTCTAAACTCTGGGAGTATTGTTTGTAGCTCATCTAAGTTAATTCTTAGGAATCTTTCCCATGAGTGACCACCTTGAACTCATGACCTAGAAGCTCTTGGGAGGAGAGAAATTTGTAGAATGAGGCCCTAGTTCTGAGCCATTCGGTGGAATCACCACAGAGGCTTCTGACCCAGACTTGAGAGACTCTGCAGCCAGCCAGCCTCCTGCAGCCATCCATCCCCCTGTAGTCATCCATCCCCCTGCAGCCATCCCCCTGCAGACTTCATCCTCCTGCAGCCATCCCCCTGCAGCCATCTATCCCCCTGCAACCATCCATCCCCCTCAGTTCAGTTGAATTGGAAATGGCTCTGATAAACACACATGTCAAAGACCTGATCACCAGTCTCAGTCACTAATGAGAGACGGTAGATAGAACCTTTAATAGTAGGTGCCTGGTGGAAGAAGTTAGGTCATTAGTGCAGGATGTTATTGGTGGATATTGGGATCCCACTTCCCTTCTAATCTGATGAGCTGCCTCCTCCATGAGCTAGGATGTGCTATGCTGCCAAAGGCCCAGAGCAACTCTTGAAAACCCTAAGTCCCAAATAAACACTTTGTTTATCACATTGGCTTTCTCAGGTATTTTGTGGTAGTGACAGACAGTTGGCTAGCACAGTTGCTGGAGGGCTTGAGGTAAAAACAGAGACCCCCATTGGCACCCCCATCAGGAATGTAGCCTCATTGACCATACGCTTCTTGCTATAGAGACTCTCATCTCGAGGCCCATGTTGCTTTATAATACAGAAATGAAAGCTGATTAGTGCTCTGCCTGCTCAATTTCCTTCTCCATACCTGGCATTCATTATTCTGGATGAAGGGGGTGCTTCAGTGGTCATAGCCTGTCTTTATCTTTTGGGTCAGCATTTCCTGTATGCTAATCCACATCACTTTCTATTTCACTCTGCCAACATTCCTTTAATTTTTTTTTTTAATTCTTCTTCACTAAGGTAGAACTGCTCTCCTAAAGGTGTCTCTGGAAGCGTGTCACTTCCGTTGGGATGATATCTTTTATTTTAAAGAATCCATGGTTGCTATTTTGAGATCTAATTGTGTGGCATTGAATATGTGCAGCGCTGGTTTGTTTTTTAAGGAAAACATCCTCAGACTCGGGAGGCTGGGCTAAGACACACCTGCGTGGAAGCACGAAGTGCCAGACAAAAGTAAGGGAGGGGGAGAGGGGAAGGGACAGGGAAGGAACCCAGAGGAAGGTAAAAAAGCAGGTCTACCTTCTCCTGGGGACTGCACATGGAGTCTTACCTGGGCTTTAGTCTTTTTACTCAGCAAAGGGGATGCATGTTTCAAAAGCTGACTTAGAAGACAGTAATTAGGTGAGGAACAGAAAATGGGTTCCCAAGAGGTTTACTACATGGAGATCAGAGTCTGACAAGAGCACTGTATTTGTTGGGAGGAAATGACTTAGTCAGCCATGAAGACCAACATAGAAAACAACTAGTGTGTTTTCAGACTCTCGGACCACGCTCCGTTTTGCCCCCAAACAACACTGAAGAAGTGAAACCTTCTGGATCCTGCTCAGAGAGACAAGCAGGAGCTCTCATCCTTGCAGGAAACCTGTCTTCAGTAACTGCATTCAAACTAAAGCTTGCATCAGGGTAGGGTTTTTAAAGTCTCTCTCAGAAAACCATGTCAGAGGGGCAGTGATATTTTTAAAACAAAAACACAGTTTGGTTTTAAAAGAATATAATGATACTAGAACTTGGGCTTTCATGCCGAGTTCAAATGACAGGATCTAAAATTACATAGAATAATCTCAACCATCATAAAAATAAAGATGTGCACACCCCAAATGTCCCCTTAGCGAGGAGCTCCTTCCTCAAAGACTAGAAGTGACTTAAGCAGAATGCTCATTATGATTGTCCCTTCCGTGATGATACAGCCATAGTCAATTTGTTTTCTTGGATTCTCCTCACTTTGCAGAACTTTCCATATTGTTAACATGTTTATAGTGCTTTAAAAATGCTTCTGTTACCCACCCCTCCCAAAAAATTAAATAAGGGACAATGATAATAGCAAAACAGAGATTATGTCTATCTGCACATTGTCTAAGGAAGTTTCAGTGGCAGCGTCTGTGTTTGCTCTGTCCCCAGAATCTCTGATGTCTTTAAACCTGTGGATGCCCCCCCATGCCATAGCCTAAGGGCATTCCCCTATTGACTAGGACTACTCCATCAGTGCCACAAAACAGAATAGGTAATTTTGGCTGGATGCCCCACAGCACCATGTAGATTATCAGTGCCTTGTTCCAGGCTCTGACCAAAGCCACATGCCCCCTGCTTGAGAACTCCTCAGCCTCTTTTAGCAGCTTATATAATGCTCTCATGGTCACACAGCCCAGTGAGTCCCATTCATGCTATGAGTGGCAAGGAAAGAATATTAACCCAATCCATCCCAGTCCCCAGGACTACAAGACTTTCCAAATATCCTCTTGGAGTCTCTGTGGTAAAAAGCAGCACATGGTTCCCTGCAGCATCAACTCCCCTGGTGTTCCACACCCCAGGAAAGTCTTAGAATCTGTCTAAAGCAGGAGCTTCTCCAGGTCAGGGTGTGGAGCAGAGAAAGTGTTTATGCAAGTAGGAGACTGTGCAGAGTTGTTTTGGTCTCAGAACAGCTGAATCTTTCAAAGTTCTAGGGAGCTGTTAGGAGGGGTTTCTCCACCCTAACCACCCACCCACCCACCCCTGCCCTGACCCCACTTCAGCTTTAATGACAGACAGGGGAAGAAAGAAGGGAGGGCAACAATGAGGTCCTTTGTCAAAGGAGAGAATGGCCACAATAATGTCCCTTGCAAGCCTTTTGGTCCCCTGGTGTTAATGAGTCTCATTAGTATGTGCAGGTGGGTGACCCGGGTCCCCAAGATGCTAGTGTGCAAAGGCCAGGCCAGGGGTAGAGGAAGCCTGGCATTCAGTGACAGGGATGCTACACTGGTTATGTCCTCTTGCCTTCTTTTTGGAGCCAGAGCCTAAGAGACGGTGCATACCTAGAGGGGCTGTTTGGCTCTGCTCTGGCAAGGCCATTCCAAATGCACAATTGGGTCTCGCAAAACCAGTCTGTTGTATGACTTAAAATGGAAGTGATCAGTCTGAATAGATCTTGTATTTACAAGATCAGCAGCCATTTGGCCTACTAGGTTAAAACTGCTGCTAAGAAAGGAAAGGTAATAGCAAGTTCTCCCAAACGCTCCCCCATCTGCTCCTAGCTCTGTATAAAGGAGTATTTTTGAGGAGGTGGTTCCAATGGTAAAGGGCATGAGCATGAAGACCTGACTTTGGAAGGCAGCTGTATATGAAGTGCCAGCACAGAGCTAGGCAGAGATCCCTGGAGCTCACTGGTGACCTGACATAAAGAACCCCGTGATGTCCCCCTCAGATAATTTCCTGTGCTATTCCTGGGCTGATCAGGGTCTTGGGTATGGAAGGATCCAGAATAAGAATCAAATAGTTCTAGAATACAGAAGAAGTCACTATGGAGATGGAAGACATTCTGCTCTCAGTGAGTGAAGGAGATGTGTTGATTTTCTCATTTCCCTTCGACAAATCCAGATACCAGCCTCCAACTCAGCTGTGCCTGGGGCTAACATCTCAGGTGGAAGGTTGTTTGGTCCACACCCCTAACCACTATCCCTAAACCATTTGGAGATTTGGTACCAGAAAGTGGCAAAGCCCACAGCTTACACCTGAATCCCTGTTTTCTTCTCCCCAGTCATATTCTAAGCTGTCACGTGTGGTACCTAAGCAGGCTTCAAGACATCTACCCTAGACACTACTGTACTCTGGCCACCTCTTTAGTGAGAAGTTCATCTGCTTTGACAAATTACTCACCAGCACTTGGTGGGAACCGGAGTGTGGGTGAATGCTATGGGGTAGTCTCAACCTACCCCATGCCACCTGGGGAAGCGCAGGGCAGAGGAAGAATGAGTGCTGGCCTGAGAACAGAGCAGGATGCTCAGGGCTCAGGTGAGTGAGGCTTCGGAGGGAAGAGTGGGAGCAGGACTTTTGGGGCCTGGGAATAAAGCCGGTATAGCAGAGGGGTCCTAGATACCCCAAATGCCATTTATGCCTCCAGCCATTCATGTTTGGCAAGACAGTACAGGTCCCATTTCTCTCTCCCTGTGAGTCAACCAGAAAGGATCAATCAAGTCAGAGACATACAGGTGTGTGCCCCCAAATCACATATCTATGGACTTGATGCCCTGCAATGTTCTGTTCCCTTCAACTCTGCACAAATCCTGCCCATTTTCTGAGGATCACCTGGAAGCAGCTTCCTCTGTCTGTTCTGTTTGTGGAAAGCCTTTGTGTATGCGTGACACAGGCTATTCCATCTTTGGAGGAAAAGACAGCCTGCCTCAGCTCTGTCATTCCTATGGTGACTTCCCACCTTGATCCTGACCTACAACATGTGATGGGGACTTGAGTCTTGGGTCTGGAGCAAATCCGGAAACACACTAAAATCATAAGTTAAATAGCCTGAGAAATGGAGCTATAGCCACAGAGGAGGGGGTCAGCAAGGCCCAAGGACATAAGAGAAGCAGTATGGGAGTTAGAGAAACCATTAGAGGCCACCTCCACCTAGTCATTACAGGGAAACCTTAGGCACTATGAGGCCATTATTTCCAGAGGAGTCTGTGAAGAAAACTGGAGTCCTGTGTAAACGAAACACTCAGTAGATTCTGTGACGCCTGTGTGTTGATTTAATCACTGACAAAACAGTGCATGACACCAATAGTAGATTGTGCTCTCTCCTCTCCAAGTAGTCTTATCCCTGGCACCAGAGCCAAAATGCTTTGCTGACTTCACACTCCAAGTTGGATCACTTGATGCCAAATGATAGCCCATGAACTGGCCTGTCAATGGGGCAGTTTGAAAAGCTGAGTCTGGAGTAGAACTGGCAAATGCTCCCACACTGGCCTGGATAGGAGAAGGGATTCGTGAGTCTCTTCAACTCACTGTGCCAGTAAAAGCTTGGCCCAATCACTTCTGGGGCCATTTCTAGTTGAGAATGGATTGTTCTCCATATCTGGGGATAAGTAGGCAGGGCCTCTAAGCTGCCCAAAACACACCAAGAGACCTCAATGACTCACTGCCTTCCCTTGGCTTCCTCTAATTGCATAAGTTGGATCTATATTGCACAGAACAGTCAGTGACCAGGGAAACACCACTGATGGACAGTTTCCCCAGCACAAGTCTGAGATATTATACCAGGCTTGGATTCTGGACAAGTCTGTCTCTTGGCTTGCAGATGGCCCTCTTCTCTGGATGGTCATTCCTCAGTGCACATATAAAGAGAGTGCTCTACATCTCCTCCAGTCTCAAGGACAAATACTATCAGCAAAGGGCCCCACCCCGATGACCTTATTTAATCTTATTTACCCTTATCTCCAAAGATAGTTGCATTGTGGGACAGCACCTCAACACATGAACTATAGTTCAAGAGTCAGGAGCACTGACCCTGCCTTCAACATTCTCTGTCTTCTTTCCTACTCACCTCAGTGTAACTATAACCTCAGTTTTGTCTCTATAATCTCTAAAGAAGAAATTCAGTATGCACAAGGTTGAGATGGAATGAAGCCCAAGTAAGATAGGTTTCATCAAATTCCACCCAAGAAAAGCCCTGAGTGAGTGGAGTGGACAGCTAGGCAGAGGGAATTACTAGTGTTCAAGCAGGTAAGTGTCACAGAGTCAGTTGTTAACACCTACTGGAATGTTTCTTTCATCCTCTGGATATGGATTACAGGGCCTTGCAAAGCAGGAGCCTGGGAGGATTCCCACCTAGGGTGAGTGGGCCCAACGCTGAGTGAATGGCTCATTGCCAAATTTGACTTGTCCCAATTTCTAACCAAATTAAATCACACCTAAATCAACAAACACAAAGGCCTCCTCTGCAGCTGGGGGCAGAGACCTTAGGAAGGTGTAAGAAAACTAGAAAGTTCCTTGGAGAGAGAGAAGAAACTCAAAATAAATGACATTATTTAAAGCCCCACATCCTGGGTATCACATCCAAGGTTGATTGTCAAATCGGAACACACAGTTGAGAATCCCTGACGGGAAGGGAAGCCCTCAGGGAGAATCTACCTGGAAGGCTTCAGAATCACAACAGCTAACCAACAGCTAATGGGAATGTAGAGAGAAGAAAATTAGTTTCTCCAAAAATGAGTCCACTCAGATACTTTGTGAAAGCAAGACCTAATAGGACCTGTAACAAGTTCCTTCCCAGGGTAGGGAGCCTCAGACTGAGGAACTTAGAAAGTGGTTATTTTCATATCTCAGTGTCCACTTGGACACTTGGTAGGAAAGGATTGAGCCATGGTAAAAAGTTCTCAAGAAAGAAATGGGGGATATAGAAGAGAGGATGCAAAGAAATGGACTCGCACCCACAGAGCTACACAACCTATTCTCACGTTTATTGCTATTTTATTCACGATAGTCAATAATTAGAATCAACTTTATTGCCATCAACAGATGAATAGATAATGATGTGTGTGTGTGTGTGTGTGTGTGTGTGTGTGTGTGTGTGTGTGTGTGTGTGCGTGTGTGTGCAGGAACATGGATAGACTTTGAGTGTATAATGCAAAACAAGACCACATAATCTCAGAAAAGAATAAACCATGCTTTCTCTCATATGTGGAATCTAGTCAATAATATATATACTATATGTTTATAATATATATTATAAATATATATGTAAACAAATATCTATTTGGACAATTATAACATGGAGAAAAGAGAATAAAAAAGAGTATAAGAGGCTGAAGAATGACTGAACGGAGACAATGACCCGAGTTATGAAAGAACATAAAGCTTGCTCTTCTAGGTCTAGCTCTGTTGTGGAGCTTTCGTTTCTGGTGATAGATAAATGCATATTAAATACTAAGAGCATAAAATTTAACCTGAAATTTCACAGTTTCTATTTTGAATGCCAATTCTAATTGTATATGAGTTTATTACATTGTAGAGTTTTTGGGTCTGGCTAATTTTGGTGCCTTTTATTTATTTCCAAGAGTTTTCTTTAACAATAAAAATACATAAAAACACAGACGTCTGTAGAGTGCAGGATCTGCAGTATGGGACCAGACCTATACTGGTTACCAAGCCTAAAGAAAAAGTAGAGATTTAGCAGGAGCTTTAAAGAGCCCCCTCTTTCTTGAGGGATCCGAGTATTTGCTCTTAAAATCTTCAATTGATTGCATGAGGCCCAGCCACTGAGTTCCTCACAGAGAACTGATTTAATTGTCTGTTTCATCTGCAGAACTCCCTCACAATATTAGCATAGTGTTTGATTTAGCACTTGTTGAGATGGACCCACTTCCTGGATATGCAACAAACCTCACAAAAGGTCTAGACCTGTCTTCTTAACCCCATTGCCTTCACTAAACAGAGAACCCTGCACTTAGGAAATACTTAGCAAAGGGTTGGCATGTGGAAAAATGAATGGTTTGCTTCATGTCTCACTTACTCACTCAATGGGAGAGAAGTTGTTATATGCTAGAGATAGCCTTCCAGTAAAACTCCATGTTCAATTGGTCATGACATAAAACAAACGGACATCAACAAATAAAAGCGCTCAGTCTATTTTGAGTCTTCCGCTCTGGACCCCAGAGGCCAGCGTCATCCACAGTCCAAGCCAGCTGCCCATCCCTACCCTGACTCACACCTGGGAAAGGAACCCCACTTGTAAAAGGAAAAGTGAGAAAGGGTAGGAGAGCCTCCTGCCAAGAAAGTGGCCGCTGCTGTCTGCCTCCGGAAACAGCCTACACAGAGAGGAAGCCAGCACAGGTGTCCCCAGGCCTCTGTACTGTGAGTGTTCCCCAGAACCAGAGAAAACAACGTAGCAATCCTACTCAGTTCCCAGTGTTCTACAAACCCACTTATAAATGTCACTTATAAATCAGATAGCTTTTCTGCTTGTCCTCAAATCCAGTGTCCCTAAGAAATGGCTTCTTAAACATGTTGTGGTTATCACAGCAGAGAGAAGGGGTGGGGGTATCAAAGACTTAATGGACCCAAACCATCTGAGTGCTCCTGAGTGTAATTCAGATGAAACAAATAAAAATAATCTACATTCCAAATAGATTTATTCAAACAACAGAAGGCAGAGGCTCAGGGAGGCCAAGGATGGGTTCAAAGTCATAGAGTTCAAAGGTCCCAGAGCTATACTTAGCCAGAACCTCCTCCTGGTCCCGATTCAGAGATTCACAGTTTCCACTGGGTTTGCCATCATGGAGGAAAGTTACAGCCTGGCACACTAATAAAAGTAAGCAGTTCATTTGTAACCCTGGGACATAGAAAATGTTTTCTGGTCTAACATTTGAACCACAGTTTAGATCAGAGATAAATTCCATGATTTTCCCCTTGCCAAAACCGGTATTTATGGCATGTGAGTGAGTGGTGAATTACCAACTGCCAGCAGAACACATGCTGTCTCCATGTTCGCAAACACGCCATCACCTCCAACACTATGTCCCGCTATAATACAGTACGCAGCTAATCAGTTCATTATATTTGAGGTAATTTAACCAGCAGGCTAATATATATTACACTAATATGTGTGCGTGGTTCCTAATTACAGTGCATTGAGTCGAAATTCATATTAATGGCCCAGAAGCCGCTTCAAAATGAATGCCGGCATTATCTCATAATCCAAGCTCATCTTAGAAATGTCTGAATATGGGATGCCATCTACCTGAGCAAAAAACTCCATTTACTCACACCAGAATCCCTGTGACAGTTAACTTCAAAAGGAGCAGAAAAGGGTCAGGTCTGCAGAGAACAAAGAAAACACGTACCTAAGAGACCCGTTCACCAAAGTTGTGGAAACAGAATTTCATTCCAATTAAAAGATCCTTGGTTTCCTAAATAAAAGGAAAACTGCGCGGACCCTCGGTGTGGCACAACCAGATGAGCATCCAGCTCTAACATCCACACTTGGACGAGGCCAAGTCGGATGATAAGAATCATTCCTCTCATTAACCCCAACCAACCCACCTAACCAAGCCACCATCAGCCTATGTCCCCACCCTCCGGGAAGTCCAGGCAGGACTCTGGCAAATGAGGCAGCTCAAGAGGAGACACTTTGATGCCAACCTGCTTTTGAGTCTATACATTTTCCTCTAGATCTAGGATGATACCCTGTGGGTTCAGAAACAACTGGGAATGTTGACAGTGATGGACAGATGCTTCAAAGTGTTCTTCCTGTCCTTTAAAGGGGCAGCCCCTGTTCCAATGGTAATCCCTTCCTTCTGCCCTGTATAGCCACAGTTACCAGTAAATCTCTAGGGAGCATGTTCCCTCTCGAAGCCTTTTTCCTAATCCTCTTCCCTTCCCAGTACAGCCTTCTTGATCATTCTTGTTTGTTTGTTTGTTTGGTTGGTTGGTTGGTTTTGTTTTTAATTAACCTGATTGAGTACAAGGAATTAGAACTTTTACTTAGGTGCTTTGACATTATAACATAGCATTTACTGCCTTTGCCTCAAGCCCTACACAGAGAGGCACAGAGACATCCCGTTACTGTCAATGAATATCTGACTGCCACAGCAGCACCTCTCCAAGACTGCAGAGTGCAGGCCTCAGTCCTTCCCAGCCCCATGGCCCTTAAGCTCCACCCAATACTCAGCCAAAGACAGCAGCCTTGTTTATACTGGGCATTTTTTTCCCTGATATTCTCAGGAAATTTTTTTTTTAACTCTGAGTCCAAATTCTAAGAAAAACTAGTTACAAGAATGAGAAAATCAGAACATGGTAATAATCTTCCTGTAAGAAAGACTTAGGATATTATGAGTTCTATGGAAATCACTAACTCAAGAGCAAAGTGTGAGCAGGAAATACCGTGTAAGGTGGAGCATAAAAATCTGTGGTAGCCTGAAGTGTCCCTGGAAAGACCACAGTAAACATAACTGTCCCGGTGCTACAGAAGGGTATTCTGCTCTGGTCTGCTCCTGGCATTTACCATTAATGCTGATCAAATAAATATGAAATCCTTTGTACACAGACTATGCTACACTCTCCATAAAGCTTATGGATGCTGTTCCAAGAACAAAGAAGTTCTGGAAGGAAAATAAACCCTTAAATTGGCAGCATTGACACAAAATTCCACATAAGGCTGCCCACCGTGCCAGTGGATGCTTGGGTTACATCATTTGAATAATACCCAATACCACTCTCTAGTGTTTGTTAGCATTCAAGGATTTGTTGACGGCTACTTTTTTTTTTTTTTTTTTTTTTTTGGTGGGGGAAAAAAATTTTTTTTTATTCAAAAGAAATGGAAAGAGAAGACATCACTGCTATGGAATCCTTGCCCATGAAATCAGAAACTGACAAAGAATTCAAATTAACAGAATGGTATTGATTCCAACCATAAAACCTGATGTGGGACCAGGAGACACAGTACTGCAGCTACAGCTATAGACAGCAGCAAGCACCATGGAGTGCAATGCCCGAAGCATTTCTCTCCATATTTCTGTGTGCAAACATACAGCTCTCACTTCACAAGGAATAATGATACCTTATTCTTGGGCCAGCAAGGTGGCCTAGGGGACATAAGTACTTGCTGCAGCTCTGAAAACACACACACACACACACACACACACACACACACACACACACACACGAACACACACACACGCATGCACATGCACACAGGCACAGAGAATGGGGGTGGGGGAAGTAAATAATTACACAACCCAGGAACACAGATCCATGTTACCCTCAAATGCTATGTTCTAGGATGATATCAGTTTTATTAAGTTTTTATAATAAGAGAGCCCAGAAAAGTTACAGATCAAGACACTTCCCAAATATATTGGGAGAAACATCAGGTGGGTTTACTGCTTCTGCTCTTGATCTCAGGTGCTATCTAGCAACATTCTTAAGATTTGGGTTGGTAAAAGTTGAGGTTTGTATATTCCAAAAAGAATGTGCCTGAAATCCAAAAGGATAGATTTTAGGTCAAACTCAGAACTGAGCAATAAGTGGCTACTTGGGGTGCTAAGGGAAGCCCAAGAAAATTCTCCTCTAGACCTACAATCTTCCAGCTTGAGCCCGTGTCTTAGTTACTTTATTATAGTGGTGATAAAACACCATGAATAAGGCACCTTATAGAAGAATGCGGTTTTTTTGGAGCTCACAGTTCCAGAGGGGTAGAGTCCATGACCACCATGGTAACTGTAGGCAGGCAGCCATGGTGCTGGGGCCCCCTCATCTGTATGATCAGGCAGAGAGAGAGCTCATTGGAAGTGGTGTGGGCTTTGGAAACCTCAAAGCCTACCCCAATGATGCATCTCCTGCCAAAAGGCCCTTCCTAAACAGTTCAGTGAAACTAACTTGGGACCAAGCATTTGAACATATAAGCCTATGGAGCCATTCTCATTCAAACTGCCACTGCCTGGAACACTGCAGTGACTGGTGCCTGTTGAGCTCATCCTCCCCCACCTCTGCTGGTGGCCTGCAGCTGGGCCTCTCCAGGAAGCAGAGTTGGGGGTACAAAGGTTTATTATGGAATGGTACCCATTAAGGAGAGTAGAAAAGGGAGGACCAAAGGAGTGAGCTGGGAGAGTTGGCAAATAACAATGACAAATGACAAGAGGAAAAGGAAGCCTTTGCCTCCAGGACAAAGGTTACCTTTTAGGAGAGATGGCTAAGCCCTGGTCCCACCACTGTGCGGGGATATGGATTGAGCAGGAAGCAAGTCAATTTTTAAAAGGGAAAAAAAGAAAAAAGAAGTGCATAGCTCTCGACCCATCAGAGAGTAAATGTGACCAAAAACATACACACAAAATGTCAATAAAGTTCCCCAAAGTTCTACTCAGCTTTTAACATGGCACTTCTAAAAATGCCAGAGAGGTTCCTAGATGCAAGAGCATAGCAGACAAATGTACCCTAGGCCTGACAGCACATACCTATCACCCTAGCACTTGGGAAGTAGAGGCAGAAGGACCAAGAGTTCAAGGCCAGTCTGGGAAACATGAGATCCTGTCATAAAGACAGAGCACAAGCTAAAACCACAGAGTCACGCACTCTTCGTCCAGATTCTTCTCAGAAGGTTACAAGTTCCACAGAATTGTGAGAACTCCTTAAGAATAAAACCTGCCTTGGAGACTATGTCATAGGAAAAGAGAGGTAGGGGTTGGGGATTTAGCTCAGTGGTAGAGTGCTTGCTTAGCAAGCGCAAGGCCCTGGGTTTGGTCCCCAGCTCCGAAAAAAAGAAAAAAAAATAGGAAAAGAGAGGTAAACATCAATATAGAGAAGTCAGTTATATTTTTGGAATATTGACTAAATTGTTATACTTAGATTTCTTTTTTGAATGAAAGAGTACAGAAATGTTGGCCCCAGATTGTTACATGCACATGTGTGGATTCCCGTGTAATTTGGGAACCCGATTAACATGATATAAGCAATAAACCAATCCATAACATCAGATAGCAGTCAAAACTATTTATTTCCTACATCTCTTCTTGGGGTTGGGGTTATTTTCTATTTGCAAAGGTTCAAAATCAGACTCTGTGGCTACTTTATGAAGAACACTTCCCATTGCAGGCCAAGCAATTAATTAGAAACACAAAATCTGCCCCAGAGCCACCTAATTGCAGGTGCAGTTAGACAGAACCCCCATTCAGTGCTTGGGGACAGGTTATATAACAGTGGGCACAAGGATTTTCAAATGCAATTCTGTATTCAACGCTGTCCACGGTAAATAGTGGACAAGACTCATGGATAATCTCTTCCCAAACTAACCGTGCTGTGACAAAAGACTATGTTAGGGCCCACTTAGGAACTTGGGGCTTGGGTCAATGAAGAGCCCAACCTCAGCTAGAATTAATTTCTTCAGAAGTCTACACAAAAGGGGAAACTAAAATCACCTTGGATCCCCTGGAGGTCTTAGTACTTGTCCCGTTTAAGCCCATCTGAAATGTATCACTCATACATCATTCCTTCCACCAAGATTAAATCATCTATATGTCAAGGACAGAAACCAGGGCTGTGACTAGGGCCCAGTCCCTGCTGAGGAGCTCGTGTTCTCTCAAGATGTACCACAGGTTTGTAAATGAGTAGATGTGGTAAGGTGCAATCAGAAGAGACCTACGAGCAGGAAGAAAAGGTACCTCACGTGCCTGGAGTAGACTCTAGGGAGGACTTCCTGGGAAGGTAAGCTGCAACGAAAAGAACAATAAACTCTCATGCACAGGACTGAATGAGAAAGAAACACCCACCAATCAGGGATAAAGGTCTGTCTACTAAGAGTGAATTTCATTTTGTAAGTTGTGGGGGTGGAGGAGGAGAGAGAGAGAGAGAGAGAGAGAGAGAGAGAGAGAGAGAGAGGCAGAGAGAGAGAGAGGCAGAGAGAGACAGAGACAGAGAGAGAGAGAGAGACAGAGAGACAGAGAGAGAGAGAGACAGAGACAGAGAGACAGAGAGGCAGAGACAGAGACAGACAGAGAAACAGAGAGACAGACAGAGACAGAGACAGAGAAACAGAAACAGAACATGGAAGTATATGCCTAATCCCAGTAGAAGGTACAGATAGGAAGACCAGGAGTTCAGGATCATCATTTACCACTTAGCAAGTCTGAGCTATCCTGGGCTACATAAGACCTTGTCTCAAATATATAAGTAAGTAATTTTTTTAATTAAAGCAATTCTTTTTCATGCCTCTTATTCATGGACCAAATTTACAGCCCCATGCACACTAAACATCCCCTCTGCCTCTTGTGTCAGCCCCAGCACTTTTTACTCTTGCAAGGATCATTCTTCTATATTAGGCTAAACAAAAGCCAAACATATGTTTTGACTCAAAAGCCACAGAAATCTGAATACCAAGGCAATAGATTTCAAGCTGAATAATCAGTGATTTTATTAAATATAAATAGATTACATGCTGTAAGCCAAGTACAAAAATTGTCAGACTGAATTTACAAATAGAAAAATCCAATGACATACTTACACATAAGAATATTAGTAATTTTAATTTTTTTTCAAACCTTATTTTTAATGATGGTTTTCAAATGCTTTAACCTCCCTGTTGGCCCATAACCAACCAGAGGTAGTAGGAAAGAAACGGTATGGGAGAAGTAGACCTGTTTATTCTTTGGAGCAACTCCTGTCTGTGTTGTCCAGAAATCAGCAGTTCAGCTCAGTGGCAGCTAGATCTACTCTCAAACACTGCATGGATACGCCAGCAGTCCGGTTTGGTAGAACTGGGTTAGCAACCCCAGTGACATGACCTAGCAGAGACTGCCATACCTCAGCCTCAGCTTGAGTCATCAGGAGGGACCCAGAGGGAAACTAGAAGTTATTGGCTGTGCCCCTCTCAAACAAGATCAGCCAAGACTCAAGACCCACAAGCGTTGCACAGCTAGCTGTACCAGCAAGCCAAGCTCTGTCTCTGTCACTCCCTGGAGTCCTATTTATATCCTCCAAAGATCACATACCCTCTATTTGTCTTGCCTCAACATATGCATCCAATCAGCCCAAGTCCACAGAAGCGACAAGAAACTACAGCACACCACCAGAAGTTTTTTGGTGCATTTTTCTCTATGGAGTCCTGAAAAATGCAGTTCAACAATGCAATGTAAGGTGGTCCGATACATGCATGTTATTAGCAAAGAATCCTTTATCACATGTCCTTTCACATGCTTACTTTAGCAGAACATCTCTCCTGTGTCTATTTCAGCGAAACATTCCTTTACAAGTCTGCTTTAGCCTTTCACACCTGTGTCCACTTTCACAAAACATTCCTTCACATGTTTGCCCCAGTAGAACACCATCCAAATGACTTTTTAAAGAACTTTTAAGTTTCCATGTCAGATATTGATGTACAAAAGTAAAAAAGAGAGAACTATATGCCATGTAGACAGGAGGGAAAACACAGCCACTGAACTGCAGAAATGTTGGTGCACATGAGGCTGGCTTCCTGGTGACAAAAGAAAGCAGAGTTATAAAGAGCTGTTAGAAGGGGCTGGACAGACAGCTCAGCAGTTAAGTACACTCTGTTCTTGAAGGGGACCAGAGTTCAGTTCCCAGCACCCATGTTGGGCTGCTCACAATCTATGCAACTTCACCTCCAGGGTATCCAACATCTTCCTTGGACGTCTGCATACACACACAAGTGCAAACATATGTAGACATATATGCATATATGCATAATTAAAAATAAACCAAATCTTTAAAAAATAAACACCAGTTAGGGATATTGATGATGGAATGGTCTGAGTAACATTAGCATATATAGGATAACATACCCCATGAATAAAATATACGTTCACCGCTACTGCAGAACAATGTATGTGGTAACCCGGTACCCAAGTATCTGCCTCACATATACCCAAGGAGTGAGGCTGGAAGACTCTCTCTCTCTCACTCTCTCTCTCTCTCTCTCTCTCTCTCTCTCTCTCTCTCTCTCTCTCTCTCTCTCTCATGCATGCACACGCACACAGAGAGAGAGACAGACAGACAGACACACGCACACGTACACACACACACACCTACCTAGACCTCAGCAGGATTTCAGGATGTCCTCTTCCATTTCCCCATCCTTATCTGACCACCAAGATTAACCATCACAACCACAGAGAACACATTAAGTGGCACAGAGGTGGAACCATGTGAATGTGTTCTTTCATCTGCCATGACAAAGTTCATTGAAAACTTTTCTCTAATGGTTCTCAACCTTCCTAATGCTGCCCCATGAATACAGTTCCTTGTGTTGAGGTGACTCTTGACCATAAAATCATTTTTGTTGCTACTCCATTACTGTAATTTTGCCAGTTGTGAATTGTAATGTAAATATCTGATATTCGGGATATCTGATATGACCCCTCCCAAACCGGTCTTAACACACAGGTTGAAAACTTAACACTCTAATGTATCTCTGCTCTCTACTAAAGCAAAGAGGTTGTCGGTGCCTCCTGTAGGTGGCACTGGCTGTACCTCGTGTTCTTCCTTGACCTGCATGGCACTGGTGTATGTCACTGAGAGACCTTGGCCACATGGTTCAGCCTCTGCCAATTAATGTGTTCTTCATTAGTTTTAAACCTACCTTCCCCTGACTTGCTTTGTAATACTCTTAAGCTTGGCAATGGTCCCAATGCATGATGGGAAAGAGTATTAAAGGTATCTATATCACAGACTCATATGAAGCACACACAGTTGCTGTAGCAGGGTACCTCAGAGTGTTAAGTTGCCACCTCCGCACGATTAGAAATGACACACTTGCTCTGCTGCGATGACCTAACCGGTGCCAGGACTTTCCCCTAAGGGAAACCACTATCCTGAACACATGTCAGTCCCTGCGGACATATAGTCATATAGAAATAGGAAGCCAGCACAGATTTCTAATGCCTGTGGCCAAATCAGCTGTTTCTGTGCCCTCTGCACTCACGCCTGTCAGGCACCACCAGTTCCACAGAAAGTCCACCCTACGATGATGCTCTAGGGGCCAGCATGAAAGAAAGGAAGGAAATCTTCCCCAGGTCACCTGACAGGTGTGGGGTACAATGCATGCAGGATGACCCCCTTCTCTCTTCACCATGGAAAGGAACTCTCAAGTCCTGTGGTGACAGGCACCCAGGGGTAACACTGCAGTACCCTTCTGAGACTACTCATATATCCACCATGCTTGAAGGTAGGGTGTGGCCATGAGTGCCAAGTCAATCAACCGAACACTTCCCCCATGCCCCTTCTCCCTGCTAGCTATTCTCAAGAGAGGAGTGCAGGTGCCCAATTTCCTGTGGCCGAAATGACTGGGCTGTTAGAGATGACTCAGTGACATGTGTCGTGGTTGTCTGACACAGCCAGTGTGCCTCAGAGCCCAGGAGAGGTCCCTGCCCGCAAACTAGTCAGGCTGCAGCCAAACAGCCCTTGAGTTCCAAGCACCCGGTTCCAGGCTCCCCCACCCCCTCCTGGAGCCAAGATGGACTCAGGGCACAAAGCAGGTGTGGGAAGGGAGGGTGGGGAAGTAGCCCCCATTGTTTTTGTAACAATCCCTTCTCATTTTCTATACTGCAGCCTTCAGTCCATTACAGGCAATTTCCTGGCATCACCCAAGCTTGAAAGGCCAGATCAAAAGTACAGGGTGTCCCAGCTGTGTGGGCCTCGCTCAGACTGAACACTAACCACAACCCTTGCAGATAATTTATTCCACTGGAGACACCCTGTGCTTCCTCCCTGGGCTCCTGGCCTTGTGGTCTCCTCCACACTCCAATTGAGGAAGAACTCCTTCCACGTACTCCTCTCCCCTGTGACAAAACAGGGTGATCTGTCTTGGTTCCACACCCGCTGGACACACAGGGTCTGAAGCCACAGTTGGGACATATGACAGCTCAGAAAGCTGAATTTATGTTAACAAATTGGGTTTGTTTTATTATGTTAAAGGACCCTGAGAGGAGGATGTTGGTCTTTGGTGCTCAGATCAAGGAATTGGAGAAGAGGCAGGAGTGGCCAGGTGAGTCCTGGGATAGAACCCAAACCAGGAAGATAACTAAAGGTAACTGCAGTATAGAGAGATGACACTGGGCAAAGAGCAAGGACGATGGGCCCTAGATTCTTTAAACAACATGGGGTGTGTGTGTGTGTGTGTGTCTGTGTGTCTGTGTCTGTGTGTGTGTGTGTGTGTGTGTGTGTGTGTGTGTGTGTGTGTGTGTGTGTGTGTGTGTGTGTGTCTGTGTGTGTGTGTGTCTGTGTGTGTGTGTGTGTGTGTGTGTGTCTGTGTGTGTGTGTCTGTGTGTGTGTGTGTGTGTGTCTGTGTGTGTGTCTGTGTGTGTGTCTGTGTGTGTGTGTCTGTGTGTGTCTGTGTGTGTCTGTGTGTGTGTGTGTGTGTGCATGCACGAAAGCATATGCACATGTGTATCTATGAAGGTACACATATGTGGGAGCCAGAGGTCAACCTCATCCCTCAGCGTCTGTCCACCTTGAAGTTTGAGACACAATGTCTTACTTCCTTGGGCCATACCAAGTAGGCTAAGCTGACTGGGGAGTGAGCCCCAGGGATCTCCCCACTTCTGCCTCCTGCTGCTGGGAATACAAGCATGTGACACCAGGCCCAGCAGTTTTCACTAGTTCTAGGCTGGGAACTCCGGGCCTCCTGACTCTGTGGCAAGCATTTTACCAACTTACCTATCTTCTCCAGCCAGGAAGAACTGATATCACCAACCAAAGAAGATAACAAGACATTGGGAAATGGCTGTACCTGAAGGTGTTTATATTATTTTATACTGGTTCATTTTTATTCTATTGAGGCAGGGTCTCAAGTACTCCAGGATAGCCTCAAACTTCTGATCTTTTTTTGTCTATATGCCCTAAGTGCTAGAATTAGAGGCAAAGGTTACTACAACTGCCCATGAAGGTTGTGTCTAAAACATAAACAATATAGCTGCTGGGTAAGGTAGTTTATTCCTGCAACCCCAGCCCTTCAGATGCTAAAACAGGAAGATAGAAAGATGGTTTCAGGTGTAATGCCAGCATGGTGACATGGTAAGTTCCAGGTCACCCTGGACTGCACTGTGAGGCCAAGGAAGGAGGAGGAGGGAGAAGAAAGGAAAAAAAGAAAGAGGGAAAGAAGACAGGAAGGAAGGGAAAGAGAGAAAAGAAAGGGAAATAAATCAACAAACAACAACAACAGCAACAAAACAGGTATTAGATGATAATTTTAGATCTGAGAATGTAGTTCAATGGTAGAAGCCTTGCCTGACTTGTTAGGCTGTGGAAGGTAGAAAGGGGGTGAGGGAATAGGAAGAGGGAGAGGGGAAAGGGCTCGCTTATTTGTTTGTTTGTTTGTTTTTAATGACATTCTGAGCATCGAGCTCTGTCACAAAGCCTGCATCTCCAGAGAGTGTCAGATACAAGTACAAGGTTCAGCAATTGAGTTTGGGTTTGAGGTTTTAAAGAATTTGATTTTTTTTGCCGGCTACAAGAGGAGCTGTGATCCATGAAATATAGCAGGTACCTCCTGGGCCTAGTTCTGCATGCCTGCGAACATTTAAAACTGCACTTGTGGTACATAAAAGATTTATAATGATCTCACCCACAAATATAAATTTTGCCCCACACAGCATAGAAAGACCTAGAAGCAGAAGCCGAGAGCAGCTGAACGTGAGCACGGGGCCATAAATCCGTAACACTTGCAGGTTTTTGGGTTTTTTTGGTTTTTTTTTTCACAGCTCCATCGTAAACGTGACCAATTTCAATTTAATTTATGGGATTTCTACAGCTAGGTCTAAGAATGTCCTTTGGAAAGTTAAATTCTAGAAACAACAACATTTGTATTTGGGATTTCTAAGAAAAACATCTACCGTGTCAGGTGATGCTGACAGGACAACCTTGGGCATCCCCTGGTTATGCAAAATGACTGGGGGAGGTCCCTAAGACTACTTACCATAGCCAAGAGTCCTGAAGGCTCAGAACCACAGGCACATCCACCCGCTGTGCACCAAACACAGGGCTCTGTGGAAAAGTTACTAGGGAAACTGACCTCCAGCAGGAAAAGGCTTGACTTTGTTAAAATGCACAATTCTGGGTTCAAGTTTAAGCACGCCTCCCAGGTTGAATGACCATCACTGCACAATAAGGCCTTCAGGTCTCGGTGTCTGAATAAGATTTGGAAGGAGCCATCGATACTAAATAAGATAGCATTAACTCTCCCCAAGTATCAGCCCAGGGAACCTTCCCTATAACTTCAGGTGCTTTTTTTTAATATTCCACTTTAATACCCAAGGAAACTGAGGTACCCAGAGTTCATGGCTTTCCCAGCACTTACTGCTAAAAAGACAACAATGTTGGTGAGATTAACTTGAGGGCAACCCAAACGGAGCACTACCGCTGTAGGCCGTGCACTTCACTCTACAATACAAGGAAATCGGGGTGAGGCGATGCACAGCCACAATCCCAATACTTGGGGAACGGGTGCAGGAAGATCAGAAGTTCAAAGTCATTCCGCCCGATACAAGATTGAGGTCAGCCTGGACTACAAGAGAGTCTGTGTCTTAGTGATGAAACACCATGACCAAAAATTAAGTTGGAGAAGAAAAGGTTTATTAGGTTTACACTTCCAGATCATACTCCATCATGGGAGGAAGTCAGGTCAGGAGCTCAAGCAGAGCTGGAAGCTGGAGACAGGGGGTGATGCAAAGGCCAAGGAGGGGTGCTGCTTACTGGCTTACTCCTCAGCCTGCCCTCTTCTATAACCCAGGACCACCATCCCAGGAATGGGCTGCCCCCCACCTCAATTAATCACTAATTGAGAAAATGCCTTTCAGCTGGATTTCGTGGAGGCAGTTCCTCAACTGAGGGTCCTGTATGTCTGATGATTCTAACTTAGGTCAAGTCGACAAACAAAACCAGCCAGTACATCCTGTCTCAAAACTAAGTAAATAGAGCCTGCAAGATGACTCAGCAGGTAAAGGTGTTTGCAACCAAGTCTGAGGATCTGAGTCGATCCCTGAAATCTCTATAGTAGATGGGGAGAACCAACTCTCAACGAGCAAAATAAACCACAGAACACACACTCTGTCGGTCGCCCACTGTTGGAGACACCAGTACAAGCCTGACCTTGTTGATCGTTCAGGATGGAGGTGGCCGAGAAGCAGTACAGTTGGAGACAGTATCATGGGGATAGGATGAGCTGAGGGGTGAGAGGGAGTAGGCAGAGAAGGGGCACCTAAATTGTTGGGTGGAAGGCTGAATGTCAGGAAAAGAGTTCAGAGACCAGGGGCCTTGAAACTGGCATACACAGGGTAGCCTAGAGAAGATGCCCAGTAAGTCATAGAGGGGATGCAGCTTGTGGGAAGTACAAGAGCATAAAGGCTAGGAGCTTCACATGCTAGGAACTATCCTGGGGGAGGGGGGTGTTACGTTTGGGGACTGTCACAGGCTGGGGATGAAGAAACAACACAGAGAATAGGAAGGAATGAGGAGGGAAAGAGCTGTGACATGAGCCAAACACCTCACCAAGATACTGAATGCATGGCTTGTGAGCAAAGTCTGTCAACATATTCTTCAGTTTTACCACTGGTCCTAGAAGCAAAAGAGCCCATCTCTTTGTTCTGCATACAGCCCACTGAGTGGTCATAAGATTCCCTATGTGCTCAGTGAAACTTCTAGCATCATATTGGATTTCCAGCCACAACCACACAATTCCAGGGGTCCTCTCTTGTCTTCTCTCTCAACCTAGCCCATATGGGGTAAACATTCTATCCAACAGAAACAATGTTCAATGAGACTGCTCGTGAGTCTGTTAACATGGCTGATGTACATGTCAGCCTGTGCAAAGCAAAATCCATTTGAGTTAAAAGGTGCTTGATAACTTGGGGTAGGGGGGAGCAAAGAATAATAACTTTTCTACTTGAAGCCTGGGAGTTAATTTCCATGTGGAACAACTTTTTAATAATGTTGGCGACACAGTGGGATTCTCCAGAGTTCGTGTAGTTCTGAGTCCTCACAAGTTATCATCTTCCTCCTGGCTGTTATGGAGCTTTCATCCTCGGTAGCCTTAATATCCCTGCTAATCTTAGCAGAGAAAGGCTTCATAATTTGAAAAGAAGAAGTTTAACAAGACACGAGGCTGATTGTTTGCACAATCAGAACATCTAATTGAGCTATAGTATTCTAAACCATGCTTTCGTGCAGGGAGATAATTTTTTCTTCATTTCCTACTTTATCAGGAAATTAACCTTCATTTAAAACACTGTAGTCTGAAACACTTTTATAGCTGTGCTCTCTCCCTGCTGTTCCTATGAATTTGAATTTTAAATTTGCCATTCTGCTCTTTAAAAATGAAATGAACTACGGCTGCTTTAGGGACCAGGTGTTTATGATCCAACAGACATCAGAATGTGACCCGGGTCCAAAACATTGCAACTACCAACCGAGGCGACTATGCCACCCTCTCTCTTCCTTTTTCTCTTTCTTTCTTTTTTCTTAACCAAATCTTGGTGAAATAAGGATGCTCTGATTCTGCATAGCAGCCACAGATATCTCACTTAACCCTATAGACACTGAAGATTTGTTCAATGTGACTCTGTGTAGAACTCAGTCTGGCCCCAGACACTCTCTTGAATCCTGCTGGATGACATACACTTGGCCACAGTACCAGTGACATTAGGTAATGCAGTTGATGAAGAGCACGCCAAGGGCTGACCACTCATGACACATACACAAGAATGGCCCCAAGTTCATCTGGGGTCACCTTGTCCTGTAATAGCCTAACAAAATACTCAAACTATAATCTCACAGACCACTGATAGCTCTCCCAGAAATATCATCTCCCAAATATCTTCAAAGCTTCTGAGCAATGGTAGAATTATAGAATGGGTGCACTCTCACATCTGGCATTACAGTGCGTTGAGCTATGTTGCCCTCAAAGTGGGGCAAATTATCTAAGCTCTAAACACTTGGTGGCTGCGAATGTGACCTTATTTGAAAATAGACTCCTCAGAGATGACACTAAGTTAAAAGTAGCCATTATTATTAAAAGGGGGGGCCTGGATCCAATAAGACGAATGACTTTATGAGAAGAGGAAAATTTGGATGTGACTCATAAGAAAAGCAACCGGTCAACAGAGACAGAGCGGAGTGACACTGCCATAAGCCAAGAGGCATCATGGATGTCTGTGTACAGCTTGCTTTTCTCATTTGCTGTGACTAAGCGTGGAGGTGGGGCAGCTAAATGAAGGAAGGGTTTACTTTGGCTCACAGTTTGAAGACACCATCCATCATGGTGAGAAATTCATGGGGGCTAAAATATAAAGTCCCTGGCCCTGTTATATCAACAATGATGAAACAAAGATATGGATGATGGTATCGCTTCACCTTCTTCTTTTTGCCTGTTTTATTCAGTCTGAAACCCCTTAGTATGGGTTGATACCACTCACATTCGGGATGGGTCTTCCTCTCTATAATCTGAACCTCTCTGGAAATTCCCTCACAGACACACACAAATATTTTGGCAGAGAAGGCTGTCAATCACAGCCAGACAAGACTGGGAGCTGGAAGAGACTTGGAAAGATCCTCCCCTAACCTTTCAATGTGTAACTCTGCTGCCGTCCCAATTTTGAAGTCTTGTCCTTCAAAGCTATGATAGAGCATGTTTACGTTGTTTTCAACCACCTAGTCTACAGCCCTATCCTCCTATGCTTGGATCTAGAAAATGAACCTACCAACACATCTGTCTTTCTTGCCAATCCTCTCCAAATGTAGTCAGGACTCCAGAATATGATTACCCCAGAATAGCTCAGATCTGGTGCTTTGACTGAAGGGCAGGGTATAAAAGAATAGAGCTAATTGGGGGTTGGGGATTTAGCTCAGTGGTAGAGCGCTTGCCTAGGAAGTGCAAGGCCCTGGGTTCGGTCCCCAGCTCCGAAAAAAAGAACCAAAAAAAAAAAAAAAAAGAATAGAGCTAATTTCCAGAACCAGAGATTGATCAGCAACCCCACACTGGGGAGAGTGCTGATGATCTAAGGCAGTGTCCTTAACTCTCCTAATGCTGCAACCCTTTTAAATATAGTTCTTCATGTTATGGTGACCCCCGAGCATAAAATTATGTCAGTGATACTTCATAACTGTAACTTTGCTGCTCCTATGAATCATACTGTAAATATCTGATATGCAACCCTTGTGGGAGTTGTGATCCATAGGTTGAGAAACACTGACCTAAGGGTTGCCTAGGCTACAGGGATAGCCAGCTCCCTCCACAGACTCTTTTTTTTTTCCTTTTTTTCTTTATTAACTTGAGTATTTCTTATTTACATTTCGAATGTTATTCCCTTTCCCCGTTCCATAATACCTTGCTGAAATCTTACTCTCTGGGTTTGTTTTTAGTGCACCAAATGACCTACCTGTTTCCCTTCCTACAAAATGCTTGTATCCTTTGCCTTCAGTGTCTCAGAATAGTCTACCACCCTGCCCTGAACTCACAGCCTAAGAGGCAATTCCTGGGCTGCTCTTCATAAAAGAAGTGGCATTGTGTCCTCACAAGGCTCTGGGAACTAATTTATATAGAAAAAGTTCCATCAGCATCACCTCCTGGATTCTTCCCTAGCCCACCACGCTACAGCTGCTATACGGGGAGTTCAGAGACTTGCATACAAGGATGTGGGTGACCAAGAACCACAGCTCTAAAGCCACAAGTGTAAACTGCAGCTCTACGTTAAAATAGCAGCTCCTTGCTTCCTCCTGTATAAGCAATCCGCATGCATGAGGCGAAGAGCCTGCTGCACCTCTCTGTGGGTCCAGCTTTGTTTCACTATGGTTCTCAGTACTGCAGCTTATACCTAAGGACAGCCCTCACCCTTCTCACCTACCCAACCCCTCACCAACTTCTGGTTCTGAACTCTCCCTCACTCCTTTGATGTGAGAAGAGAGCCTTCATCTCAGGAAGCATCCTCTTCACCTTTGCTCTTGAATCTTGCTGCTACTTCTCAATGAACACTTTGAATGTTCTCAGTCAGGATAGGACACACTAGGCTTCTGTTTCCTAGTGTCTTTGTTTCTTTTCCTATTGCAATAAAATGCCCTAACAAAAGCAACTTAAGGGAGGAAGGGTTTGTGTCAGCTTACAGTTTGAGACAGTTTGTGTCTACCACAGTTTGGAAGTCAAGACAGCAGGAGCATAAAGCAACATTATGGCCCCAGTCAGAAGAGTAATATCTGTATGAGGGATCAGTTTGCTCTTTTTCTACAGGCCAGCATTCCAGCAAGGGACTGACCCACATCAATCCCCAACAGACATGTCTAGAGACCCATCTCTCAGTTGTTCTTGATTCTGTCAAGTCCACAAGGAACACTAATCATCATAACTAGTATGTGGTTTGAAAGAAAATGGCCTCCATAGATACATAGGGATTGGCACTAGATGAGGAGGGTGGCCTTGTTGGAGTAGGTGTGACCTTATTGGAGAAAGCATGCCACTGGGGTTGGGGGAGAGGCAGGCTTTGAGGTCTCAAATGCTCAAGTCAGACTTAGTATGATAGTCTCTTCCTGTTACCTGCTGATCCAGACGTACAACTCTGTTACATCTTCAGCATTATGTCTGCCTGTGTGTTGTCATGCTTCGCGCCATGTTGACAATGGAAACCCTAAGACACCTAGTATCCGTGGAAATATGCAGATACTCTGCATCAGGTACTTGAAAGATTGTAGGATATCTATAAGCTCATCTGTACCAATATCTTTTGTTCATTTTGGTAGGCCAGATTGAAGGAGCAGGCAAGTCACAGGGCATCATAAGGTGATTCGTCTAGCCTACCCTTTGAGGATATTCTAGACCAGGAAGTTAACAACCCAAAATCTTCTGGACAAGTCCAAGAGTGATGGAATAGAAGGGATTTGACTTTAACTGCTGAGATAGAACAGGCACTGAGTGCTCTTCTTGATGACCGTGACCTCAGGGAATTTTCAGAAGGCACTGTCAAAAGTTCAGCTCCACAGAATGCACCCACCACCCCCTCCTCTGTCCATGCCTCTAAGTGAGGTCCAACCCACCAGACACTCTTGTGTCCTATGAGGTGTCAGTGGAGGTGTCTCTGTGCTCATCATAGACCCAGGCCACAACCTTCTACAGGTCATTTCTACACGGTGTCTTCCTTTCTATGTCCAGTAAGCCACACAAAGAACCCAACACTGTTTCCAATCTAGTTGGCTTCCCCAGTTCGGTAGGAGCAGATCTTGATGAGTATGTTGCAAATGGTCTATGCTGGTGGACATGGTGTTCTTGCTAATGTCTTTTAAACCTTTAAAAGCAAATAAGTTTCTTCGCTGCTAGGCTGTGGAGTATTCTGGGTGGGTGTAAACACTACAGTAGAAATCACAAAGCTGGCATTCTCCTCGTAAGTGTTTATAGCTGGGCCTCAGCAAGGTATATATGGGGACAGCCACCACTGTCCTCTGAAAAATCCTAATGACAAGCAGGGGCCCATCCACGGGCAGATCTGAAAAGGACCACAAGTTTCCATAGGTGATCTCCCTCTGTGAGAAATGTGACTGGGCTTTGTGCACACCAGGCACAGGCACTAGATACAGCTTGTCTATCCTCATCCCTAACATATCTCAGACTCTGGAACCACACACAACCATCCACCGTGGGCATCCTGCAGGCCCCAGGCTATCTGATACCATGAGCTGAATTTGCACCAGGGTTGACTTCCTAAACAGTGGAAACTTCCAGCTCACATAAGCTTAGACCTCAGGCTTGTTTCTTCCCTCCAGGGCAGAGCTCCCCAGAGTCCAGGTCTGAAGTCTCTGCCAGCCTGAGACTCTTGTCTACCTTCCAGCATGACCAGGCAGCACTGTGAGCTTTCTGGTCTACCCTGCCCTGTTCCCCTCCATCGCAGAGCAGAGGAATCCATGTTACATCCCACCAGTTCCCCATACACAATCAAATCTACAGGGGCAGAACCCTGAATGCACTGACACTTATCGCTTTACCCCATAGAGGCCCAGAGCAAACACAGGATCACAGACTGAATATGGATCTCCACATTCCTGTTTCCATCCATACCAGGAGGCTGTGTCAGGACCTGCCCTGGAGTGCACCATCAAGGCAGGACCAGAGTTCAATCTGCCTGGCCCCTTTCCATTAGGTGAACTCCCCACCCTCACACACAGATTTCTATTTGCTGCTGAGTTTAATTTGCAAGTCCCTGGCCTCACAGAAGCTAGTTTCTGTTACCAGGAATTTTCCAGTGTATTTTAAGTTCTGATCTGATTGTTGTTTTTCTCTCTCCAGAACATCTGTATTTGGCATCAGGATTTACCAGTGATACTCTCTCAAAGCAAAACAGACTCCGTCTGACAGGATGTCTGTTTCAGAAAGGAAAAGGTGAGTGCTTCTTCCTTTGAAGCTGTATGCTAGTCTGCAGGCTCAGGGGCTTGCTACCACAACCAGAATGGGTTGGAGGAAAATTCTAAACCTGAGACCTCACTTCAGACTGATCCAAGCTGCACAGTTAGTAGAAGAAGACCTCTAAGCTGTTCATCCAGTACATGACCATCCATGCCTGCTCTGGCGTGTGGCCACCAGCAGCACTGTGCCCGGTTTCTGGAAATGAGCCGCCTTCATGAAGTCTGGCCATCCTCTCGTCACACCGTGGCGTGGACCAGCCAGCGCCAGCTAGACTCTACGTGTCGAGGGTAACGTGCTGACGGGCACACTGCTCCCAGCCACAAGCTTTCCAGCCAGGTTGCTGGGCCAGGCTGAGGGGTGATGTCAGATGTTCCTGCCCCGAGCTGAGTTGGCTTTTGACTAGACAGTAATGTGTGTGAACAGACACAGCTTCCCTGGGAATCCTAGAACCCTTCAGGAGGCTTTTGTGGACTTTTTCCAGTGATAAAAAACAAAAAAAAAAGCAAACCAGCTGACCCCACTCATTGCTGCTCACTTAGGAACAAAGCAAGAGGACTGGGCTGGACTGGCTCAGAGCAAGCACTTGCCACAGGCACCAGGACCTGAGTTCAATCTCGAGAACCCATATGTAAATATCAAACATGATGGTTTGAGTTTGCATACTCAGCACTGAGGATGATGCAGACACGGGAGAACCTCTAGGCCTTGTTGGCCAGCCAGTCTCACCTAATCATCCTGTCAAAGAAAAGCTGTATGACCTCCAGGGAATCATACTGAAAGTTAGTCTCTGGCCTTCCAAGCACAGGCACATATGTGTATCCTGCAGTACAGACATAACCCACACATACATATAAACATACACATATACACATATATGTAAGAATGCTATGTATAGTTCATGCTCCCACTTACCCTGATGAGTATAATCCTTGCCCTTCATCAAAGAAGCTTCATTCTTCAGTGAGTAAAGACAGTTACAGAGATTCATAACTTGTCAAAAATGTAGAGAATAAGTGTCTGTGTGATGCTCAAACCCAATTAATACAGCTGCAACACAGGCTCAGAGGAAATCATGAAAGATGGCACAGGAAGATTGTAGGAGCCAGAGGACCAGGATGTCTGCTGCTAGATGGTGACCCCATAGATATGACAGGGAAAAATGCACCCATGAAATTTCAATAATACAGTCACCTAAAAAGAACAGCATAGTGCCAACCCAAGTTGTCATGCTGACATGGGCAAGGAAGATTCCACATGGTCCCACCCCTAGATAAGCACCTACAGGTGGTCAGTGCTCCTGAGAGAGAGAATCAGTTTCCTATAGGGATAACTCCTGAACAGGTAGTTAAATCCCAAGTGGTCAGCTATGGACACACATATATGTGAACAATGCTACATGCACTCAGTTGCTTGAATATGCACGATATACATTGTGCATGCACATGTTATATGTTATATACATAAAGAAGAGATCATGAATTTGGGAGAGGAACACAGGAGGAGTTTGGGAAGGAGAGAAAGGTGGGAATGATTACACACAATGCTTATGTAAGGAATTCTCAGAAGTAATTTTTTTTTTTATAAAGACCATTATTTGAGCATCCTGCTGCTTAGGCCACGGTGCAGAGCTACAGCGGCACACTCTTCTCAGGATACCCACATGCTCTATGAGTCCCTAGGTAAGAAATACCCCCCAAGGTACCAGATCAAAAGTGCTGTCATGGTCACACACCCTGCCCTCCGCACCATTCTCTGCCTGGGAATCAGCAAGCCTGGCTGAAGATTCCTGCTGTGAAACTTTGGAGCCCACGCCATGTTTCTGTCTGTCTGTCTGTCTGTCTGTCTGTCCATGGCATTAATAATAAATTTCTGTAAGAAATTTCTTACTCCCAACATTCAGTCACAATGTCCCTCTTAAATTCCACCACCCAAGTCCTTTCAATGCAGCAGCAGCAGCAGCAGCAGCAGCAGCAGCAGCAGGAGGAGGAGGAGGAGGAGGAGCAGGAGGAGCAGCAGGAAGGAGGAGGAGGAGGAGGAGGAAGGAGGAGAGGAGAAGGAGGAGGAGGAGGAAGAAGAAGAAGAAGAAGAAGAAGAAGAAGAAGAAGAAGAAGAAGAAGAAGAAGAAGAAGAAGAAGAAGAAGAAAGAAGAAGAAGAAGAAGAAGAAGAAGATGTTTAAAATAAAAGAACTAGACAGGATCAAGACAGGGAAAATTATAAGGAGCCCACCACTCCTGAGTTGGGTGGCAGCCTCTTGCCAGCTAAGAATGAAGAATTCCAGCACAGTTCACAACCTTGGCTGTAAAAGGTAGCAACACAGAGACAACTTTTCATTTGTGCAGGAAGTAGAATGTGAAAATAGCAATAAACCAGGCTTAAGGCCTGAGTGTGCATCAGGCAGAGCCTCACTCCTCCCAGGGCATGTGTCAGGGATCTTACAAACAAAGTTATTAACTTATGCTTACAGGAGTGAGATCCTAGCTTCCAGCATCCCTGTGATGTAGAGTGTTATTTTATCAAGTATAATCCTTCCAGATGCACCTCAGGAAACACCCTGTGATCTTACTTAAATTTCTCAGCAACCATTTGAGGAAAATGGCTTCAGAGCTCACCAAGATTCTCTATATGGCTTTTGCAAGGACAATGAAGCACAGCTCTCCCTTGAGAAACCCACATGTGCTTCCTATGTGTGCCTTCTTATGCTCTCATATGTACCTTGTTCCTTTTTGTGTGAGTGTGTGTGTGTGTGTGTGTATGTGTGTATATATACACTTACATTTTATATGTTCATATGTGTATCACAACATATGTGTAGAAGACAGAGGACAACCTGTGGGCATCAGTTCTCTCCTTCTACCACTTGGGTCTCAGGGATGAAACCCAAGGCATCAGCTTGGCTGCAGCCTTTATCTACTGAGTCACCTTCCCAGCCCCACCAACTTTCTATGAACCCTTCTTCAATCTCTCAAACAATGCGTTCCAGATATGGCAAATCTGCACATCAACTCACAGCAGCTGTGACTGCCTGTACAAAACCTGCACAAGATTCCAGACAAAATTCCAGCATGGGTGGGGGATGGGAACTCATGTCTCCACCCCTAACGGAAGGAGCTATGGGCAGTAGATGGCTGCTGAGGAAGGGAGAACCACTTTTCTCTGGGGATGTAGCCACTAGTGAGCTGCCCATTCCCAAGAACATAGCTCCAAAGCCATTCATGTATGGCCAGCACTGTGTGTAGTTGGACTCAGGAGGCTATTAATAACAATGATGATGATGGTAATAATGGTGGTAGTGATGGTGATGATGATGGCGGTGATGCTAATGATAACAAGGACATAAAATCATGAGAGGAGGTGGTATCACATGGTAAAGAAGTTGCTAGATAGTAGATTTCATCAAAACCGTACAAATGCATGTAGCTCTCAAGGAATACATTTTAAAATTATTGTTTGAACTGATTTTTAATAAACTCTGCCTCCACTTTAAACTGGTCCCTTCTGAAATTCTCTGCCTCAAAGCCAAGGATACAGTGAAGACAAGGTCTCTAAAGGATGATGGGAAATCCTCACACTGCGTGGATAATAGCTTATAGCTCTGTATCTCTGTCACCACTGAAGAGAAGAGTAAAGGCTGTCACACCTGCCTTAGAGAATCTCACTCCCAGCCCCCCCCCCACTCTGTCTGAATTTATTAAGACCGGAAGATGCTGCTATAGAGATTTTTTTTACTTTGTAATTTTTAAATATATTTTCTCATAATATAACCTGATTACTATTTTCCCTCATCCTACTCCTTGAAATTCCTTACCCCTCTCCTATTGAGATTCACTCCCTTTCTGTCTTTCATTAGAAAACAAACTGGCTTTCAAGGGATAAGAATATATAATATAATATAATTAATATAATATAATATAATATAATATAATATAATTAATATAATATAATAACATCCAATTTAGAAAAAAAACAAACAAGGTATAAAAATCAGACACTCATTCATTTGCACACCCAGGAATCTCATAAAAATACTAAACCGGAAGTCATATTATATACACAAAGGACCTGGTATAGGGTGTAAGCCCTGTGCTTGCTGCTCCAGTCTCTGTGAGCTCACATGAGCTTTGACCGTGTCGTCTTAGAGGATTTTGTCTTCTCGCTGTTCTCCATCCCCGCTGGTTCTTACACTCTTTCTGCTTCTTTTGCACAGGGTTCCCTAAGACCTGAGGGGAAGGATTCAATGGAGACATCCTACTTAGAGATGTTCCAAGGTCTCTAACTCTCTGCATATTGTCTGCCTATAGGTCTCTGTTTGTTCCCATCTGCTGCATGAGGAAGCTTGTAGGGTAATGGCTGTGCAAGGCCCTGACCTTTTCCCTGGCTGGAGTGCTATCATAGAGAAGTCTTATTTCCTGCTTAATATATCATGGCGATCGCTCCTTGATCAATGTCTGCATAAGAGAATTGTGACGAGAAGAAAAATACCATCCTTGCTTTTAGAAAACTGGACATGTGTCTTAGTGTTTCGATGTCTAATGCTACTAGAGCAGGAAGCAGAATGTTTAAGACAAACTTACTCAGAAGTAAAGTTACCCAAAGGCAAGAATTCAGACATCACCAGAGTGTGAGTGCGAGGTCTGAGAATAGGGACTTGGAATGGGGGGGGGTAATAATCAAAATACATTGCATATACCTATGACATTCTCAAAGAACAAAACATATTTTAAATATAAAAACTATAGGACCAAGGACGGAACACTCAAATGGGGTGCTTCTATGAACACCTTCCTTATTCTCTGCTCAGTGGAAGCAGGCAGATCAGTACCCCATGTGTTGAATGAAATCCAACTAGAGACACAATGCTGGGGGTCAAGGACAAGGTGGCCTTCCAAAAATAGACACAGCTGTGGTTGCAGGGTCTCTGCCTACAGCCATTCTGCATGGATATTCCATCCCTAGGAAGAATACCAGATGCTTACTTTTAAAGATGTCCCCCCAAAAGGACTGTGACCCTTTGGTCTCTCTTTCACCCCATGTTTGTCCATGGGCCTCTCCTGTCCACAGCCTCTCCCTCCACATTATAATCTCTCATGCTTCAGGTGATGACTTGGGTGGTGGCATTGAGAAACTGCCCTGGGTTTTTGTTTAGTTTCATTTAGTTTAGTTTAGTTTAGTTTAGTTTAGTTTAGTTTAGTTTAGTTTAGTTTAGTTTAGTTTGTCCCACACGTAACCTGTTTTACTAGACAGTAGTAACTGGCTAGAGCTGAGGAGGCTGACTTTAGCCCAGAGATCTGGAATAAACCCCACTTACACTGACAAGACATGGGAATCCAGCAATACAATGCAGAGAACTCCCTTCCTGGAACACACCATGGAATGTGGCTGTTTATCAGTTACCACAAAATAACAGCCAGCTCCCAGCCAGGGCTAGAAAATGTGCCTTCTCCACTCTCCACTACCTCCTTGGAATCAGCTGCTAGAGGTAGCCAAGCTAGCCTCCCTAACTTCACTACTTCCCAACCTGTTCATATGCAGTTCTCTCTTGCCAAGGCGGCATGGGGTCATGAGAGAATGAATGGGTGGTGGCTGTTTCAAGTTCTTCCTGTGTCTCGGGGTTGTCCAATCCCACACTGATGCTCCTGGGAACTGAGTACAGTAGGAAGAGGTGAGCTCCAGATAACACCAGACTTCATCCAGCACCTTTCCAACCACTACGCCTTACAGCTCCCTCCTGGGGACTTTAACTGAAGAAGTGGTCAGCAAACTGAAAACTGCTACAAGGAATAGCATTCGCTGTAATTAATACCTATGTGTCCAGAGACAGGTCATAACTCAACAATTAAAAACAACTTCATTTGCTATCTTAGGGTTTCTATTGTGATGAAACAACACGACAAAAAGCAAGTTAAGGAGGAAAGGGTTTGTTTGACTTAAACTTCCATATTACTGTTCATTATCAAAGGAAGTTGAACTCAATCAAAACACAGCAGGATGCTGGAAGCAGGAGTTTATACAGAGGCCATGGAGGGGTGATGCTGACTGGTTTGCTCCCCATGGCTTGCTCAGTCTGCTTTCTCTTAGAACTCAAGACCACTACCCACAATGGGCTGGGCCTTCCTCCACCAACCACTAATTAAGAAAATGCTCTACGGGTTTGCCTACAGTGTATTTTATGGAAGCAATTTCTCAATTGGGGTTCTCTCCTCTGAGATGACCCTAGTCTGTGTCAAGTTGGTATAAAATTAGTCAGCATACTTGTCAACTTGATAAACAATACTTTTAAAGATATAACCTTTCCTTGTTTTGGTTCATTCCCAAAATCTCAGATTAATAAATATCACAAATATGAAACATCACAAACTTAAAAGTCCCACAGTCTTTTACCAATCAAATACTTTCAAAGTTCGGTCTCTGTAAAATCCCAAAGTCTCTTTTAAAATTTAAAATCTTATCTAAAAAAAAAAATCAAACTCACTCAGCTGTGGATGCCTATAAAATAAAAAGTAAGCTGAACACTTCCTTACTTCAGGGGGGAAGAACCAGGGCACAGTCACAATATGAACAAAGCAAAACCAAAATCCAACAGTACAGATAACACAATGTTCAATATCTGAGATTTATTTAGGATTTTCCGGGCTCCCCCAAGGAGCTTGTGTCATTTCCCCACCACCACGCTCTGCAGCACACACAACTGGTCTTCTAGGCTCCAGCTGGTTCCAGTCCACAGCTGCTCTTGGTGCTCGTCTCATGGTACTGGCATCTCCACAATGCTGGGGTCTTCTGCTGCAACTAGGCTGCATTTTCACTAGTAGCCTCTCAAAGGCTCCCTTCATGGTGTGAAGCCTCAGATTTCCTCCATGCCTTCAGTCCTGGGGCTTCTACTCTTACTGAGGCTGTACCTTCACCAATGGCCTCTCCTGATCTCTCACAATGCCAAGGATTGGTTGCTCTTCATAACTCTATGCCTTCAAAACCAGTACCCTGGTGACTCTTACACATTACCAAGTTTGGCTGACAGCTCAAGATACAACCTTGGAAGAAAACTTGCATGTGCTGACCTTGAGTGAACACTTACCAGATTTCATCTCAATGATGGTTCTTAATCACAGCTGGTTCTTCAGTCCCATCGACCAGCATCCATTGCAGCAAAGCAAAGTTTATTTCAGTGGTTCTGCTCTCTTGGTAACCTCAGCTATTTCTTCAGCTCCTGCTAACCAGACACCATAGATTCCTTACACAAATGGCCATGTAGTCTTTACTTCCTTGTGAACCATCACAGCCCAGCCCTTCATTATCTCTCTGCTCTCAACATCCTTCGTCATAGCTCCAACAGAGCAATCTACTGAGCTCTTCACACTCAATAGCTTTCCTAGTCAAAGTCCCAAAGTTCTTCTCCAGTCCTCCCTAAGCATAGTCGGTCAGCCATAACAATGCCTCTGGTACCAATTTCTGTCTTAGGGTTATTATTGCTATGATAAAACACTATAACCAAAAAAAGTTGGGGAGGCAAGAGCTTGTTTGGTTTACACATCTACATTCACAGAAGGAATTACTGAAGGAAATTGGGATAGGAACTGAGGCAGATCATGAACCTCGAGGCAAAGACCATGAAGGGCTGCTGCTTACTGGTTTGCTCCTCGTGACTTGCTCAGAATAGAACCCAGGAGCACCAGCCCAGGGGTAGCACAAACCACAATGAGCTGGCCCCTCCCTCATCAATCACTAATTAAGGAAATGCTCTACAGGCTGGCCTACAGCCCGACCTCATCGAAGCATCTCTTGATTATAGTTTCCTCCTCTCCAAAGACTCTAGATTGTGTCAAGTTAACATAAAGTTAGCCAACACATTCTCTCTTACTATAACTAGAGAGCCTAGCTCATCTTATTTTTAACTTTGTTTTGATCAGAGATAAAACATTTTATTCAAGAAGACATTGTTGGTTAAAGAATCTGCCTAACTCGTAGAATCTTCCTGAGGTGGGAAGAGTGTGGGCTTGTAATATCCAACAAAGCAGCCCGAGGTTCCTGTCCATCTGGCCAGGAGTTGGGCTGTGCTGGTATTCACTACAACCAGTGGAATCGGAAGCTTCCGGGTTTTGGGTCAGGGCTTCTCTCTAGGTCACTCTTGCATCCCACAAGTCTTCCAGCCCTACCTGCTATCATTAGCTAGGGCACCCCAGGGTAGTGGAAGCATAAGCAGGTGTCTGCCCTCATTTCAGGGATGCTGTACCTGCTTTAAGCCCATGGGATCTTCTGTCTCTGTGGTCTTTCCTCCCCAGACTTCCCACCATGACCAAATCTACAAAGACACTGGTCCTCCTGAGTTAGTGCTCACATAATTAACTTGTTACTCCAGCCAAAATATTTCTTCCAGCTCCCATCACCCTACAAGGTAATAGAGGTGAGGATTCTAATGTGTGAATTCGGGGAAACCCATTTCAGCCCCAGATATCTATGATATGGCCAAACTGGTACCAGGACCTTTCTAGCCATCAATAGCTACTCAGCCTGAGCTGAGCCAAGCATCCTGTATACTGCTTCCTGCAGTTCCACAATCCCCAATAAGTTCTTCACTGTCATTTCTCTGTCTGCCTAGGAACTGAGCTCCCAGGTAAGAATTAGATCTAAACTCATCCTGCTCTAGCATTTCCTGGCCTCCAGTCTTCCTCCTGAAGTCTCACTTAATTATTCTGGATGCTTCTATATATGGAGACTTCTGGGCTGGCCCTCCCTCCCGCTGGCCAGTTCATCTCACATCACCTCCCTTTTGTCTGGTACGAGGGCAGTACTCTTTCAGCAGCAATGCAGATAACAGAAGGAATATCTTCTCATCAAGATCTCCTACCCTTGTCATGAAGAAAGACTGTTTTCTCCACCAGCTGGTGATGAGCAGGTGGAGAGGAATTTACTCATCCTGAGGACCAGACATCGTCTCTGTGGTGTTCACAATTCTGGGCTGTTCTTGGAAGTTATCTGCCAAGGAGGGAATTGCTGGTGGCTGGGGAGGGGGCAGAGTAGACCCTCCCACTTTGCCCTCACTTCTGCTCATCTTCCCTTGTTGCTGTGTGTTGCACAAACCCTCACATTAACCCTGAGATTGTCTTTCAAGTGGTGAAAAGCATGTCTGAAATCTTCCTGTGCCTCTAGAAAAGGCAAGGTGCTCACCCTCTCCATCCTCTGCCATCCCAGTAGAAGCACAGGCTCACTGAGGAGGCTCTGCTGCTCTGTCCCCTTGAAGTTCCCTCAGGCCCCATCACTGGTCATGCCAAACAACTGTTTTAATGCCAAAGCCCGGAGAATTTTGCTCCAACCCAATCTCAAAGTGACCAGTTTTTAACCTGTTGACTGCTCACTTTCTTCCCCTGAGACTAAAGAACACATGATACAAGGAACCAACCAACATGGAGCTCATGGGTGTCTAATGGCAGGCAAGCCTCTGCAAAAGAAACAGGGAGGAGAGAGAGAGAGAGAGAGAGAGAGAGAGAGAGAGAGAGAGAGAGAGAGATACAAAGACAGAGACAGAGACAGACAGAGAATTCGAGAAGAATAACAACAGGAAGTGGGCCAGGTGCCTGTCCAGGCACAGAGCCATGGAGAAGAAGCCAAGGTGACTGATTGCTGTTCTAATATGTGTGTAGGGCCGCCAGTGAGGACATATCTGCTAGTGTTGCTGCCCTTTGAGCTGCATGCATCTCCTCTCATCTCCCTTTCTTCCCCTGTGAGGTAAGACATATCCCCATGCAGATAAATGCTTCAGTGATTCCCTGGGAGTTGGCGATGCATTCCCATCCCCCACTGGGAGTTGGTGCCACATGCTAGGTGAGTTCACACACTCCCCACTTGCAAAAGAGCACTAGAACTCAGACATCAATTTCTATTGACCTTGATTTGTTTGGGCTCTCGATTTCTTTCTAAATCCATCTTCTCAGGCCTTCCCTCCCTCTCCCCCTCCACCTGCAGCCAAGGGACTATGCTCTGGGGAGCTGAAATTACATGAAAAGCTTGGGCCAGAGATGCCGGTGGCATTTAAAATGTATATAAGAGCCCACCTATGCAGTGCCATCAAACAGAATATACCATAGAGAAGAGAAGATGCACGCAGGACAGCGAAGGCTTATTTGAAATTCAAAAACATCAGACTTTCTCTTAGCTCTGAGAACAACCCCCCTCCCCATTCATCTCTGTCATAAAGAGAGCTATTTTAGAGGTCATTGTGCGGAAGAACATTGCTTTAATCTTTCCTACACCCAAGGAAACCATAAATATATCTTCTGCTGGGAGGGGACAAGAAAAGCAGTAATGTTGCCTCTTTTCTTTGCAGAAAAAAAAAAAGAGGCAGCTTTTTATTTTTATGTAAAAGAGTTGTCAAGACACTTATATTTTTCCTAGCATTAAAAGTTATTTTTTTATTCCACTTAATTGTTCATTGAGATTTCAAAACCAAATCTGCCTCCTTGCCAAATATCTTTGTAATGTGTACATTTCCCACTGGCTTATTATAATAGGGTTTCTCATAGGATTCAGCCACCCCAGCATCTGCTTTGTTATGATATTATAACAATAATTAACATTTCGCACTTTTACTGTATAGCCAGCCTTTGATCCATATTTTTAACAAAAATGTAATAACAATGCTCTTTCACACAGCATCCTTCATCCCGGAGCTTCAAAGTCGTTGGCAGCATCATATTATAACCAGAGAGAGTTGCATTCAATCCTGAAACCCTCCCGACACCCCATGGGGTCCAGAAACAGCAGGCAGCTTCCCCAGGGGAAAGGAGGGAAGAAAGGTCAGTGAACTGCAGTTGCATAGATGATGGCAGAGCCTGGATACAAAGGTGCAGCATTCTGGGTCAGGGAGCCAGAGCCTCCATAGTCTGTGTGTTTAAAGTAAGAGAAACAAGAGTCAGGAAGCTTCCTGGGATGGGGATTTGGACAAATATCAAAAGCCAAGCACCCTTCCTGTAGGGAATCCTTGGAGGAAAATCTGACTCCATGAAGGATGCCTCTTCCACAAAGGCTGATGATCACCTATTTTTTCTGTTTGGTCCTGAGACAGGACACAGTCAGAGGCTCCTAATGCTCCAAACAATGATGGTCCCTCTCCTTCCTAAGGGCAGCTGACAACCACCAGGAGGCACTGTTTGTACTCAGGCTAAGAGCAATCTTGCTTCAGAGAAGAGTGACCTCACCTCCCCTGCTTCCCCCTATGGGCATGAAGTCTCAGGCTTCTTTACTGAGAACTTCTTAACTTCTGCAGGGTCAAGTTATTTCTTGGGGTGATTCATTGTGATGACAAACAAGAGAGGCCAGGGGTCACTCTCAAAGCCAGAAAAGACAAGTGGGATTATAACAGGGACGGGGACTGTCGTCTATATTCCTCTAGTGCCTGGTAAATACAGAACACCTTATCTTCTCTTAGCCTCGCTCTGATTCACAAAATCTCAGGCAGATGCATACCACCGTGGGATACAAGATGGAACCAGTATGTTCACTGCAGAGAAGACACTCAGAGGGTGCCTGATGCAAGCAGAAACAAGAGCTGCAGAATGAAGAGGAAGGACGAGCAGGTCCAGCATGAAAGAAGCGCCTTCCCAGCCAAGGTTTCAAGAAGTCACTCAGGCTCCATGCTGCTGAGAAGCTGAATGTGGCGTCAGCCTTATGAGGCCATGCTGTCATGTGTGGTGTGTGTTCACAGATAAAGGAACTGAAGCCTGCAGGTTTACAATTTCCTGGGATAAGGAGAAGGAAAGGGGGAAATTGGTGTGCTTTGAGTATCACCAGAACTATGGGTTTCTATAGCTTCTGGTGACATGCATGCAATCTCCAAAATGTTTCAGGTGTGATTGAGGGGGGAAAGGAGAAAGAGAGGAGTAGGAATTGGAGGAGGCAATTTTGTAAGGCCAAAGAAAGAAGAGATAAGAGGAAGAGAAGAGATGGGCTTCACGGGAAGAGTGTGGCAAAAGGCTGCTTACAGCCCATTCACTGTCTAGCCCTCCTGTATCTATGCATTGTCATGATGCCAATCCCATGAGGCCTCACTACTGTCCCCTATTACAAGAACACACTTTCAAGCCAGCTCAGCTAAGAGCCACGACCAGAGGTGACATAGAAGCATGAAGGCATCTCTTGTGCCCTCCCATAAGAAAGACAAAGGAAGAGCATCTGTTGGTCTGAATTGATTCTAGTAAAGTTAAGTCTGGGTCCACTCCTGCCAATTCTTCCAAGGACCCCTAAGCCACACACCAGGGGTTTTCACCAATTTTCACCTCTACTGGAATAAGGACAAAAAAACATCAGGGTACAAGTGATTCAATAAAGAACATTGCAAGCCCGTCTAGAAAGCAAACATTCGGAATGATTTTAAAACCATTTTAGCCCATCTCTGCACTCCTCCATGTGTCTCCGTAGGTCTTCCTTTCAGTAGATTTTCATTCCATGTGCAAATAGCAGCCACAGTGCCTGGCTAAGGAGGCAAAAAGGACACCCCTCGCAACAGAGAGCGCAGTGAAAAAGGTGTCTGGCTGTCCTCCCAAGTCTGAAGACTGAGAAACCCATGTCATTGTGAACTTCCAAAGTCACTGTTCCAGTTTTATTCCTGTTGCTGCCACAAATACCATGGCCAAGAGCAAGAGGAGGAATGGGTTTACCCTGCTTACATGTTGAGGAGGGAAGTCAGGGCAGGAACTCAAGCCAAAACTTGAAGCAAAAAATCGTGAAAGAATGCTGCTGGCTCACTCCCAGCTTAGCTATTTTATACAGCCCAAGACCACCTTCCTAGGGAATGGTGCTGCCCATAGCAGGCTGAGCCCTCCTGCATCAATATCAATTTAGACAGTCCCCAACAAACATGCCCACAGACCAGTCTGTTCTATGAGATCCCTTAACTGAAACTTCCTCTCAGGTGACTCTAGGCTGTGCTGAGTTGACAGATATAACAGCCTCTCGCTGCTCTGCTCAGCAAATGAAAGTCCACAGCATTGAGAATCTCAAGTTCATTCTCTTTTATAAGTTGGGACAGGAGGCTAAAAGTGTTGGAAATATCCTAACTTATACTCTGGCACCAACAGAGGAGGTTGAACTGAATCTGTTTTATTAGCAAAAAGAATGCTTTTCATTTGCCTGTAAATGATTCCAATGTTGCCTGTCCCCATGGGGTGACTCTTCAGCTCTCATCCTCCTCAGCCCCACGGCTTGCCTTGGATACTTTTTTTTTAAACAGGGGGCTTTTAAATACCATTGTCTTTCTAGAAAAGGAGCTAATCTAATGAACAATGCTTGATCTAAAAAGCTTTACCATAAAAGCAACGGAGGGAATCGAGGATTGTCTAAATAAGAACCACATGCTCTCGGCACAGTTATGTGGAGAAGGCCAGTCCTAGAACACATTGGTGATTAATTCAGTCAGAGGAAAATAAAACCTGCCACAAAGCCGCATGTTGGAATGTAGGTGGTGTCCTGGAACACAGAGTCCTGAGCCTTCAAACGTCGGAGCTTCCTGTGTTCGCCGCTCAGATACTCACCCAACTCCTTCCAAAAGGTGTGAAGATTCTGTCTCCCAAACACACACCAGTGAGGCTGGCTACATATGCAGCTGGCAGTGCCTTCCCTGGAGCCTTCCAGGGCTGAGCCCTGTCTTCCTGGCTGGAGAAGTGAAATGAATGAATCCAGAGAGTACTCAAAACCCTCGCTGGGTTTCTCTGGCTGCTCGAAAATCCTATAGGGAAATGCAAGCATGCTCATGGTTTTCTCAACTTCCTGTGGGTGTCAGAGAGCAAATGCTAGCCGGCAAGGAAAATGAAGTAAAATAAATGAAAAGGGATGAAATGGTAAAACAAAATCACCTGAGGTCCAGCCCTCCCTGAGGATCTTCAGGCGCTTAATAGTTTGCTGGGTAAGTGAAGACATTTTCTTCAGTAATGTAGCTGCTGGCACATTGCCCACGCTACTGTAAATAACCCCTAAACTGTAACATGATCCTGTAACCAATCCTAAGAGATTCATTTCATCATGTGTGTGAACACACACACACACACACACACACACACACACACACACACACACACCATGAAAATGAAAGTGGGATATTCGGGTTTTACTGTTGTGAACAGACACCATGACCAAGGAAAGTCTTATAAATGGTAACATTTAATTGGGACTGGCTTAGAGGTTCAGAGGTTCAGTCCATTATCATCAAGGTGGGGAACATGGCAACATCCAGGCAGGCATGGCACAGGAGGAGCTGAGAGTTCTACATCTTGTTTTGTAGGCAAACTGGAGAAGACTGTCTTCCAGGCAGCTAGGACTAGGGTCTTAAGGCCCATGCCCACGGTGACACACCTACTCCAACAAGGCCACACCTACTCCAACAAGGCCACACCTACTCCAACAAGGCCACACCTACTCTAACAAGGCCACACCTACCTAACAGTGTCACTCCCTGGGCCAAGCTTATACAAACCATCACAGTTAGTTAGGGAAGAGGAAAGGGTCCCTGGCAGTGAGAGAGGACAATGGGAAGAACATAGATCAAAGCTCATTATAGACACCTACAAAAAATGTCGCAATAAAACCCAGTATTATGTGTAATTAGTATATGCCAAAAAAGCTAAAAAAAAACTTTAAAAATAAAACAAAATAACAAAATAAAAGAAGGATGTTGCCTAGCCGTTTGGATAGAAAGAAACCTACCTGGAGAACCAGGATTTATCCTTCTGCCCCTGGTAATGGCTCTAAAGAAAACATCATTTGTGATTGTGGCCCCAAGCCTGGAACATTGTTGTTCATTCAGATAAAACATCACTAAAATTCATTGAAAGTAAAATGTTGGAACGAGGTCCAAACTGGTTGTATAGTACAAGAAGCTGTACTTAGAGTTGTTATCTGTAAACAAGATGGGAATTTGGTGTTTTTCTTATTTCCCAGTGTCCCATTGTGCTGTCTAGAAGATGCCACAGCCTGTGGCTTCGCCCCAGGAAACATTACTTCCAGCGAAGTCAAGATAGCCAGAGAGCGCCCCGTTTTCAGCAGCTGATATCTGGGTGGTCGTCTACATGGCTTGACCTGGGTATGGGAAAGCTCCTGCCATAGCTCCTCAGCAGGTGGCAGACTCCAAGAAGAGCATCCTATGGTGGAGGGAGCGCAGGAAGAAGAGGATGGGAGAGGAGTCGGAGGGGGAGGAGGGAGAGGAGTTGGAGTGGGAGGGAGAGAGAGGACCTACAAGCTTCCCAGCATAAGACCTATTAATAAGAAAATCTGTGCAGTGTGGCAGTGTGAGAGGAAAGAACCTTGACATACTATTTTGTGGAATGATACAGCTTCTTGATCTGGTTCATAACCCTGGGGAGATTCGGAAAAATACAGCCTCTGACTTGAGCCACAAAGAACTGGTAAATGATGCAGCTTCTGGCTATATAATGAACGGGTGCATTAATTCGCCAGCTCTGATTTTAAGCCTCAACATAGGCCCTGAAGTGACAGGATAGTTATCTCCCCAACAATTAATATTCTGAATATGCTGTTTAGAAATAGCCTCATTACTCTATTACCATTAGACAAGTTTTGTTCCTTGGGCATCTTTATAACCTCATAAAAATGTAGGAAATGCAATGTGTGTGTGTGTGTGTGTGTGTGTGTGTGTGTGTGTGTGTGTGTGTGTGTGTAGGGGGAGAGAGAGAGAGAGGTTTCTATTTACAAATAAGTGCCAGTTTCATTTTAATTTCCGATCTCCATCTTGAAAATCACATTGAAAGTAAGAAGACATTTTCTGGCTTGGGAAAAATGCCTTGGCTGTGATACAGAGATTAGGTATTTCGTCAGCTGTAGACCCTTATCTGTTAATTTGCCCAGAAGATTATCTCCCCTCCACCCTAGCACTTTTTCCTCCCCACAGTAAGAAAAACCGCTTTCAAGTTTAATTTGAGAGTTGAAAGACAGCTGCCGAAGATGCGATTGAACTTATGCATGGTGAGGATTTATCACGCTGTTGGCCAAGTTTACAGAGTTAGTGTAGACAGGGCTCATGGGGCTCTTAAAATGTGATATAACTGCTACAGAAAGACACCCTGACCAGTTCCAAGGGGCTGCCTGAGCAGCAGGTGGACTGCAGCCATGTGGGGTAATTATTCCTTGTTAGATAGAAGAAGGGGTTTCTGTGGCTTCCTGAGTAGAGTTGCATTGTGTTAAGACTAACCCCTCTGACTCACAGCATTGGGGACATGGAACCTAAAGAGGCTACCTCCCGTAGTCAGGCAGGAACCCCAGAGGAGCAACAGGAACCCACCCACAAAACTTTCCACCCAAAAGTTATCCTGTCTACAAGAAATGCAGGGATAGAGGATGGAGCAGAGACGAACGGACGACTTGAGACCCAGCCCATGGGCAAGTACCAATTCCTGACACTTATTAATGATATTCTGTTATGCTTGCAGACAGGGATGGAGCATGGCTGTCCTCTGAGAGGCTCCACCCAGAAGCTGACTCAGACATATGCAGACACCCACAGCCAAACAGTGGATGGAGCTTGGGGACTCTGGTGGAAGAACAGGAGAAAGGATTGTGGCCCCAAAGGGGATAGGAAGTCTACAGAAAGACCAACAGAGTCAACTAACCTGGACCCTTGAGACACTCAGAGACTGACCCACCAACCAAAGACCATATACCGGTTGGACCTAGGCCTCCCAGTACATATGTAGCAGATGTGCAACTTGGTCTTCATGTGGGTCCCAAACAACTGAGCTGGATCGGTGGCTACCCCAGGAGCTGTTGCCTGTTTGTGGGATGTGTTCTAGCTGGGCTTCCCTGTCTGGCCTCAGTGGAAGAAGATGCGCCTAACTTCGCAGAGACTTAATGTGCCAGGGCGGGGTGAGGGGTAGGGGGCTCCCAAGGGATGGGGACCCACCTGCTCAGAGAAGAGAGAGAGAAGAAATGGGGGAAGGAATGTGGGAGGGTATTAGAAGTTAACACATGAATTGGGCCCCACTTTCTGCTTCCAAATTGTTATCAGGACCCTGTTTTAGAAGCCTTGCCAGTCTTCAAATTCCCAGCCTGAAAATAGTGGCCTTGGGTATTCATTATACCCCGTCTGACCACCTCTGTGCTCTGCTCACAGGATGCATTCTCCGCTGACCTACCTTCTCTCTAGAAGGATCCAATCACAGCCCTGGAGACTCACCAGGACCCCAAGATTATTGTCCAGGACAACTCAAAATCTCTTTTACAGTGACATAAGCAAAGACAGCATTGTTGCCATTAGCAATTACATTTGAAATCAACTCCAAGGTCTATCATGACATCCAAGTTAGTATTGCTCATTCTAAAGTGAAAAGTCTATTGTTTGGTCAGAGTCTTGGAAGAGAGTGTATCTTCCAAGGAGCCATGCATGTAAACAGCGTGTAATCTTTGCAGTTAGAGTCACCGTGAGCTCTGGGCAAATGGAGCATGAGCTTTTTCTTGGGTCATCTAGTTTGGCACGGTGGTTATTCTGTATTACAGATGCTGGGTTTTGCATTTAATTAATTGACTCTAGCAGTTGACTTTTTTTTTTCTTAAAAAAATAAAATCTTGAAACAAAAAAAAAACAAAAAACGTCATTTGATGAATGTCCTCAAAGTGCCAATCAAAGCACAAATGTGACCACGTGATCTTGATACACTGCCAGCCCACAGGGAAATGCTTTAGAATGCACAAACCAACGCAACACAATATTGACTAGGAAATTCTCATCGGTTACACACAGTACGCCTGGCAGAGAGCTGCACCTGGGTCCTATAAAGCATGAAACACGAAACCGCTTAAAATTAATAAGCAAATAAAGCAAAATCCACCCAGCTTATAAGATAAGCACAGAGGTAAGCAGAGATAAAGCATGTGTTTCCTCCCGCACAAGGGCTGAGCTGAACAGGCGCTGAGGCCTACTCTTCTTTCCTTGATGAACGGTCGAGTTACCGGAAAGGAAAACAGAATAGAATATGATGCCATCGGCAACCGACTTCAGGTACCATCTGTATATATTCCTGGCACTATTAATTTGCAATTAACAAGGGCCTTATGCTTTATCCCCTGCAACTCCCCGTCTTAAAGTGTGAGGGACGGAACTGAGCGGGAGGGAACTGAGCGGAAGGGAACACGCAGGTGGGTGGCAAGCCTGCTCAACAACAAATAATACTGAATCACTGGCATGTGAGCTGCTCTCTCCAGCTAATAGAAGGTCAGTTGTTGATGGGAGATGGAAGTTTCCGTTACGCTGAGACATGAAACAACTCTTCAACGTGGGGTAGAATAGTGTAGGGGTTAGCGATCCACAGCGGCACACGGACCGTGCGATACCAGACATAAACTCTGATGAAAGTCTCAGGGTATCCAAATTCCTCCCCTCACAGATCTGTGACTGCCAGAGAGGGATAACTGAGGCTCTAAATTCAGTCACCCTGGCTTCTGAGCCCTAGTCTGACATTGACTGGTCAATTGTAGGGCCCTGGACCAACTGCTTGACCTTCCCAGCAGGCCCATCTCCTCATGTACCCAATCATATGTGTATTCACTTTGGAAACTGATAGAATCATCGTGAAGGATCCGCCACATAGGTGAAGCAAACTATGGGTGACCGTTGCTGTGCACATGGAGAACCCTACTTGGTGGACTCCAAACATACTTTGTTTTTAAAAACAAGCCAGTCACTTGAGAAGGGCACCTACGTCATTCCTCTCCCTTTAACTGAAAAAGAAGCTGGTGACAAGAGGCCTCCCGGCACTGCTTGACAAGCATAGAGCTGTGAACACTGTGCAAATCTGGGCTTGTCTGCAGGATCAAGCTCTTAAGGTCAAATTCCTTCACCAGAGTGTCAAAAGGGCATAGGTAATTCCCAAATTTCAGCCAAATTAATCAGGTTCTCAAAAATATATATAAATTTTGTCTAAATTTATTTTTCATGTACATATATTATACACATGTTCATGTGTACGTGTGTGTGTGTGTGTGTGTGTGTGTGTGTGTGTGTGTGTGTGTGTGTGTAAGAGAGTGTGGAGGACAAAGGTTGGTGTGGGCCTCTTCTTTGATCACTGTCTAGTTCTGAGGTAGAATGGAGCTTATCCACTGAACTAGGTTGACTGGCTACTTCCTCAGGGCTGAAATTAAAGGTGCAGGCTGGGCCACTCAGGGTGCTGGGGATCTAAATGCAGATGCTCATGGCTTCATGGCAAGCATTTTATCAGCTACGTCATTTTCAAGATCCTAGGATAACACATAATAACATAATAATGTCTGCCTAGTCTAGTTGATCTGTGACCTACAGGTGGAGAATGGATAGAAAAACAATCTTTTTTTGTTTGTTTGTTTAACATTTGCTCATAAATGTGGCATCAGATGCCTGAGGAAGATGACTGAGTGTGATTTAAAGCAAGCCAATTCATAGTGGTCTAGAAAAGTCATAGCCTATGTGTAAGGTTCTAAGAACCGTCCCCAACACAGAAGAAAAACAGGTTCTGAAGAAGTTTTGGGTGTAGATGTAGCTCAGTAGTGGGGTGCTCCCCTGGCATCAACTGAGTTCCATATTCAATCATCCTCACTGTGGTGGTTTGGATAATAACCCCCATTGGCTCATACATTTGCATGCTTAGTCCCCAGTTGCTGAACAGTTTGAGAAGGTATGATCTTCTTGGAAGAGATATCTCACTGGGGAAGTGGGCTTTGAGTTTTAAAATTCCAGACCAGGCCAAATGGCTTTCTACTTGTTGCCTATGGATCAGGATGTAAGGCTGTCAGCCACTCCTCCAGCACCAGCACCATGCCTACATATGGCTACCTTCCTGTCATGATACTGGACTAACCCCCTGAAACTGTAAGAAAGCCCTATTTAAATATTTTATTTTATTAGAGTCACCTTGGTCATGGTGTTTCTTCACAGCCTAGAATCCCTAAATAAGATACAGAGATGGGGGGGGGGAGAGAGAGAGAGAGAGAGAGAGAGAGAGAGAGAGAGAGAGAGAGATCAGTTAGTTTTAAAACAAACAAAAATGTAGGACCTTCTGCACTATCCCTTAATCCCATCACTTCCAAAAAGAGCATTTCATGGTTGGTGGAAACCAGGGCAGAATTCCCTGGAACATCCAACTGCTCACTCCTGGGCCAAGACTTAGAGACATGACTCATCCCAAGTGAACGAGGCCATATTCTGTGGGCAAAATGTCTCCACACCCCAGATGCCAGTCAATTTCTGCTTAACGACCTGAGACTCTGTGCACTGGCACACATCATTGCAAAAGCTTCCAGGTCTGTGACAGTCGTGAGAAAGACAGGAAAGGCAATGGGGGAAGCCATGTGTTTCACATTCATGGGGATCCCACACAGTTTATGACTTTCTATGACTTACATGCTGATCATTGATCAAGAAGTTCCCATTCACTTAGCAAAGGATTTTATGTTTTACAAAAAGGTCAATAGAATTCAAGATGTGCTTATCTATTATCTGCTCTATAAGAAGATTTGAGAAATAAAAATTGGGGAGACTGACAAGTAAAATTATAAATACAGGAGGCAAAAAAATCTCAGCAAAACAATCCTTGAACAAAAAAAAAAGGTTAAATATTAGAGGGTGCAAAAGGACTGAGTACAGGTGACAGATACGAGTTTGGAAAAAAAGATATAAAGCTAATTATTTTTCCAGGGATAATGCCGTCATAGATTTTGTTGTTGGTGTTTTGATGGTGGATTAAGTCCATTAAATAATTCCATAGCAAGATTATTCTAACTGTACAGGAGTTTATTCAGATGTTAAGTCTTTGGATCTGATTAATTTCAGTGTGTAGTGTTCCTTATTTGCAAGTTTTATTATAATAAAGCAAAGTACTCTTCATCCAAGCTTTTATTTTTTGTGAGAATCTATTATAGCAAACATTGTACATGCTAAAATATGAAACTTGAAAACTTTCCCCAGAAGAGTAGAGGAAGAACTCATTGTCACCAGAAAGAGTTGAAGAGCTTCAGGGATAGCATCATGCAAATATAGCCTCTGCTACTAGCTCATGATTGCAAGCATGCAACATGTTCAGATAAAATATTAGATGACTCAGGAGTTATGAATGAAGAGTATTCATCAACAAAGATATACTGAAATCCCTGTCTCCAGGGCCTATGATTTGTCTTTACTTGGAAACAACATCTACAGAGGATTACATCTAAAATGAGCTATTTAGATGGGTCTTAATAGAAAATAGCCTGCATCTTTCTTTGATTCAGTCAGGTTCCCTAGAGGATCAGAACCCCTGGAATCAATCTATATTAAATGGAATTTATTACATTGCTTTATGCAACATGGTCTCGGTAGTCCAACAATAGCTGTCTTCATACTAGAAAAGGTGAGAACCCAGTAGTTGTTCAGTACATGAGGCCAGATGACTGAGCCTGAGCTGAAGCTGAAAGCCTAGAGGATGTGATGGAGTCACTGGTTTTCGGTCCCCACTAGAAGATAATGAGACTAAGAAAGATGAGAGATTTTTCCCTCAGATTCCCTGAAATGCCACCTGGACCCAAGATGGGTCCTCCCACTTGAAATAACCTGGTGAATCAAGTGCCTCCCGGGTGTACCCAGGAACTTATCTCTTCCAGCATCAAGTTGACAGCCAAGATTATTGATCACCGTCCTCACAGATGGAAAATCTGAACACAGAGTGAGAGCTGTGCAAGGGGATGCTGGTGAATGAGGCAGGAAAGCCTCATGAAGATGAAGGCCGAGAAGAAGGTGACGCTGTACAGTCAACTACTACCAAACACAGCCAACAAATGAGCAGAAGCCAGGAGACTGGTGTGTCATGGGGTACCCACTGGGATCCTTTGAAAGGACCTCGCCAGCCCTTGACCTCTGACATCATGCTCCATCCTGTTGCATAAATGACTCAGATTGTGGCCCTTTCTATGACAGAACTAGCCAACTAACACAGTAAATTTGCATTTTAGAAGCCCATCCGCTATGACTAAAGCCCAGACCAATGTGCTCCAAAATGATACAAGGAGAGTCGTGGAAGACTTCCCAAGACTTTGGCATATCTAATGAGCTTACTACCTCTAGTACTGCCTTTCATATTCCTAAATTTCCCCTTTGGTTTTGAAGTCTAACTTTACATTTTGCTTTTACTGATTGCAATCAAATATTGTGTTAAAAATCTGTCTTGTTTCATCTATGGTGCCTACCTTTTCCCTCAGTTCCTTTAACAAGATGATTAACAGTCCTTTGGTCTCCTAACTTCATCCATTCTTTTTGTCAACTGTTTTTTTTTTTAAACCTTGTCTTTTTATTCCTTCTCTTGCTTTGTTTTTGGGTGTGTGTGTGTGTGTGTGTGTGTGTGTGTGTGTGTGTGTGTGTGTGTGTGTTTGTATGTGTGTGTGTGCATGCATGCGTGTGTATGCCTAGAAGCTTGTTCTTGTGTAGAATGCTATTCCACAGAGGTCTGAATGAAACCCCTTCCTAGAGAGGTAGTGTGTTGCTCTGGTGGACTATCAAACCCAAGCCTGATAAGCCTTGCTTGGTAAAGTCTATTTCAGTCTCTGCTCAAGTCCTAAGGGGCACTCCTTAAACCTGGCCCCATGACCATCCTTCCTCAGACATCATATAAACATTTGGTGTATTATCCAAACTAAAAATAATATTATCTATTCTGTATGTCTATGGTAAATTTCATTAAACAGAAAGTTTTGCTTAAGCACAAGGAACAATAATATGTCTATTCCTTTGCCTTTCAAGCACCAATTTCTCCCAAACAAAAACATCAACCTTCTGCCACCTTAAGCTTTCATATTTGTGACCCTAGAGTCTATTACAACTTTGCTTTTACTGGCCAACATGTATTAGCCTTTCCTTCAAGAAGATCTAAGAACACACACCAGGATGTTCCTCAATTTCTGGAAAGAATCACAACACTTGGAATAGTGCTAGAAGAACATATGTAAAGCACCCCCATAGTGTCTGGCATAGGACCTCTCTACAGAAGAAGAAGAAGAAGAAAAGAAGGAGAAGAAGAAGAAGAAGAAGAAGAAGAAGAAGAAGAAGAAGAAGAAGAAGAAGAAGAAGAAGAAGAAGAAGAAGAAGAAGAAGAAGAAGAAGAAGAAGAAGAAGAAGAAGGTGGAGGAGGAGGAGGAGGAGGAGGAGAAGAAGGAGGAGGAGGAGGAGGAAGAAGGAGGAGGAAGAAGGAGGAAGAAGAAGAAGAAGGAAGAAGAAGAAGAAGAAGAAGGAAGAAGAAGAAGAAGAAGAAGAAGAAGAAGAAGAAGAAGAAGAAGAAGAAGAAGAAGAAGAAGAAGAAGAAGAAGGTGGAGGAGGAGGAGGAGGAGGAGGAGGAGGAGAAGGAGGAGGAGGAGAAGGAGAAGGCGGAGAAGGAGAGGAGAGGAGGAGAAGGAGGAGAAGGAGAAGAAGAAGAAGAAGAAGAAGAAGAAGAAGAAGAAGAAGAAGAAGAAGAAGAAGAAGAAGAAGAAGAAGAAGAAGAAGAAGAAGAAGAAGAAGAAGAAGAAGGCGGCATACAAGACACTACCATTGAGTCAAACCTCCTGCATCTCTCTTCAGTCTCACAGGCTGCTCTGAATTCAGACTTAAGTCCACATATCTCAGCATTATCATATCGTGACTGCAAGGATCTCAGCTCTCAGCTGGTCTCAAAGTATTGAGAAACAACTGTGACTACCCAAAGCTGTCTCCTAAAACTTTACCAAAGGAGTGACATCATTCCATACTTTCAATTGGAAAAAAAAAGTGAGCTGCATACAGGACAAGACAGAAGGAGACTTTGCCTCCCTCCCCATACCTAACAAGTTCACTCAGACATCTGCCTCTGGAAAATGGGACAAAGCATTGCAGGCTGGAGGAAGATAGTCTTCAATCTCACCAGTGTTGATAGAAATAACCAATCTCTGCAAAGGAATGGTAGGCATCCCCTTGAAGAGGCTGCATTCGCAACTGTGCTTTGAATTTGATGTAAATGAAACTAATGTTCCTCACCATTTCATGCTGTTTTTCACCAAGATAGGGGGCCTAATCATTATTTCAGAACATTAATATTGTATAATTTAATTCAGTTTTGAATTAGCTCTGAAAGACACAAATCGTAAAGTCCAACATCTCAGCAGTTACCAAGCATCTAGATTGCACTTAATTCTAGGGAATTAGAAATATAAATTAGACCCAATTTCAAGACAATCCTAAAGAGTAAGGACAACAATAAGGTGCCATTTACCCAGGGACCACCCAATTGGGTGCTTCCCTCCCTCTTTCCTGTCACCCTGAGGAGGAGTATGTGTGGATGTGACTCACCATCTTGTCCTCCGTGGTAGTTGTGTCTGGTGTGAAGCTGATACCCCGGGAGTCCAAGGGACAAGTGACCGTTGAGGACAAAGTACCTCATAGCTGGTGGAGCAGACAGAAGGGGCTATAAACATGAACATTTTACAGCTGAACCACATCATCCTGAAGAGACTCTTTGAAAGATTTTGTTTTGAGTGTGTTTATGTGCTTGACAGGAAAAATCCCACGTGATTAAAGATGCCTATGGAGGCCAGAAAAGGCCACTGAATCCTGGAGCTGGAGTTGTATGTGGTTGTGAGCCATGCAGCATGGGTGCTAGGGGTGGAACTCTGGTCCTCCAGGAGAGCAGTATACATTAACCTCTGGGCCATCTCAAAGTAACTCTTAACAGCTATGCCATCTGTTGCTTCCGTTTGGGGTAATCTTTCATTTCATCTTTGGGACCAGGCTCTCTGACCATCTCTAATGCCACCAACAGAGCCTTGTGACCTAAAGTCACATGTACCCAGAGGATGGTTGGTGAGAAGGAACCCTTTGTTTACCTCATGATTTTGTCACATGCACACCCTACACATACAGCCATGCAGAGATCACCTCAAAATATTCAGGACCAATTTGATTGAGAAAGCTCACCCACTACAAGCTCACAGAGCCCACTGCCCTAGCTCCTGGGATCTGGTGTCCCTACACCCCAGCTTCCCCTTCACCCTGTGGATGTCAGTGAGGGATTCTTTGGGGAAGAGAAAAAGCCATTCTTCTCAACTCCTGTCAGAACATTTGCATTTTTGGAAGAATTTCGTTCTTTTTAAGACTTGGAGTGAGTGAAAAGCTTTTTGAAAAGCTAAAAATAACTGTTAAACAAGAAGGGAACACCCGCCAGCCCGCTGTTCCTTCTGAGCAAAAGGCTCGCCAGCCTGGGTGTGAAGTCCTCTGCTGGGACTCAAGGACCTTGAGGGAAAGGTGTCAGCTTTCAACTGCTTAGGAACAAAGATAAAGGGAGGTGAAGTTGGAGGTAGAGATAACAGAAAGCCAGGAGTAGCTGCCATGTCCCAGCTAATGACCTATAAAGCTCAACCTATGCTCGTTCCTCCCACTATAACCAAGACAAGAACAGACTGAGACACTTGTCCAAAGTCACCACATGGAAAACTGCACCCAGGGGGAAGGAAGACCAGGCTACCAATGCCTGTATGGTTCTCACCATTAGACTGGTGCACCCACAGCCCTCAGAGTGTGTAGGAGAAGGAGGGAAAGAAGTAGCCCTAGCTCATCATGCTGATCTGTTTTGCTTGAGTTTGTCAGGCAACCTGAGTGACCCTAGAGTCAGAATCTGACTTCCAGGGATCACAGGGGCAGACACTGTCGAACACCTGAGGTCTTCCTCTGGCCTCAGAATAACACATAGGCATGAGCAGTCTTGAGTATGCACATAGATGCACATGCATGTGCGTACAGATACAGACACACACCCTGACTTTCACAGACACGCCCTAAAATGATGTTTTATCATTTATCTGTCCATCCTCTAGTCCGACCATCGTATCCACTTATCCTTTCAACTCTAAGTATTAGCAGAAGCCCAGGAACACCTGAATGTCTATCCAACATTGCTCTAAGGTGACAGAGAAACATTTGGAAATGGTGCTTCGGGTCTGGAAAAATAGAGAAAAGGAGAGGCAAGTGGGGAAAAGTAATTGAATTCATCAAGCCCATGCGCCCTTACTGACAGAACTTATCACATTTAAGTTCCTCATGACAGATTTGTTCATGACCCATTCACCAAGTACACACACACACACACACACATACAGAGAGAGAGAGAGAGAGAGAGAGAGAGAGAGAGAGAGAGAGAGAGAGAGCACTTAATCCCTATATCATTGGCTGCCACTGGTTTTCTAAGAAGCTTAACAGGGCATGCTCTGACTTCAACAATGACCTGCTAATAGCTTTACATTTCTCCACAGTATTACAAGCTCCTATCTCCTAATGAAATCAAGAAATCAAGGAGACAGCAGGCGAGTGAGCAAAGGCAGAGCAGAGCCAAGGACACCCTGGGACTCTCTGAGCTACAAATAATCACCTGCACGCAATGATCAAGCCTTAACTTCCCACTTAGGAAAATAGAGCTGCTTCTTTCTGGGTGAAGCAAACTTCCTTCCCACTGTTCTTGAAAAAGTGTGACACACCCCATGTTGCTGTGATCTGGCTGAGGTCAACCAAACGTGTTCTCCTTTGTGGGGAGGGTTGGTAGAGTGCCTTTCAGTTGACTGTCAGCTTATAGCATCTGATGTCCAGGTTCTTCCCAATGGTGCTCAAGTGATCAGTCCTCCAAGAGAGAGTTTCAATGTTAGTTAACGCTTGGTTTGCCTTGCTTGTACGTGACTTGTTCTTTACATGTCTGTCCCTCTAGGTGACACTTAGGTACTTACTTCTGGGTATTGAGGAACTTGTGTTTTTCCAATTTCCTTAGCCATGTGACATGTCTGGCAAGGGCTCCTGGCCACCACCTTGTGTTTAAACTCCCTGGGTAGCTGCTTGTTACTACGAAAGTAAACAACAAAGGTTTGTAATATGGCCCTACCTACTTCCCCTGTCCAGTTCCCCTTTCACCCCAGCTGTGTGTTACACTGTCCACTTCCATCAACAGGAGTCCTGGCTAACTGACACCTCACTTCTCCATCGTCCTACACCAGGGCAGCTCCCTATGTTGTCTCCCAGTCCGACACCCACTTTTTCACCACGCCTGGCAGCCATAGCTTCTCATTGGTTTCATCCTCTGCAGTGGACATCCAAGTGAACTGTAGACTCTGTAGACAGATTAGACATTGACACAAGCATGGAGCTTAAGGACAAGCTCAAAACTGGACACAGATTTGAGTTCCAATATAGATAGTGATTAAAACCATAATGGCCCTTAGTGAGTGCCTTTTCTAAAATTTGACTAGAGACGAAAATGGGACCAGGGACCAAAGGCCAAGTTTCAAATGTCCTAAATATTGACAGGGAAAAAAAAAGTGAGGTAAAAGAAAAATGGCTGCTGAATGGACCATCGAAGAGCCTGGGCACATGCTCACCCTCGGGCCATGTCACTGTGTTATTACACTGGGCAAAGGGACTTTGCACACTCAATTAAATTAAGGATGCTGAGACAGGCCTGGTGGCATAAGCCCAGAACCTTGGCAACATGGGAGTCCAGTCTGAAGCAGGAGGATCCCAGGTTCAAGTTCTCTGTGGTTTACAGAGTAAGTTCAAGGCCAGCTGGGCAACTAAATAAAGAACTTGCCTTAACTTAACAACAGAAGCTGATGGCCGGGAATCCAGGCCAGTGGTGCAGTGCTTGCCGAGCATTGAGGCCCTGGGTTCAATATCCAGTACTACGAAATAAATGATAAATAAATGAAATTCAAGGTGAGGATATGGAGTTATATCTGGGGTTGTATGGTGAGGGGATAAAAGTAACAACACTACTCTGAAATCTGAAATGTGAACCAAGACAAACCCTTCTCTCCCAAGTTGCTTCATTTAATAGTCTGGTCATAAAGGCATAAAAGTAATATAGTCAGGGTGAGCAGAAAATAATGGCAAAGGGGCCAAGAGATTAAAGTGTCATAAACAGAATGACAACAAGGTGAGCAGAAGCAACAGTCAGAGAGGAGAGAAGATGTCGGGTGTCTATCAAAGACCCTGATATAAGGAAGGACAGTCCTACAGAATTAATGCCTGTAGCACTCAGGCTTCTCTGAGACAGTGTCAAACACTTTAAACTTATTTTCGAATTAACAGTATTTTTAAAAGTCAATATAAAACACGGTCCTCGGCTGTATAAAATCTGTTATCTTGGTTTTTCACTCTTTGGAGACTATTTATTTAGACGTTGAACCATACTCGATTCCCCTCGACCTGCATTGATGATCATATGCTTCTTGAGGGCGGGGTGCCATTATTGCTGCCTCCCCTACTTAATGGACTATTTTACAAGCTTGGAAATGTGATTAGTTTATTTCTATTTAAGCAAAACATGCCACAAACCCTAGCTAACTTACTCCCAGGGGCTTCGCATCATGGATGACAGATGGGGGAGGGGGGGTCGGCAACTTAATCTGATTTTGCCATCATAAATATTCAAATCGTGAATCTTTGCTCCGTAAAACATTTGTTTAAATGGCTTTAATTTATTTTCAATTTTATTGTCTCAATTGTGTTGTGCAAGGCAATTGTTGAAATAGTTTGGGAACAACATCTGATAAATGTTGATTGATCTCTCTCCCTCTCCCTCTCCTTCTCCCTCTCCCTCTCTCCCTCTTGTCCCCCCCACATCCCCCGTGTCCCTCTCAACTGAACCTCCTGGAGTTTAATTACTTTCCTAGCTTAATTTCTACTGCTCTGATTAAACACTGACCAAAAGCAAGGATCTCTTTCATCTTGCAGCTTACAGTCTTCCACAAAGGAACATCACAGCAAGAATTCCAGGCAGGAACCTAGCTAGAGGCAGGAACTGAAGCAGAGGTGCTAGAGGAACTCTGCTTACTGGCTGGCTTCCCCTTGCTTATCCAGCTTGCTTTCTTATACAAGCCAGGACCTCAGGATGACACTGTGCACATTGTGGTGGACCCTCTGACATCAATCATTAATCAATACAATACCCCATAGACTCAACTGAGGTTTCCTGGGTGACACTGGTACCTGTGAAGGTGACAAACACTGACCAATCCTGCATCCTGTAGTCCAGCCTCACAATTTATAGTGGTTGTTATCATGAGACCTACTCCCAGCAGAGTCCATATCCAGAGATGCTAAATCTCAACATTATCAATATTTGGGAGGCTAACAATTCCCTCTGGGAATTCTATTTTGTTGTATGCAAGGCTAAGTATACACATCTAATAACTCGGAGGTTTGTTTTGATTCTTGAAATGAGGACTTAACAGATCACAGTCTAAGAGGAAGCCAGAAGCAGAAGTGAAGAGCTGCCTGAGGTCACTGTTGCCTCAAGAATGACTGGCAACCTGTTATTTAAAAAAAAAAAAAAACTTATCTATTGTCTGTGTATGTGTGGGAGCACTTGATTATCAGAGTGCATATGTGGAAATCAAAAGACAACTTTCAGGAGTCAGTTCTCTCCTTCCGCCATGTGGGTCCCATCAGGCTTGATAGCAATCACCTTTACCTACCGGCCCACTCAGCCATTTTCATGGGCATAGTCACAGATGGCTAGTAGAGTCAATGGCAGTCTGCCTGCTACACTTATCTTCAAGCTCCATCCAGTACTCATCACTCTCTCCTTCATAACTGATTCAAGATCCCTCTGCCTCAGACTGGGAAGAAGGCTCAGACGATGAAGTGCTTGCTACATAAACAGGCAAATCTGAGCCCACATGAGAAGGCAGGGCATTGTGGCAAGTGGTTGCAATCCCGGTGTCAGGAAAGATGTGGGCAAAGCCTTGTGAGCGGGTGGCCAGTCAAATTGAACATACTTACCAAGTTCTAGGCCAAAGTAGTGACAATTTCGGAATTTTTCATGTCTTTAAAAAACATATACCCCCTTTATACCATATGTTTTTTCTCCTATGTAGTATTAGGGGTTGAAAGAGTAAGAAAGGGTGGAGAAGGGTGGAAGAAAGAAGAACCCACAAGGTAGCAAAAACCAACTATAGGCCAATGGGAAATTCTGTCTCAAAATATAAGGTGGATAATGACAGCAAGGAATGAAACCTACGATTATCTTCTGTTCCACACACATTGTAGACATTCTCTGTCCAATCACACACACAAAGATTCCCCCTCTGTTGGCTTACACTACTGCTGGTCTAGAACACTTACCTGGTGGTCTACAACATTGCCTGACTCTCGGTTACATTTTTATGTTACTTTCCTTCTGCTGTGACCAAAAAATAAAACTGAAAAAAATGAAAGAACGATATACGTTTGTTCATGGTATAAGACAAGAAGGGCAGATCCTTCACTGTCGTGTGCAAGTGCTTAAACAAGTGAGTCTGTGGTGTCATTTTCATGTTCAAAGTTCAACAGTTCCCTTCTCAGACTCTGACGCCTGTTGTTGGCTGTCTGCAGGGACAACTGAGCCCAAGATCATAGGAGAGACACCTGATATACCAGCTGAGCACAAAATGCATCCATCCCCGGACCATGCTCCATCTGCAGCCTGACTTATATCTAGTGCTGTGAACCAACTGTGTCTGCCAGGTGATACCCTCTTTTCTTGCCCTCTGGTCATTGTTGTTAGAAACTTCAAGTGGCCAGGTAGCTGGTGTAAATGAAATTTCAGTGGCACTCTGACTGTATCTTCCTCTGGAGGCCTTCTCCTTATGGAGAACTGAACCCTTACAGGGAGCACAGCCATCACTGACATCATGTATAAATGTGTCCTGCAGGATAAATGTGCATCCTCACAGGTAACATTCCTGTCTCACTTTCTCTTCCATTGGTGTGATAAAATATTCTGATCAAAGCAATTTTAGAAGAAAATTGTTAGTGTTGGCTCACAGTTCCCAGTTACAGTCTATCATTACAGGGAAGTCAAGATAGCAGAACTGGAAGCAACTGGTCACATTATACTCACGGTCAAGAGCAGAGAGCAAAGAATTAATGCATATGAGCTCCGGCTCGGCACCCTCGCTTCTTATACAGACTATATAAACAGTGTCATCTCCAGCTAGGGGGTCCTCTCTTATCAACTAACATAAGATAATTCTTCACAGACATTCTTAGAGACCCTCCTCCAGACTGTATCAAATTCATGGTTAACCATCATAATTCCTAACCTCAGTCACATTTAAAGGAAGCTCTCCCTTCCCTTCTCCCCTTCCTCCCTCCCATCTCTGCCCCACCAGTCACCACCACCACCTCTCAATCAGGCTACCAGCTTCTGCTTCCAGGTGATGTCATGTGGAAAGTGTGGATTCTCTGGTCCTGTGTCTCTTGCTGTACTTCCCTTGCAATAAAGTGACTCATTTGGCCTTTGGTGATACTGAGTGGAAGCCAAAGTTGGTGCATAGTGGTATTGGGGATGTAGTCCTGGAGGCAGGAAATAACTTTATCAAGACAAGCTGATGACCCCAGTCAAGATGAGTCTCTATTCCTTCTACGGCACAAAGGTCCATGTATTCAACTTCCTCCTTAAAACTGATGTAGAGGGAACTGAACCAGTCCCACAGCTCTCTGCACCCAAATCCCATGGGGGAAGAGCTGGACTCTCAGAAGTGCAGACAATCCTGAGAGTTCAGGGGAGACCACCACTTCTGCTCACATTCCTGGACCAAGAGGAACCTACCTAGTGCCCTCTGCATACAGGAACACAGGAGCATTCAGCAGCAGGACCCTTCCTGAGAAAGCATTTGACAAAAATCAACACCCCTTCATGATAAAAGTCTTGAAAACATCAGGAATTCAAGGCTAAACATAATAAAACAAATATACAGCAAATCAGTACCCAACGTTAAACTAAATGGAGAGAAACTTGAAGCAATCTGACTAAAATCAGGGACTAGACAAGGCTGCCCACTCTCTCCCTACTTATTCAGTATAGTTCTCAAAGTCCTAGCCAGAGCAATCAGATAACAAAAGGAGGCCAAAGGGATACAATTTGGAAAGAAAGAAGTCAAAATACCACTATTTGCAGATGATACGATAGTATACTTAAGTGATCCCAAAAGTTCCATCAAAAGTTTCACCAAAAGTTCCACTAAGCCTGATAAACAACTTCAGCAAAGTAGCTGGGTATAAAATTAACTCAAACAAATGAGTAGCCTTCCTCTACTCAAAGAGTAAACAGGCTGAGAAAGAAATTAAGGAAATGACACCCTTCACAATAGTCCCAAATAACATAAAATACCTCAGTGTGACTCTAACCAAGCAAGTGACAAGGACTTCAAGTCTCTGAAGAAAGAAATTGAAGATCTCAGAAGATGGAAATACCTCCCATGCTCAAGGATTGGCAGAATTAATATAGTAAAAATGGCCATTTTGCCAAAAGCAATCTATAGATTCAATGTGATCCCCATTAAAATTCCAACTCAGTTTTTCATAGAGCAATTTGCAAATTCATTTGGAATAACAAAAACCCAGGATAGCAAAACCTATGCTCAACCATAAAAGAACTTCTGAGAGAATCACCATCCCTGACCTCAAGCAGTATTACAAAGCAATAGTGAAAAAACCTGTATGGTATTGATACAGAAACAGGCAGGTAGATCAGTGGAATATAATTGAAGACCCACAAATGAACCCACAAACCTGTGGTCAATTGAAGTTAAAACCATGGAGTGGAAAAAAGACAGTATTTTCAACAAATTATGCTGGTTCAACTGGAGGTCAGCATGTAGAAGAATGCAAATTGACCCATTCTTATTGCCCTGTACAAAGTTTCAGTCCAAGTGGATCAAGGACCTCCACATAAAACCAGATACACTCAAACTAATAGAAGAAAAAGTGGGGAAGAATCTCGAACACATGGGCACTGGGGGAAAATTTTCTAAACAAAACACCAATGGCTTATGCTCTAAGATCAAGAATTGACAAATGGGACCTCATAAAACTGCAAAGCTTCTGTAAGGCAAAGGACACTGTCATTAGGACAAAACAGCAACCAACAGATTCGGAAAAGATCTTTACCAATCCTACATCTGATAGAGGGCTTATATCCAAAATATACAAAGAACTCACGAAGTTAGACTGCAGGGAGACAAATAACCCTATTAAAAAGGGGGGTAGAGGGGGTTGGGGATTTAGCTCAGTGGTAGCGCACTTACCTAGCAAGCGCAAGGCCCTGGGTTCAGTCCCCAGCTCCAATAAATAAATAAATAAATAAATAAATAAATATAAAAAAAAGGGAGGGGTAGAGATCTAAACAAAGAATTCTCAGCTAAGGAATATCAAGTGGCTGAGAAGCACCTAACAAAATATTCAGTATCCTTAGTCATCAGCGAAATGCAAATCAAAACAACCCTGAGATTCTACCTCACACCAGCCAGAATGGCTAAGTTAAAAAACTCAGGTGACTACAGATGCTGGCCAGGATGTGCAGAAAGAGGAAGACTCCTCCATTGCTTGTGGGATTGCAAGCTGATACAACCACTCTGGAAATCAGTGTGGAGGTTCCTCAGAAAATTGGACATTGCACTACCTGAGGACCCAGCTATACCTCTCCTGGGCATATACCCAAAAGATGCTCCAATATACAACAAAGACACATGCTCCACTATGTTTATAGCAGCCTTATTTATAATAGCCAGAAGCTAGAAAGAACCCAGATGCCCTTCAACAGAGGAATAGATATAGAAAATATGGTACATCTACACAATGGAGTACTACTCAGCTATCAAAAATAATGACCTCGTGAAATTCATAGGCAAATGGATTGAACTAGAAAATATCATCCTGAATGAGGTAACCCAATCACAAAAAAACACACGTGGTATGCACTCACTGATAAGTGGATTTTAGCCCAAAAGCTGTAATTATCCAAGATACAATCCACAGAGCACATGAAGCTCAAGAAGAACAACAACCAAAGAGCAGATGTTTCAGACCTCCTTAAAAGGGGGAACAAAAATACTCATAGGAGGGGATATGGAGACAAAGTTTGGAGCAGAGACTGAAGGAATGGCCATTCAGAACCTGCCCTACCTGGGGATCCATCCCATATATACACAGCCAACAAAATTAGACAATATTGATGAAGTGAAGAAGTGCATGCTGACAGGAGCCTGATCTAGCTGTCTCCTGAGAAGCTCAGCCAGAGTATGACAAATATATAGGCAAATGCTAGCAGCAAACTATTGAACTGAGAACAGGGTCCCCATTGGAGGACTTAGAGAAAGGGTTAAAGGAGCTGAAGGGGCTTGCAACCCCATAAGAACAATAATACCAACCAACCAGAGCTCCCAGGGACTAAACCACTACCAAAGACTACACATGGACAGACCCATGGCTCTAGCTGCATATGTAGCAGAGGATGGCCTTGTTGAGCACCAATGGAAGGAGAAGCCCTTGGTCCTGCCAAGGCTGGACCCCCCAGTGTAGAGGAATGACAGGGTGGGAAGGCAGGAAGCAGGGATGGTTGGGGAGGGGGAACACCCTCACAGAAGAAGGGGCAGAGGTGTGATGGGGGCTTATGGATGATAAACCGGGAAAGGGAATAACATTTGAAATAAAAATAAAAATATAAAAATATCCAATAAAAATAACTGATGTAGAAACTAAGTTTTATCAGTCTCTGTGGCTTGCAGGTTAAATATTGAGTATGCAGATAAAGCCTACATAATTGAAGCTTGTGAACTCATTCACAGCCTTCCTATCTGCCACTGTGACACCCAGACCTGTGCTAGGGTGACTGATGACAGATAAAATGGTGTCAATACCAAAGTCATCCTGTTTTCTTAATGGCTTACTAGCACTTCTATAGAGGTGGCAGTGTGCGGTACATGGGCCTTCACACTCTCTGCTCACTTCCGGGAGCCTTTCCCAAGAGTGCTTTGTCTTCTGTAGTCTCTCTTCAGAAGATTACAGTGACAGTAAGATTTGCTACAGACAGCACGCACATGTAACATAGCTTAAGGCACTTTGTTGCTCCTACCAAGAGTTGACCAGATGCCCTCTCCCAGAAACATGTCCCCAGAGGCCTTCTCCTAGCTACCGTCCTTCCAGGCAGCCCCTGGGAAGCACTGCCTGCAGTCAGTTTCTACATGCACAAATGAATTGAGCCATCATCCTCGTAGAAGATCGTGGGGAAGAGCTGATGAGGAAATATGAGCAGAACATGAGTGGGTGACATGAGGGACAGACCTAGCCTCTGTGCAACTTCCTTGTTCTCTCTGGCTTTGCTGTGTCAAGCCTTGGAGAACCTACTTCTCCTTTTGATGGGCCCACCCAATCTTTCAAGTTAGTAGTTCTGACAGAACCCAGCCTAGACATGTACTATTTTATATCCCAAAGTGATAAGGCTACATCATTGCCATGGAAAAAGCATGGAAGGGGCTACTCCTCTCATGGCGTAACACAAATGGCTTAGCCTTTCTCAGGAAAGCAAGTGGTTAGCTGAAGGTTCTTCAGACCTGGCCACAGCTCCCTTTGGTGCCTGTCATGGGTAATATTGGTTGACAGATTAACAGAAGCTAGAATCACCTAGGAAACAAACCTCTGGAATGTCTATAAAAGAGTTTCTAAGGTCTTTGAAATGGGGTGAGCCACCCTAGAAGTGTCCAGTTATTCCCCAGACTGATGTTTCTGACTTACCAGAAAGGAGATTATGAGCTGAGTACCCACATTAATCTCAGTCTGCTCTCTGACTGCAGATCCAATGTGACCAACTGCCTCCCGCTCCTACCATAGTTTTCCTGCCATGGCAGACCGTAAGTTCAAACTGTGAAAAGCAAAAACCTTCCTTTCCTATGTTATTTTCAGTGTGTTGTCACAACGATGAAAAAAAGAACTATTACAGTGTCCTTCCCTAGTTTACATACCCTGAATGCCATTGGGATCCAATACATCACTGTGCAGAATCCAAACAGAACTATACAACAGAACTATACAACATCCAAATGATGTCACTGGTTGATTGACACAAATAGCAGGCTCCCTGTGCCAATGGTGGGAAGGGGTGCTTTATCCTGGTCAGCCTCAGATATCCTTGTGACTGAAGCTGTCACAAGTGTCAAACACCTTGGATTTTTCTCAGGCCTTAACACACACACACACACAGAGAGAGAGAGAGAGAGAGAGAGAGAGAGAGAGAGAGAGAGAGAGAGAGAGAGAGAGAATGAACAGGATTCTCACCACTGCTTGCTTATCTGTCCCAATTATATAGTACAGTACATTCATGTTCTAGACAACTATGATATACAGTATAATGTCCAGACGGTCCCCATGACTACAGAGGGAAAACAATAGAAACTATTAGAGTAAAAAGCTATTGGTAATCCCACACTCCTCAGAGACAATGAAATTTGTGTCTTTTAAGGCATATCACTTAGAAATGTGATCTCTCCCAATTGACAGCAAATTGTTAGGGTTTTATTTGTTGCATAGATTCTATGAAGAACAAACAATAGATGAGGTTTTTAAAAATTATTTATTTACATGCCCTACCGGTCTCCTCAAGAGAGTCCCCCCCCCATATCCCTGCCCCTTCTCCTCTGAGATGGTGGGGATCACCTGGGTATATCCCCACCCTGTTGCATTAAAGTCTTTGCAGGGTTTGTTGCATCCTCTCCTCCTGTGGTCAGACAAAGTAGCTCTATGTGGCAGGGCCCTAAATATGACCATATATATTCTTTGGTTGGTGGCTCAATCTCTGAGGGTTCCAAGGGTAAAGGTTAGTTAACACTGTTGATCTTCCTGTGATAATCCTATCCCCTTCAAAGCCTTCAATCTTTCCTCCAACTCTTCCATAAGAATCCTCAAACTCAAGCTTCTCTCCATTTAATTTGATTCTGGCTACTGGTTTGCTGTATATTTCTTTTAGTATGTTTAGGTATGGGCCTTAAATTCCTTATCTTTCTAAGACTTTTATCATAAAGGGGTGCTGAATTTTGTCAAATGTTTTCTCACCATCTAATGAGATGATCATGTGACTTTTTTCTTTGATTTTGTTTATCAAGTGGATTATGTTGATGGATTTTCGTATATTGAACTATCCCTACATCCCTGGGATGAAGCCTACTTGATCATGATGGATGATCGTTTTGATTTGTTCTTGGATCTGGTTTGCAAGAATTTTATTGAGTATTTTTGCATCGATATTCATAAGGGAAATTGTTCTGAAGTTCTGTTTCTTTGTTAGGTCTTTGTGTGGTTTAGGTATAAGCGTAATTGTGGCTTCATAGAAGGAACTGGGTAGTGTTCCCACTGTTTCTATTTTGTGGAACAGTTGGAAGAGTATTGGTATTAGGTCTTCTTTGAAGGTCTGATAGAATGCTGCACTAAAACCATCTGGGTTTTTTTTGTTTTGTTTTGTAAACAGTTTTTGGTTTTGGGTTTTTTTTGTTTGTTTTTTGTTTTTTTGTGTTTTGTTTTGTTTGGTTTGGTTTGGTTTGGTTGGGAGACTTTTAATGACTGCTTCTATTTCTTTAGGGATTATGGGACTGTTTAGATGGTTTATCTGATCCTGATTTAACTGATAGGTACCTGGTATCTATCTAGAAAATTGTACATTTCCTCCAGATTTTTCAGTTTTGTTGAATATGGGCTTTTGTAGTAGGATCTGATGATTTTATGGATTTCCTGGGTTTCTGTTGTTATGTCTCCCTTCTCATTTCTGATTTTGTTAATTTGGATACACTCTCTGTGCCTTCTGGTTAGTCTGGCTAAGGGTTTATCTATCTTGTTGATTTTATCAAAGAACCAGCTCCTGGTTTTGTTGATTCTTTGTATAGTTCTTTTTGTTTCTACTTGGTTGATTTCAGCCCTGAGTTTGATTATTTCCTATCATCTACTCCTCTTGGGTATATTTGCTTCTTTTGTTCTAGAGCTTTCAGATGTGCTGTCAAGCTGCTAGTCTATGCTCTCTCTGGTTACTTTTTGGAGGCATTCAGAGAGGTGAGATTTCCTCTTAGCACTGCTTTCATTGTGTCCCATAAGTTTTGGTATTTTGTACCTTCAGACAAGGCTGTCCACTCTCTCCTTACCTATTCAATATCATACACAAAGTCCCAGATAGAGCACTTAGACAACAAAAGAAGGTCAAAGAAATATGAATTGGAAAGGAAGAAGTAAAAAAAAAAAATCACCATTTTCAGATGATAAGATAGTGACCCGAAGAAAATCCATGAGAGAACTCCTACAGCTAAAAACAACTTCAGCAAAGTCGCTGGATATAAAATTAACTCAAACAAATCAGTAGCCTTCCTCTACTCAAAGGATAAACAGGCTGAGAAATAAATTGGAGAAATGATACCCTTCACAATAGTCACAAATAACATAAAATACTTTGGTGTGACTCTATCAAAGCAAGTAAAAGATCTGTATGACAAAAACTTCAAGTCTCTGAAGGAAGAAATCAAAGAAGATCTCGAGGATAGAAAGACTTCCCATGCTCATGGATTGGCAGGATTAATATAATAAAAGTGGTCATCTTGCTAAAAGCAATCTATAAATTCAATGCAATCCCCATTAAAATTCCAATTCAATTCTTCATAGATTTAGAAAGAGCAATTTACAAATTCATTTAGAATAACAAAAAAACTCAGGATAGTGAAAACTATTCTCAACATAAAAGAACTTCTGGGGGAATTACCATCCCTAACCTCCAGCTGTATTACAGAGCAATAGTGATAAAACCTGTATGGTATTGGTACAGAGACAGGCAGGTAGATCAATGGAATAGAATTGAAGACCCACAAATGAACCCACACACCTATGGTCACTTGACCTTTGACAAAGGAGCTAAAACCATGCAGTGAAAAACGGACAGTATTTTCAACAAATGGTGCTGGTTCAACTGGAGGTCAGCATGTAGAAGAATGCAAATCTATCCATTCTTATCTCCTTGTACAAATCTTAAGTCTAAGTGGATTGAGGACCTCCACAAACAAAATATTCTGAAACTAATAGAAGCGAAAGTGAGGAAGAGCCTCGAACACATAAGCACAGGGGAAAATTTCTTGAACAGAACACCAATAGCTTATTCTCTAAGATCTAGGATTGACAAATGGGACTTATAAAATGGAAAGCTTCTGTAAGGCAAAGGACACTGTCAATAGGACAAAACGGCAACCAACAGATTAGGAAAAGATCTTTAACAATCCTACATCTGATAGAGAGCTAATATCCAATATATAAAAGAACTCAAGAAGTTAGACTCCAGAGAATTAAATAACCTTGTTTAAAAATAGGGTACAGAGCTAAACAAAGAATTCTCAACTGAGGAATATTGATTGGCCATCAAGCACCTAAAGAAATGTTCAACATCCTTAGTCACCAGGGAAATGCAAATCAAAACAACCCTGAGATTCCACCTCACACCAGTCAAAATGGCTAAGATCAAAAACTCAGGTGACTACAGATGCTGGCCAGGATGTGCAGAAAGAGGAACACATGCTGGTGGGTACAACCACTCTGAAAAGCTTATTTATAATAGCCAGTAGCTAGAAAGAACTCAGATGTCCTTCAGTGGAGGAATGGATACAGAAATGTGGTACATTTACACAATGGAACACTACTCTGCTATAAAAAAAAATGAATTCATGAAATTCTTTGGCAAATGGATGGAACTAGAAAATATCACCCTGAGTGAGGTAACTCAATCACAAAAGAACAGACATGGCATGCATTAGCTGATAAGTGGATATTAGCCCAAAATCTTGGAATACCCAAGATGCAATTTACAGACCACATGAAGCTCAAGAAGAAGAAAGAAAGACCGAAGTCTGGATGCTTTAGTATTTCTTAGAAGGGAGAACAAAATACTCACAGGAGGAAATATGGAGACAAAGTTTGGAGCAGAGACTGAAGGCAAGGTCATCCAGGGACTGCCACACATGAAGATTCATCCCACATACAGTCACCAAACCCAGACACTATTGGGGATGCCAAGTGATGTATGCTGACAGGAGTCTGATAGAGCTGTCTCCTGAGAGGCTCTGCCAGAGCCTGACAAATGCAGAGGTGGATGCTTGCAGCCAACCGTTGGACTGAGAACGGGGTCCCCAATGGAGGAATTGGAGAAAAGACTGAGGTAGCTGAGGGGGTTTGCAACCCCATAGGAAGAACAACAATATTAACCAACCAGACCCCCCAGAGCTCCCAAGGACTAAAACCACCAACCAAAGAGTACACATGAAGCAACCCATGGCTCCAGCCACATATGTAGTAGAGGATGACTTAGTTGGGTATCAATGGTAGGAGAGGCCCTTGGTCCTGTGAAGGCTAGATGCCCCAGAGTAGGGGAATGTCAGGGTGGGGAAGTGAGAGGGAGTGTGTGGGTAGGTGGGGGAACACCCTCATGGAGGCAGGGGGTAGGGGGATGGGATAAGGGTTTCTGGAGGAGAAACTGGGAAAGGGGATAACATTTGAAATGTAAAGAAAATATCCAAATTAGAAAACGGAAAGAAAAAAAAAAAGAATCCTCAAGATTTGGCTGTGGGTTTCTGCATCTGTTTCAGTCAGCTGCTGAGTAGAGCCTCTCAGAGGGCAGTTATGTTAGGCTCCTGTCTGAAAACACAACAGGGTATTATTAATAGTGTCAGAGATTGGCGCTTGCTCATGGGATGGGTCTGAAGTTGAGATGGTTATTGGCTGGCCATTCCTTCAGTCTCTGTTCCCTCTTTGTGCCTGCATTGCTTTTAGACAGGACAAATTTTGGGTCGAAAGTTTTGTGTGTGGGTTCGTGTCTTTATTCTTCCTCTTGGCATCCTACCTGGCTATAGAAGGTGGCGTCTTCTGGTTTCATGTCCCACTGTTAGATATTTTTGCTGTGGTCACCCATATTGACTCCTGAGAGCCTCCCCATCCCAGGATTCTCAAGCTCCCTAGAGTTTCCTCCATCCCCCAGTCCCCAGTAGCTGTAGATTTCCATTCATTCTCTGGATCCTCTCTCCTGTCTCTCCCCATACCTGATCCTCACCGCACCATTCTCCTCCCCATACCCTCTCCCACCTCGTTCCCTTCTTCCCTCTGCCCCCTATGACTATTTTATTCCCCCTTCTAAGTGAGGTTCAAGCATCCTCACTTGGGCCTTTCTTCTTGTTTTGGGGGGCAGGGGTGTCTGGGGTGTCATGAGTATCATGGGTATCCTGTACTTTATGAATAATGTCCACTTATCAGTGAATATATACCATGCATGTCCTTTTGGGTCTGGGTTACCTCACTCAGGATATTTTCTCTTTCCACCCATTTGCCTGCAAGATCCACAATGTCCTTGTTTTTGATAGTTGATTATCATTCCATTATGTAAATGAACCACATTCTTTTATCCACCGGTTGAGGAACATCTAGGTGGGTTGTTCAGTTTACGGCTATGACTAATAAAGCTACTATGATCATGTGACCTTGTGGTTGGGTGGATTATCTTTTGGGCCTACACCCAGGAGCCATATATATGGGTCTTTAGGTAGAACTATTTCCAATTTTTTGAGAAACTGCCAGATTGTTTTCCAGAGTAGTTGTACAAGTTTGCAATCCCACCAGCAATAGAGGAGGAATGTTCCCCTCTCTCCACCTCCTCGCCAGCACGTGCTATTGCTTGAGTTGCTGATCTTAGCTATTCTAATTGGTATAAAGTGGAATCTCAGAGCCATTTTTTATTTGCATTTCTCTGGTGTTCAAGGATGTTAAAGAGTCAGTGCTTCCTTGCCATTCAAGGTTCCTCGGTTGAGAGTTCTCTGTTAAGCTCTGTGCCCCATTTTTATTGCCTTATTTGGTTTGTTGGAGTCTAACTTCCTGTGTCCTCTGTGTAATGAAGAGAGTAAGAGAATTTCTGTGGACCTGAAACAAGGACAGAGCATTACTCAGGTCCAGATCAATTCAAAAGACTAACCCTTGTTTTTTCAGAGACCTTCAATAGCATTGTCTTAGTTACTTTTGTTGGGACAAGATACCCTGCAAGAAGCAACATTGAGGAGGAAGAGTTTATTTGGACTTCTCGGGCCCATTCTGGCAGGCGAAGCATGACATCAGGAGTGACAGGCTACTGGTTATGTTGCATTCACAACCAGGAAGCAGAAAGTGAACAGGATGTCAAGTGGGGCTATAAAAGTTCAAGGCCCGCCCCCAGGAATCCTTTCTCTAGGGTCTCCATCTCCTTACCTAAAAGTTCCATAATCTCCCTCATGGCACCACTAGCTGGAGATGAAGAATTAAAACCCAGGAGCCCGTGAGGAACATTTCACATTCAGGTCACCACAACCACAGACCTGTCAGCAACCATTTCCCCTTGTTCTAGCCATGTAGTGGGTTTACATCCTGTCCCATCATTCAGCAGGTTTGCATCCTGTCCTATCATGCAATGGGTTTATATCCTGTCCCATCACACATGCTCTTCCCTCTACTTGCCCATTTTTAGTGGGTCATCAAAACCACTTTCATAGTCTCTTCTCAAGATATAGAGTCTGTACAAAAGTGGTAATATGCACGTGGTTCCTCAGGACCACTGGTGAGACTTATCTCTAAGGAAATAAGAAAAGCAGAATGTGATAGAAATGGAGTGACACCCATTGAGGACATCTGTCAATCTTCAAGTCTTCTCTAGAGTGAAAGCTCTCAAAGCATTGCTTCAAGCCAGGTGAGGGGCTGAGCTTCACACAACTTCTTCAGCCAGATCCTAAGCTAGGAGGGCCGAGGTCATGCAGGCACTTCAGCAGAGAGTAATAGCCAAAATGCATTAGGAGCTATCCCTCCCAGCAAGCTGGAGCCAGGGATTTGAACTCTGAAAAGAAAGCTGGGGATACTACCCTAGTACTTACTACAGTCAAAAGAGGACCTTTTTTACCCACCTACCTACCTACAGACTGTGCAGTTCAAGGACTTGGGATGGGAGGAATGGCAAGGGTTTCAGAGTGACCAAGTGAGAGGGAAAATCTCCTAGCCTCAGTTTCCACAGAAAGCCAGACTCTCCCTGCGTTCCTGAGATTGCTGTTCTGTTCCATACCCTCTTCCACCATCCTGCCCATGTGTCAAGGGCTGTGCTGGAGTCTCACACACCCCTACACAGACTGCCTAGCCCAGTACCATCCAATGAGTACTGAACAACTAAATAAAATCAGTGGGTAAGTGATTCACTATGATCATTTACACGGTCAGCTTGACCTCTGAGGCCAGCTGTCAACACCAGGCAGAGACAAAATCCTCAAGGAAAACCTGACTTTGTTAAGTACAGAACCCTCCGTGTGCTTGAACCACCCCAAGATCGACATAGTCCCAGTGAGCCAGTACCCAAGGGACCCACCCAAAGGTTGCTACATTTGACCTATCCAGAAACCAACTGGAACCCTGCTTCTGTGGCAAGTGACAGGAAACTAAGAAGACACACAGGCCTTGTGGAGGTTGACAGGGAGGGTCCTGTTGAGTCCAGACCTCAGGTTTCTGTTCCTCCCAGCCCACAGCCTCCCCTGTGAGTCAGGATTCACAACAAATGCAAGAGGCAGATTACACAGGGGCTGCTCTGCAGGGAAACCAGGACCTCATCTGTTCCCCTTTCTCTCCTGGCCCACGGTTAAGAAAGGATTGTTTCCTTCCCCTCAAGCCACTAGATCTTTTAGTGAGGAGGCAGGCCTGGCAAGTCAGGGTGGGCCAGGAGGTAAGCTACCTGATCAGGTCACTGTGGGTGGAGCAATATATGAATTATAACTTCGTGTCGTCACTTCCAAAAGGAAGCTGGCCTCTTCAGGAGCTTTGCCAGGAGCTCCTGGCCATGTCCAGGCTGTTTGTGTCCCCATGTCCACCTGAGCATGACCACCTCATTGTGCCTCCCCAAACCTGTGACTGAAAAGGATGGTGAAAGGCAGTGAGGGCCCCGAACTCTACACCACAAAGCTCAAACTCAATAAACCAAACAGACAGGGAGAGGAAAAGGGAGGCTAGCATTTTACTTAGAAATTAAATGCAAATTATTATAAAGAATGATCATCAGGGTATTTGAAAAGCAATTTATAGGTTGCTACTAAAAGCCCCTAGCCCAAGGGACTTCATGCCCTACTAACAGGCTAGAAGAGCCCAGATGAAAAGAAATATCCATCTAGGAACAAACATGTCAGGCTGAGACCTGCCCCAGAAGGCGTGTGCACACATCTACCCACCCCCACCCACCCCCACACAAACATAATCACAAACACATATATACTAAATACCATACATCACACACATACACACCTCATATATAAGCATAAAGACACACACATACACATAAAAATATATACCATATATATACAGATATATACACCCAAACAGACATGCACACACATTCACACAGCTCAGAGCCCAGGAACACAGATCCACTGGGATGAGACTGAGCACTACTGAAGGGTAAAGCTCTTGTTTCCTGTTCCATGAGACAAGCAAACTCAGATAGGTTAGGATATGCATTTGGGAAAAGCGAAGACATACAGACAGACACAAGGGCAATTGGTTTTGTACGTCAAAATCTTTACAAACCCTCTTTTCGGAGCCCTGACTTGTTTACTTACTAATCATGTCACTTAGATGAGTTTCCTCAACCCTCCAGAACCTCCGTCTGCATCTGTAGTGTAGATAACAGCAGACCTTCCTGCCTCATGGCTTTGGGAAGAAGGCAAGCAGAGGTCATCCTCGCACCCCCTGCCTTGTCTCAGTGGCTCAGTTGGTTGCTCCAATTCCCTGCATAATGGAGCTCATGTTTAATTATGCCCACCCTCCAGCACTCCTCCTTTAACGGCACCAGGAAAGCCAGCATTCCTAAACCACAAAGCACAAGGGACATACCCTGCCTGGAGGTCAGGACCTAGGTTTCTGGCCTCTGGCCTGCCACGAGGTCAAAATATGAAAACTTTAAATGTCACTTGGAGGAGGGAGATGCAGCTGAATAGCACTGTTCTATCTCCAGATCCAGCCAAGCCAAGTGATTCTTCAGGTACAGGAGAGCCTGGGGTTGTTTCTCCTCCGCTGAGCTACAGTCCCTTGAGTTTACGGGTGTGTTTGACTTTTACCAGAGCTTACATTTCACCGCTGAGAGTGAGGGTCAATTAACACTGATTGATACATAGTAAGTGTCCACCTTCCTCAAGAGCTCTAGGAAGCCAAGCCACTCAATCAAAGCTTGCCTTTCCTCTCTGCTCCCTATCTTGGGCCTCTCTGTTCTTTGTTTCTGGAGTTATCGACCAGAATGACCACCCATATAAAGGGGCTGTAGTAAATTATTATTAAAAATCCTAGCCCGGGGTTTCTTTCCCACCTTAGACCATGTATGTTCTCAGATGAAAGACACACACACACACACACACACACACACACACACACACACACACACAAACAGCCTTATATTTTTAAATATGCCTTAGACAGTAGCACAATGGTTGGGCAGTTGCCCACCCTCCATGATGTTAGAATCTGCTTCCTATCGACAACCCCAAGCTCTCACTCACTATTTACTATGCTCCATCTGGGCTGCACTTGACTCCAACTGGGCAGCCCTCTGGGCCCATGGTCTCTTGGCCCCTATGCTGGCATCTTTACGAATTGCAATTAACTGGGGGCAGGATCACTCATTCCATGCAAAGCGGATGTCTATGGGGCACCAGTCTTAGAGGCTGCAAATTAGCATTAGAATAGGCCAACTCACTACAAGGGGCCCCAAGTGTGGAGGATCCCCTGACTGAGGGAACTGCACTGGGCCTTCCCATGAGTCAGGATTTAATAGAGTGAAGGACATTTTCTGGATGGTCCTAGAAGAGAAAATGAGAATAAACTTCAGAGTAAATGAGTCAAAAAGGCCAAGATGAACAACATCCAGTTAAAGCCATCTCACACCATTCCCACTGCAAGGACACACCCCCCAGAACCCCATCTGAATTGAGATGAGGAACGGTAGAGTGAGTCTCTGCTCATGCGGAGTATGAAAATTCAAGTTTTCTCCACATGAGATTCTGGTTTTTTTTCTTGTTTTTTGTTTTTCAATTCTTCCCTTGGGATGTCCAGAACCTGCTACACACCAAATGGGGGAGGATGGAGCCAAGTTCCGCAGTCCACATCTTCCCTTGAGGTGTCCAGGCCCCCATGCACACAGAGGGGACAAAGCAAAGTCCAGAGGGATGGGTCAGCAGGATTCCTGTTTGGCAGTGAATGGGGGAGAGGGGAGTCTCTGAAGATCTCAGCGTGACAGCTCTTAGGTGTCCCAGCTCTGTTTAAAAAACAGCTCCCTCAGACAATAGTTTCGAGCATACACTTCATTGCCATAAATCAAGAGCTATGTGTATGAACCCTGGAGAGTGGAAGTGGGTTCTTCTTAGGATAAAGTTTCATTGGCTGAGGTTTAAGGTTCTGAGGATACCTCATTTCCATGGAGAGGTGTTCCAGGAAGTTGAACCTGTAATTTCACCAATTATTATGTGACATTCCTCAGAAGAGGGGAGTTGGGCTTCCCAAATCAGGTACAGAAGAGGAAGCCCTGTTATGAAAAGCGAGTCCTCCATTTTGCATGGAGCGATCCAGACATGGCAGACTACCACCTTAGTAGTGAGGGGCAACACCACAGTCTTCCCATGTATTTTGCTGTTTTGTTTGGTTGACCCTGGGGGAAATGATTGCACCTCCTCTCGCCTTAGTTTCTCCAATCCATGAAATGAGTCTCAGTGAAGAAGCATCTCAGGTTTGTGACTGTTTTGAAATCCTGGGAAATTCCCAGTGACCGCTCATGTCTGCAGAATTATCTAGAAAGTTCATAAACATGGGTGAGTGTGTGCCCAGCATGTGAAAGAAGATTCAGAGTTGCCCTGGAGCCTGTCTTAGATAGAAGATGGGCTCAACCTGCTCAGCTCTAGAACACTCTAAAGACGGAGTCTTTGGAAGAGAGGCAAAAAGAGGAGAGCAGCAACTGGGGGGTGCAATGGAAATGGGAAACCCCCATGTGGGAATAAATGTGGCCATAAACTTGTAAAGACCAGGCCACAGCTCCATCTCAGCCTCAGAAGTAAAGACATGACCGTCAGGAGATTTGTGGCTATGATCAGCTTCGCACCCTGCCTCAGAGGCCAGGTGGAAATACAGAGGCAGTTTCCAAAGGTTCAGGTACCGTGAGAATGTCCAAGCCAATGGATAAGGAGTTCAGTATTCCTCCTGGTGTTCTATGTATGTTTCTGAACAGGAAGGAAGCTGGGTGGAGACCAAATTCAATTTTCATATGACTATAAAGGACTGCCAAGCCAACTCCAGTTTCATCAGCCTGTGTCAGAAGCCACCGAGGTACCAGGTCACAGTTGGCTAGCTCCCTGTTCAGTCCCATTTATTGAAGTTACAAGCAAATGAACTTGGACTCATAGTGCTCAGTGACTCATGTCAGAGTGTAAATTGAAAATCTACATTTGCCCTATGTGTAATCTAACTCCAGAAGAGTCCATAGGGCAAAATTCTTTGTGTTCAATGCTATTTGAGCATCCTAAAGGAAAATTACAAGATGGAGGTGGGTCACTAAGCACACCTTCTCAAAATTTAAACACAGCCCACTCTAAGAAAATGGAGTAGAAAAAGAGAGAGCAACTAAAAACGTTCTTAGGCATGATTTCTTCTTCTTCTTCTTCTTCTTCTTCTTCTTCTTCTTCTTCTTCTTCTTCTTTTTTTTTTCTCTCTCTCTCTCTCTGACTTTTTCTTTTATTGGATTTTTTTTATTTACATTTCAAATGTTATCCCCTTTCCCAGTTTCCCTTCCAGAAATGAGCTATCTCCCCCTGCTTCCATGAAGGTGCTCCCACCACTACCACCCACTCCCTGACATTCCCCTACACTGGGGCATTGAGCCTTGACAGGACAAATGACCTCTCCTCCCATTGATGCCTGACAAGGTCATCCTCTGCTACATATGTGGCTGGAGCCATACTCCTTGGGATGGAGGCACACGATTTTTAAAGTTATATATTGGTCAGGAATTATCCCTAAGCTGGTCATCTACCTCTCAGAATGTGGTTGTATGAATATCACTTTCTAAGGCACATGGTGCTGGCAGCTGTCTGTACCTACCAGTGCCTATGTATCCTTATCAGGGTAGCCATGAAGCCATGAGCACCAAGTGTCAGGTTAATGTGGAGCCTCCTCCATCAGACGTCAGTGTACTTGCCCTACAGGAGTAGCCCCACAACACGTAGGAAGATACATGTGTGTGGACAATCACAACTGGTAAATTCCACTCATAGCGGCTGCACAGAAGCCCTGGACACTGCAGTGATGGGAACATCAGCTGAGAAACAGGTCAGTGAGCTCCAGCTGTGCCAGTCTCGGGTTGCTTTACCTGAGTCTTCTTTTGCCTTTCCCTCCCGGGTTTCTTTTCCCACAACACTGAAAGTATGGACAAAGTGTAAGAGTCTCACACTTAGCCTCACAAGAGACTTCCAAAGAGACTAGTCACACAGGGAGTGAAGCCGTGGACACTTCTCCAGACTTCCCTATCTAAGAGGGAGCTGAAGTCTGTGCAAGAGACTATATGCATGCTAATTTCTCTTTCAAACATCTGTCTGAGGGCTACACTGGAAGCTTGTACTTAGGCCCACTGTGTTCTAGAAGACTATCGGTACTAAAGCATTCTGGGAAATGAAATGGCATACAGAGGCAGAAGCCTGGGAGTACATTACAGCAATAGGAATGGCATAGAGGGATGTGGGCTGGTGATGAGGGCCTTTCTTAGAAGTTGGGGACAGGAAAGGGGAGAAAAGAAAAGGGCAGAGAGGCAAGGGCCCAACTTCAGGAGGCTTGTTCTCCCTTGGGCTAAGTGACCCCCTGGGAGCCAGAGCAAGGGACTTTGATGGGAGATTGTCACCCAGTAAGGATATGTTGGAAAAGTTGTTGGAGATAGGACTTCAGAAATAGCATCTTCAGAACCAAACTGGGCCCTGATCCCTGACTCTCCTGACTAGGGTGAACTCTCTCTCTATCTCTCTGTCTCTGTCTCTCTCTGTCTGTCTCTGTCTTTCTTTCTATTTCTCTGTCTCCCTGTCTCTCTGTCTCTGTCTCTGTCTCTGTCTGTCTCTCTGTCCCTCTCTCTTTCCCTCCCTATGTTCCTCTACCTATCTCCCTCACCTACATTCTCTCTTTTCTAGCGGAGCACCTTCCTTGGCCCCTGCCCCTCATACTCACTAGGCCTGGCTCTTCTGAATGCCTCTCTCACCTTGGCTGTAGCTCTTATCTCGTTGTACAGATTTCCATCTGTTTGCAATGAGGGTTCTCTGAAGCTGAGCATGAATCTAATTGGTGTCTAAGTTTTCAGTAGAGTTCACAGCTGCTTCATACTAAAAGCTTAATGAGGAGCTAGGCGTGGTGATGTACACGCACAACCCAGTTCCTAGGAGGCTGGGATGTCTGTCTAGTACTGTGAGGCTATAAGTCAAAAGCCAAAGTTTGACGAAAGAATGAATGAATGAGTGAGCAAGCGAGTGAATGAATGAATGATGAGTGATCTGCCAACCCTGACAAAGTGTAGATGATTCAGAAAAGTGTTCCTCTGCTAGACACCTGCTAAGAGCCAACTCTGCTGTTAGACTGAGAGTCTGGGGTCTCAAAGAATAGAAGAGCAGGAAATGGCTAAGCTTCACCCCTCTCAGAAGGCCCACCTCCCTTCCAAGCACTTGTTTAAGCTCATGCACCCCTAGTTCCGTGTCTCTCCTCTGTCCTCCATGCATATGACAGAACAGAAACACAGAGCAAATGCTAATGTGGGTCCCCCTGGCCACCGAGGGCTGTTGCTAGGTTTCAGTTGATAAAATATCAGATTCCCCTCAAGAAAAGGTAGGGAGGCCCACAGGGTCTGATAACTTAGGGAAAGCAGGAGCGCTCCCTAAGGTGAGGTCTGGACAGAACCAGACTAGCTCGCACAGCTGTGACCTCACACAGAAGGGACAGGGACAGAACAGCTGCACAAGTGGACAAAAGGGAGAAGAAGATCCCCAGAGCAACAGCCTGCTGGATGGGGAGGCTGACGTACAACTGATGTGGAGCCCCAGTATGGCTCCAGGGACATCTTTCCCGAGCCACCTTGTCTCCTAGGTGTTGAGTCAGGTTTATGACGACGCAATGAAGAGCAATCTAACGTGACTCCTGAGTCCCCCTCACGTTCCTCCATCACTCTGAGGACCAAGAGCACAAGGCGCTTGCGCATTTTACTCTATCAACAGGCATGGATTTTAAAATGAATTCCTGAGCTCAAACTCTCACTGCATTAGCACTGAGACTTTGGGCCAATTCTTTAACTTTTCTGTACCTCAGCTCCCCATACGAAACTGGGATATTCACAGTATTTCCCCAGCAGAAGTTTCCCTTGGGCTTAGATGAGGTAAGACATTAAAAAAACACAAAATAGTCTCTGGCGGTCAGTCAGTACTACGTGTACCATACTCATTATTTGTATGTTAATATAGGTCACAGGGAAAGGTTACATGGCATTTCATTAAGCAAATGACAGAGGAGAACAGTTATCCAGCTAGCAACCATCTAGTGAACAAAAGTAGGGAACACTTCCTTGTGTTCAGTAGTAGCAGGTATGTATGTATACAGGTGTGGCTGCACTCACACCACGTCTTTATGTTGAAATGGTGACAGTCATTTGCAAGTATTAGATAGCTTACCTGCAGCGCTCCAATACGTGAGAACAGACAAGCAAAGGAGCCTGTGTTTGGGAAGCACATAAGACATGGATCTCACTCTCAGACCCGCCAGCCAGTCCCTGAGTATGACATGGGGATATAACTCAACATCTCAGGACATCTGTTTCCTTATGAGAAATGCCAGGGCTTTCAAACAGAAAGGATTCGGAGAAGGACAAGTCTCAGTTTATGGACACACGTTGACCTATGCTGAGTTACTTCCTGCAGTCGCAGAAAATCCTTGACAATCAGTCAGGCAGGTTTTGTGGCTCATCTATTCAGGTGAGGAAGGATCAGAAGTCATTGGCCCAAGTTTTCAGGGTATAGCAAAGTTAGTAGATATGTTTAGATCTCTTGGCCCTTGGGGTCTAGAAGACTGACCACAGCAAACCTGAGTGAGTGAACTTAAAGGAGGGCAAAGGGATTATTAAATTATACAACTAAGCAAGCGGGGAAGGGAGTCTTTCTACCCCTCTCTGCCAGTGTGCTGGCCACGTGTCCTCTGCGATAGACAGGGATCAGAGTGGTATGGGGTGGAGCTTTGTATGATGTTCAGCCTTGTCTGGGTGGGGGTTGGAGGAGTGGGTTGGAGGAAGTTGCACTCTGGTGGCTTTGTGCAATAATTTCCAAGGCTAACAGGATGCTTCTCTCTTCAAACAAATCTGATGTCCTTGTACCCTGTGGCCCTTGGAGCAGATCAGTTACAAAGACAAAGACAACTTTGCCAAGATGATCAGTCACATGACTCCCTTTGCAATCGACCTTTGGAAGTCTTTGATGTGCTAGCCACTGTCCCCCCGCCTCCCTTCCGAGGGCACGTTTTTCTGGACTCAGTTATCAAGTCCATTTTGAAGCAGTATCTTTTGAAAGAGGTTTCTTTGGAAAAATAGTCATTTCGAAGAATATTTCCAGTCAGCATTTCAACAAACAGCTGTATGGACACTGACGTGTCTTATCACTTCAGCCATCAGGCTGCCTGGCCCTGATAGCTAGAAAAAAAATCCAGGATTATCATGATCTTCAAAAGTCTGCTTAGACACAGAGGGACAGTGTGGTAGGTCAGTGTAGGATAGCACAGTCATTTCTATCTGCCTGTTCCCTTATCCCTTCATTATTCCTTATTCCTTCAGAAAGACACACTGAGCTCCATACTGTACTCCATTCTAGAGAGGAATAAGACAAGTCCACCCCAGAGAGGTTTGCGAAATGCAGGAAAGAGCAATATAGTTAACACCCTTAGGTCAAGCATCTTCGAAAAAGGATATTCTGAATCTATGTGGAGGCTCCAAAGGAGAGATGAGCCATCAGTGGAGCCGAAAGATTCCAAGATGGACACTTGAAGGCTCAATGGGTCTCTTCTATGTCCCCTTTCCCCAGAAGGTGGTGGCCAGAGGTGTGCCAAAAAGAAAACACCATCCTGATGCCCTTCATGTTACATTCCCACTTACTACAGAAAACTTCAGACTACTGATAAACACCAACGTGACCTGGCTGAGGAGAGACAGGTGGTAGCCACCAGCCTGTAGCACGTCACCTATAACTATGAGGGACATAGTGCCTTCAGGACAACAGATAGAGTAAAACAATAATTGGGAAGCAAAGGATTTGATTACTGTATCTGCTGTCTCTAGAATCCGAAATCCGTGAAAGTTTTTCAATTGATTTTAAAACTGTGACGATGTTTACTAACCTGCCCCTCAGAGTCCTCAGAGGCCACCATCCCCTCATGGGCTGGCAGCAGCCAGCTTGCTTGCTGTGTTTCCATCACTTGTTCCCACAGTGCTAGTTCAAACTGCCACCCATCCCTTACTGAAATCATCCCCCATTCTTCTAAGTTCCCTGCTATGAAAGTAAAGGCCTCTGCTTCTATTCGTCCTACGTTCTAATCCCTTCTCTGCAGTATAGTAGAAGTTACCCTTAGCAAATCCTCATATGACCCATTTTCAGGCCCTCTGGGCTATGCATGGACCCTCTGTCTCTTCAGCTAAGTCCTTACCACCCATCATCCCCCACACAACCTTCCTAGGATACCTTAGGGCTCCTTTGGCCCAGGTACCTCTGGTTCTTTGGGATTTACCAACTCAGCCCTCCTTTATATATGCACTTACACTTGGCTTCCTTAGGGAGATTTTCCCAGTCACCAGAGAAGAGACTCCCTTTTCTTGTGCCCTCCCAATCAGATCCTACGCATGAGACTTGGAAGTTGCTATAATAGGATTGTGGTTACCTGTTCTGGCAGTTCCACACTGAGCATGAAACTTGATTCAGACTACATGAGGGTGACCCTGGCTCTGTCACCTGCTAACTGTGTCTCCTAGAACCAACTGTGCCTCTTTTCTCTGTGAAGGACAGAGCGGTAGAATTAACTTGCAGGTGGTTATGTGACCCTTGAACAACTTCACATGCAATGAGTGCTTAGACAAGTCTCAGGCCCAGAGCAACAACGAAATAACTGAGTTAATACCAGCTCCAAGCCTGCGCTTGCTCTTATATGGATAAGACTGTCTGTTCTGCGTTTTCATGCTCCTGTCTACAAAAGTGTAGCAGGTGCTGGGCTGCAGTAGGGGCTCAATATCCCTTCTGGAGTAAGACATCCAAAGGCTAAACAGATTTGTAAAAGGCAAAGCTCTAGGCCCTTTCTGCTGCCGGCATATTGATGAAGTAGCCGATTAGAGAAGGCCCTGACTGGCAGGGCCCAGGGCTTAAGGTGATGGGAGCAGGTGTTCAGGAGCTAGCACAGCATCAAGAAACCTCCCAGAGGGTCCATAGGCAGGATCTAGCTTTCTGCAACACCTATTTCCAGTCTATCACCCTGTATCAGTCAGCTCAGGCTGCTGTAACAAGAATGCTACCTGCTGGATGGCTTAAGTCCCTAGGATTTCGTTCTCTTGGCTCTAAAAGTAGAGAGCTCAGAATCTAGATTGAATGAAGTGAGTTTCTAGAGATAGCATGCCTTCTGGCTTGTAGAGCATCACCTGCTTCCTGGGTCCTCAGACAGCCTTGCCTTGGTAAGTGGGTATAGAGAGAGAACCCTAGTACCTTTTCTGAGGATTAAAGCTCTGCCTGGGGCCTCATTGATTCCTTAGAGATAACACTTCCAATACAGCCTCCAAGAGGGATTAGGGCTTTACCATAGAAACTCAGAGGGAACCCAAGCACTCAGCCTGTGGCCCCCCCTTGCTCTAGGTGCCCTGTCTCTTCATACAGGAAGAGTAGTGCCATCCTTACCACTACTCCTTGGCATGGAGAGTGGCACAGGGAAAGCTAACTCAGCCTTCTGCTCCCAGCCTAGCTGCTAATGGCCACTTTTGTGTGTCCACCACGTCTGCCACCTGAGAATTTGCTTCTAATCAGGGGGCCTTATTAGCTGCTGACTGCTGAGCAGAGAAAGCGTGATGAGGCCTTTCAGGAGCTGGCCTTAGCGCTCAAGTCTCCTCTCTGGGGTTTGTTTGGGCCACTGCACACTCTGAATTTTCTATCTAGCTTCATTTCTGTCAGGTAATTATTTACAAATTAGATTCCCAGGGAATACATGAGCCGAAGATGCAAGCTTTACATATGTAAATAATAACAAATGGGTTTCCAGTAAACAGCACACGATTCTCCAAATGCCCACTGGCATTAGCAAACTCAGGGACCAGCCACAGTCACATCCCTCCAACTCGGGGCATGCAACTAGCTCCAGGTCACTGTGCCTCCAGGTCAGACTTAGAGGATGGGGGAGGGAAGGTCATGGGGGGAACTCGTGCTATAAAAATGGTTCTCAGATGCTCATTAAACCCAAAGGCTCATGAAGCAAGGTGTTTTTCCGAGTGTTTTCTCAAATCAAAATCCTTGTATGCTCAGTGAAAATGGAGCTTACCTGCAGTTTTATTAAAGCTGCTTGATTTAGAACATCTACTCTCCTCTGTAGGAATGGCTTTGTGTTTGGACATGAGCAGCAAGGTGTCACCAAATGGCCACTTTCCTTTGAAGGGTTTTGGTATCTGTGCCCAGCTGAAAGATTACACTTGCAAGCCTCTCTCCCTAGAGGACTGCCCCATGGACTTGTAGCCGTGGAGGTCACTCAAACGCAGCCCACAGGAGGTAGCAAAGGGGCTTCTGGGAAAAACACAACGTAAGCACAGGGGAAGAGAACTGAACCCTTCCCCTCTTCCCCTTTCTTGCTCTCTGAAATTGGTGTGATGTCAGAGCACCCATACATAGTTTGACCAGGAGCTGACCTCATGGTTTAGGCTCGGATCCTGAGGCTGTGCCACCGGAGGAGAGTTGGTGAGTGTGGAGGGGCCGGCCCAGACCACACCAGCAGCAAACATGGCTCCTTCCCAGTCTGCCAGTGCTTGTTCCCGGTCTCTAAGGCTGGCATGCACTTGGGGTCCAGACTTTATTTACAGGCAGCATTTTGCTAGTCCCTTTCATTCACTTGCTAATTATTTGAAACAAAGACTTTCAAGAGGTAACCCTTTGGTGTAGCATTCCCAAGGTAGTTTATATCGTAAATCAGCCTTGCTGTCCTTAAATTCCAAGGGATCATGTCCTGATGGGGCGTGGCCTGCTGGAATTTATGAGTGGTAGAGTCAGGTGTGTAGTTTAGCCTTTCCTGTTTTTTTGGAATATACTGGGCATTCTGAAGAGATGTGACTGCAAGTGTATACAAACTTGTGTGCATTTGTGTATGTGTGTGTGTGTGGGCATGCATGCAAGCATAAGCACATATGCAAGTATGGACGCATCTGTGCATGTGTATCCTGTGTGGGTGTGTGCATATGCTCCCATGTGAGCACACGTGCATCATATATACAAGTGTTCATATATGCATGTGTCTGCCTGTGTCCATGAGCTTCTCGGGATCCCAGGGTGTTGAAGAGGAATAGACAGTTCAGAGGACATACGTAAAGCTCTGTAGACAAGTGCAACCAAATTAACATTTCCTATTCAAAGCCCACAGTTCTTAACATTCACATCTCAGGGACTAACTTGTCTCTGCATTTGAGGGCTGTTAAAAACTCTCACTAACAAAGTAAATATATATATATATATATATATATATATATATAGTATAATGACTCAAGTCCATATAATTTTATTATTTCCAATAAAAGCAAAATAAATTCTAAGTACATAACTAAATGTGATTGGGTTTTTAATGTCTGTGTAAGATGTAGCACATAATTAGACTCCGGATCCCTGCACTCATCTTTCTACCATGGCCCCAGTTTCAGGGTGAGGAGGAAGACACGATCATCGTGGTATGACAATCTATTCAGGATGAGAACATCCTCTCAGGAGAAGGAATGCCACTCTTTATGTTATTCTGACATTTCTTACACGCTCATCTCACACAGTCATAGATGATAGTCACACTCTTTGGAAGGAAATAAAAGTCAATGTTCTGTGCCTAGAAAGCCCACTGACATGTGTACGCAGCACAAACCTGGCAGTCAGAGACCTCATGTGCTTTTCACTTGAACTTCACTTTTTCAGGAGTGTGTCAGTGGCCTCTGCCTAGGAGTCTGGGACCTGGCTTCTTTTGTCCAAAAAAAAAAAAAAAAAACTAACCAAAAAAATGACAATAATTAAACCAGGCAGCAGCTGCCCCAAGCAATATGACAACCTCTCTGCTCCCTGGAATTTGCTGGAATCACCCTGCCTGTGCTCATCCTGTTCGAATTAGCTGTTCCCTCCCCATGTCGCAGCGATCTGGGCGAGTTCCCATCTATTAGCTGAATTATTCAGATGTTTCCCCACAATGGCACAGCAGTCACATAACTGGCTTCTAAATCATCAGTGAATTACATTATTGACAGTCTGAGCAGATTAATTAAGAAATCTGTCGCAATGACACGATGAGAGCTGGCTCCTTTTCAAGACAGATCCACACTGTCTTCAAGACAGGCACACCTGATGAGATTCCAGAAGAGAGAAGAGAAAGAGTGGCCGCAACACCATGGCTGGGGACACTTCCTACTGGGTTTGGCAGGAAGGGCTGAGGCAGAAAGTCCCCCACCTACACCCAGGCTGCTGCCTGGCTGGGAGGATTCAAGTTGAGAGTTAGGCACGGTATTCTTTGAGCAGGGAAGTCCCTTTCAGCATGAGCTTTACATTGTGAATGTTATGGTAGTGACATCCCAAGACTGTCTTAACCCTGTTGGAAGAGGCTGCTTGCCCACTGGGCTTCTGAATATCTGATTATCTTGAGGGTCTTCCAGAGAGCAAGGCTAGCCTACGACAAACCTTCCTGGTGCCCATCAAAGAGAAAGCAATTTCTATATTCATCTATTTTTTCCCCCACATAATGAGAGCTTTATTGGTTTTTCCAGAGTCTTGCAACCAAACCCAACATAAACACTAATGAGCAAGTAAATAAACGTTAAAATCGGAATAGCATTCTGTTCAGGCTGATTTAACTAACTTAATTTGAGAAATGGCTTGATAGTCTGCTAGACTGGTCAGCAATCATTTTGCAGACTGACAGGGGATCCTGCATATATTCTAAGATCTAAAATCTTAAAATGAAATAATTGTACCCAGCCCTTTTGTGACCTGGTGGCCTTGGACCTGTCACCCTGGGCCCAACAACATAAGCAACAACAAAGAGTAAAGACAGGAAGGGCTAAAGAGAGGTCAGGTACATTTCGAGAAATTACACAGTTCCCAGCAGCTCTGGCAGCTGGCTCGCGTGCCAAGCATGGGCTTTAGGCTCAAGCTAAGGCACTCCCAAAAATACGGTGAGGCAGAGCTCCCGAGTAGGGCATTCAGGGAATCAGAGTGGGTTGGTCAAAGCAAAGGCAATAGGAAAAGATGTTCTGGAAGCATCCTTTGAGATGGGGAAGGACCACAGAGATGGCTGTGTGCCCAGAAGCAGCAAGTGTCCAAACTAAGCCATGTCAGTGGAACCAGAGGAGAGGGGGTGGTTGCAGTGGTAACTCTAGCAATGAAATGGTAATAATTGATGCTGACTGGACCTATCTGTGGGCCTGGCATTGCTCTGGATACTCTGTATGTGTTTGTCCACCCAGGGTGCCCATTATTACATGTAGTTGATGAAAGTGAGGCCCACAGGGCTTGGGCTTTCTGATTGGACTTCGAGAGCCTCCAGGAAGAGGGAAGTCATCCCTGCACAGCCTGAGATGACCGTAGATCTACCGCCTTGTAAGGGCTGTGCTTCTGATCATCTGAAGATGACAATAGCAGCTCCTCCCAGTAGGAGTCACAAAGCCACTTTCTCCCGCCCACCTGCATCGTGCTTAGAACTGGGAGGCATCTCATGACTGCTGTTATTCACTAGCCCATCTCGCACATCTGATGGAGCAGGACCAAACTTTGTACCAACAACACCATGAACAAATAACCTTCAGGGGGCTGTCTCCTCAGGTCAGAGATGAGCCTGTCTGATCCACATGATATGAGTGAGGATGACGACAAGGGACAAAATCACATGTCATAGGAGACTTGCCTAGAAGGATGGAGTAGAGCAGAGATTGTCTTGTGGGACAAACTGACTCAAACTAGACCTGGACATGACTGGGAATGGAAAGCAAACCAACCTCAGGAGTGCCCTTACCCTGTAAAGGCCTCATGCACTGCCACTCTTTTCTGCACATTCTAGAGACCTCTGTAGTTCCAGTGACACAGATACCATGTGGCGGACACACCCAGGGTTCTAGAGCGAATTTCAGGTGTAGCCCTGGGCTTCAGGCAACCTTCCTCACTGCTCTAACTCCAGTCAGAGTGGCCTCTCAAGCCACTTTGCCATGCTGGAATTGTCTTGTGCTGGTGTTGAGTGAAACAGCACTGAAACGTCTTTTCAGGATTAGTATCTGATAGTTACCCACCCATACACACATGCATCCGTGTGCACACACTCTCACACTCACCTAATTCCCTGTACTCTGCTGAAAACATTCCAGGCAAGAAAGATGACTTTAACAGTGGTAATTTGATTTCTGGATGCTGCCCCTTCTAACGGCTCAGATCCCCAAGTCCTGATCAGATTGTATGACAGGGTATACCTACCCCCTCACCCAGATTTTGTTGCTAAAATGTTTCCTCCTTAATGAGTTGGAAGAATTTTTGTAAGGAGATGCTACTAAAATCTCACAGCCTATATGCAAAAAAACCAAACAAAAACAAAAACAAACAAAAAACAAACAAACAAACAAACAAACAAACAAAACAGGGAACAGAACGAAGATACTCTTTGGATGGTGAGATGTTCTAAGGTCTCCCAGGAGTGGGGAAGAGAGCCCAGCTCATCACACAGGAAGCCTAACTCCCATAAGCCCTCCCAAGTATACACACAGCCTTAAGGTTTTCTGTGGAGGAGACTGGCTCAATTCTTAAGGTACTGGGTTTCTGTTAGCTATCCTTGAAGATTATCTCGACCAACATGGGCGATGGTTCTTTGTCACTCAAACTGAGCTCCTCACTATGATGCACAAATTGGGTACTAAGAGAGTTTTACATACTTTAGAGCAAAGAATAAATCCTTAGGAATCCATCCACAATTAGAAGGAAACATTTTCTTCTCCCTAGAGATTTTTGTCGGCTGTCTCATTTAACCCATTTACAACTCAGAGACAAGCTTTGGCCATCTAAATCTATAAATGTGAGGACTAAGGTTCTGCAAGCTTACATGTTTCATTTGTCTGGAGAACCTGCAATTTTTTTGACCTTCTCACAGAGCAAACTCAGCAGTACCCCTAGATGACAACCCCTCACCCAGGACACTTTTAGCAAAGGAATCTTTGACCACCCCCCTCAGAACTACTAACTTAGAATCTCCAAGAGATTCATGGGATGAAAGGTTATAGAATATGCCTTTAAAAGAACCCTAGCCTACAAGTGAGCCAGGAGTAAACCAAGGCTCCAAGCATCTCCACTGAGATCTCACACAGACTTAAAAACGTGATAGCTTCACAGACCTCATGTTTTCATTACTTTGTCCTGATTAACATTATGCAGTTAGCTTCTCAAAGATATTTCTTGGTAAAACATAGCCACCACCACCCCTGTCCATGGTAGAATGGAGGCCAATTTTAGTGGTATTGTCCAGAAATATATGACTTTGTTTTCATTACTTCAAGATGAGACGTGAAGGTATCTTTGCATATCTAAACTCGTCAAAGACCAGATTGTTTTTCTGCAAATGAATCCCAGAAGGGAATTTCATCCTAGTGAGTGTTCGTATAGACAATCTCCACCGCAGTATGTGGGCGTTTGGATTTAGAGTCCATGGAGGATGCTTACTCACAGGTCATATAACCTTGGTACACCATACATACTTTATGAGTTGTGTCTATAAAATAGATACAACTGTGCTAACATACTCCATAAACTGTGCTGCCTGGTGACACTGTAGTCATGCTGGTTGTGTGGGTATGTCCTATGCTGTTCACACGATGACAAAACCGTCTCACTAATTCTCAGAATGCCTACCTATCACTAGGTGACACATGACCGTCTGTGGGACACACAGACAAATACAGAGGAAACACAATGTGATGCTAAAACTTGATTGGCAACTTGATTGAATCCAGAGACTCCTGAACACATAGAATACAGTCTAGACACATCTGTGACATCATTACAAGGTCACTGATGAGGAAGACTGCAACCAACAGGAAAAGACCCTCTCTTGATGTGAACAGCACCCCTTAATAAGCCAGGGACCCAGGAAAATCAAAAGTAAAGGGAGGAGGAAGGAAGGGAACACAGGGAAATATCACTCTTCCCAGATGATTGTATCTGTGGCTGATTCTGTCTCCCATGGACCTCAGACACCAACTTCTATAGACTTTCCATGAAAAAGCAATGATGTGGGAACACCCTACCCAGGCTTCCGGCCCTGGACAGGGGCTGCATTGTTGGTTGGTCTGGTTCTGTGACTTCTAATGTCTTGGCCTGAGCAATTTCTGGGTTCTTTAGTTCTCTAGTGTGTCAAAGCCACTGTGGGACTACCTGTCCCTATCATGTAAGTCAAGCAAATAATAATAATATGTGTGTGTGTGTGTGTGTGTGTGTGTGTGTGTGTGCGTGTGTGTGTGTGTGTGGTGTGTGTGTGTGTGCGTGGTTCTTTTCTTCTAGTCAACCCTGACTAATATAATTGGTGTGTAACTAATAATGACTGAATTCCAAAAATAGGCGAGTGATTACTCTCTTATTGTCTTCTTCGTTTTTCAGCTTTTCCATAACTACCATTCGCTAATTTGATAAACACAAACGTGGTCATTTGAATAAAGTGGTCATCAATACAAATGGCCGGCAGGAAGCCATAGCTTTTGGAAACCTGATGGTGGAAAAGCCATGTCACATGGACAGCAGGGCTCACCTCCACTTTCCCAGGGCTGGGGTTATACGATGCTATCCCACTTGGCTCTTTCTATAGGTTCTAGGGCTTTAGGGACCAAACTCAAATACTCATGATTGTATGGTGGTTGGAGTGAGAATGGCCCCTACAGACATATATATTTGAATATTTGGTCCCAGTTGCTGGAACACTTTGGGAAAGATTAGGAGGTATGCCCTTGTTGGAGGAGGGGTGTCACTGGGGTAGACTTTGAGATTTCAAAAGCTCGGGCCATTCCCAGTTATTTCTCCACCCTCACCCCCCGTGGCTTGTGCTGGTGGATCAGATATAAGCTCTCATCTACTTCTTTGTTTTAGAACATTCTTATTCTTATTGTTGATGTTATAATTACAGCATTTTACACGACCTTCCCTCCCTCCAAATCCTCCAATATATGTCTCTTTGATCTTTTTCAAATTCATGGCCTCTTTTTTTATTAGCTATTATTACATGCAAATATGTATATATACATATTCCTAAATATGACTTGATCAGTCTGTATAATTTCTCCAATGCCTGCCTGCCTGCCTCCATGCTTTCCACCATGATAGTCAAAGGCCTGCCCTCTGGAACTATAAACAAGCCCTAATTAAATGCTTTCTTTTATAAGTTTGCCTTGGTCATAGTGTCTCTTCACAGCAGGAGAAAACTCACTAAGACATGTGGCAAACATTTCACCAAGTGACCTATCTTCTCAGCCCCCTCTGTTCCTATTTAATATAAAGTAATAGACTCTACTCAGACCGGGAGATCCTTCAACAGGAACACTGTATGCTAAAAAGCATGTAGTCCTCGGGAACCTGTCTTTGGTTTTTATCATCTCAGTCTATCTGACTGAAACACGTTTTCCCTCACCAAGCTTAATCTGTTCAGAAAAGCTAATGCATAACCATGTCAAATGATCACAATTCTTTATATCAATTATTATTACTCCATAAAGCTGCTGTAAAATGCTTTCTAACTCCACGCTACAAATTACAGCAAAACATTGTCAGAGCCCCTTAATTTACAATAAAAAAAAAAATGCGGTTCCAGACATGAAGTCTTCCCACTTCCGTTGATTCTGTAACTGGAAAACAAGAGCTTCATTATTAAGTGGTATTGATGAGTCCCAGAGTGGTCATGTTTGTCAATTTCATTAACCTTTCAAATTAGGTATTCAAAATGTGTTAATGACACTATAACAGCCATTACATTATTCAATGTAATTTCGTGCATATTATGTATAGCTGGTAACATTAGATCTCTTGTCTTTACAGCTGTTAGAAAACATTATATTTTCCAAGCCCATCAGGGATGTGTGAATACCAAACAGCTAAATCCACAACTCAAATAATGGCCCCTGCCCAGCTCTGAGTCCAGATCAGGGAGTGACTACCACCCCCTGACAACAGGGTCTTGTTCCCTTTGAGGCGCTAGAAAGCAATAGAGAATCAAGAAAGAGCTTGAGAATCTATTTCATTAAATCCCCTTCAGACTAGCACTGAAATTCAATTATTGCTTAGCAAATATCCGTAACCCGTCCCCTTGGAACAGAGCGCATTTGCTTTCGGTGACTGTGGGATTGGACACTCACTCATCCTAGCCAATGAGAGGCAAGGAGACGATGGGGTTGAGTATTGTAACTGTGCTCTTGTAGTTGCTTTGTCCTTCTCTGTGACTGAGACTCCTCATTATAATTGTGAGCTGCCTCCTCTTTAAGGTAGGCTCCAGCACAAGACCTCCGAAGCGCAATCAAGTCCTACCCAGACCTGGATCCTAGCCCACTCACCTACTAGAAACAGCATAACTTCAGCTCCACGCCCATCACTGAGAAGCATGAATATTTATCACAAGCACGGAGAATTCCAAATGGCTTGTTATGCAGCATCACCAGGGCAATACAGACTGTTACAATGGCAGCATTAACTAACTAGTCTAGCTGATCACTGCTCCGCTGTTGAATCGCAAAAACCTTCTGAGGTTTAATTCTTGGCTACAAAAGTTTTGCCCCTTTCATTAAAATCACGGTATGAACACCAAATGGCCACGTGTATGTCTCTTAATGTTTTGTGTGCTACTCCAATCTTTTCATAATTCATTTGGCAAGTCAGTCGCTCATTCACATAAAAATACACTGCAGTTCTTTCCAGGTTCCAGACATTATGCTGATCAAAGAAGAAAAAAATGGTTCATGCAATAGACAAAGGGTATTACAGAGGATTTACAGTCTATAAAATAACTGTAATGCCTGTTGTATTCATATCTTTAATCTGGAAAACTGAACTCAGACTATGCTTGCTGAAGTATTAAGGTCATTAGCAACACCGGAAAATTTGATTTTAACCTCAGAATCTTTATTAGTCAACACGTAGCCCAACTACTAGAAGAGCCATGAGTCAATGCATGTAGCTTCACTTCTACTTAAAGGAAAATAGTTGGGATTTGGGATTATATCTTCTGAACTTAGCAAGAATACAAAATCCCTCGTCTCATCTCTTGCAAAGGGGAAAGGAAGAATGAACACCCCTTCTGTTTCTTCTAATTTGTTTTTAGTCTTCAGATTTATATATGAATTGATGCTAATTTCCCTACTTTGACAATTTTGTAATAACAGAGATTTAATATGAAGGCATTTGGGGGCTGGTTTCGTCAGTCAAAGCTAAAGTTAAGGACAGGGAGGGTGGCAAGCAGGAATCTACTCTTGCTTCCTGGAAGTCACAGTCATATGCAGAGCTCAGGCCAAGCAGCTGGGTCAGGTTAATTCACAAGTCTGGGAGTCTGGGTGGAGCAATCTGTCCAAGAAAACCAAAGTTTCTGGGGTACCTCAAGTTTCAGATTCCAGAGTAGCCAGTGTGACCAGGCTGTCCATACTCCTGACATTGTAGGAACAGAGTCAGTTATGTCCTACAGCCATTAGGCCATGGGAGTGATCTCTCCCTGATCTGCAGAAACTATTGGATTCCTCCACTAACCCCAACCTCCTTTCCTCCCCAAGACAGATTAGCATATGGGACAGTGTGAGCTACGTTCTCCCACCCCACTATGTGACATAGGTCACTCCTAGGAAAGAGAGCTGTGGATTACAAATGGGCAGGTGCCGGTACACAGCCTGCTCTTCCCCCTTTTGTACACATGGCTGAGGATGAATATCTAAGAACAACAGTTCCAGCCCAGCTTCCCCACCTCAGTCTACTCACCTATGAAATGGGTAAGTATACTGTTCAGCCCTATACTAATCTGTCTTGAGGATTGAAGGAGGCTGGGGTTAGTGGAGGAGTCCAACAGCCCTGTAGAAAATGAGGTAGAGCCATGGTCTCAAAGTTTCTCCCCTGCTTCACACTTGAGGAAAACAGATCAGGCCTTTGAAGGCTCTTCCTGCTCTATTCTAAAGGGATACTCCTTAAGACCATTCAGTAATACCAGCAAAGAAAGAAAGAAAGAGAGAGAAAGAAAGAAACAGAAGGAAAGAAACAAAGAAGGAAACAAAGAAAGGAAGGAAGGAAGAGAAGAGAAGAGAAGAGAAGAGAAGAGAAGAGAAGAGAAGAGAAGAGAAGAGAATTGAAGAGAAAAGTTCTCTAAACATCACATCTCCTTATGGGTTACAACATGTCTGCCCCTATCCCTGTGAACCTGCCCTACGAAGCAAGTAAAACTCCGTTAATGGGGCAGGACACACACCTTCCCAAGAACTTTAGCTTCATTTAGACCACATCTCCAGAATTCCTGGTGCAGATGTTACCAAACCATGACCTGAGTCTATTTCTTGGGATACCCCAACTTCAATAAGGAGCCCCAATGGAGTCTAGGTATAGAAGCTAGGGTATCCACATTAAGGACCAGACCCTGGAAGTCAGACCCAGAGAAGGATAAGAAGTAGTTGAGTACTGGATACCCTACTCCCCTGTCTCATATCCTCAATGTCACATGCTGGCAGGATTTCTCAAGGAGTTTAAGCCACTGATCATCAAGGCCAAGAGAGGAAGAAAGCTGCCACTTCAATCAACATTTTGTGAGCACAGTATGTCATTTTTAATTATTAAGAGAAGGTAACTACTATAAGGGCCCCTATGAACTCTTTCCCTGGGGACTTGCAATGTGCAGGGACATGTCTCCTCTCTGCTCAATCTCTTCCCATGACTTTCTACCTTCAGATGCTATAGACTCTAGTAGAATCTCATGTCTGTGTGAAGGAGGAAATCACCATAGGTGACAACTCTCCCAGGCTCTGAACATTTCCTTTCTCCCGTTGTGTATTTACATAGCACATTCACCTCATCCTGATAATGAAGAATGGGCTTCTAGAAGGCTAGTTTCACAGTAGATTGACTCTACCAGTCGTTTTCTCATTCATTATGCACAAAGACTTGTTGAGTATCTGACCTATGCTGACTGGGCTCTGGAAAGCCAGCAAGGAACCAACGCACCAAGAAGCCACAGAGCAGGCCAATGAATCCACCACTCCAGAACCAAGTGCCCAGAATCTGCACACACAGGCAACCTGACCTGCACACCTCCCGTAACAGGATAGTGATGCCCCAAAAATCCTGGGGGATTAAGATGCCTAAGTGACAGGCCAGGATTTCTACACAGACCAAAGCCCATCACTAGATCTGGGATGGTTAGTCGTCATGGAGATGAACCTCTGGGCATGACTCTACAGGAGTTTCTACACTGGGTTAATTAATATGAGGAAACCCAGCACCTGAAACCCAGGAATGACTAGGAGAAACAAGCACCAACATTCACATCTTTATGCATCCTGATGGCCAATGCAACATGACTAGCTGCCTCGTCTCTCTGCTACTCTGACTTCCCTGCTGGCATGGACTGTGCCCTCGAACTGTGAGCCAAAATCTACCTTTAAACTGAGATAAACATTTCCTGTATTTTGTGAGGTTTTGTTTTGTTTTGTTCTGGTTTTGGTTTGTTGGTTTGCTTTGCTTTGCTTCTTGTCAACATAGCAAAGAGAAAAACAGCAGAAAGTCCCTCCCGAGTCACAGACTGTATTAATTCTAGTATAACAACATTCAAGAGCTACTCTTGCCCCCAAGATATAACAGTCTCTTCCTCTGGCATCGTTTTAGGAACCCACACTAGATGAAAATGAAAACAGAGCCCTATGTGGAATCTCAGGCTTGGAGTCACAGCTGCTCTGAAGGTTCAAGCTTTGCTTAGATCACAGAGTGAGCTCAGAGCCAGCCTAGGCAACTTAGAAAGGTCCTGTCAGGAAATCCATAACTGCTTCTAAGAATCTATTTAAAAAGGCATGTGATGTCTAATGTTTCATATATATACACACACACACACACACAGATGGGGGGATTAGATCAGACTTACCCCACACAGGGGATTATGCTCATCCCAGAAGTCATAGGTCACTAAATATAAAAGGCCAGTTCCAGGTGATACCTGCCCTCCAGTTGTTGATCAAGATGCCTCAAAGGCCCCTAAAACAAATAGGCTATTAACACTGCTCTTGGCTACCCACCAGAACTTAAAGGTAAAATTTTATTGCTGAAGGTACCACATAACAGGTGATAAGACATATAGAAACCAAGTTGAAACTAAGTTGGTACTGAACTGGAAGCTTTCCTGATAGCTCTCTCAGCACCGGGAGGTCCTAGGGTGAGGGGAAGGTAATCAACAGACTTATCCAGCTATGATGCCTGTGAACTGCAATAATGACCAATATGACAAGATATGCTCATGCACACAATAGTGGCATGGATGAAATGGGTGGTAACCAGCCACCTTCTAATTAGATTTAAGGTCCACAAAGAAGGAAACACATGGCAGGTCTTGAAGATCTTACCAAGAACCCATGGATGAACCTACTACTGCTATTCTGCCAAATAGATATTACATCAAACTATTCTCTAAATTTATATCTCTGACCTGTAACAACACAGCTCTCAGGCCTCAGCAGAAGAGTCTCTCTGTACAGTAGATAGCGGTTAATGCAGACCCTCACAACTAATCAAACCGCAGAGAATAACGTACTTTGAAGTACTCAGCCACAAAGGACATCTATATCACACATCCCTCCCCAAGGCTCAGGATGTGAGAAGAAATACAGAAGAGGGGGTAGAAAGATGCTAAGAACCAGAGATCAGGGGGAGGGTGGGTACTGGAGCAAAACAATGCCTTCTGGGTATGGCAGGACCACTGCCCTCGTGAAGTCACAGCAACCATGTTTATCTGGACAAGATCAATCCAGTCAACATTCTAGCATGGAGTTCAAGGTGTTCACAATCCCTCACCTCACCTGGGGAACTATAGATGGTTGATGGCTTCTGAGATAGGAAGAATCAATTTTCTTTAAGGGTGTGGCGCCTAGTAAGTCAACCACACTTCAGTGGATGGCCCACACCCAGAACTATATGGCTAGCACAATCAGTGTCAACAGGTTACGAAATGTAATGTTTTCAAATGAAGTAAAAAAAAAAAAAAAAAAGAGGGCTCAGTAGAAGAACACTTGCTTTAAGAGTACAGGGTCCCAACAATTACCAGCACCATGAAACAGGAGAGAGAGAGAGAGAGAGAGAGAGAGAGAGAGAGAGAGGAGAGAGAGAGAGAGAGATGACCCACCACCCACAGAGTCAGCCTGGCACCCAGAGTGACACTGATACACTGATAGCTTTAAAAAAAACCCCACTGATAAACAGGAAAGGAGTTTGGGTTTCAAAAATCAACCGGTTTCCTTACTGTGGCTGTATCTAGGTTGTGTATCGAAGAAAACAAAAATAATTCTGGGCACAGAAGGGAGATGGAATATTTCCGCACTCAGCACCAGGCCAGCTTGGCTCCTTCCCAGGCATAGGATTCTGGTGTCTCTTTTTAAAATAATAATAAATAAAATAACGTAGTTAAACCCTGCAGTGGATGCCAGCAAATGCACCGAGGCCTGGGGAGTGGGTGGGAAGCGTGAACATTTGGCAATTACTGACAGCGGCCTTGCTGTGAGGCAAACAGCTGGGCGCATAAGGCAGGTGTGCTAACCCAGCTGGGCCATTCCCACGGCCCCTCCGACTGCACCTAGGACTGGGCTCTGCTGTTCACAGAGTTCCTCCTCCCTAGACAAGCTCAAGAAGTCCCACTATCATCCAAACCCCTGCAGGGGTCCGTCACTGTTCCCCACTCTCTCCCACCCACCCTACAGCCCAGAGTTCCGGCACACCAGCTCTCAGGCCAGAGGCTCAACTGTTTGTTTCTGTTGTCCAAACCGTGGACAGACAAGTTGACCAGGTAAAAGCTACCAAAAGCCTGTCTCACACATGGTGCAGGGCTTTGCAAAGGATTCTGGAGATTTCCATGTCCAGTCCTGGCTTGGGCCAGCTGGCCTCTCATACACCACCTTATAAGATTCTGGGTGATGTACACAAAATTTGGGGGAGGAGCCTAAGCAGCAACAAGGATGTGTTCTGGTCATTCCAGTTGTGCTAATCAGGCTTCTAGAAGAACTTACAAAAGTGCAGTCATAATGTAAACTTTGACCCTAATGCCTAACAACCAGCCCCTCCCCATACAAGGATCTTTGGATGACCCTCCTGGTTCCTCCCTTGATGAGGCTTTAGAAAAACCTCAATTCCATCAAAGAGAGAGAAAGAATAAGCAAGCGTAAAATACTGGCCTTCCCAAGGTCATGTTGTGTGTATGCATGTATATGCACGTTCCTGTGCATTCACATGTGAATATGTGTAAAAACACATGCCTTTGGGCTTATGTATATGCATGTATATGATGTTTATGTGTGTGCATATGTGTATGCACACATGCCTGTGTGCTCAAGTGTGTGCTTGTGGGTACAAGTACACAAGTGTGAGTTACTTCATCTCTGTGGACCCTGATTTCCCTGTCTGTAATGAGGATGCTTCTGTATCGGATTGTCACAAGATTACTGTGAAACAGCTGTAGAATGCAGGCATGGTATGAATTCTACACCTCAGTATAGGCTGCATCAGGATACTGTCACCCGCACCTAGCCAAGGTTCACCAAAAGAGTAAGTCACTCACCCTTGGCCGTAATGAAACGCACACAGAGAGAGCAGGCATCCCTAGCTCTCCAGCTGCAGTTCAAAACAGGATATGGCAATGCAGTTGTCACCAATGCCCCGGACAGCTGAGGCCTTGGCTGGGGAGACAGGCAGGCCACCATGTGCCCTAGAATCAGGATAGTCTGCGAATGATGCATCAGGAACCAAGCTGGCTGCAAACCACGAAGGCCATGGGAACATCTGTGATTGTGAAATAATAGTGCCAGGAAAGGTGGCCCCAGCTGTGCAAGCATTTCTTCCCTCGTCCAAATCCTATACACCCCTGCTCTCCCACAACACCCGCCCCCACATACACCCACTCTCCTAGACTATCCCACTGCATGCCCCCAAGCAAGTCTGTTCCATGGTATCATCTGGTTTGTACAGAAAGACATTGATTGGAACATTTAAGTATATAGTATTATAAAGAAAATTTTCAGTGGCGGGAAGCTTTCTTTGCTCTATGTAGAAGAAAGTCCGTCGCCCTGCCTCCTATTCAAACACTGAGTTCCATATGATCACCCCCACCCACCACCATAAGGTATAGAATTCATACCATGTGTGGGTACCACATCTAGGATTGTGGGTCAGGAGGATTCTGGGAAAGCATTGTTATGGAGCCAGTGACCCTGAGTTCATGTTCCTTTATCCAAAGGAGGGCATCACCAGCTGGGATACTCTTCACCCACTGCTCTCCTCCTCAGGGGCCTTTCATCATCTTGTCTCCACCCAATCTGTCTTGATGGAATTTTTTTTTCTCCCCAGCAAATTTAATCTCAGAAATGGAACTTGTGAGTGGGATATATACCCAAAATAATAAATTTTCCAGCTCATCTGCTGTGGATGCCATACAGACAGAGAATATCTAGTTCTCTGTCTCCAGACATGTCAAAAGAGCCTACATGATAATCTTGTGGGTGACCTTGAACCACATGGGCTTTTATATCCACCAGGCATCTTCTGGGAAGTAGATTATCCACCATAGTACTGTATGGTTCTGTGTATGTGCATAAATGTACATGATCATGTGTGTGTGCGTAGATGCATGTGTGCACAGGTATGCATATGCCCCTTTGTACGTATGTGTCTAGAGGCCAGATGTATTTTTCAGGAAGCCTTCTACTTTTTGTTTGAGATAAGTTCTCTCATTTGCTGGCAACGTCACCAAGTAGGCCTGGCTAGCTGGCCAGTAACCTTGAAGCATCTCCCAGCCTCTGCCTTCCATGTCTCCATCCCTGGGATTGTAAGTGCATGCCATCGAGGTGCATGGGTTCTGGGAACTGAACTTGGGTCCTTAGGCTTGCAAGGCAAGTGCTTTACTATGAGCCACTGCCTCAGCCCTGGATCCTGAGTTTAAGATGAAAACTACACACTGGGCTATTCTTCTCTAAAGTAATAGCTGTGTGGCCCTCTTAGACCTCTTCTATACAGTTGGGAGAAACTTCTCCACCTCACAGGTTTGCACTGAGGACTAACTGGATTCTTGGTAAAGAACTTTACATTGGGTGTATACTCCCTGATGCCCTAGTATGATTTGAACATTACTTTCAATCTAAAGTAAAGCTTAGTGTTTCCATAGGAAGTGCACAGTTGTGAGCCCTTGGTGCAGTTGTTATCGTTATTTTCATGGAGATGAAAAGCAAAACAAGAATTTTATATGTATTAGACAAGGGTACTAGTGCAAATGATATTTAGAGAGGTAATGACAGGGTGGGGATGGGGGATGCTCAGAGATGCTCCACCCGTAAAGAGCTGTGAGAAGAAAAGGCCTCAGTTTGACCAACAGCGCTCACACAAGGGCCGAGGACAGCAGCACGCAGTTGTTTCCCGAACACTGGGGATCTCAAACACGCAAATCCCAGGAAGCTCACTAGACAGCCAGTCTAAATTGATGAAGTTAGGTCAGACAGCCTGTCTCAAAGAACCAGGTGGAAGGCACTAGAGCAGTGGTTTTTAGCCTGGGGGTTGCAAACCCTTTGGGGTTTGGATGGCTCTTCCGCAAATCAGATAGCCTGCATATCAGATATTTACAATTCATAACAGAAGTAAAGTTACATTTATGAAATAGCAACAAAATAATCTTATGGTTGGGGGGTCAACATGAGGAACTGTATTAAAAGGTCGTAGCATTAGAAAGGTTGAGGGCCACTATGCTAGAGGAACACATCTGATGTTGACTTTTGACCTCTACATAAGCATGCTTATACAAGGATACCAACACACACACACACACACACACACACACACACACCATGACAAGCCCTAAAAGCATACATTTCTGCACTTGTCCTTTCATAGAACTGTGGGACTATTTTAGATAGAAATTAATGTTACACACCAAACAGTCAAAGAAGTCTTCAAGCCCTGAAAATCATCTGGAAAATTCAGTATAAACTAACAAAAGACAAAATTTCCCAGGGCCTCATGCAATGGATAGTTTCAGTCTTGAGTTTTTAATTCACAAAATTGTATTGAAAATGTTCGTCTATCCCTCCATCTTTATAACTAATTAAAAGTAAGAAAACTTATGTCACGTATTCAGCGGAATGGAGATGGTGTGAATCAAGCCAAAAGTGGAGCAGTTCGATGACAGTTTGGGTGGCCTGAAAGCCTAGGTGACAAAGACACAGCACAGAGTCCAGAGTATGGAGATACCAACTTTCGGGAGCCAGAACATAAGGTATCCATTTCAAAGAAGAGCAGAGGTTAGATAGGCAGTTAGACTGAGACCACAGAACCCAAAATGTGTCCAGCCAGAAGCGTGGCTTCAAGTTTAGCTGTAGGCCCTGGGGCCTTAGATAGTTATCTGCTTAGAATGTGGCCAGCTGTCACCATGGAAGGCTGCAAACCCACAACCACCTGCACGCCACACTAGCATCGCCACCTCAACCACCTCTGTACACGACTTCCTGGTAGAGCAAGCCTTGCCTGCCAGATTTGTGAATGCAGTGCCTCATCCTGCAAGGTGGCAGCCATGCTGACAAACATCCCAACAATTATTATGATGGCCACCCAAGATGGAGTAACTATTGCTCTGCTTCTCTCTAAACCAGAAACAGATAATCCACTCAAAGAAAACACACCAATTCTATATGTAAAAGAGGAGTGAATCCTCACCTACTCACCAGCCATACCTAAGTCCATTAGCATAGGTCACAAGTGCTCAAAAACTTTGGCCTCAGGATCCTAGTACACTTAAATTCTGAGAAATCTTGAGGGGAAATATAGTTATATATGCATGTTCATGTAGGGTGTGTGCATGTGTATACAGGTACACATGCAGAGATCTGAATGCATGGATGCTGGTGACGATCTTGGGCGTCATTCTCACAACAGCATCTGCTTCCTTTGAGCCAGGCTCTCTTCTAGTAGACTGGAATGACGGGCTTATAAGCCTCATGGATCCTCTGGACTCTGTCTCCCCTGTACCTTGAGGACAACCATGGATCCCTGCAGCTGGTATTTTAACACTGGCTCAGGGGATTGAACTCAGGTCTTCGTATTTGCAAAGTAAGAGAATTACTGACTGGGTCATCTCCCCCAGCCTCTCGGGGATTGCTAATACCATAGAAGAAATGAAAATGGCATGAACTGGAGTCATTAGGTCACTAAGAAAGGAGAGTAAAGGGCTCAAGGTCAATCCAGGCTTCTGGCAGATAAAAATGAATATTTTATGAGGATGGACAAGGTGAAGAAACAAGATGCCCATGCAAAGTTTAGATGCAACTCTGAAAAACAAAAGCCAGTACCTAGTTTAAAGCACCTGGGATCATCACCTTAGAGCGCCCAGCTGATGTAATATCACCTTGAATAACTGGGAAGGAGGAGGACATTACAGGTGTGTTACAGGTGTGTGTATGCCCTCCGCCACCCACCCTTAAAGTCGGTAAGACTGAATTAAGGTTGAAAAGCTGACTGAAGATGGTGGGGATTTCAATGTAAATGTGCATTTCAAACTCTGTGTGTCTCCCCTGGATCAAGCTATTTCTCTGAAATGGATGGTTCCAGTTCTCATGGTTCAATGGTGAACAGCAAGGAAACACTTCTTACTAAGATTATTGCTCCTTACTTAATGGCCATTGCTCCTCTTTACAAAATTGTGTGATAGCAAATGGGATTATCACTCAATGAGTTTCCATAAGAATTTATAGCTTTAAAACCGCAGAATCATAATGAAGTGACAGAGCTAAACCCCAAGTAGGGACATCCTTGGATAGGGCTAACATCTTCCAAGGCTGGAATCATGAGTCATCCATGCGGCCTTAGGGTGCTACATGGTCCTGGGATACAGATACTTTCAAAACACATTTGTGGAATTGTCTGCTAAACACATATATCATATACAGAATGTAGACATATGAAGCTGGTTAGATTGTCTGATTTAAATTAACTTCTCTCTCATTTATATTAGAGCCACAGTAGAGGGAAGTTAAAATGATTGAAAAGTTATATGAAAAGTTAGAAGGGAAGTATTCCATGTTCCTTCTCCTTCACTTGTTTTATTTACCTATGGAATGATGATGATAATGAGGGTTGTGATTAGGATGATGGTGATAATGATGGTGCTGATGATATGGTAGTGGGGATGATGGTGATGATTTAGTGGTGGTGATGATGGTGATGATGGTGGTAGTGGTGATGATTAAGAGATACCATATTGAACTCTTCCGTTTGCCTCTCTCACACTTCTACTCCCTACCTCCAATTTTATAAAACAAGGCCTTACTGTGTAGTGAAGTTGGCCTTAAACAATCCTCCTGCCTCAGCCTTCCATGTACGAGGATTATAGGCACGTGCCACTATACCTGATCTATTGCCAAATCTTATTTCAACACACTTCATGTCCACATGTGCTGCCTGTTGCTAGCTAAGACCTCCTTTATAAACTAGCAAACCTACTTTGATTGCAGAATAAATATGAAACAATTTAGGCATAAAATGACAAAGGCCACTCAAAATCCTAAAATATAAATAATTCGATCAGTGCATTTTGCCAATACCTTAAGATGAACATATTCCTGGTTGTGATAACTAATCTCAATTTTCACTTTGGTGAGCTAAAGAAATACCTGGGTAATGGACCTTTTCAAATACCTGAAGAGTAGTTTTTTAATTGGGCTCATTGAGGTGGGAAGAGTTGCCCATTGTGGGTGGCACCATTCCCTGTGCTAGGGTCTTTCTGCTTCCTGACTGTGAATCACAGAAACTAGAAAAGCAAACAAGACGCTGACTAGTGTCCAGCAGGTTCCACAGGAGCAAAAGGCCATCAGCTCATCTTCAGATAAACTCTTGGGTACCAGAAGCTCTTCAACAGAGAGAGCAATCTTGAATGGCGGTGAAGTTGTATCAGAGAGATTGAAAGCTTATAAATGATCCACGTATTCATGCTTGTGATTCCAAGACCCACGAGTCAATATTATCAGTACAAAAGAGAAGAGAGAATACTGGGACTCCCTAAAAACTACCTAACAAGCATTTCTTGAATATTTCTAAACCTAGAAAGAAAACAAATTGGGCCTACAAAAGAAAGACAGAGGGGAAAAGAAAAAGATGATTCATCTTGAAAACCCCCTCAGCCTCCATTTCCTACTTGCTGCACCCTCACTGTGATCCACCCAATTATTTTAATGTCATCATTCTTTCTTTTTTTCTCTCTTTGATCCAGAGATTAGCTGAGCATATTCTGTGTTTCCCACATCCTGCCCACATCCTTTTATCTAAATGTCTTCAAGGTCTCACAATGAGGTACGAGCAACTTCTCTAAAATACCTTTGTCTCTTTCTTGGCCAGCCTTTCTGGAAATATCTCTTGTCACTGTAGATGGCATAAGCATTTTCTTTCTTTTGACAAATGTTGGAAGGCATGATAGGGGGTTCAGAGCTGAGCAGGCAAAAGTGGTCCCTGCCCTCAGGATGCTAGCCTTCTAGTTGAAGAGTCAACTAACAGAGAATTCAAGCTCTAATGAGGTTACAAAGCACACCCTAAAGAGCTCGCTGAGCATTCTAGGCTTAGCCTATAATTCTGTTCACAAGGTGGTCTAGATCCATAAAAGTGAGAAAGACCAAGCTATGTGACAGCTTACAGCAAGAACATGCCAGAAGGATTGAAACTACAAAAACATTCAGAGCAAGGGACCATGTTTGGCATATTCAAAACATCTTAAGAGTCAAACATGAAAGAAGAACATACAAAAGCCTCCAGGATAATCATGGTGAACAGCCTAGCAGCAGATCTCTCATGGACTCACTCAAGTGCAGAGAGGGAAATCCACACCAGAGCCATGGAGGCAGGGACTATCTTAAGTGACAAAGAAATGAATAATCACCTACATTTCAATTGTTTGCCCAATGCTCCTGAGAAACCCAACAACCCAATTACAACTTCTGCCATTAGTGAATCAACACCATTGCCATATTGGTTGTGTGGAGTTAGAGGGGGTGTTGGGACACATATTCAAAATTCCTTTTTTAATAGATTTCTGATCCTCACTTTAAAAAAAAAATAGCTCGAGGCTCCCACTCAGCTTGGCATATATTAAAAATCTGTTTGGAAGCAAACTGTTTTTTAAAGTACCTTTGGTTTTAATTAGTTTAGCATTTTAATTTTAAAGACAAGAAGCCTTGATAAGAAGTATCTTCCATTAGTGCATCTGAGTCTGTACCATGATGCTGCATTGAGACAATTGGTGTCATGTTAATTAATAATTATCTGAGGGACACTGCAAATGTGGAAGCCGCTGTGACTCACCCACATCGCCTTACACTCAGTCCACTTTAAAGTGCTATTAATTCCTGTTACAAATGACAGGATCATTTAATTTCTTAAATGAGACATTTTTATTACCCAAGGAGCCTTTCATCTCAGTGAATTTATGGGTTCTAATGGGCCCTAAAACCCATTTTTAGTTTTCAAGACACATTTTGCCCAGTGTTTTACCTATATTTAATTTGATCCATGTTTAGACTCCATATGAATCTAGCTGGCTCATTCCAGATCCCCCAAGGTTCTAAATAGTACATCTTTACATAGGGCTTGAGGTGGGTAAGAACAGGTACAAGCAGGTGTCAAGTCTAAGATATACAGGGGGACTCCAATGCAGAAATGACCTGTCATATATCTTTTTATTATATAACAGATTTTCTGAGAAAAATAAGCAAGAACGGGTTTGGTCTTGGCTCACAGTTTGAAGGTGCAGCACATCATGACGGGGAAGACATGGCAGCAGAGGCATTGAGGCATTCACAGTCAGGAAGCAGATGGAGATGAACAGTGATGCTCAACTCACTTCCTTGCTTTGACTCCATTTTGGAACAATACTGTCTATATTGCTAATGCGTCTTTCTACCTCAGATTACCCTAGTCCCATGCAGACATGTCTGAAGGTTTGTCTCCTAGGTCTAAACCTATCAACCTGATTATCAGAATTAACCATAACTACTCTTACATGTTGCAGCATACAAGTGTCATTGGTGCAATGGGCAAAAGAGCACCATCTGAAATGTTAAGAATCAACATTTATGATAATCTTAGGAAACTTGAAAGCTATAGTTCTGGTTAAAGAAAATTCACATCCTCTGAGAGGCTACTACTCTACCTAATCCTTTCTCTCTCTATCATCTCAATCGTTCTCTGATACACATCAAGTTAACAAATGTGGGCTCCCAAGATGGCTCAGTGGGTAAAGGCATTTCTTCTAGGCCTGATGAACCCGAGTGCAATCCAGAAGCCCCATGTGGTAGGAGAAAAACATATTCCACATATAGGTTGTAACATGTCTTGCACGCACACACACACACACACACACACACACACACACACACAAATATAATAAAAATTCTAATGAGCGTTTAAGATACTGTTCCCACAGAAAACCCTTGGAGAGAGACTGTAAGAGACAGGCTAAAACCACCCACCATCAAGGCCAGGACAATGGGACCAACTACAACCACTCAGGATCTGAGCCATTTGATGAACTCACAAAATATTATCACTTACCTCTACCGTCCCTACCTCTTCCACTTACTTAAATGGCAGTAGCCATAGCAGCTCCCACTGATAGAGGATCTTCCCACCATGCACCATGCTGCCTGATGTTTTCAGATTACTGGCTATCACTTGGGACAACTGGTAGCTTCAAGTCCTTAAGAGTTTTACTCCATGAGGAAGGGCCCAAAGCTTTAGCTGGGGAAGAGTCAGACTCCAAAGTGTGACAAAATACAGGGAGGGCACTGTTAATGGTGAATTAAAGGGCCACATAGCTTTTGGCCCTTCTCTCATGGACAGCTGGGTTCTATTGCCCTTCCATTGGACATGGCCAATCTACAGCTGTTTTGAAAATCAAAGAATTAGGAAAATGACTCCAGAAAATTCTTGGCAAAATGAAAGAAAGATCAAACAAACAAAAAACACCATTCCACTTAATGTGAGTTCATATCAATAACTAATACTTCTGTAAGTGTGTGTCCCATGTAATGTTTGAGACACATTGAACTCAATCCCCTCCAAATTTATCTCATGTCCCAGAGCTATCCCAGCTCCCAAGTTAGTCAAATGAATTTTTAAATTAAAGGATTTAATTGATCGGAGCTCAGCTCAGGAGAGCTGTAAGTGTATGCCGTGGTCCCAGAATTCCTCGTTGGCATATGAGATCTCTCAACTGCCTTGACAGAGAGTCTGCTTTGAGAAGCCCCAAGAGGATGTGGACATGGGATGGTTTGCTGAGCCTAATCAATTTAGCCCACCCTGTTGGGGCTTTCAGCTTGTGAGTAAAATCACCTCAGATGGTCCAACAACATCAACCACAGAAGAAATGCCACTGAGTTCTCTCTAGTCATCCAAGATGATTTCAGTGAAGACCTGCCTGGAATTCTGACCACAAAACCATTATCTATCAACCAAGCATAGTCATTCCCTGGTGGGGGAGGGGTTCAAGGTCACTATGGAACTGAATAGAAGTAAGGAAGATAAGAAAGCCCAAGTTAAAGCTAAAGCCCACAAATCGCCATGGTCATGAAAACCTCAGCTGTCTTCAGGCAGTGAAAAACACAGCTAACGATGTCAAATGGATTTTTAAATTAAAGGATTTAATTGATCGGAGCTCAGCTCTTTAGCATTTTGAGCAGTGAAAGCTGTTCATTCTACGATGCAGCCTTTAGAAAAACACCTGAAAACCTATAAATAAATAAACAAACAAGCAAATAACCTAACTAACTCTAGGGAACACCTTCAGTCTTCAGTGTTATGAATCGTTCTTTTACTTTCTCAAAAGCAATTCAGAACAGCTTGCCTACAAGGCTGCAGCAGCTGCTGGTCCATTTGCTTATTAATGATTTGGGCAAAATCAGTGTAGACAATCCGGTGCTAACCCGTTTACAATTATCAGTTCTTTCGTTGTCACAGATCTTATAAATTATAGACAATTCTGGAGTTTGTACTCATCATTAGCTGGGAAGCAGATGCCTGGAATCTTTCAGTCATTATTTTATCTATCACATCCGGGCAAGAAACCTATGCATCCTCTCATTGTTCTTCAGTGGCCAGTACATGTGGACCAGGCCTACCTTCAAACCAGCCTCCAGTCTGCTCTCCCCACTGTGGTGCAGGACCCTGACAGCACTCTCCTTGCGCCTTGTCACCATCCTTGGTCCCTGAGGTCCAATGAACAACTTTTTTCATCCTAACCCTTTGCATCTTACTATGTCTGAGTTAAACTTGTGCAATGCTGTTCTCATTACCATGACAAAATACTTGACAAAGTCAACTTAAAGAAATTGGCTCAGGGTTGAAAGGCCTAGTCTATCATGACCAGGATGGACCATGAGTATAGTCATACACATGGGAAGCAGAGCGAGATAGAGTCTGGTGCCCAGTTTGCTTTCTCCTTTCTTCTATGTGAGAGACTCCAGCCCATGCTACATCACATGAACCTTCCCTCCTCAGATCACCCTCTCTGGACATGCCCTCACAGATGTACCTGGAGGTGTGTCTCCCAGGTGATTCTAAATCTAGTCACATTGACAATGAAGGTGAACCACCACACTCAGCATCCAAAGGGACTTGGTGGTTGTAGCTAGATTAAGCATTCTACAGGACAGTTTATCCTTGCTTCTGTGATTAGACCTTGACTCAATGCAAGGGTTTGGGAGGGATGCAGCAGAATTCAGGAGATGGGAGGCAATAGACCAAGAGCCTGAGATGAGGGTACATGTTGAAGAACTATGAGCTGAGGGACTCAGAAGGCCTTCAAGGGCTGGAAGAGGGAAAGAAAGGAAGAGCTATGAGCCCTGCCTTCTCTTAGATTGTAGGTACCTGTCTCCTTGTGATGATGGATATGGAAGCTGCCTTGTAAGCCACTGAGTGGGGCTTATTTGTTACCATCATGGTGGCAGGCTAAGACACTCACTCCACTCATGATCAGGCCCAATCCACATGGAGGGTTGGGTATAGTGGACTCACCACAGGAATGCCAGCACTTGGGAGGTTTCATTCAGCAAGAGAATTGCCTCTAGTTCTCGGCCAAGTTCTGGTTTCAGAGTCAGAACCTGTCTCAAAATAAAAAAATCAAATGAAATAAAAGAAGCACACTTTTTGGTACCACTCTAGGATAGATTTGATGTTGTTTTATAAAAGACTCCAAATGAGCACAGGCAAGGAACTGGATTCAGTACCATGTCCAGCTGCTCTGGTTCACTGTGCCCTTCCTCCTTGTCTTGCCCAGAGTCCTTGCCTGATAAACCCCAGCCCATGGTGCCTTCCTCCTGAGATGGAACAAGAATGTGTCTCTAAGGGTACCTCCCCCACTTTTAGCTTTACAGACATAAAACAGAGAGGTTGAATGATTTGCCAAGAACACACAGCCAGTGGTGAGCAATTGCACTACTTCCTAGGGAGTATAACTAAAGCCAACTCCAATACTCCAAGTTGCTTCTTGACTTCAAGAGCAACAGGAGAAAGAAAGATATCTCAAAGTAAGGGAAGAGGTTTTCTACAAGACTCCACATGCTTAACCACAGTGGAAACAAGGGAGCTGCTATATGTCACCCAGTTCTTTCCAGTATTCAATTTATTCCCACTCAAATTTCCCGGGCATGGGCTGGGGAGACAGCTCAGTGGGTAAAGTGCTTGCTACCCAACATAGACTTGAGGTCAGATCCTCAGAGCCCTTGTAAAAAGCCAGCTGTGGCAGTGTGCATCTGTAACTCTGGCCCTGGAAGGCAGACACAGGTAGATAGTCAGCCAGCCAAAAGGGCTAACTCAGTGAGAAACCACATGACAGCATACAGTGAGAAGAGGCTTGTGGAAGCGTTCTAAATCAACCTCTGGCCTCCACACATGCTGCCATAGGCACACATATATGTATAGCCACAGAGAGAGAAAGAGGGGGGGGCAGGCAGACATAGAAAAAAACACAGACAGAGAGACAGACACAGAGAAGACTGAGACAGACAGGGAGAACACAGACAATGAGAGAGAGAGAGAGAGAGAGAGAGAGAGAGAGAGAGAGAATACTCTTCTTTCATTAGGAACCAAACCTTGTTATATGCTCATTTCAAGTAACAATCTACCATCGAATCGATATCTTCAACACAAGCCTGGCTACTTCTTACCCAATGCCTTTCCACTATGGTGAACAGGGAGAAACTGCAAGAGACACTGGCACACAGTGGCAATAGCAGCTGACAGTAAGAATGGCAGATTTGGGGTTGCTGCAGATTCTAATTCTCCTGAGGCAAGGCTACTTTATCTTTGCAGAGCTGGGATTGGAGGTGACACTCACTGTCACCTGGGTACTCCTGATAGGGCAGGATTAAAATGAAGTCCCTCTGCCTTCTAGATCCCTCACAGCTTCCCTGCTTTGAGACCACTATTGATTCCATCCTGAGGCACAGCTCGCTCTGTGATGCTGGCACCGTGGCCATTGTTCTCTTTCCTTTGGTCTGCTCGAGCATTCCTGTGGGGACATAATTTAGCCGGACATATTAAATCATGTCATCGACAGTCACAGGCTGAATGAATTATTGATCAATGGCTGTGAAATCAAAGTGCATCTGTGGAATTACATTTGGAGGCCAGGATCCCTTTACAGTTAGGTTTATTCTAGAAGGTCTCCACTAAACCAAGCACAAACCGGGTTCACACTCTAGCCTTCGATTCTTATTCTCCTAAGTACCTGGGTGTTGACTTTGAAGGAGCCACACCAAATCTAAAGAGGAATCAAATGCTAGGATGATTTTCAATCCCAGCAATTGTTTTTGTGTTTTCAGTCAAGATAAAGAAATTGAATTTTTGTACTTGTGGGTTACCCAGAGCCATTGTTTCCAGAATGGCACTCTATCCATTCAAATCCACTGAACAATGCTATGGGAAGACACTGAACCCAACTGCTGCCCTTCCTGGATTAGGCTGGTTTTCCTGTGGCTTATCCTTCTTGTACATAGTGCTATTGAGTCACGTTGGTCCTGTGACACTGACACCCTTATTAACCCCATTTCACAGAAGAAAAATAGAGGCAAGGAATGTTCCACATTGCGCAGTGAGTAAGGGGTCCACCGTCACATATTCCTCCTTATCTCTAGCTAGTACATGAGTCTTAAAACTAAAAGGAACAGTCTGAGTTGTTCACAAAGCATCAGGCATTGCATCCAGGCCTGCCTGGCTCTCAGAAAGGCAAGGCTCAAGGAGGAGGGGCCCGAGAGAAGAAGCCGCCTGACCCTCAGCATCCTTGCAGGAAAGATAGGCACACCAGAGAGGCTACTGAAGAGCTTAAAGAGGAGACTGTATGTGGCTCAAGGCTAGGGCAGGGGAGGGGCTCATGTTAAAACTGAATAACCAGCTGAGGAAAGCAGTGCTATGTCTTTTTTTTTTTCCTCCGGAGCTGGGGACCGAACTCAGGGCCTTGCGCTTGCTAGGCAAGCGCTCTACCACTGAGCTAAATCCCCAACCCAGTGCTATGTCTTTAAGGAGATGAGGAAAGTATCAGGTCCAAAGCAAACTCCTTTTTCCCACCAATTCTGGCCATTAGACAAAAGCCAGTGTTCCTCAGGAACCTGTAAAGCTGGTTCCTTTCTACCAAAGGAGCAATTTCCCTTATCATTGGCAGAAGGGACAAATTGCTGCCTTTGGTGCCTATTAGCCTGCCAAAGTAGATGCTGGCCTCCAGGACCCCTCAGTATCACAAGCATCTAGCTCTTCTCAGCCCTTCCCCATCTAAACTTCTCCGGCTCAGGCCTTCCCTCCCCCCAGGCTCTCATTTCTCCTTAGAAGCCTACTATTTTGGCCTATGCATGCTCTTTGTCTCCCTCTCTCAGTCTCCCCCCAACCATGTTCAGGCTTCTCCTCTCTCTCTCTCTCTCTCTCTCTCTCTCTCTCTCTCTCTCTCTCTCTCTCTCTCTCTCTCTCAGCGTCTCTGGCCTCTTCCAGGTGCCTCTGGTAGTTCTCTCACTCATACCCTGGAGAAGTGACGTCAGTTTATTATCTGACGCCGAAACTTCCAGGTGGGGTACAATCCATTTGTATACGGTGGGGACTTTGACTGAGGCTCAAATGTCACTGGGCAGATGTTACCATCCTCCGTCCTATAGGGAATGGCCTTCCTAAAAGTGTGTCTCAGCTGCCTCTTCAGGTTGAAACCAACTCCCATCACTTAGCCCAAGGCGTTAGTTATATCTAAAAGGCCAAGGAACAAACGAAAAAGATGAAAGACACCTCTCTGGGGAGGACTGTCTGCCATGACTCCCCCCGTGGGCCTGGGTACATCTCTGAGTCCTTTAGGTCCAGCCTGGCTGTTACACGCTCCCCCACTGAGCAGCACCTGTGAGCACACACAGCCCCCTGTGGTCTCTGTTTAGTGGTGGGAACAGTGATGATCAAAGCACCGCCCTTCTCCTCTTGATCTTATTCACTGGTGTCAGGAGCAGGAGAGACCCAGGGAACCAATAACCACTTAACAGTGCCAGGCAGAAACCACCGTGAAGGTACCAACTAGGGAAATGAGGGTGGGGCTGAAAAGGACCTCTCTAAGAAAAATGCCCTGGGGATACATGTATAAGAAGGTGATATATTAGCATAGTAGACCAAAGTCCAGGGTCAAGCAGTAGATGGGGATGGCAGAGTAGCCAGAGAGCTGGTATGGCTACACAGAGAAATGACACATATAACAAACAGGAATTCTGACCACAGCTCACACATTAGGCTGCTCTGAGTTAGCTTGTGTGCCTTCTGAGCCTGGAGCCCCTGAACACTGTCCCCAAGGGTTCCCTGGACTCAACAATTTCCATAGTCCTCTTTATGAAGACATAAGATTCCCTAGATACTCTCCTATGTCCTATGACCTCTGACCCATGGGAGTCATCAGTGACAAAGCAGACAGGGCCACCCTCTTCTACTTGAAGCAATATTTCCTTGATGGATCTATGGCATGTGTAAGCTGGGCTAAAGAAAACCCTCTCTTTCTCTCAGGTCCCACAGTGGGACTTGAAGGAAAGAAAGGCCACTTTCTACCACAGGAAGAAGAGCGCAGCACCACAGATTTCTTCTCCTCTTCCCAGGCTCCTTTGCATATAGCCTATAGATGGGTGTGGTCGGTAGCGGGTGGTATTGGGCTTGTGGAAGGTGTTCAACCTCAATTTCTAGAACTCTCTTGAGTGTATGGGCTCACTTCATACTTTGCTCAGCCATGGCTCCTGGTTGTAGAAGAAAGGCCCTCATGCTCTGACTGCAAATGAAACCAGCACATGTTCTGAGGTAGACTTGTTAACAATCTTGGTGAAGTGTAGCCGCCAGGAAGCCACTGCATCCTCTCAAAGAGAGCTTAGGCCTAGGGTTCATGTAATTCTCAATTTGGCTGCCACCATAACCAGGTCTCCTTATGGGTCCTACATTTACTCCTCCCAGGTGCCTGGTATAAGACGTATTGGCAAATTCTTTCTGATATTTATAATGCAATACCACGTTCTTTGAAAAAAACGGGCCTTGGGCATGGGGTTCAGAGGTCACCAATGGCAAAGCAAACAGGGCCAAAGTCTTCCGCTTGAAGCAGCACTTCCTCAAAGGGTCCGTGGCATGTGGAATGAGTCCTGGAAGTGTGGAATAAGTCAGAATTGCCACGATCAGCTTCATCAGCCTCTCCATGTGGGCCACGGGAGGGGTGAAAGGTGCCACTGTCAAAATACGTCATCATGAGCATCATAACATTGAGCTGACAGTTGACAAGCAAGGTTTGTATCATAAAACCTGGGAGTGTTTTATAAAATGATCAAAAACACATGTACCTCTGCCGAGACCCCATTTCTCAAGTGTGGGTGGAAGGCATGTCATCTGGGGCATCCCAAAACTTCTCTGAATGTTCAGAATGATTTTACAGCCAATGACTCTAACTCAACAAGCAGGGAGCTCCAATCTATAAGCCATTGCCTTTTGGGCACTTACCTTTGCAAGCACTATGCTAGGCTCTCAAGGCCAGCAACAGTTCTGGAAACAAAGGATGACATGAAATTTGTCCTTCTGAGGGTTGCCTGTGAGTGGCACCCTACCTGAGTCTGGGTTGCTAAGGAAAATGATAGATAGGGTTCATAAGATCTGGCATGGCATGCTGTCTGTATGTCAGGTACTCATTCAAAGACAAACAATATGGCACTGCTTCCTTGTCCTTCTGACAAGATGCAGATAAGGAAACTGAGGCACGGACCTGAACAGAAGACAGTGACAAAGTAACTCACGGAGACAGAAAAAATAGAGGAATCATGCACCTGCCTGAACTCCACCCAGCTTCTAGAGATGGTCCTCCCCTCCTCCCTCCCTCCCTCCATAGAGGCATGAGAAATGTGACATAATACCTGGAAATCAGAATCTCTGAAGGATTCACTTGTGGCTCAGTTTGACTCCATCTGTCTTACTGCGCGGCTTCTTTGGGGAGTGCCACACAAGGGCAGAAACCATGCAGCAGCACAAAACAAATAGCCCATGTTTGCAAGAGCCAAAAAATTGCTTTGCCTGGTAAAGCGTGACTTTAATAAGCGTTGGATGTTGCAGTCGCATAATTTACAGTGGGCATTTCTCTAATAGCGCCATTTCGAACAGCTAGAGCCCTGGCAAAATGTCTAAGACGTAATTTCCGCTGGAGAAATGGTTTTCTTTTCTGCAAATGGTCTCTAAGTGAGAAAAGGATTTGAATCAATTATGTGACACTGGACACAAAGTGCTGGCCTATAAAATGGATTTTTTATAAGGGAGAATGTTGAGAGAGGGGGGCAATAAACGATGAGAAGTGACTGACAAGAGGATCTCTTGGTCCCAGCAGTGAAATCACCCTATGTGCTCTCCACTCTGTGCTCCCTAGTGTGTGCTCCCCAACCTGCTTTGTTTAGACACCAAGTCCAAGTCTCTAACAGATGTTTACCCATTGTCTTAGTTAAGGCTGTGACAAAAGCAACTTGGGGAGGAAAAGGATCATGTTACACACATTTTCAAATCACTGTTCATTATGGAAAGAAGTCAGGACAGGAACTCAAACAGGGCAGGAACCTGGAGGCCGGGGCTGATGCAGAGGCCATAGAGGAGTGCTGCTTACCAGCTTGCTCCCCATGGTTTGCTCAGCCTGCTTTCTTATAAAACCTAGGACCACCAGCCCAAGGATGGCCCCACCCACAATGGGCTGGGCCCCATCAATCACTAATTGAGGAAATGCTCTACAGCCAGATGGTACGGAAGTGTTTCCTCAATTGATGTTTTCTCCCTTCAAATGACTCCAGCTCGTGTCACATTCAAATAAAACCAGCCAGCACACCCAGAGAGGCAAAGCCAGCAGTAATGAGAGCTCAGGCATTACTTGACAAATGTCATCATGTGAACAGCTGTAGACTATGGCTTGTACATCAGGCTCCTCAACAGAGATGCAGGGAAAGCAGTGCCTCCCACTGAGAGGCAGCCCAGGTTCAGCATAGCTATGACTTTCCTGGAGTGACCAAATGAGCAGAGAACTGCAGGGGGAAAGGAAACACCCTACACTTCCAGATGCCCCTATACAGGAAGAGATCCCTGCATCCTCTCCAAGAACAGGATCAGAGGGTTGCACTTCAAGCTGACAGCTGCACCATGGCAGGTACTCTTATGGTCTCATGAAAGATGAAATAGCAACAGTCCAAGCACCCAGCCATGATGACTGCCAGGCAGGATATAGCACTCAAGTGACCCATTTTCACCCATTGTGGGCTACAGTGTGTGGTCCATAGTTATCTGAAAATGACTTTGAGGCCACCCGGGAAACTCCAGTTTCTTTGCTCTTCTGATTTGGATTTCATACAAGACCCTTTCCAGGAAGATATCTGGCTTTCGGTGCCACATTGGGACTGCTGAAGCAGCCACCCTTATAGTCTGAGCAATTTCCAGGTTCTAAGTCCCCAGCCTGTAGATGGCCACCTATACCATGGAAACCAGTCTAATAAATCACCTTTTGTGATATATATACATTCTATCCATTCCATTCTTCTAGAGATCTCATATAGTTGGGGCATTCTTATTCAAGGTACAAAAAACATAAATAAATTATCTTAGGGTTTTGCTGATGTGAACAGACACCATGACCAAAGCACCTCTTATAAGGGCGATATTTAGTAGGGGCTGGCTTACAGATTCAGAGGTTCAGTCCATTATCTTCAAGGCGGGAGTATAGCAACATCTAGGCAGGCATGGTGCGGGCAGAACTTAGAGTTCTACTTCTTCATTTGAAGGCTGCTAGTGGAAGACTGACTTGCAGGCAGCTAGACTGAGGGTCTTAAAACCCACACCCACAATGACACACCTACTCCAACAAGGCCACACCTTCTAATAGTGCCACTCCCTGGGCCTAGTATCTACAAACCAACATATAAATAAATCTTGTATTTGCATGAGTTATAACCAGGAATGGAGTCCCCAGGTTACTAAGAGCTTCCCAGGAAACTGACATGATTTTCTGGGTCACATGTCACCTGACTCTATGAAATCCCTGTAGACTCAGTTGCTAAGTATACAAAGTGTCCACAATTCAGACTCGGTGCATATATGGCAGAAGAAATCCGCTTGCAAGGGAGTAAAATAAAACCAAGTGTCACACGGGAAACAAGTGTCACAGGCCAGGCAGTGTGCCTATGGCCAAAAATGTACCAACCTGATGCCAGGAACAGGACATGGAGGATGCACCCAGATGAGGCTGCATGCAGGGAAGTCAGACCATGCTTACCTTAAAGCCACAGCTAAGTCCAACAGTCCTGTTCTGAGACCATGTTCATAATTACCTTGTGCTGTCTGCTATGCAGATTGTACCTCTTAGCTATGTTTGAAGGTCAGAGGACAGTTCCCTCCTAGGAGTCAATTCTCTCCTTCTATCACGTGAATCCTTGAACTCAGGTCACCAGATTTTGCAGCAAGTGCCTTTAACTGCTGGGCAATTTCATAGGCTGTGCCTAGTTTGAATGGGAATGCTCCCTGCCCACTAGGCTCTGTATTTGAAAGTCTGGTTTCTGGTTGATGGATCTGTTTAGGAAGGATTAGGAGATGTGACCTTGTTGGAGGTGGTGCCTCACTGGCAGTGGGCTTGAGGTTTCAAAAGCCCACACCAGGTCCTGTCTGCTGTCTCTACCTCTCTGTCTCTGTCTCTCTGCCTCTCTGTCTCTGTCTCTGTCTCTCTATGTGTCTCTGTGTGTCTGACTCTCAGTTTCTCTCTCTGCCTCTCTCTCTCTCTCTCTCTCTCTCTCTCTCTCTCTCTCTCTCTCCTCTCCTCCCTCCCTACTAACTGAAGATCAGTGTATAAGCTCTTAGCTTCTGTTCCAGCACTGTGCCTGCCTGCCACCATGCTCTCTGCCGTGATGGTCATGGACTAACCCTCTGAAACTGTAAGCAAGCCTCCAATTAAACACTTTCTTTAGAAGCTGCCTTGGTCATGGTGTCTCTCCACAGCAATAAAACAGTAACTAAGACACAGACCCATCCCTTTTTGCTTCTTTGGTCTTCTGAAAATGTTTTACTTATCACTAAGGTTGTGACATCAGTGTCCCCTTCTCTAAGAAGCCTCTAGTCCTTCAGACGGCCTTTATACCCAGCTTCCTCAAGATACCCATTACTGTCTTCCAAGTGCTGTGTGTATCTTCATTCTTATAGCTGTACCCCTAAGGGCAAGAATCTAAATTAGATGCCTAGGTTGTTGTAAGAAAAGGCCAGTGGTGGGCACCTTAAATAGAGAGTGGTTTTTCTCACAGTTCTGAAGCCCAAATGTGAAATCATTATGTGGGCAGGATGGTTCCTCTGAGGCTGGAAGGACAGATCCAGGTGTTCTGTCTTCTCCCTGTATGTCCTCATGTCATCAACTTCCCTTCCTGGGATCTCGGTCCAAATGGTCTCTTCCTCAGGGATGCCCATCAAGCTGAGTAGAGCCTACCTCAGGCTTCACTTTACCTATTGGATGACCCCCAAACACTCTCTCTCTAGAGTGTGGCTTTTCTGTCAGGAAGGCGGGAACTTGACAACATCCTGCTCCTCACTGTGTCCACACCTCTTGTCAAGCAGCTGCTCTAGCAAGGAAAACGAGAGAGTGGAAAGCCATGGAGGATAGATGAGGATGAAAGAACCCAAGGACAGTGAAACGCAGGGTCTGGGATCAAAAGAGAGCGGGAATCTTGGAGGAGGCTGTGAAGCATTGAGTCAGTCAGCCTGCCCTTGATATGGGAAGGGTGGCTCCTACTGCTCTCCCTTATCCAGGAGGACAAGAAAGATACAAGGCCAACAGAATAGAAGCAACTGATGATTAGTAAGGTGGGGCAGGGGCTGAGTATTGGGAGGTGGTGATAAAGCACTGTGGGTTATAGCACTTGCTGTCGAGTCTGACTACCTGAGTTCAATTCACAAGATCCACACAGTACAAGGAGATAACTGACTCCCAAGGGTTGACCTCTGACCTCTATATGTATATGCCATGGGACACACACACACACACACACACACACGCACACACACACACACACACCCCAAACTGTGGTGGAAGGGGGAACAGAAAGAGGAAGACCCTGGGAACTCCACGGGGCATTGCTAAGGAGCCATCACAGATGGAAAAGCAGAATCCCCTGCTGACGTCACTGGCCAGAAAGCATCCATGCAATAAAGGACCGAAAGAGAACACATGCAGCAGCCTCTGATTCAACAGAATCGTTCTCCACGAGCATAAGCAGACCAGTAGGCTTATAACCACCACATATGTCTGGAAGTGCATGATCCCAGCATAAAGGCATCCTGACAGTCACAGTTTTACTGCATTTAATTGAGTATTCGGGGGGGGGGACATGGCTCTGTCAGTGCAGTGCCTGCCAATCAAGCACAAGGACCTGGCTTTAGATTACCAGAAACTGCATAAAAAGACCAGTACGGTGACAAATTCCAGCAAACCCAGGACTGGGATGACGGCAGGGGATACAGGAAGATCCCGGACACTCATGATCTAGGCAACCACTCTGTATCCATTAGCTTCCATTTCAGTGAGACGCCTATCCTCAAAACATAAGGGCAAGAAGGACTCCTAGCATCACCAACCTCTAGCTTACACACACACACACACACACACACACACACACACACACACACACACACACGAATAGTCATAAACACTTTCCCTGGTTACTCAGAATAAACTCAAGGTAGACAGAGGTTAGCTTCACTCTGCCTTGAGTTTTCTGGAAAAAAATAATACACCTCTAGCAATCGTGTCTTAAGTAGAGAGATTTAACCCACAGCGCCAAGAAAGTGTCTCGATCCTTATATTTTCTTCCCAAAATTACTTTAATGGTTTAAAACAATGTTAGTAAATTATTCCTACAGAAAAGATACGCTTTACAGCTCTCTATAAAGGGCATTGAATACCCATGGATGTTTAAGCAATATGGACGCAGCTGTTCCTCAGCCAGTGCGTAACGTGTGCCGTGGCTCCTCAGTAAACAATAGCTTTTGAAATGAAACCCTCTTGTCCACTTAGAAAAATAACTTTAAAATAATTTAAACCCAGCAGCAGCATATGTGTAAAGCATCTGAAAGCTTTCAAGACCAAAATGTGAATACACTCACTATTTTCCAACAACTGTACTCCCCTAGTCATCCCAAGGAAGGTGTAGCAACCACTTGATAGCCGGCAGCCCTGTGTAAAATATTCTCCCAGTTCAATGCAGGCCAGAAGTAAGGGGAGGGGACGGGAGAGGGAGGAAGTGCTTGGAGGCTTCTCATTAGGAAAGTTCTCGGTTCACCTGCTATGTCCAAATCAAACTGCCGGGGCTGGCACTGGCTCCGGGAAGCACCGCTGTTTGAGCAGTGGGCAGCTGGAACCCGCGGTGCATCATCCCTTGTCAGGGATGAATCAATCATGGCAAGAGATGTCAGCATCTGCCCAAACCATTTCATATTAGAATAAATGGCAGATGGTGGTGTTTTTATATTTAATCAGTTCCACCAAATGCAGTTTCATCTCATATAAAGCAAAGCCATCTGCGACGTGTAGGTGTGTGAGCTCGCTGAAGGCCCGCTGCAGAACCCTTCTCTGAAAGGTAAAGCCTACAACTAACGTTTGCTGACACGAGGCACAGTGAGCCCAGAAGCCTTTAAAATAAAACCGCGTGTTGTCAATAAATGCTAAATATTTATGGTGGGGGTGCCCTCCATCTGAGGCTTGGAGCACAGGTCACACTTCTAGAAGTGTCCAAACTGTCTGAAAACATTCTTAAAACAAAACAAAAAAAATGGCCATTTTCTTTGCCTGTGGATCACGCTGACTCAGTGTCTGCTTTGTTTGAAATTAATTTTTAGATTTATATTCTTATGTGTATGAATATGTGCTGCGCATGTGTGTGTACATGCGCGCGCACGTGTGCATGTGCACGCGAGCGCACGTGCGCATGTGCACGCACGCATGTGCACACGCGCCTGTACCATGTGCTGGACCCAGTGACCACAAAGGTCAGAAAAGGACTTCAGAATCCGTGGACCCTGAGTGAAAGACTCTGTGAGACCCATGTGGGTACTGGGAATTGAACCTGGGCACTCTGGAAAAGCAGTCAGTGCTCTTAACCATTGAACCATCTCTCCAGCCCCCTTTCTGTTTACTTTGATATGAATTCTTCCAAATCAAGTGAGCTAGGGTCATCTCAAACAGCTCACACAACACTGAGTGCCCACATCTACAACACCAATTTAAAAACCTTGTAACGTGTAATTATATACTTACTATCCCAGTGAGGTCTGACCAGTATAAAAAGTGGAATTGTTTTAAATGATGGCAGATAGAACCATACCATTTTTGGCCACAGAAAGCCACATGCAAGCCTACCACCAGTGGCTAGTTCACACTTTAATCCTCCTAAGGTTGAAAGCCAGAGCCAGCACTACATAGAGACAAGGAAAGAACCATGTTACCACCACAAGCAAGTAATGGCTGGTTACCTTTCCCCAAGATATAGAACACTGAAGAGGGGGTTGGGGATTTAGCTCAGTGGTAGAGCGCTTGCCTAGCAAGCGCAAGGCTCTGGGTTCGGTCCCCAGCTCCAAAAAAAAAAAAAAAAAAAAAAAGAACACTGAAGAGGTAGATTGTCCCAGAACCTTCTGTCCCACTTAGAACACAAGGAATGGCATGCATTTCTTATGAGACACAAGGTAGGTCACCATGCAGCTGGCAACAAATACTGTTCTACTGGTGTTGTCCTTCTGGTATTATTTTAAAGGTTGACCAATATCCCCAAATCCCCAGCTCCCCCAGCATGATGTAGCCTATTCGTGGCTCCTCCTCTGCTCTATGATCCGCCCCAATCCTTTAAGGAAGGTCAGGACCTCCACCACCCTGAAGGTGGCCTGTGCCCTGAAGCTCTCCCTTCCCTGGCCTCCGCTGCTGTTTGTATATGTCTGAGTGAGGGTTCCTATTCCTGCACCAACATCATGACCAAGAAGCAAGTTGGGGAGGAAAGGGTTTACTCAGCTTATACTTCCACATTGCTGTTCACCACCAAAGGAAGTCAGGACTGGAACTCAAGCAGCTCAGGAAGCAGGAGCTGATGCAGAGGCCATGGAGGGATGTTACTTACTGGCTTGCTTCCCCTGGCTTGCCCAGCTTGCCTTCTTATAGAACCCAAGACCACCAGTCCAGGGATGGCACCACCCACAATGGGCTGGGTCCTCCTACCTTGACCACTAGTTGAAAAATGCCTTACAGTTGGGTCTCATGAGGCATTTCTTCAACTGAAGCTCCTTTTCTGTGATAACTCCAGATTGTGTCAAGTTGACACACAGAACTAGCCAGTACAGTGTACCCACCACCAAATGTCCTGACTGCTTAACACCCTAGCTCCTCCATAATTTCTCCAATTCTCATATCCCACTCTGCTTCCAAGCTGCCATTTTCTTTCTGTGTTTCTTTCATTTGTTGTTGCTTATTTGTTTGGGTTTGGGTTTTTTTTATAGTGGTGGCATCAGTGATGGTGGTAGCGGTGGCATTTAATTTTGTTATTTTATTTTGCTAAGTCAGATGGTCTTACACAGTCCAAGCTGGCCTTCAACTTCTCGGGTAGCCAAGGATGACCCAGAACTCCTGATTCTCCCATGTCCTCCTCCAAGCGCTGAGATTACAAGTGTATACTACCACCACCAAGCTAATAGCTACTATTCTCAACTTCTTCGTGTTACTTAGAAACAGAGATAGACAGTGAGTAAAAATTAAGAGGGAGTGAACAGGAGTGGGGTGTAGCTCACTTGATAGAGATTTGCCTAGTCTGCACCAAAACCATGGGTTCGGTGTTCCACACCACATAAACTGAGTGTGGTAGCATATGCCTGTAATTCCAGAACTCCAGAGGCGAAGCAGAAGTAGAAGCTTGACGTGACATCAGCAATTAGGAAAGCACCAACAAGAGGGCAGTGCTGTAGCCCCACTTACTTTCTCCTTACCCTCTCTAGGACCCCAACCCATTGGTAGTGTCACCCACCACCCAGAGTGGGCCTTCCGTCTTCAGTCAAACCTTTTTGAAAACACCTTCATAGACTACTCAGAGGTATGTTTCTATGGTGATTCAAAATTCCATCAAAGTAACTGCATTAACCATCACACTCATTAAGTGGCTGTCTCCCTGCCTAGAATAAGCCCCTGACAGGAAACACAGTCCCTTTCCTTATCTTTTTCCTTCCTGAAAAATACTCACCTCATGAAGCAGACCCTGAGAAGCAAAATTGGTCTTGTCAGGGTTTCTGCTCCCCCACCCCACCCCCTGTCCTCATGGCCTGGCCTTCCCAGTCATTAGCCATTTCTACCATATGACATTCAACTCCTCCATCCAGTCTCTATCTTCCCTCTGAGTTTATCCAGGTTTTCCCAGCAACCAATGCCCTCCAGCTTAAAACCTTCTAGTAACTTCCTGACAACACGTGAACTGCAGACCTGTGGCTCTTCCTGCTCACACCTCCTTTTGAGCCCTTGAACTTCTCCCTACCAGGACCCCAGTGACCTTCCCTCTGTCCTATAGACCCACCTCCTGTCTGTCCTGAGGCTCGCATTGTCCTTCATTAAACATGCTAGCTGTATCTTCTTCATCACTCCAGCACCAAAACCCCTCCTCCAAGTTCCACAGCTCTCCACTTAAGTGAGCTCTTGGCCGTGGGCTGTCCATTCGTAAGGTCCTGGAGTTCTACCACTGTCTTGGTACTATTTACAACAGATGCATTTTGCCTTATTGTTTGGTCCTGTGAATGTCCTGCAGACCCTGAAGGAATGGGAGACTTTTCTTTTGGCTGCGTCCCCTTTGCCTTGAACTTCTCTCACCCTCACTGAGCCTTCAGGAAAAATCACTGAACATCACCATTATTTCAACTTTTGTAGCTGAAAGGGTTAAGTAGTTACCTGATGAGATTTCTGGAAAGTTATGACCTCAGATTCCCATAGAAACTGTACTTGGGCTAAACATGGCATCAAACTCAAGAACCCAAGGCAGCCCACTGAAATTTACCTAAGTAGACCCAGTCAGTATTCTCTATGGCTCATGGGCCGTCAGACTGAACCCATCTGTCAGACAAGTGACATGTGAAGGAGCAAATGTCTGCAGATGGGCCAGGCTCCTGACTGGGACGAGATCATGGGTGTGGGACGAACAGCTCCCAGCCTGAGGGAGATCAAAAGTTCCCTGGAAGTGACATCTGCAGAATATCAGGGCATTTGTGCATTTAGGGGGCAGCGGTGGGAAGAGAGGCCTATCGTCACAGGTGGTGAAATCACTCTGTTGAGAACATAAAAGTTAACCTACCTGAACCCCAACGCTCATGAATACAAGTAACCATATCTTATATTCTAAAATCAGTGACTCCTCCCCCCCCTGTACCCCTACAAATAAAGTCTATGTTTGGGTCCAGAGCTAGATAGACCAAAAGTCCCTTTGAAGCCAGGCATTGATGGTACAACTTTTGTTTCCTATCAGTAGATGTCACTTAATCCTGTCATGAGTAGTCTTATTGCTGCTGTTGAAGAAAATGGTTTCCATATATGTCCATCATATACGCCCTCATACCGTTCTGAGATTTGTTTTTAAGATTCATTTCTTTTCATTTATGTGTATGTGTCTATGCATGCAGATGTTTTGTGCTTGCCAGTGTCAATGGAGGCTAGAAGCAGGCATGGAGCTCTAGAACTGGAGTCATAGGCAGCTATGAGCTGCCCCACACGGGTGCTGGGGACTGAACCCTCTGGGAAAGCAGCAAGCACACTTACCCACTGAGCCACCTTTCCAGCCCACAAGGTATTCATATTATAACTCAGACATCCCTGTGCACACTGACTATAACCTAATGAAAAATAGAAAGACTCACACATGTAGTATGAATACGGTAACAGGAAGGGTGACTGTAATTTGCTTACCTTTGAAGGGAAATCATTAATATGCCTGACACACTGTAACTCTCTGGGTCCATGAGTACCCCGCCTTGCCTGGGCTGCCAGGAACCCCACAGTCAAACAAGATAGGAAATCACACAGAAATTGTCGCCCTCACTTTTTTGCCACCTACTTCCTTCTTTATTCCCTTAAGTTTCTATTTCTGTTTCATCTTCATGAGAGTTAGTGAGTAACAGTTATTGTTTGGGCTGGCTTGCTGATTTTGTTTGCGTGGATATCACAAATCCCAGTGTCCATTGGTCAGCTTCATTCTCTTAAACAATTACGTGATGGATTCCAATGCTTCAAACAGAATTTCTTTTAATCCGAGCGCGTGCTTTGGAGAAGAAGGGAATGTATTCCTCCTGGGTATCGAGACAGAAGGGCCTCCTTTAAACCGTGGTGTCTCTTCTGCCCTGTGGCTGAAGTCTTGTAGCTACCAAGTGGCCACTACATCCCCTCAAGGGAAGAAGTCAGAAGAAATATTGAGCAAGGACACAATCTCCCTCATATGAGAATTTTTTTTTTTTTTTTTTTGGTAAAACGAAGTGGGGAGGAGGAATATAGGCAAAGAGGAAAACCTTGGTTGAGAGAACTGACTAATATGTAGCAGATAGAGTGGCAAACACCCCTAGGCTAGTTCTGAGACTCAGTAATGACATGCTCAGCTGCAATGTTTGAACCTCTCTCTCCTCCCCTTGATAACGAACCAGCTGTACCCTTCCATTCTCTAGCTGATACCCAGGTTCCTCTCCAGAATGGCACATGCCTGAACACTCAGAGAGGAGAGCTCTCATTACCACATCCTTTGCTAGGCTCAGGGAAGCCATTAGCTCAGGCAGCCATGCTCTCTCTTCTAGAGCAAGCTGCTCTGCAGGTAGGAAGAAAAAGGAAACTCGAATGCACATTCCCTGGGCTCAAATGCACACACAGTACTGGTGCTGGGAGAACCATGATTAGCACACACCTCACTTCACAGGTCAGGGGACGGAAGCCCATACCAGGGCAGAGGAGCCCGTGGGCTCCCAACACCCACTCATGGCTCCCCCTGCTGTGCTTGCCACTTCAGTTACTCAAACATCAAGGTGATAGGGTGCTATTTTTAGGAGTGATCCCAGGAAGATATTACCACAATCTTCAGAAAGTGTCCTGTCTCTCTCTTTACCCCAAATTCACCATGTGTGAAGAATCTACAAGGTCCCAATGTGTTTAAAAACAAAAAACAAAACAAAACAAAATACAGCCAAGACAGAGTTCTGCTCCCGAGAAGACAGCTACAATAATTAAGATGACTATTTCTGCTGTGTTCTGAGGAAGATGTTTCTTCTTCTCTCATAAGGAGAAAACAGGAAGTCGGCACTTGGTGTTCACCTTGCCCTCTGTCTTGCTGAAAATTTTCAATTTCTTTGGGAAAAAAAAAAGATAGCTCAGACTCCATTTTATTTGCTAAAAGGGTGAAATAAGGGAGGAGATGGGCCGTCAGGGATCCTCTTTTGCACTGGACCCAGCAGCCTGGTACCTTATTCACACTGCAGGAGGAGCTCAGGTACCAATCAATGGTTGTGTCAAGGAGTAAACTTCTGCTTTCCCACCCATGAAATGTACATAGTGATCTATATTTTGGAACTCAGAAAGCCCAATGGTGCAGACTGGCTACAGGCTGAGAGACATGAGGAGGATCACAAGTTCAAGGCTTACGTGGGCTCCAGACTGAGTTCAAGGCCTGAGTAACTTAGCAGGACACTGTCCTAACGTGAAATAAAGGTAAAGCACTCACCACGAAAAACATGAGAACTAGGGTTCAGATTCCCTGCTTCAGCACAACCTTCAGGTAATTGAGGTACACCACCTGTAATTCTAGAACTTAGAAGACAGAGATGGGATCTGAAGACAGACTAACATGCTACCCGAGCCTTGTACTAAAAAATATGGGCTCAACCAAGAGACCATGGCTTAATGAATAAGCTGGAGAGTCTGAGGAAGACACAGACTGGGGCCCTCCCATGTTCTCATACACACATGTAAATGTGCATACACACGTACACACCATATACTCAACAGGCCCAAACACAACATACAATTTTTAACTTAAAAGTAAATTAAATTTAAGGGTTAAGTTTCAGCCTAGTGGTAGAATGTGTGGTACGCACAAGGGTTCAATCCTCAATGAAATATTTAAAGCTAAACAAAAGGATTTGACATCCAGGATTCACAGAATACATATTCAGACCTGTACCACTCTGGACACACTGAAGGTCCTCCCTTAGCTCATGCTAACTCCTCCTCCTCTTTCCTGTGTCTGCTGATTAAGAAAAGAATGTTTCACGGCCTGCCTGGCCTACCTGCTCCCAAGCGAGTCCCATGGAATTGCCATGTCTTCTCAGGCATAAATATACATCAGATGCCTAGCACAACATTATTAGAATAATGAATATTCTAACATTAAAGCTGGCACCAAACATTAACCTTTGGGGAATACTAATTGCCAAGAATATGATTGTCAACCTCTAAGGGGCAGAAGGGATTGGACTTAAGAGACCAAGGAACCATAGTATTCTTTAAGACACAGGCAGATGTCTGTCACAACACAGAATTTAGCCACATGCACACATCACTATCCTTTCTCTAGCTCTACTAACTCTTCTCTTTTAGTTTATTTTTACCGTGTCACTGTAGTGATAGAATTGAAATACAATTTAGTTGGTGTCACTGTGGAAAGACTTTGAAGGACCCGGAGAAGCCTGGGAGCTTTTCCATGTTGATTTAAAAAAAAAAGCCACTGCATCTAGAACATATAGAAAGGTTAAGCTGAGCAATCGTAATTAAAATAAGATCTAACTGTTTTTGTTGTGGTGGGGGTGGGGAGGTGATAAGCCTGTAGCTCACTATGTATCTATCTTAGGTTGGCCTTGAACTTGTGGCAATTCTCCTGCCAAGCTCACACAGGGTCATGACCAGGAAGCTGAGATTGAAATTCCACTGTAGCAGATGCCGCACGCTGCCCACTAAACAAAGCATTTCTGGCATTCGGCAATGCACTTGGTATCACTTCTTGGGGTTTCTGGCAAAGAGTGGTGGGAACAGGTTCTGCTGGCTGTGGAAGGGACTTGGAAGTGTGGATACAGAGCTTTTTTGTCACACAAGAATAACAGATGTCCCAGGAACTGCCCAGATGCAGATTTGGATTGGTGACTCAGCTTGGAACCAACCAAGCCACAGTTTATAGTACTTGAGGAAGAGATGTGACCTTGACCTTGACCTTGACCTCAGAATTAGTGTCAACCCCCCCAAGCCACCTTTACAATTCCTTATAAATGGACAGGGTAAACAAGATACAGAGTAAAGAGGACCCAAACAGGGCTCCGGAAGAGAGCCACTTCACTGTCCGGCTTTTAAGGAAAGCCTGGACACTAACTCAATGCAGATGTATGTGATGAGAAGTCATGGGCCCTCCTCCCACTCATCCCCAAAGCAGCCAATGCCAGACAGCTTAAGATGCCAGCATGGCACTGTACCCTGATGCTCTGCAGGACCAAATCCAGAAGGCTCAAAGAGGAAGGCCACCCTACTGGTCCTCGGTCAGCCAACCCTTCCCCGGCAGTGATTCCTTAAAGAGGGTAAGAAGGAAGCTGGAGTGTGGAGAGGCAGAGAGCAGATCCTGAAGCTGCACCCAGCATTTTAGGTCCCTTGCTTTAAGATAAATAAGGCCAGGAAAGACATCATCCAGACAGGCTCAAGGTTTCATGGGTTCACACTGGCTCAGGCGTGGAAAATGGATGGGAGGCAAGAAAACCGAGGACAGAAAGATAAAGTAGGCAATTTGGCTAGGAAACCCAAGCAAGAGGCAATTCAAGAGACCCAAAGGATGTGAAATGGATTAGACTCGTTGATGGATTAGAACTTGAAGGAAAGACAGCCATGAGGGAAATTCCCAGGTATCGGCTTGGCAGCTGGCTAATAGAAAAGTCCTATAAGGATCAATCTGGAAAGCTGACACGAGTGCAGGAGTCCTCTTAGGCAAACTCCTTACTCTGCACTGTCCATGTCAAGATGACAAATTGATAATCCAAACCTTAATTCAATACCTCATGGTGACAAGTGTGAAACAGGGGCTTGCCATTCAAACTCCACAAAGAAAAGTAGAAGCAGGAGATGGAGAGAAGGGTGTGTGTGCGGGGTCAGCTCCTCAAGCAGGGGATTGCACACATCTGTTGTTATCTAGAAGAGGCTGCCTGCTTCAGGAACACACGCCCTACCCAGCTTAGCAGGAAGTGGCAGCCTGGATGGGAGGGACCATGCCATGTGTAGTGCAATTCCTTCCATTCTGAGACAGAAAAGGAGTGTATATAATGGTAAGGGCAAAATTTAAGGGCGAGCCATTGTGCACCAGGGATGAAGAAACCCATCAGCAAGAGCCTCAGCGCCAACTGAAGGAACACAGCTTTAAACACTCCCATTGAGCTGTACCTCCACTTAACAGATGCTAGTACTATGCATCTGAACCGTCTAGGAGGAACTCTGACCAGGTTATTTCACAGCTATAGAGTTAACAGCTCTGCCTGTCATCATCCCCACCCCTCCCTTACACCTGAGCCCATCGTTAGCATAGACATGGAAGAAAAAGAGAGACCGGAAGTTTAGGCTGTCAGTGGGTGCTGCACTGGCCTAGTTAAATAAATAATTAACACATTAGGTTAAGTCTGGGACTCACTACAGGATGGTAAGTGTGCCCAGCTCTGGAGGCCCTCTGGATGGTACATCCATGGGCTAATGTTTTTTGCTTCTCTGGATGTCAAGTGAGAGGATTTTATATCCATAAAAGCCAAGCATATGTTTATCTACCTAGGTCTTACGTGCCTCGAAATCCAAATCAGTCCTAAACCCATTCACTAGTCTCTCATTTATTCACATCTTTGTTATTCTTTCGGTATGCATCCTTGACCCCATCTCCAGGAGTAAGCCTGTTATGCAGGTTGGCCCAGAGCCTCGTGTTCCCTTGAGGACTGGGAGAGCTACACACAGGCAGAGTATTCCTAGACACTCATAGGAGCCATCTGGAAAGAGACTCTAACTTTCCACCATACCTGGGAGGAAGCAAGCCCAAAGATGCTGTGGTGACAGCAAAATGTCACCACAGAATGAAGATCCAGGACAGCAGAGGCAAGTTGCAATGAGGAAGGCAAGCTAGGTGTCTTAGATACTATTCTATTGCTATGAAGAGATATTATGCCTATGGTGATTTGAATAAGAATGGCCCCTATGAGCTAGGTCATATGTTTGAATGCTCGGTCATCAGGAAGTAGCACTACTTCAGAGAGATTAAGAGGAGTAGCCTTGTTACAGAAAGTGTCACTGGGGGTGGGCTTTGAGATGTCAAAAGCCTATGCCAAGCCCAGTGGCTGGCTCTCTCTCTCTCTCTCTCTCTCTCTCTCTCTCTCTCTCTCTCTCTCTCTCTCTCCCTCCCTGCTGCCTGCAGCATGTCTTCCTGGATGCTAATAATACTTCTTGCCATGGTGACAATGGGCTAAACCTCTGAAACTATAAGCCAATTACAGAGATTTAATTCACTCGTGTTTTCCTTTATAAGAGTTGCTGTGGTCATGGTATCTCTTCACAGCAATAGAACATTGAATAAGACAATGCCCAAAGCAGCTTGAATAAAAGAAAATACTTAATTACGGGTTTGCTTATAGTTTTAGAGGGCTATCCCATGACCATCACGGTGGGAAGCAGACAGGCATGGCACTGGAGCCCATGTAGTTGAGAGTTTTACATCCTGATCCAAAAACAAGAGGGAAGGAAGGCAAGACTTGGCTTGGTGTGGGTTTTTGAAATCTCAAAACGTATGCCCCAGTAACAGAACTCCTTCAACAAGGCCATACCTCCTAATCCTTCCCAAACACTTCCACTATATGGGGATGAAGCATTCAAACATATGAGCCTTGGGAGCCATTCTCATTTAGACCACCATACCAGATCTCAGTAACACTGTGGTACTCCTCAACCCTTTGGCTCTACTGCCAAAGGATGCTGGTGACTTCCTGCTAGTAAGCAGCTAGCCCAGGGCTCCTCTCCCTTCCTCTCTTCATTCTATGCCTGCTTGGAATGGGCCACTTGTCACTGCTTCCAGAAACAGCTTTCAAGTTACAGTTCATGACCCATCCATCGCCCCACATAGAATCCCTTGCCATGATGTAAATGTTTCTGCCATTGGCCCTGGCCACAGTGATCCTCAACCTGTGGTTTGTGACCCCTTTCTGGGTTGATCAAGCCTTTCACGGGGTCACTCAAGACCATTGGAAAACACATATCTTTAATACATTAGTAACAGTGGCAAAATGACAGTTGTGAAATAGCAATGAAAATAATTTTATAGTTAGAGGTACCACACAACATGAGGAACTATATTAAAGGGCTGCAGCATTAGAAAGCTTGAAAAGCCCTGCACTAGCCCTACCTTATAACCTGGCAGTTACATGAATCAATCAATCCCCTGCCTTAACCTGGGCCATACAGAAGTATCTCTGTCATCTATAATCAAAAGATCTTCATAAAACCTATACAGAATTCACTCACCTCCTTGCAGACCTAGTAAGTTAAGAGGCATGGATCTTTCCCTGTGTCCTACGCTAGTCAAAGCTCAGTGCTTCCTGGAGGGACAAACTCTTGCTGGTTGGAGCTGATGTGAGCAATAAGCAGGAGAATGAAAGCCTCAGATTGTGACCGTGGGATAATTCACCCCGCATCCACAGGGCAGGACTCACATTTGCTTCAAAGTACTCCCTCAGAGAATTCTGTGACAATGAATGACACCATCTCTGGACTTGGTCCTCAGTCTGGAGGCGTCTCCCAGGTAGAACAGGCTCTAGGAAACTAATAGGATCAGATGAAACTCCCAGGAGGAGGATTAAAGCAGATGGCAATTTGCTAATAACTGTGCCAGATGCCAGTCTTTGGAGAGTTACCACGAGTCTGACTCCAAGCTGCACAGTTAAACATCTCATTTCTGTTGGCCTATTATAATCTTGGGAAAGAACCTTCAGCTCGTGCATCTTGTCTGTCGGGGGAGGGAGGGATGACAGCCATGGGTTGTCCTATGAGACACTGCCATCAGCTTATACAGCTCACTCATCAGGGTCCCCCCCCCCAGTTGCATGGCTCTTTCTTTGGCCCTGAATACACAACTCTATCAAATCTAGTGTCTTTCTCCCTAGTGATGATCGTGTGACAAGGGGGCGGAGTCTTCAGCCTACAGTACTAACTCTACATGGTGTATCTCTGCATCGTTCTGCACTAACTGAGCATTCAGACCCTGCCTCTGACCTGAAGTGGAAAATATGACCAAGCAGTCATCGTGGATGGGCTTTGTGCCTGGGGTTTTCATGGTCCAGAATAAACCAGCAATGGGTCGAGTTTGGCAGCTCACCTGCCAAAGACCAAACCTAGGGAGATCTACAAGCCTCAGTGTTCCACAGCCTTTGCTGGGGATCAGCTCTAACCAAGCTGGAGGCTGCACAGGCAGTGCCTTTCTGCCACCACAGAGAAGGACCCTGTCTGCCACCACAGGGAAGGGCCCTGTAAGTGACAGTAACTTCTCTCAGTACCATCCATGCAAGGTGACGCTACATCAGTTTGACCAGAAGAAAGGCCTAATTGCTACTACAACCTCAAAAGAAAATAGCATTGTAAAACTGTGTTATGAGAAGGCAAACAAAGGGGCTGGGGAGATGGCTTAGCATGGAAGTAGGCACCCTCAGAGCAAGCTGGCTAGCCAGACTAGGCAAGTCTGAGAGCTTTGGATTCAGGTATGACACTGCCTCCATACCTAAGGTGGAAAGCATGAAGAAAGACACCCAACATCAACCTTTGGCCTATGCACACACAGATTCACACATGCCCACACACGTGTGAACATACACATGTGAAACATACACACACACACACACACACACACACACACACACACACACACACATCTGGGCCAACATCTAGGGAGAAAGAGTATTACTGACGTAGCTAACGAGCAAGAGTAGCTGATTCCGTCACGGTCACAGCATTTCTCAGCCAGCTAGAATCGGATCTGGGCTGTTTCACCAGAGGCCATGTTTTAACATCTTTATTTCCATGGATGACACTCTAAGGGGAGTTTAAAACCTTCAGAAGATCTCTTCTGTGAGGAAATTAGGTCATCATAGGTGTGTCCTTGATGAGGATCTTGAGTCCCCAGTCTGTGCTTCCTGTCCACCAAGAAATGGCCAGAGTCTTGGACGGTGTGCCCTGCAATGACACCCTGCTTCAGCATAGTCATGCAGAGTCCTCAGCACCAAAACAGACCTTCCTTCCCTCCAGTAACTTAACACAAGTACCTTTTCACAGTTATAGAAACAGAACCAGCACACCAACTCTCAAAATGTATAACTTATTGAGGTTTTCCTATTCTCAACATATTTTTAACTTCCATATTTAACTACATATTATTAATTTTATACTTTTTAAAGAAAACAAAAATTATATGAGCTTTAAACGCCACCCCCCAAAAAACCCTTATATCTACTCTTACCTTTGAGAAATTCAGATATCAAAAATAAATCCTCATCACAGAAGAGAATTCCTTCTCTTCACAGAGAGGAAACCTCATTTTTCATTAATGGAAAGTTACTTTGGAATTTTAAAAAATAGAGTTTAGTCTATTAAGGTTTACAAAGGTATGGAACACTGGCCTGTGGAATATCCTGGAATCTATTTCTGGGGTTGTCAGCCAGGGAAAGCCTTGGTAGGTGACTGGATGTAGAGGAAAGGTAGAAATCCCAAGTAACTGTAAGGGATGAGTCCTGAGAACAGTGACCCTCTTTGAATCCAGCCCCACACCTTGACTGCTGGTGACAGCTCTGTCACCATAGCTGGGATAGTGAGTTTTACTTGTCAACTTGACACAATGTATTGTCTCAGTGAGAGAGTGACTAGATCAGGTTGGCCCATGGGCATGCTGTAGTGATTGTCTTGATTGTCTCAACTGATATGAAAGTGAGTGCCACCATCACAAGTCCAGACCCTGGACTATAAAAGACTAGAGAAATCCAACAGTGTACCAAGCCGGCCTTCCCTCTCTGCTCTTGACTCTGGGTGTGATAGAAGCTGCAAGCTCCTCACAACAAAGGACTAGCAGACTGTAAGTTAAAATGAGCCCCTCCTCCCATAGGTTGCTTTCTGTCAAGATATTTTATCACAGAAACAGAAATGAAACTTGGACAGTGGACTCCCACCAAAAGTCCTGGGAGAGGGAAATCTCTAAGCAGCTCCTTGCCCATTTCTACCCAGCTCCAGTGTCACGCTCTGGTTCCTGCCAACGGTCACTGATATGTTCGTCTACTGCCCTGTCTCACATCCCCATTTCTGTCAACATCCTCTCAGCCTTCATGTCTGGCACCACCAGGTCTCCGCAAATAAACTGGACCACTTCCCACTCTGAGGCAGGAATGTCAGAGGCTACCTCCTTCCTCCTACTCCACCAGGTTTTTCTTGGCTTTTCTCTGCAGCCAAACCTAGCCTTCTCTTCCTCTTCTTCCCTCCTCTCCTCCTCTCCCTCCTTCCCCTCCCCTCCCCCTCCCCTCCCCTCCTCCTCCTCCTCCCCTCCCCTCCTCCTCCTCCTCCTTCTCAATTCCTCATCTGGGTTCTCCTTGGACCACCACCAGTTGCTACACAGAATTGGAGCCTCATTCAGTCACTTCCTCTCCTGCTTCAGAAGTATTTCCCAAAACTCGGATGCAAAAGACAGCCGAAAGTCAGTCTGACTAGTACCTAGTTTGCTGGTGAGCCCTCTCAGGGAAAGGTTAGCACATGTCAGGTTAGATTGGCTGTAAGACCCCTGCACATATCCACTTGTGCCTTGGGAAGAGGTCTGGTTGCATTCCCCAGACATTAGAGCTATGTCACAAACTCTGTGGGAGGAACTCCCAGAAATCCACCTGCTGCAAAATCTCACAGCACGCAGATGAACAGGGCCATGAGCTCACGTGACAAGCAGCTGCCCAGAGTATGGTTCAAAGGATGCCAGGATGTGCAACCTCTCCCCTCCAGGATGGTCCAGAGATTTAACGAAAAGAAAAACACAACCTTCATCACTAAATAACAGGGTCAAGGTGGACTCAGAGTCCCCACCTCTGGCTTCTCCTGATACTGTGTGGTCCACACCCAAATGCAGGTAAAAGGTGACCCATGCCACATGTGATGGAGGAGAAAGCTGGGGCTCAGTTTGCTTGGCTCTCCTCATTTCCTTCTCTACACACACACACACACACACACACACACACACACACACACACACACACACCAGGAATCATTCCTCACAGCCGTCTTTACCCCCTCTGCCTCTACCATCTAAGAGTATTTCTCTGAGGGCCAGTGTGAAGACTCATGGTGCCAGGCTTTGGGGAGCCTCATGAGCTGTAGAGAGAGGGAGACCTGCTTGTCAAGGCCAATGGATGGGGGCATCAGAGCCACTGGCTATGCCCAGCAGCCAGAGGCTGAAGCAGCTCAATGGGTGGGAATTGAAGGATGGGAAATGGATGATTTGTAAGCTTTCTGTGTGAGGGGCAGGGCTGACGTTTCTGCTTCACGCCTATGCCTTTCCCTCCAGCAATTCCTGCAAGACCCAAGCAAACACTTCATTATGTCTCCAAACATTCACTGTGTGAACTTGCAGCCCACCACAATGATTGCTGAATTGCAGGGTTATGGAATCCTTTTAACAATTTAATAAATATCCATTTAAAATGAGAAAATGAAAAACCACCAAGTGTCTGCAAATCGGCTTTCCCAGCCTTTTGGAAGATAAGAAATGAATATTTACAAAAATCCTCTCAGAAAGTACACGACTGAGTAAATGTGAGCACTCCTTGGAGACTTACAAATCAATAGTGTGTGCCCTCTCCTCCCCTCCCCCACTAAAGAAATCTAATAATTATGTCGCTGCTAAAGGGTAACTCTTCAGTGTGCCGTCTGGCCCCTGAAATTCAATCAAGACACACTTGGAGTCACCTGCTCCCCTTTGGAAGGGCTATTACATTTCTCCCTCCATAATGAGCAGAAGTGTAAATGCAAGAGAAAAAAAAATTGTTGAGGAGGCAGTTATGAGGAGTTCCTCATCTGGGTTTCTCAGGTAAGCAGATTAAAGGGACCATCGCTCTTCCAAGGGGTCAAGACTAATCCAATAAGCCCCGATTGAATAGGACATGGAGACATCAGAGATGCTGATGCGAGGGAAACAGAAGAAGGGAACCCACCCTTACCAAAGTAGCAGAGAGTGCCATGATGCTGACGGTAGACTCTACGGCATCTGTCAGATGCGGGGTCTGTGTCTCCTGAGCAGTCCTCCACAGTAGTGCGGGCTCACTCTGCATGTGGTAGGTTCTTCCTGGAACCTTAGAGAGACTGATGATGCTTCCTAGAGCTCAGTGGTGCTTGTAGTTAGAAGAGACTGTTACTGCTTTCTAATAAAGCTATTTTAAGATTTTATTTTTATTACTTTTAACAATGTGTGTGCGCATAGGTACGTGCACATGAGAGCAAGAGCCAGTGCCAGCAGAGACATGGGATCCTTCAAGAGCTGGAAATATAGGCAGTTGCAGGCTACTTGACATGGTGCTAGGAATAGAACCCAGGTCCCCTGCAAGTGTCCTTAACTCCTGAGCCCTCTCTCCAGCTCCATAATGCTATTTTTAATTCCCATTAATTAATCATCCCTATCTATTCAAAGTTCCAACTACAGAGAGAGAGAGAGAGAGAGAGAGAGAGAGAGAGAGAGAGAGTGCTCCTGAAAATTTTATCATGAAAATTATGGCATGCTTAGCATCACCTCCTGGCACAGGTGGGAGGTGAGAAGGAGCCCCAACCCTTGAATCCTAGAAGACGAAACGACAGAGTTTTATATCAGCGTGGATGTTTACAGAAGAAGCCATGCCGGGGATTCTCGCAAGAACCATTGATTTTCTTATCACTGAAATTTCCAAACAGATTTTCATGTAAATCAACCAAAACTACTTAGATAGAAAATGAAACTTAATTACCTGAGTTTAAGAATTCACAAATTATGGCCCCGCAAGATGGCTCAGCCGATAAAGGCAGATGGCTCAGTGAGTAAAGGCACTGCTGCCAGGCCTGAGGACCCGAGTTCCGTCCCAAGCCCACATGATAGAAGGAAATAACCAATTCCTACAAGCTGTCCTCTGACCTACACTCACATACCGTAAGTAAATAAACAAACAGACATAAAAATTTTAAAGGAGTCACAAATCACATCGTCTCTTCATAACAAGGCATCTTCTAATAAACATACAAACATATAACCTAGCAAATAACTGATAATTATGCCATTTTATATAATTAACAAAAATCGCGAATTGCGAAGTAACATATGCCAAGAGAGTACGAAAACACCACGCACCTTCCAGTGCCAGAATTCTTCCCTAGATTTGAACTTTTCTATATTTAAAATACACGCATCCTGAAGGGCAATGAGAATTTGGGCCACAGTTCAGCCACAGGGCACTTCACCTAGTGTGGCTAGGACAAGAGGAAGAAAAAAAAAAAAACCTAAAAGTAAAATAAAACACACAATGAACAGTTCGAGTTTTGATATGGAAAGGCAAAGGAGATGTTTCGGTCATCTTGGAAAGCCACCTAGAAGCTTCAGGGACCCTCGCCGGCACTGAGGACCTCACAAGGGATTGAACCTTGTTCAATCACAGTGATGTTGAAGCAGGAAACAGCTATGGCTGTAGGTCTCAGGCAGGCGAGAGAGCAAAGAGCCCAGAGGGGGCTGATATTCCGAAGGCAAGCCAGCCTCCCTTACTGGGGATGCAGGTAAGGGACGGGAGGGAAGGGGCAGCTTCCTCTAGTCAAGTGACATAAAAGGAGACAGAAAACCAGTGGGTCACGTATGCAGGGAGCAGTCTGTGGTGAGGCAGGAGCAGAGGAGACTCTAGGTTTCTGGCTAGAGTAACAGCTGAGTATCTTGATAGACTGTTAAGGTCAGGGGCTGGAAGGAACACTCTGAAAAGGCCTGTAGCATAGGAGGAAATCCTGCTGGTCTGTTCCATAGCCTTCCATTCCACTGTGTTGCTTCGCAATGAACTAAACCAGAGAGAATCTACCTCAGTTATATGTAATTGGTGACCAAACTGAGGCAGCAGCACTCGGATCAACCAAGAAACTATACAACAGGATAAAGACCTTAAGCTCACATTTTTTTAAGTTACCATAGAAAAACACAAAACCATCATCTTTAATATAGTGCCGTGCTGTTGAAAGAATTCAGATACAGTCGTCTGACATGCCAGGATGCCCAAGTGGAAAGGGCTGAAGAAGCCATGGCCCAGCAACCACAGAAGGTAGACAAGCAGGAAAGCTTTGAAAGGATGAGATGAGAGAGGCAGGACTTTCCAGACATGAGGGCCACACTGGCAACATCTTGGGGTGTAGACAACCTGCAGGAAACCCAGCGGAGACACGTCAATGAAAAAAGAAACATGGAGGAAACAAGCTGGAGGAAAAGGCACTGAGTGTTAGGAAGGGCTAAAGAGGAAGCGAGAGAAACGGAGCACAGGAATCGCTCTGCCCCTGTGCCACAGCTGATTGGTAAGAGACAGAGAGAGCACAGGAATGGATAGAAACAGAGACACACAGAAAGAATTGGGGAGACAGACAAAGAGAGGCAGAGAGACCGGTGCAGAGACAGAGGGAGATGGAAAGAGAGAGAGAATAGCAAGGAGTCAGAGACAGAGAGATAGAGGCACAGTACGCAGAGACAGAGAAGGATGGAGACAGAATAACAGACAAGGGCTGTGACCTACAGAAAAGACACAGAAACAGGGATGCCGCAGACGCAGGGAGCATTCGGGAAACTTTCAGAAATGAAAGCCTTTAATTTTCAGTAGCAAAATGGAAGCCCTGAGGAAATTTGACAGAACAGGATTAGAAATTGATAAGGAAATTAAAACGCAAAAATGAATGCCAAAAAAAACCCCTACCATTGGGAAACTTAAAGGCCCTCGCTCAGTTCACAGACAGATGAGAAATCCAAGCTGCAATTGTATTACAAATAGGAAAAAGTCAACGCTCTGTGCCGGAACTAATTGATTGCTCATATTCATAGCGTAGATCAGAGAAGAGATGAATAGCCATGAGCCCACACATTAATAAATGAAACATACGTGAGAATACCTCATCGAAAGGAAGACGACATAAGATGGATAAAATGATGCAAAGAATAATAGAAGTGGCTCTAATAAACATAAAATATGAAATTAATCGTTTAAAACCTGAAAAGAATCACCACGATAAATCAAAAGGCTGTGAATAAGTGAACACAGAGTGAATATTATCTAATGCGATTTTTAAAAATACGAAACCACACACAAGCAACAGAAGGGATGCAAAGAGGAGACATTTGGGAAATCACGAGACCCCCATTCCTGAGCTTCGCGAAGCTCTAAGAATCTAAACAGACAGGATTCATGAAAAAGAAAAATTACCGAAGCTCACATAAGTAATAGGAATTCAATGTGGGTCAGGTGCTGTTCAAGAAGTAGAGAGCATTGTTAAAGTGTGCCCCAAAAGCAACGCCTCCCTAGAAAGCAGTGTTTACAAGATATGATAGAATTCTACCAAGCCTTTATAAAATCAATAGCTTCGATATCCTTTCAAATTACTGTAGATCACAGGAAAGGGGCTCTTAATTGTCTGACAGACTAGTATGAAAAAAGTAAGTTTCCCTTATGAGTGAGAGTGCAAACCCCTTAACAAATGTCAAGACAACACTGTACCACCAATTCCTGTGACAGACACCTGCAGTCCCGTTGAGCTGAGACAGGGGATCACAAGGTCAAGGCCAGCCTGGGCTACAAAGTGAGCTCAACAAGTCAGGGGAATTTAGTAAAACTTTGTTTCAAAACTTTTTTTAAAAAATCATATATTTATTACTACATAGTATATATTACAGTAAAAGTAATCTCAGAGTACAAGCATGGTCAAATATAATAAAATCTAACAGCATAGAATATTCTACAGATATGTTAAAATTAGAAGTCAAATGATCATCCCCACATACGATGCAGCCATTTTACAGATTGACAACTACTTTTAATAAGCATCCTTAAGCATAGGAATAGGCGAACGAGTTAGAAACACATCTATTTTTAAAATGTCTAATTTACATCATTGTATGGATAATTAACTAAGGTAATTAACACTGTGCTTAAAATAGAAAAGGAATGGATTTCTAGGCAGTCAAGAAAAAGTTAGGGTCTGGAGCAGTGGCTCAGCAAATAATAAGGGTGCTTATCTCCAGGCTGACGGCCCTGAGCGCCACCCCTGAAACACGTGTTGGAAAGAGAGGACAAACTCCCGAAAGTTAGCCTTTGACCTCCATATGCGTCTGACAGCATGCATTTGGCCCACAATAAATAAATAAGTAAATAATAAATAAACAAATAAATAAATACAGTAAAACCTAAATTAAAACAACCTAGCATGGTGCTATACGTATGTCTGGCATCCTAGCACTTGGGAGGTAGAAGCGGAAGGATTATCACTTTCTAGACAATCTGGGCTACATAGGGACATAGGGTCTTAATTAGGGTTTCTATTGCTGCAATGAAACACCACAGCCAAAAAGCAAGTTCAGGAGGAAAGGGTTTATTTGGCTTACACTTCCACATTGAAGTCCATCACTGAAGAAAGCCAGGACAGGACTCAATCAGGACGGGAGCTGATGCAGAGGCCATGGAGGGGTGCTGCTTACTGGCTTATTCCCCATGGCTTACTCAACCTGCTTTCTTACAGAACCCAGGACCACCAGCGAAAGGATAGTCCCACCCACAGTAGTCTGGGCCCTCCCACATCAATCACCAATTAAGAAAATGTCCCACAGCTGGATCTTATGGAGGCGCTTTCTTAATTGAGGCTCCCTCCTCTCAGACGACTATAGTTGGTGTCAAGTTGACATAAATGTAGGCAGCACACAGTGAGTCCACTGTAGTGAGCTCATCACCAGCTCGTACTACATAGTGAGACCTCATCCTCTCTAAAACTGAAGAATGGAAAGAAAAGAAGTGGGCGTGGGAAGGTGAGAAGAGCAGTGCTGAGAGGTACTGTGCATGGTGCTAGAAGAGAAAAATACTTTTCACCCATCTGTGAACTCTGCAAGTTACAGCAATACCTGGCCTGACAAGGTATACCCACTAACACCATAGTGGCGTGAATATTATGTGAATATTATTTCAACCTTCTCCTGCTTGGATCTAAACACTACTCCATGACCTGGCACTGCTAAAAAGGCCAAGGACCTGTGGCTAGATGAGTCATAGACTCCCGGGGATACCCTAATTCTATCAGTCTGATAAATGGACATAGTATTAAAATGGCTCCTACTGACTTATTGTTATACTCTAAGATCAGAGCATCTCTCAAAGAGAAGCTTCTCCGTGCAGCTCCTGGCAGTTAACAGTTAACACAGAAATCTCCAACTGGTCAACACTTAGAGAAAAGAGACCACAGAGTGACCAGCCATAAATGGAGGTGTGGTGTCTGTGTGTGTGTGTGTGTGTGTGTGTGTGTGTGTGTGTGTGTGTGTGTGTGTGTGTGTGTGTTTCCTCTCCACAAGGCTCAGAGATCTTTGTGGAAGACAGGGCAGAAAGATTGCAAGAGCCAGAGATAGTCAACAACATCAAGAAAACATCAAGTGCATACACAAAGTGTATACATCAAATAACAGCATACACAAAAACCTCACAGGCTACAGCCAGACCAAACAACAGCATGGACAGGGGCCACTGAGAAGCTGTTAGCATTTGTTAGTCACTAAAAGGGAGAGAGTCAATCTTCTTTAATGATGTGACCCCTAGTAGACTGGCCACACCGCAGAGCAGACTCTACTATTGCCAAGATTAGCTAGGTAACAGAAATAAGACTAGGAAGGAAAGGAGAAAAAAATGGAGGAGGAAGGAAAGAAGGAGGAGGAGGGAGAGGAGGAGGCAAGAAGGAAGGGGGAAGGAGGGGAGAGGAAGGGAAGGAGGAGGAAGAGGGGGACAGAGGAAGCTTTCTCAAAGCTGTTGGGGAAGGATAGCTGGTTGCTGACTACAGCATAGAGACAGGGCAGGATAATGATTAGAACACAGCCCTTGTCTACAATGACCAGACTCCCAGGAGGCCATGCTCAGCTGACACTGACTAGGCGGGAACACAGATTCCTTAGCCTCCTCCTGTTGCCTGGTGCTCACTCAACACAGCAGACCATCATGACCCACCTTGTAAAGCTGCGGGTAGGGTAATCAAACCCATTCTTAGAGAACACCAAGCGGTTCTTCACGGTAAGTGAAGCGAAAGTATAACTGTTGAGACTTTTCCAACCTGGATATCAAAAGGGAAGAAATCAAATTATAATCTTTATATATCATGGCAAGGCACTTCATATGTCAACACTCATTTTTAATATTTTTTTTAGATAGGCAGGCTTTGATTAGCTATGTAGTCAAGGATGACCTTAGACTGGACCCTTCTGCTCTATTTCCCCAGTCCTGGAATGTCAGGTATGTATCACCACTCATGGTTTATGTGATATGGGACATTTGACCCAGGGCTTCATGCATCCTGTAGGCTATCACTCTATCAGCTGTACTCAATCCCAAATGTCCTTGGACAAAGGACTAGTCATGTGATTCCCCAGTATGCCATGAAATATAAGCTCCATTTGGGTCATTAACATATCTGTGCACATGCGTTTATTGTGCATTTCACCATAACTGTGCCCAACTAAGCTGCCTCCGCTCGACTCGTGCCTCCCCATGTCCCACTTGTGCTTTCTTAATATAGTAAAGTAAGAAGACGCTAAGGCAAGACACCTGTGTCTGTGTCTGGATTTGACACAAGGGATTGTCTCTGCTTCAGGCTAAAGCCCAAGGTATTCACTCATTCTCCAACATGAAAAGCCCAGCTTCCTTCTCTTGAGTCTGCACTCGTTAAAAAGTGGTCAGCACTTCATAAAAAGCACTCACAGCAAAGGGAAACCCAGAGCCCTGTGTACATGGGCGGCAGCTCTCTCAGTGATGCTATTTTTGTTCTTTGATAGTTTCATTTATCTATATAATGAATCTTGGTCACTTTCACCCTCTGTCCCCCTCCCATTTAATTACAAACTAGTCACATCATTCTAATCCTACTAACTGCTCAGTGTTAAATGAGATCAAAGAGAAAAGCCTGAGATGTAACGACTCTTCCACAAACACAAATTTACCTTCCTCTCTGTGCCAGGTGATGGTGCTCACAATGGAGTTACACCACAAGGGGGTCAGAGTTCATTCTTCCACTCAACTCACAGCCCAGGGCCTCCCCCAGGGTGCCACTAATTGACTTTTGAAGTCAGTAAATCAAACAGGTTAATTTGCATCCTATTTACATTTTAGAAAGTGCGTCTCACACAGACATTTTCTCTACAGTCTATCTATGTAAAGCTAACACTTTCTCCCACTTCCTTGACAAAGGGACAAGTCAGTCTAAAGTGGGTCATGCCCTTTGCTTAGAAGCTTATCCCCATTCCCTCCTTCCTCCGCCCAGTTCCCAGGTTAGCTGGTGCAAGGGCCAGACCTGGAGGATCTTCTCCAGCCCTGAAAATTGTCACTAGAGTTGCTCTCCCATCACATCAAGCACTTCCAAGGATCTAATAAAAACACCAATGAGCAGCTCCAAAGGTCTACAGCATTCTCTGAGTGCAGCCCAGCCTGGATCTCCTCTGGGATGTGTGCAGTGTTGATCAACCCCCAAATCTACTTAGCATCATCTCCACCTCATTCACAGTCTGGGTTTTGTCAGCAAAACCTACAGACCCAGTACCTGTTACCAACTGGGAGGTATTTGTGGTCATAGCATGCTCTGTGGTTCTACTAGAATCAGAACATTTGCATTCATTTAAAGGACTAGAGGGGAAAGGGGATGGAAATTTTCCAAAACACCCAAATCTGCAGCAGTGCATACAGATGACTCTCCTGGCCCCTGGCCCTGAGGTTTACTGTCAACTCCCTGTGAGGAATCCCCTTCTGTCCCCTCAAGACCAGATTCTTTTAAGTTCAACCTGAAACCCTGATGAGTACTGATGAGAAGTCACATATGCAAATGGTAGCGATGCGCTGCCCCGCTGGGAAACCATTCCCAAAAGAAGCCTCTGTGACCTGTGGACTGTGAGTCTGCACTCACAGAAAGGAGGCATCTGCCTGAACCATCACCCTACTTCACTACCCTCTGTCCCTGGCTCAAGGCCTTTTGTCCCTTCCCTTCTACGCTGTGCTAAGCACATTCCTGAAGTCCTTACCCTTTTGGAACCAGAGGCAGGAGAAGCACGCGAAACCCTTAGCATCATATTCTTTTATGTTAGTGGGTTTTTTTTTAATAAAAGGCTTAAGTAAAAAAAAAGTATTAGTTGACTTTCCCTGTCAGTGTGATTAAGATATTCAAGAAAGCAACTGAAAGAAGAGAGATACTGAAAGTATCTTTGAGGTACTGTGAGGGTACAAACCCTCACAGTAGGAGAGGCATAGCAGCAAGATCTTGTAGCAGCTGCTCACATCTCATCTGCAATCAGGAAGCAGAGTGGTGAAGGCCAGAGCTCGGCTAGCTTCTCCTTTCTATTTAGTCCAGGACCCCAGCCCATGAATTGGTACCACGTATATCTAAGGTGGGTCTTACCAACTCAGTTAACTTAATCTAGATGAACTAGGGTTTGCTTCCTATTGTCTTAGTTAGGGTTTTATTGCTGTGAACAGACACCATGACCAAGGCAAGTCTTATAAAGAACAACATTTAATTGGGGATAGCTTACAGGTTCAGAGGTTCAGTCCAGTATCATCAAGGTGGAAACATGGCAGCATCGAGGCAAGCATGATGCAGGAGGAGCTGAGAGTTCTACATCTTCATCTGGAGGCTGCTAGAAGAATACTGGCTTCTAGAAAGCTATGACGAGGGTCTTAAAGCCACACCCACACTGACTGCCTACTTCAACAAGGGCACACCTACTCCAACAGGGCCACATCTTCTATTAGTGCCACTCCCCGGGCTGAGCATATGCAAGCTGTAACATCTATGAAATCTGAGTCCCATCAAGTTGACAAGATGGAGCAAAATTTAATCATGGAGAACAGGGCTTTAAGGAAACTTACTGTTTTGATTTTCCCTTCCAAGTTTCCCTTGTTTCCTGATTTGACAAGTGCAATCTGAAACTGCTTGTCACCAAAATGCCAGGAGTCAAGAAGAAAGAAATAAGAGGACCACAGATCTTCACTCTGTGCTCAGAAGGGCGCCAACGTCTTGACCTACACAGGTTGACACACATGAAACAGCTATGGGTGACTGAGACATAGATATCATCAGTGAACAACTACAACCTATGTTAGAAACTCCAATGTCCCCAATGTGTCTGAGACAGCTCTTCCCTCATACCCAAGCTCTGTCCTTTCTCCGTGTATGCTACACTGAAAGTCCAATGCTCCAAAGACAAAATATGATAGGAACTACAATGACAAATAAAGATTTTGGACTCACTGAGCTCTGGGCATCTAGTCACAATGACTTCATTAATTCCTTGATTCCCAGCATGGAGACCCTTCACCCTGGGCCTTTCAGTCAGCCTCCCCACTGACCTCACAATCCAGCCACCCACTCTTATCTCTGCCTCACAAAGAGCTCCACACAAGGGCCCTCGTGGTGAAGTGGTGGGCAAGCTGTCAGTGAAAACCCTTTGTTCAAATTTGAAATCTAATTCTGTGGTATTGCGTACATTATGACACACTGCAATTTTTCCCTCACTCCTGTTGTATGAAAATTAGTCTGCTGCACGGAAACCACTCCTCAAAACAAAGGAGACTGATTTATAGCCAGTCTCTTTGCTATAAATTACCCGACAGCATGATACTTCAGGCTTGAGAACAACTGGACCAGCACTTACCTTTCATAAATGATGTGAGGTGACTTCCTGCCATAGAAGGCAGCATAGCTGTCTTCCACAGTCCTTCCCATCCATTCCCATGGGGACTTCCCACCCACTTCCTTGCAAGCATGTGAGTTGTGTTCTGGCTTGTTTTTATTTCGTAGATTAAGAAGTGTCAAATTGGAATCTTTGGCTTCACTCCCTACATACTTTGTTGCCTGGGGGAATATAGATGTGTCATTTGTGACCCTCCCCTATAACCAGTAATGGACTCACCCCAGCCATACATGGAATCAGAGGCCAGGGGCACAGAATAGCAAGCAGGTTCTGTCACTATGTAGAGGAGGCTGGCTAATAGCCAAGGTCCTTCCTGTGAAGTACTCCGTAGGGAATTGTGAGAGAGGATCTCAAGGTCACACATTTCCCATGTCAGCTGCATAGAACTCCAGAAACCAAGCAGAGGGTATCTAGAAGTAACAGCTTGTGTTTGTGAGGGCTAAGATGTAGGTCAACCCGCAAAGGCCACATCCTAAAAAGAAGAGGCCTTCAAGAGAAAGGACAATGCCATGTACCAAAGCCTAAATTAAGGACAGCATGTCCCTGGACGTAGGTTTGAAGGTTTACAATCTTTCCAAAAGTGCAGCTGCTTACAATGGAGCCTACCCTAGCACCTCACACATGGACATTTGACTCCTAACATATACAGCAGCACACATCACTTGCCATTAATGGTCATTTTGGAATGGTTTTAGTAAAAACTACACATGAATTCAATTTAAAGGAGTTAAACTCTATGAAACAAGAATTAAGAATCAGGGCACACATAGACAAGAGTGGTAGATCAGTGACTTGGGCAGACCATATTTGGAGGCGGGAAACCTGTACAGGAAAGAGAGTGGGTTGTGGAGATGGCTCCATTGGTCCAAGCTCTTGGCTGGCCTTAGTGTGAAGCATGATCCCAACAGTTAGCCACTGTGACTGACTGAGGCCCAGATGTTGTGTGTGGATGTGAACTAGCTGCATTCCTCAAAAGTACGTGGAAGATACGTTTCTTGAAAATTTAGTGTTGAATGTTGATGCTGTTCATTCTGTAGAAGCTCAAGGTCAGACCAAGAGGATGGGTGGAGCTCACCGCAGAGCAAGTGCCTTAGCAATGCTCAAGGCTCTGGGGAGGAAGGAAAGGAAGAGAGGGAAAGAGGAAAGGAAGGATCTTTACCTAGCCCTATAGAGCTGTGTCCTCTGAGGCAAACCACCTGGAGTCTTTACGGAAAACCTTGTTTTTCCAACTAAAGGACAGAGGGGTCGTGATTTATTTCCTTTTTAGCCCTGCAGATACGTTCTTCTGAAAGGTCTATATTCAAAAACAATATCCATTAAGGAATGCTTTTCTCCACAAGACCACATCCCAGTTTTGAGTCAGACATAGGGAGAATTCGCCAGGTGTCTAAAGCTGGAACTCTCAGAACTTTCGCGAGGCTTCTGTTTATTTTTATTAAGGTTTTAGCTTACAAAGAAACATTGCTCCTGGTAAACAAATGATACAGATGCAAACTAAATAAGCATTGGTAATCTCCCCTTCCCTGCCCTCGGGTTCCATATGCTATAGCCCACACTAAACCTGGTTACTCTGCACCCTCCCCATCCTTCAGGGCACCATGGCCCTTTACGAATGTGGCAGGGTAGGGCATGGTTGCACAAACTTTTTAATTTATAATCCTGAGTGGAGAAGTCCCTGGTTACCAGTAGATGCCAGTTAATAATGTTTTTTTTTAATTTTCTAATGAATAAGTACAGTATTTGCTAAGAAAATGAGAAACAGATAACAATATAAGAGCATCACTTGCACCTGGTCACTGTCAGAGCCTTGGCATTCTACTTCATTTGTGCCAGGCATGTCTTGTGCATTATTTAACATAATCCAGGGGCTGGAGAGATGGCTCAGTGGTTAAGAACATTAACTGGGGGTTGGGGATTTAGCTCAGTGGTAGAGCGCTTGCCTAGCAAGCGCAAGGCCCTGGGTTTGGTCTCCAGCTCCGGAAAAAAAAAAGAGAGAGAGAGAGAGAGAGAGAGAGAGAGAGAGAGAGAGAAAGAAAAAAAAAACATTAACTGTTCCAGAGGTCCTGAGTTCAATTCCCAGCAACCACATGGTGGCTCACAACCATCTGTAATGAGATCTGATGCCCTCTTCTGCTATGTCTAAAGACAGTGACAGTGTGCTCACATAAAATAAATAAATAAATCTTTTAAAAAAAATACATAATCCATATAAAAGCACTACATGTTCCTTGGAATTATCTCCTTTGACTGAAGCTTCTCGTTTGTATGAGCAGGAAAACAAAACCTGGTCTCTGTGAACTTTGATCGAAAGGAAGGCGGCCTTTCACTACACAGTCAGTGGCTCTACACTTCTCTCCTGCAAGTTCAAGACTGGTCCTGTAGATTTGAGAATGATCAACACAGTGCACAAGGGTAGCCGGACGCAGGCGGTACACACCTAAGGATCCATTCAGATTTGAGGTTGACTGTGATCATGAGCTTAAATCATTGCCAGTGGTTTGGGCTCTATCACTTCCCACGTGACATTGCCAGTGTGGTCCTACCTTGGCCCCTGCCTCCAGTGCATTCTTAAAGAGAAATCTGTCAGCTGCCAAAGCCATCTTGAACTCTCATTGTTTGAGAGCACAGTCCATCACAGCGGAGAAGGCACGGCAGCAGGAGCTGAGGATGCTCATTGTATAGCGACAGACCAGGAAGCACAGCAGAACAGGAAGTGAGGCTGAACTATAAACCTCAAGGCCCGTCTCCCACTTCCTCCAGCTAGGCTCCACTTCCCACAGGATCCATACCCTGTCAAAACAGTAGCAGCAGGGAACCAAGCTAAGCACATGAGCCCATGGGGGACATTTTACACCTAAAACATAACACGGTCCAGTGGAAATTGAGCCAGGGTCTGTGTTAGCTATGCAAGGGCGACTTTTCCCATTCACACAGCCCTCCTTCCCTATCGTGCATTTCCCTTTTCCATCATCTGGATCCAGTCAATTTTTCATGGCACATTTTAAGCACAAAGTCCTTCTAAAGTCAAACTATTCTATGAACTTTTTAATGACTTCTATATTTATCGCACCTGGTTTTTCTAATTACTTAATGATTCTAAAATTAATATGTATCATGAAGGGCTGTTTTATCTTCCTAGGGGAGAAGATAAAAAAACTATAGAAGAAAATGTGTCAGAGTGGATATGAACAAAGGGAAATAGGTCACATGGAAGAGCTCACAAGGTGTATTACATTCTGTTCTTACACAGGAAAAAAAAAACACCTCACTTTGTTTCTCTAATCTCAGAAAAGACTGGTGTTGGGGTGTCTTGATTTAAGGATAAGAACAAAGAATGCATCTAGCACAGCAAAAGGGATCCTCTGCCTCTACCAGGAGCCATGGGTTTGCAGATACATGTAACCAGAGCTATGAACTAGCTGACATCGATTTATCTTGGCTGGATGAGCACAGCTTCTTAGAGATAAATAAATATGAACAAGTATGTCCACCGACTTTGACATCAAAAATGGGGCATATAAGGGGTTGGGGATTTAGCTCAGTGGTGGAGCACTTGCCTAGCAAGCACAAGGCCCTGGGTTCGGTCCCCAGCTCTGAAAAAAAAAAAAAAAAAAAAAAAGGGGGGGGGCATATAAAATTATCTCAGTTAAAGGCAACAGTAGGCAAGCCATAGAGGTATGAATGTGCGGTGTTGTCTGCTAAATAAGAGAAGGAAAGAGAACATGGAAAGCAGGTAAGAGGCCAAAGGTGAGAGAATGGGCTAAGGTGTGAGAAATAAACAGAAAGAGAGGCAGCCAAGATGGTGAGAGGAAGCATGATGTACTTACAACAGAGGTCAAAGGAGGCTGCTCAAAGGTGACATTTGAGGTAAGACCTGAGTCTCCAGAAAGAGCACCCTAGGCTGAGGATATAAGAAGATCAGTGTCCCTGCAGCAGGAATGAGCATGGCCCCCTCAGGAACAGAAAAGCATCCGGGCTTGGGATCAGGCAGCATTCCAGCTGGAAGGCACAGAGTTGGAGAGGGAAACCACACACAACACACGTCACACAGCATTTCGGGGCACAGGAGGGATGCTGAGTTTTTATTGTTGCAGTACAAACCCACTAAAGATTTTAAGTCAAGGGGTTGGGGATTTAGCTCAGTGGTAGAGCGCTTGCCTAGCAAGCGCAAGGCCCTGGGTTCAGTCCCCAGCTCCGAAAAAAAAGAAAAAAAAAAAGATTTTAAGTCAAAGGATATTACACTTTGAAATGCATATTTTAGAAGGTCACCTTGAATATTTCTGCAGAAAGTTTAGAGGGCCAGACCAGATGTAGAGAGACTACATGAGCTCAAGAGATGCTGAGAGTGAACCAGGAAAGATCTGCCACGACATGACTCTCAGTAGTGATGCTGGAAACTCTGAGGATGCTGAGCTGGATGGGCCCGTTGGAAGTAAAACTAAGAAGTGCTGGGGCGACAGCCGATGTGAAAGAAGAAAACTTATGCGCACAGGGCTCTGGATGATGGTGCTGAACAGATGATGGAGACAGTAAACGTCTGTGTGCGGTGAAGCATCGCAGAGCAGTGTAGGTGAGACCCGCCACGTGTGCTAAAGTGAAAGAAGGATTTGTAAACATGAAACTTCTTAGCAGTCAGAAGGAGAGGTCTCCTTTATCCCATGATTCAGAGACACGGTGAGGTCTCTAAAATACCATCTACATCTTTTCAGAGAGAACTGAAGTTCAGACCGGAGGTGCTCTGGCAAAAGCATCACAAGTCAGTCACGCACTGAGAACACAGCCCTGTTCTCAGGTCCGGGCTTTCTGCATCACACTGTACAAAAAGAAAAAAAAGGAGGAACAGAGCACAGTGCAGCTCTAAGAATAACCTGAAGCAAATGTCTGTGAATCTGTGTGAGTGTCTTCCTTGTGGTACAGTTCTCCAGGGGCCCATCATCCCTTGTGTGACACAGAAGCAAGTGTGTACCTATGAAAATCAGGTCGGACTCTGGAGTAGACAAAACCTGAACAGACACTAATCCTTTGTCTTGCAGAGTGCTCCAAGTTATGGCTCACTTTCCTTTCGTTTGGATCATTTTACACCTGTAAGTTATAGAAAATTTGTCTTTATATTTAAAAATACCTGATTCACGCCCATAGACATGCAGGTTATGTGTAGGGTCATGTTCTATGGCTGTTTGAGCAGTCCACCACTATTTGTAAATTCTGTATAATGATTCTGACTCTCTCTCTCTCTCTCTCTCTCTCTCTCTCTCTCTCTCTCTCTCTGTGTGTGTGTGTGTGTGTGTGTGTGTGTGTGTGTGTGCATGCACATGTGTTGGATTCTTTTTTAAATTAGTTGCAGCATCCTACTGGTTCTTTGATTAATGAGCTGAACTAAAGCTTCATTTTTATTTTTAGATATCCATTTGTGTTTATATGAACCATGACGTTAATCTTTTCAAAAACCTATCCTTTAATCTAAGTATGTCAGTCTTTAATATTAAATTTCAAATACAATTTCTCAATATTCCTTCAAATTTTGAGTCATTTGGGAAAGGAACGACTTCAACCCCAGAAACCAACTTTGGAATTTCAGAGACATAAGTCAACTTGCCGGCCAGTGAAGACTGAAAGTCTTTTGGCCTTGAATGGTCTGAAGACATAGCAAGGCCAATGAGGCATGCAAATGTCAGACTATGGGCTCTGAATTTCCCAGAACTGAATGCCAAACACCGTTTGCCACCTGCCCCACCCCCAGCCCCACCACAGTCACAGGGTACTACACTTTGTCAGGGTAGGTAGACACCATCATTTCAAACATCCCTTCTTCGCTCCGGGAAGATTCCCTGGAGGGGCCCGCCCAAACCCAGTGAATATTTTATATTGAACAGAAGCAAACAGCCTCTCCCCATGGTGTGAAAAAGTGGTACTGAAAAAAATCAGGGGGAAAGACAGATGCAGACATTGAAAATGAAGGTCAGTCAGAAGGACCAGAAGCCCAGCCTCATGGCCTGTGAGAGAAAACCCCATGCGTTCCAAAGAGGAAGACACCAGAGAGTCACTGAGAGCCAGGTGTCAATGTGAGCTCAATCCAAAGCCTAAAGCCCACTGTGGTGGCTCTCACACATCCCCAGGCTGCTGTAAGTGTAGTTTATCCAGGTACCTCCCCTGAATAGAGCCCCGATACTGAGCCCTATTTCAGGTAAAACTCAAGATCTGAGAGAATCATACCTTTGTGTAGTCACCATGGGCCATCACCTTTGTCTCTGCAGGAATAGAGAACATGAGATCTCAGCCACCTAGTGCATGGGCCACTGTGGAGCTATGCAGGACCATCTACCTCCAAGAGGGACACCCAGCAGGAGGGAAAGACAACCGCATCAGGAGGCACTGAGCCACTCTCCTCTTACGGCTTAGTATCCACTTCATGTTGAGCGCCCAACTCCCCTCCACGAGTGAGCGTTCATATCATGAAAGACCTTCAAGAGAGTCTTCTGCAAGGGCATATGTGAGTGGAATACGTTTATTAGAAATATAAAAGTAATATTACCACATTTTTATCTCAAGAGGCTGAACCGGTTACACTAGTTTTCCTCTAATCAAATTTTGTATTAGATTCTCACTGTACCTCAGGCAAGAAAAGTCAAAAAAAAAAAAAAAAAAAACAGAAATAGAAGCCACGGTTAAATATTCCAATCACCTTCCAGCTGCTTCAGCTATAGCCTTGCCCTTCCTGAAGGACAGAGGAGACAAGAGGGGGCAGAAAGTACCATGGAGCTCTGGTAAGCTGGGAAGAGTTGACCCAGGAACTAGATCCTATCAGGTCAAAATCCCAAGAGCCTGAGACTCAGGCCACCTCCAGGCAATAAGACCAGGACTCAGGGACATTCTAGCAGTGGCCATAAGACCTGAAGCAAAATAACAGTTCTGGAAAGCAATGAAGGGTCCCATTGTCCACAGAGCTTCTGAGGACCAAATGGTGAGGCCGTGAGGAAGCCTTTGCTGATTTCTATAAAGAAAGGTAGAAAGGAAACCGCATCAAGCCAGCCCTTCAGATAGGTGAGGGGTGAGCTCAGGCGGAACCCTCAAAATAGACCTGGGTGGTTCCTAAGGCAGCTTTCACTTCCACCAGACCTGGAGTTGCACTTCCAGACGGCCCTGGTGGTTATTGGAAGGGCCCGCAGTGGTGAGCTGTGACTCAAGCCACTCAGTGCCACCTGCAACCACAGTCAGGTTGGTAGAGGAAGTTCCCTCACAGAGCGCAGCCATTGTGAAACTGACTGAAAGCAACGGGCTCTGACTAACCACTTCACCTGTTTCACACAGACTAGGCACAGAGGTCTTTGCGTACTCTCGGAAGCCTTCCCAACTGCTAGCTGGCCTCCATCTCTATACAACAGGAAGAGTCAAGGACCCATCAGGTCACTCAAGAAGCTCACAGCTTCTTTACCTCTTCTTACTTCTTCATGGAAGACCTTAGGGGCTGGTGAGACAGCTCCATGGGGAAAAGGCAACTGCTGCCAGGCCTAATGACCTGAGTTCCATCCCCAGGAATTACAGGGTAAAAGGAAAGGAGGACCGTCCACAAATTGTCTTCTCACCTCCACACACCTACCATGGCACTCATGTACTAGTGCACGTACACACATGTACATACATACATACATACATACATACATACATACATACATACATAAATGTAATTTTTTAAAAAATGAAAGAGCAGCCTAATGGGCACAGGCCTATAATCCCAGCCTTTGGAATGGGAAGGTAAAGCAGGAGGATTGTAAATTCAAGACCAGACTGAACTATTTGGGGAGACCAAGTCTCAAAAACAAAAGGACCTAGGTTTCCTTTGAGGTCCACAGAAAGAAAAGCAAGCGAGCCACACCGCAGTGGCTATGCCTTGTATGCTACTCACTAAATTTCCCTTGGGTCTTCGTCTACAGGAAAGAAGAAGTCGTGCTATTTTTAGATCTTTATCTGTCCTAAATCTATCCAAACAAATACTCTGTGAAGGTGCAGATAGAAACTCTGGAGGGTGAGAAAACTAACATGGAACGATCGGGATGAGATGAACAGGAAAATGCAAGAGAAAAGGGGTCTTGGGGATAGAGCAGGACCACAGAATGAGGAAACCGCTTCCCCTACGTGGATTGTGATTTTCTACCCTCCTCTAAGGAAGGGATGCCACCCCTGTGCTGTAAACAGAAGTAGCGTCTTCCAAAAGTTTGTAACTTGATCCCTTTCTACCCTCACTGCCAGCCAAGGATCCACAGCCAAATCTTCCTGCATTCACAGGAAAAAGTGGGATCTGAGACGCAACCTTCTTTGTAAATTGGTAGTTGCTAAGATTAGAAGAAATAGGGCTGGGATGCTGCTCAGCCAGTGCTCACCTCTCACAGAGGAATCTCTGGGCTTGATGTCACAGCAAGTAAAACAGGTGTCGTGGCCCTTGCCTGTGATTCTAGCAATCAAGAAGTGGAGGCAGAAGACTGGACGTTTAAGGTCAGCCTTGGCTACGAAGAGAGGTCAAGGGCAGCCTGGGGTACATGAAACCCTGTGTCAAAAACGTAAATTAAAACAAGTGTGGTCATGATGCAACGGAAGGGCTTTGGTGCTTAACCAGAAGAGCTGGCGGGTCGTCAAGTCTCAGGAGAGTCATTCGCTGATTCCCTCCCCAACTTCCTTCAGCAAGATACTTCATGACCTTGTAGGAGAGTGGCGGGGCCTATTTTAACCCATAGATGATCTTACCTGCTGTGGTACAAACAAAGCTAAAATGAAATTCTTCTTCAAAACAACCAGCTTAGAAGAGTTATAGCATTTGTGGCGATGGGCAGGCTCTGTAGTAGGAGAGCATTAGATAGGGACAGTTTGTCATAGCTAGCATGGCAGTGATTCCAGACAGAGAGACATCAGTTCCCTTTGGTTATAAAGGTTAGGAGATTTAGCAGTGTATCACAGACAGCGTGAGGGGGTCTTGAAGAAGGAGACAGAAGGAACTTTCAGCTTTAAGGGAACAAAAACAATGACTTGCTCTTGTAGGCCTCTGTTGAAGGGGAAGATAAGTTCAATTCCATGTGACCTACTATACCTCCCATGCATTACAGTGGGCATGACACTAGGTAGGAGTTCCAGTTCAAGGTTGCCTCGGGTCGAGAGAAGTAGCTTTTGCTTGCAGCTGTAAGGGGAAGAGAGAGTTCAGCTGCTCTGTCCAAAGAGAGAGAGACTGAGGAGTAGGCATAGCCTGATTTCTCAGAGAGATATCAGCCAGATGATCTGGGATCTAACAGAGACCAATCATGACCCCCGTTACAAGGTAAGCTTCATAGGGCTTCTCCACCCTAGGCAAGCTCCAAAGGGGCAAAACATTGATGGGGAAGCTAGCAAGAAAGGAAGTCACCATCACAACTTAACTCCTTTACCTGACTCAACTGGTTCACTGTCTCTTCATGTCCCAGGCTGGGGCTGCAAGGGTGAGTATGAGGGAAGTCTCAGGTATGCACTGGGCCCAGATTCTGCCTGGACTTAAATATGGTACACAGAGAGTTACCTTGGTCATGGTATCATAGCCACAAAACAGCAACTGTCATAAATACCGTATACGTCCCAGTATCTGGTGCTTACACACCTGGTAAAGAGGGCAGTCCTGTAGGTCTCCCTTTCACAGGTGAAAAGGCCGAGGCCAACAGACTTCAGGGCAATCAAGATTTAAGGCAACGCCTAGGGAGACAGCAATACTCAGGAGTGATGAGGGTACTTGCTACCTGAAGGGAGGATGGCTTAAAGCCATGCCTGTTGGTGTGGCTTCTATTCTCCTCCTCACCCTGACTTTGATTTTTACTTTCATGGCCCAGGGTATAATTGCTTAAAGTAGGCTACAATGTGTATTTGGGGAAGAAAATAGATTAAACTTTTAAATAGAGAAAACAGCACTCTTCTGATCTAAAGGGAAAATATAGAAGAAAAAATGGTCTTCACAAAGTAGGTTGGGGGTCCCCAGTGCTGGCAGATGTCTTGACATTGTAGCCAGTACCTAAATGAGGCTATTAGACACTGAGGAAGACAGTGGCTGGTAACACATCACTGATGCGTGCAGATGTACTTTCTTGGAGTGTACTCTCCCAGGATGACGTTACACCAAAAAGGCTCCTAGGCAGATGCCTCAAAGTACAAGGCTCAGGCTGTCACAGGCAAGCAGAACATTCTGCCCTGGGCCTCAGGTTTCTTACATGTAAAACCCTGATCAAAGTCACGTTTTACAAGGCTATGAGAATTACATAAATTACAGCATCTATGGTATTACCTCTCATGGTATGGATGCTATTCCAAACTGCAACACATTAACTCAATCCACACACAAAATCTATCATATAGACTGAATTTAACAGATCTGAGGTTCCCGTTACCTCCTGGGAGGAAAAATACTGTTCATTGACTTACATGAGGCTGCAGCTTAGATTTTCTTCTAGATTAGAAACTCATGCCAATAACACTGCCTCTCACTCTCCTCCCAGTCTCTGTTATCAGCAGCCTGTAGCAGATGCCCAATATGGATGCGTTGAGTTAGCAAACACAGATATATGAAATCCTGAAGAACCCCAGACAGGGGCCCTGGGCACTTGATCTTTTGATCTTTTTTCTACAAGAACTCTACACTTGCAAATCAGAATCTCTCTCTCTCTCTCTCTCTCTCTCTCTCTCTCTCTCTCTCTCTCTGAGTTAGTTGGTTTTCACGACCTAAATATGGAAGTACCAAGTAAGTGCTTCCTTTGAGAAAGGCTTGTGTGTGTGCTATGGTGAGAGCTGCAAGCCATGGTGAGCCTGTCCGATGGTCTTGTTGTGATGCTGCACTACCCTGGGGGCCACTTTCCTCTGAAGGACCAACAGGTACCTCAGGAGCCCCTTAGAAGCCATGGTACCTCAGAAAAACTTTCAGTGCCTCGATCACCAAGCAAAGACTGGTAAACATCAGCCCTCTCCCTCTTCTTCTCCAGCTGCCCCTCTTCCTCTCCCTCTCCGTCTACCCCTTTCTCCATATTCCTCCTCTCTCCTCCTCCCACACGTCCTCCTTCAGACTTCAGAATCCTACAGTATGCTCTCCAGGATTCCAATACAGAAGCCTTCACACTGGCCACATGCTGAGGCCAGAGCTACAAAGACACAGAGCCAGGAGACACTACTAGTTCATGTACCCAAGGGACAGGCTTCTTCATGTGGCTCTGTAAAGCCGGGAAAGAAGGCACCGTCTACAGCCAATCATAGGCTCAGGAGCTGGATGTCCCCAGTTCCATCCCCGTGCAAACAGCTTCTCCGGGAAAGGAATCTATCTTTGCCATCTTCTTGGCCCACACGCTCCCATTTCCAAACTATCCCATCAGATTCCATCGGTACAGTTCTTCTTAGAGTTCATTTAGGGTAAAAACAGGCCATTAAACACATGTCCCTCCAGGAAATTGAAATGACCTGTGCTCTGGCACAGAGAAGCGCTGTGCCAAAGGAGCCCCAAATTTTTAAACCCCACTCATCCTCAGCTGCCAGTCAGGTTGTCGTCATTACAGGGGTGTTCAGTGGGGTGTGTTCTGTGCTAGCCTCCACAGGGTTTTTACTGTCGGCCTTCCTGATTCTGTCCTGCTACGAGGACACAAGGTTGCAGCATCTCTGCGAAACTCTTTAGTTCTAAGCTGTGAAATTTGTCTGCTGAAGTCAGGACTGCAGTACCACGAATTCCCCTAGCACAGGGTGTCCCGAGATAAACAGTGCCTGTGGCATCGACTAAGATTTATTTTGCAAACTTTGCCAACCCCCAAACAGTGATTACGCTTGGGGAGACCCAGAGCTGCTGCTAGCGATGTTCATTTAGATTATTTTTTTCAACACCAAAGGGGCGTCACATCTTCTTCATAAATATCAACAAAACTTTGTGGAGAAGCACAGCCCTGAAGCAGGAGACAACCCACAGACTGTGCCCGCTGGAGATGTGGACAGTGAGATCCAGAGAGGAGCTCCTCTCCCCTGGTGTCACCCTTTGTATACATCCACAGAAACACGTCAAGTCAAGCTAGCCCTCCCAACACCGGAGTTCTGTTTTTAATAGTAACTACGTATTCCGTGGCAACTGATACTTTCAGGCCCTGAACTAGTGTTCTTTCTGCTGACTGGACATCATTTTTACAGACTAGACAGGCCTTTACAAGTGTTTATCTCTAAAAATAACAATAACAACAACAACAACAAAATGGGATCATACTCCTGTAATCATCAGGGGCCTGTGTGGCCTTTGGGGGTGCATCCCATTATCTAAGGCCTCCCACTAAGCCCCGACTTTTAAAGGCTCCACCACCTCCCAACAGCATCAAGCCTTTGCCATGGAAGCCCTTGAAGGACAATGCAGATCCAGGCTACAGTGGACTTTGGGGTATTGTCGTTGGCCTTTCCTGCTAGGTCTTATTAAAGTAGGGTAAGAGAAAGTAGCCTAAAAAAAGTCTTCACCATGTAAGCCAATTTTGTATTGAGCAACGCTTTCACCTTTTGAAGTAAATAAGGCCATTGAGAAGGAAGTGAGAGAAAACTAGTCTGAAACCTGAATAAAGAGAAGGCTCTATAAAAAATATAGTCATAAGAGAGTGGAGTCGTTTTGACTCAATCGTTGCCAATTGCAGGCCTATGGAAGTCCCCAGCAAAGCCGCAAGGGATCCAACAGTCCATGAGCCTCTTGGCCTATGGACCACACAGCCACACCCCTGCCCTGTGGGGATCAGCGTCACTCAGGCGAGTTGGCGATGCCACCAAGCACAGTGGAAAACACAGCCTTTGATGACTTTGATGACGTGTACTAGCGTGACGTCACTGGGCTAACCAGAAGTCGTGAGCTGAGAGGTGGAAAGAGGCAATGCTAGGTGACAAACTCTAGGCGACAGGTGCCATGACTGCAACCGAGGTAACACGGGGGATATGTGAGTTTCATATTCAATAATTCCTCTCTGCTCTGAAAACCCAAACATTAGCATGAGACGAACGGAAAGTAAAATTCACAGTGACTAGGACGTGAAGCTCACCACGCAGGCAGCCAATTCACTTGTCACCTTGACGCTAAATGAAAGGACAGAAAGTCCAGCGGCTTATAAATTGTTCAAGGTTTCTCAGACAAGATCCCTGAGATGCTCAAATGGCAAGGCTCGAACACCGTCGGGGCGACAGAAAGCACGGTTTAAACGTGTGACTCTGTGATCTTTGATGCGTTTGGGGTTATGTGGAGAGCATTAAAATTTCCACCGCAGCTGTGTTCTTCAGTCCTGGTGGCATTGGGGAAAACACTTGTCAATGCCATATCTGGAGCCAAACCGCCTGCATGAAAATAACTTTTTTCCTCTATTGTTAAGTAAAAATTCCATGAGAGAGAGAAAACAAGTCCTTGCATTATGTCCAACAGAAATACATCTTTCCACTGAAAATATTGCCCTCATGAGTTTGCCTGTCATATTTACATTGAAAATGAGTAACAAAGACATGCAGGGCTCTCGCTCGCTCACACGCTCTCTCTCTCTCATAAACTCATCTTCATCTTTTGTTAAGAATGGAAGTAAGTTGGAGGGCTCTCAGTTGCCCCCCTCATGTTGGGAGCCCTTCAGAGAATCCCCTACATCTGCACCACCACAGCCCCCTGTGTGATGCATAGCTCTTTAATGCAGCTCTGCCTCAGAACGTGGCATGGGCTTCTGGCTTTGCACATTTGCAGAATCTGGCCCAACTGGCTGAGATAAGTCTTTGCTAATTTATCTGCTGGTTCAGGTCTCAGCTGCAGTTCTCAGCTTTGATCATGGCCAAAGCCCATATCATCCTAACATCATGTGTGATCCTGAGGGTCTGGAGCAGGGGAGGCTGGGAGGACCAAGAAGCATCACAAAGGGGACAAGGAATGTGGCTGGGCCACCTGCTCCCCTCATTAGCATGAGATGAGATGCCACAGCTGATTGGCCCAGGGAGAGGTGGGGGTCTGGTGGCAACAGGGAGAGGAGGCTAGAGATGTTCCCAGGGGAGCTCACATGGCCTCCCACCTGCTGCCTCTCATTAGTCTTTACTATGTACCAGGCGCTGGACTTGGCACTCAGAGGCAGAGCCGAGCCCCCAGAGACTTGGAGTCCAGTGAGAGACACAGACGGGGAGAGACAGCAATCTCGCATAATGTCCGGCAGACTGACAACGGCAAGATCTAATGGGGAGGAGAAAAAGAACCACAGGAGCAGAGAGACAGGTTGCAAAGAAGTTCCCTTGGAAATGTACCTTTTTAAAAAAATGTATCCAAGGCCTTGTTTTCCTTATTTGGATACAAGTAGATACAGGGAGTTCTCACCCTCCTAGAACTGCAAGACATACCTGTTTATGTACTCCGTGCTAGGAGATGCTTCCAGAGAAACTGAAATCTCCAAGGAGCCTTCAAGGTGAGCAGGACTTCAAACTTCCCACCATAGGAGGGGAGTGGTGATGGAAGTCTTGGGAGCCGGACAAGGTAGCCCGGCCAGGTGCCTTTGGCAGCCGGCCTGAAGAGAGGAGACAGCCTACAGGCAGCACATCTGGAGCAGCATCTGGTGCCCCCTTAGGATAGAGGGGTCACTTTGAGATGCAGTTTCGTTGTTCTGCAAGTGTAACCACCTAGCAGGAGGGAATCAACTCTAAGGAGAAACCCTTGTGCCCTTCCCTTCAGCCATCAGACTACTGTTCCTGGAGGAACTGAACTTCCTTAGGAGTCTGATACTGGAGAAGGAAAGGGATTGGTTGGTGCCTGGTGCCAACTAGCGGGGAAGCCTGTCTCCGAGAAAGAGACTTCGATTCATTCCATCACCTTCACAGGGACTGGTTAATGATGAATACCTCTTGCTCTATTTAAATACCAACCTTATTATAAGGACCCCAAAGATGGTGGGGGGAGGTCTTTAGACCTCTTTGTTCCTCTTTGCAAATTAACCACATTAAATACGCCTCCTTTCTCTGCTGAAACAGTTTCTTGCTGTTCTTTCTATGCGTGTCATGGTCCACTTAAGCCAGCAATGGTTTCATACTCCTCCCAGAGCATCCTCCCCCTTACTCAGTCTGATACCAGTATCTGTTAACAATGAATTAACCAAATGCCAATCATGAGGCATACACAATTCCAGCAGCAGTGGGAACATCTCCGTGCCAGCCCTCCCTTCCCTTCAGGTTTTATTTCCCCAGGACTTCCTAGAACATGCCACACGTTGGCTTGTGGGGAGTGGCCAGACTTTGCTTACTGGTTTCCCTTTATTTTCCTGCCAGACTCACTTCCTCCTCAGGCTCATGAGCTGGGTTTCAGAGTTTGCCTTTCGTTTCAATTGCTCTGGTGATTAAGGACCATAATTGCCACAGATCAGTCTGGATTAGCACAGGGAAAAAGCAACCAATACCCACTAGGAGTCTGTCAGTGCCGGCAGTGGGAACCGCCCGGGAAAGTTCACTGGGCAGTGAATGGCAAAAGGAGCAGGGGAGACACAGGCTGAAGAGCTCTTCCACCCAAGGCACCAGAGAGCTAGGTGATGAGACCTCTTAACACAGTGTGGAGAAATGGCACCATAAAGCTGCAACGGACAGCAATCTAAAGTAACAAGCCAGCTCTTCCTTCATGGTGACACAGAGTATGTCCACGAAGACGGATCAGGGTCCAGAGTCCCTAAGAGGTCAGTAGACCAGGTGACCCTGGGACAATCTCAATGAGGTTCCTGACTTGGGGGATCCAGGTATAAATATTATATGGAAGAATTTTTTCCATATGGCAGACAGGACAGGTGAATCCCAAAGGCATAAGGGATAGCTGTGTCACCTAGGTAGGTCCTGCGAGCCCACAGACTAATTAGAGACCTGGCTAGACTGGGCGTGAGAGCAGGCTAAAGGGCCTTTGGAATACATCCAAACCCAGAGTGTTGTCACATCCCTCAACATGCTCTTTAGAAGAAGCAGTTTTAGCCAATGGCAATCGCCACTTTTAGCTTTTATCCCAGTATTCCGGAGGCAAAGGCAGGCATATTTCTACATTCAAGGCCAGCTAGAGCTACACAGTGAGACCCTAAATTGAGATGCTATCTCAAAACGAAAAGTAGAACAGCAACAACAACAGCAAAAGAAGAAAAACATTTTTATGGGAGGGGACAAACTGTGACGTTGAAGAGTGTACTTCCTACTCTAAGCTTGCAGTCAAAAATCAAGAGGAAACAGAAAACAAGTGCACGTGCATATATATACACATGCGTACACACATACACATATGCACATATACACATGCACATTGTATATACACACATATACATTAGGATTCTCTACAGGGATGAAATAAGACTGTAGGTTGGCCTATGTGTGTGAGGAGGTCTGGGTTGTCTTAACAGCAGCTGTCTACACACTGGAGAAGAAGCTAAGAACTCAGTAGCTGCTCAGTCCACAGGACTGGATGACTCAGCTGTCCCAACCTGGGCTGAAGGCCGGGGAGATTCCTGGAGAGCCCCGTGCCTTCACTATACCTTGGAAGGCCATGGATTTCGGTTCTCAGATCAATGAAGAAATGTAGCTGCTGCTCCTGCAGTGGCACTGGTGGCAGCAACAGCAGTGACAGGGTACATAAACTCACCAGCACGATATCATAGGGATGAGGCCAAACCCAGAACTTTCCCAGAGGATCTCTTTGTATCTAAGCTAGCAATGAAAGGTGCCCCTCATGCTGAGGATGGATCATCCACTTTAGATAGCCTGATCAATAAAAGCCCTTGCAGAAGTTTGTCTCTTAGTTGATCCAGTCACATGGGCTACCAAGGTTAACCATCACTGCTATACATGTATATGTGTGTGTATATATGTATGTATGTATGTATTGTGTGTGTACATGTGTGTATACATCTATGTGTATGTATGTGTGTGAGTACATCTATTTGTATGTGTGTATATGTGTGTATGTATGTATGTGTGCATGTGTACATGTTTGAGTCAAAGGTTAAAGCTTTGGCCACTTTACCTCAGATGACTTTGGAGTTAATAGGACCGGCAGTAAGGTGTACCTTTAAGGATGCAAAGCAACTGCTCTGTGCAGAAACTCAGAGAAAATTCCAGCTTTTCAGAACATCTGTGAGCAGAGGCATCAGGAGAGGGCCCTAGTAGAGGACCAGGTAAAGTGTGGTCCAATCCAGGCTGTATGCGAGAATAGAAGCTGTGGATCGTCTTCTATTTGTGTAGGCATCTGGACAGCCTAGCACAAATCACTCTGCCAGGCTCTAGGTGGGTAAGGCAGGCACCTTGTGATGGGGAAACAGATCCCATGGGAAGAGAAGTTCAGAAGTTTCTAATGCCAAGACTTACTTTTTCAAACATCACCCTCCCCAGACTTAGTGACTTAGTTTACCTCTGACTTCCCAACCCACATCACATAAACTCTGGTGGTTTTTGGCTCTCTTGTTTGATGTAGGGTCTCATGGAGCCTAGATGAGGCTCAAGCTATAGGCAAGGCTGGCCTTGAACTCCTAATCCTCCTGCCTTTGCTTCCTAGTAGTCAGATTACAAGTCCGCGCCACCACACCCAGTTCCTCACAATGGGCGTCTGCTCTCAGCAAAAGCAGGCAATGAAAATGAGAAGGAGCATCAGAGAAATGGGCCAGAGCCCTTGTGAAACTCTTTCAACATGCTGGCATGCTCTGCGAAGCAGGAAACACTCAGCCAGTGGCATGCTCACTGCCCTCAGGGACTCAAAAGAACTTCCCACATAGGACCTACCACACCCCACTTTCCTCCCTTGAAATAGAAGCCAGCGAGGTGAAGCCCAAAGGACAAAAGTCATCTGTATCCCAATGGTGGCTTCTGAAGGAGTTGAGAAAGAGGACGTAGTGCATCAGCTCTGCCAGGAAATGCCACCAGGGTCTCCAGAACTTCCATGGCGTAGTGGTCATCTCGAGGTCACCACCGAGAAGAGCATCCTTCAGCCTAGGCCTGCTTCAGAGAGAAGATCCCTGAGGAATCTGAAGCCAATGTAGCTAGCATTTAAAAACAAACAAATGTAATAAAGACATGAAAGGAAAACAAACTTAGAGGTTTCTACAGCCATTTCTCTTCTGGTTTTTTGCTTGATTGGTTGGTTGGTTTTTGGGTGTTTTTGTTTTTGTTTTTTCCTCCAAATTTTTTCTCTCCCTGTGTCCTTCAGCAGCAAAGAAAATAGAGACATGCCTGAAATCCGGTCTTGCTGAATTGGCATCCACAGATGGAGACACTAAGCAAAGAGAAAGTTGCTGAAAGTGGACAGGCCTGCCCACTTTCAGAATGTGCACCTACAAGGGTGGCCATTGAAGAGATGAGGACTCTCATTTTATTTTTCACTCGTTGCCCCACAAAGTCCATTAGTCCCCAAAATATTGCCTCCTCCACTTCTGATTACCCACACATAGTTCCTGCTTGACAGGGACAGGAAAGGGGGACAACACTGCATCACCATGGAATACACTAATTTGGAGTGTTTCACACTAAGCTCAAGTCTGGCTTTACTCAGAAAACCTTTCCCTGATGCAGCAGTTTAAACTGGCGACAGCACCGGGGGAGGGGGTGTGCCCCACTTTGGTCTCTGTTGCTGTGACAGGCACCGTGGCCAAAAATAGCTCAGGGAGGAAAGGGTTTAGTCTAGTTTACAGTTTATAATAATCCATCAGGAGAAACCAAGGCAGCAACCTAGAAGTCAGAACTGAAGCAGGGACTTGCTTGCTGACTGGCTTTCTATGGCTCCCAGGAATGGCACTGCCCAGGATGGGCGAAACCCATCCTCTTATTGAAATATATTAATTTTAATTAAATTAAAATTAAATTTATTTTGAAATGATTAAGTAATTAAAGAAATACCCCACAGGCAGGCCAGTCTAATGGAGGCAACTCAGTTGAGGTTCCTCTTCTCAGACTCTAGACTATATCCAGACTAGCACAGCAGGGGAACCCAAGCACATCAGGGAGTGCTGCTTCCATACACCCAGGAACTCACTCACAGATGATCAGGAAATAACTATAGCTCCCTAAAGGCACAGCTTCCAGCTTAGTTGTGTTTGACCCATTCGGTCTAATATTCGTTCAGATGGGTGGTTCCCTGGGTTACTTCAAATGAGTGCCACCTCACTCTATTTGACATGGAAAGTCTCTGTGTCTAATAATCATTAATAATTTAATTTGAAAGTGTTTTCTGTGAGCTCTCAATAAAGAGTGTGGCTGGAGCCACTTCCTCTACAGGAACTGAACAACTTCCCATCCCACCGTGTCCCATCCATGCTCCGTGACCCCCAGGAGATTCAAGAGAAGGGCAGAGAGGCAAAACCACCACAAAGTCCAGAGTGTGCTCTGGTTTGAATGTGTTCCCTAGAGCTTGGGGCTGATTGGATGTGAGGAGCTATGATCTCTAAGAAATAATTAGGCACAAGGTCTTTGCCCCAGCAAGCAGAAGAGCACCTCTATCATTAGGCAGTATATCAACTTGTTATTATGCAAGTCAGGTCCTAACAAAATGGTGATTTGGATCCCCTTCTCTCCCCCTATCTTCTAAGTAATGAGCAAAGCTTACTAGATGTGGCCTCCCAAACCTTGGATTTCCCAGTCTCCATAATGGTAAGTCATACATTGCTTATATACAAATAACCCAGTCTCTGGGCTTCTAATAGAGCAGCCCAGAATCCAAGCAAACTGTAGATGCTCAGAGGCAAGAAAGAGGCTGAGTAGAAACCATCCTGAGCTTAGCAGGCTACTTCGGCCTCCCAGGACTTTGCAGACACCGTTTCTCTGGACCAGGTGGTCCTGCCTACCTTCTACTGAGTCTTGCTGTTGCCTCCTGGTCTCCTTTCTGTATTCTAGGCCTTGTATTCCAACACACAACATCAGCAGCCCTGCTGCTCACCTGTATACTGCTCACCTGTGCTATGACACAGCACTCTTCCCACAATCCTGTGCTCCTGGTCTATACACATTTTGAGAGGCAGATGCCAAGCCTACACTTCTGGGAGCTGCCATCCTCTTGAAAGGAACAAGGCACAAAATAAGCTCTCAATAGAGCTTTGTGGGATGGATGGATGGATGGATGGATGGATGGATGGATGGATGGATGGATGGATCGGTGGATGGATGGATGGATGAATGAATGAACCTAATCCTATATTCATTCCAATATTCTTATCTCTCTGTGGAAACTACTTGGCTTTCAGAAATCAAGTAGATCTCATCTTAGACTGTGTAGCCTTGGTGAATATGGACATCACCATCAAAAACCAGCATCGCCAAGAATTTGCCAGGTGCTACCATTCTCCCAAAGTGTCAGGTCCCTCACTGAATGAATGGGTAAGCTTTTGGTTCTGAGACGCCATGAACAAGTTCTCAATCATAGTGTAACCCACAGCAGTACGTCCCACGTTTGAATGACCTCTTTTAATTGACACCTTCTCTTTAAACCATGTATCTGGAGTCATCTCCATGGCAATGTTTCTTACAGGATCCACGGCTTTATGAAAATATGTTTGTCATCTGGAAGGAAAAAAAATCTTCACCAATAATGAGAGCAGAAGAAAGCCCTGCTGTTGGTGTTCTTGGGGTGAGCTTTTGTCAGAACCCTTTGAGATGCATCCTAAGGTTTTTTAGGCCTTCTAACGTGAGTGAGGAAGGGCCATATAAGGAAGGGGTTCTCTTCTCTCTCTCTCTGTCTCTCTCTCTCTCTCTCTCTCTCTCTCTCTCTCTCTCTCTCTCTCTCTCTCTCTTCTGTGTGTGTGTGTGTGTGTGTGTGTGTGTGTGTGCCTCATTCTTTTCTGATATCAGTTTCTCTCTGGAGTTTCTCTCAAAGATACATCTGTACACCAATTTGGAAATCTTATTTTACTGATAAATGACACCTCTTTTAACCTCTATACCTCCCTATGCCTGGTCCATTTCATTTCTGAGGTTTGATCTGTTTCTTAATCTTGGATAAGTCCTAGCTTTCTGTGTTCTGACTCAAGTTGATTCTGATCTACATGACAAGAAAACATGTCCTTGAAAATGTCTCACCCTGTCAGCATGTGCTCTGGGTTAATAACTAGAGTTGACATGTAGGGAGCTGGCTTGTCTGTGGTATGTGGTGTTATCACCAACAAGAGATGATTGGTCTCATTCTCCCACCACCCTGCCCTTCCCCAGAGCCTCAAAAACACAAAGGAGCTAAACACAAGCTGAAACAGGGGCCTAATGGTCATCAAATTTACATAAATGCCCACTGTCTCTCCAACAAGACCTTGCTCAATCAATGAATGGGTCAGCCACATCCTGGACTCACTTTAGAGATGAGAAGGCAGAATGGGGAAATGGGGAAAGACCAAATACCCACATATGGGAAGAAGCATAGGCTTCACACCATCAAATATGGCTTTGAGTTCTGGATTTCCTAACTTCTAGCCATAGGACTTGACGGAGGGCCAACCTTCTGTGTCTTGGTTATTCAGATGCAAAAGTAATAATGATAATAATAGTAAGGATAACAATAATAACATCTATCCCATGTGGGTGTGTGTATATAAGGATAAAGACTACACAATGAGTCCCCAGAGCCTAGCACCCAGCACACTATGTAGATAAACTATAACATCTCTTTTTATATAATCTACCTTTAATCAATTATCAGTTCTTGGAAGCAAATACCACTCCTAACTCATTACCCATGAGAGAGGGGGCTTACCGAGTGCTAATGAATCCCTGTTGTTAAATTCATACTTGAGTCCAACTTGCTGTCATCTGAAAAGAATTCTATTGATTGCAAGACGTTGATGGACAAAAACATGAGGTTTTCTTTCTCTTTCCATACCAGGATTTCTGAGGTTGCTTTTAAACCTCCATACATCTGCTTGCTTCTTGTGAAAACAACTACAGACCAACACAGGAAGAGGCTTGGAGAGTTGCCTGGAGAGTTGCCACGATCCATGTGCAGAGGGATATGCAAGGAAGCTATGGGGCTAAAGAGTGACAGGCAGGGGCAGTGGGCTGCCAAAGTAAACCATTGACTGACAGTTAGGCACTCTTTGAGGGCTTCACACTTCAACACCACACTGTCCTACCATAGGGGCAGCAAAAAGGCAGAGGATGGTTATATGCACACATGAGCTCAAATCTCAATTCTGACTCAAAACAGAGAGATAGTTGAAGCCATAGTGAAATCCTTAGTTTGTATAGCTGGGAAATTATTTCAAACACCCACCTAAATCCATGCAGAAAAGTATTGCTAAAGCCCAACAAAGAGAAGACATAAGCAAGTCCACCCCTCTTTTTTAGTCTCAATGATAAATTTATGTGTATTTCTGCTAAGTTTATTCTGGGAAACCAGTAATATCATTAGGCTTACTTATACCGCAGTGCACAGCTAACCTAAAGCAGCCACATTGGGAGGTCTGAATCCAGCATGGATGGTGACTACCCCAGGGTTGTATAGATGAGGCCCTCTCCCCTAGTCTTTCTGACCTAGATACTCTAAACCTTGCCAGAGACCAAGAGGTCAAGTGTATTCGGGGCAGAATTGCATACAACTAGTTGGGAGAGGTTGCTAGATATTCAGGTAATAGTTCCATGACCTCCAACTGTGGGGGAATGTTGACAAGCCCAGCTCTGGTGATCCTTTGTACCAACTGCAGCTGAATTCCGGAAGGTGGTGGCTTGGAGGACAGTCTCATAAAACAGAAAGAAACACAATAAAAGGATCTTCCCCATTAAAGGCATCTTCTCCACAGTGCCTGAGTGTGGAGAAGTTGTAAAGCGTCACGAAGAAAATCTGGGTGTCAAGACATCCATGCCTTGGCAGAGGAGAGGCATTGGTGGAGTAATGGTATGAAATGAGCCATTGTTGTGATAGAAGCTTCTACAATGTGGCTAGGAATCAGGAAGAGATGTCTAGTTCAAGTCTAAACAAATGGGGGGGAAGCAACAAGAGTCTTACCTAGATATTATACTTATGAACCACAACTATAATCATCGTGATCCAACAATCCCAGAGGGTGTACCAGTGGCATGCATACTTGGGCAGTAACCAACAATTCTCTGAGTATACTTGAGGCCCATTCAACAAGAATGACACCATGGCTGGTACTGGAAATCTAGTAAATCTTAGAGAAGAATCTACAACTGCCACTTTACCAGCCCATGTATTTAACTACATTCTGAATATTTATCCTTATACCCACAGATGAGTATATTCTTCACCCCTCATCAAGGCAACTTCTATCTGCAACAGATAGAAAGCGTTACAGAAAACCCCAGCCAATGGGAAGCAAAGGAGTGAAACACAGTCTCGACTGATACATCTGCAAAACCACTTCCACTCCTAAGGCTCAGGGGTCATTTCGGAAGAGGGGTCAGAAGATCTTAAGAGGCAGAGGAGCAAGGAGTTTGCTGTGAGACCTTGTCTCCTATAAAGGTCAGAAACTAAACCCAGGAAGTCTCACCAAAGTGGCTGCCCAAACAAAACCCAAAGATGACATCTAGATAGACAGGCTAACCTGAAAGAAAAACATCAGGAGGCTCCAATCCTACACAAAGAACTACAGACAACCAAGGGATGTTGCGAGCAGGAGAAATGGCAAGAGCACATCAGTTGGGTATCCAATACCAAGTGGTCATCCCTAAAAACATGTATATACAAGTAACATTATACAGACTGAGCAGGTTGTATTTACATATTTAGGAATATACATACCTACATACACACATATATGTAACAACAATTAAAGCAAAAGAGGCCATGAATATGAAATAGAGCAAGGGTTTACAAAGGAGGACTTGGGGGGAGGACAGAGAAATGGGAAATGATGTAATAAATTGAAGAAAATGAGAGAGAGATCAAATAAAAATTTAAAGTCAAGCAAGCAAGATGAGACAGCTCAGCCTGTAGAGGTGCTTGTCATGTAAGCCTGGAAACCTGAGTTTGGTCCCCAGGACCCCATGAAGGTGGAAGGAGAGAACTGGCTCCATGAGGTTGTCCTCTGACGTCTCCACCCATGCCTCACCGCACTCTTGCCCACAAACCCACATCGTCCATCCTTTGTATGAAGTGTGCACAGACACACCATACTAATACTAACATTAAATTCAAGCTTACTCTGTACCACACTCGGCAGTCATTGGTCCCTCAACTTCAGGAACGCAGACTTGAGCAAATGTTTGTGAAAGTAAGGGTTTTCTTCCCACGAAGAGGGGAACTGCAAACGGGCAGGTTCCCGTGTGAGCATGCTTCTCTGCACAGACTGTTTCTGTCATCCTTGTAGCCCCATCCAAATATACCTTATTTTCATCAGCTGCTAAGAAAACAGAGACCAAAGAATTTGAAATTTTAATTTAAAAAAATACCAAGCTTAAGAAACGAAAATAGCCCAATTATAAACCACACACAGGCTGGGGAGATGGCTCAGTGGGTAAGAAGCCCTAGCTAGGTACACAAGCACAAGGGATGGAGTTCAGATATCCAGCACCCACGTAAATGTCGGGTGTGTGAGGGCCAGCTTTAGAAAGGCATCCTCAGAGCAAGTTGACTAAGACTAGCCTGGAGGTCAGCTCTAGGTTTGACTGAGCGACCCCGCCACAGTGAATAAGGTGGGAGACTTATAAAGGATGAATCCTGACGTCAACCTCCCCATACATGTGTACATACACGTATATGTACCTGCAGACACATGAAAATAGGCACAACAGACACACACAAATGAAAATAGGAAATAATCCCACATACTTTCTGAATCCAAAACCCACATCCATTTTTGACTTGGCATATACCAAATAATTCCTTTATTTTTTATCCGAAGAACTATTTGTTATTCTCGTTGGCCCACCTATATCTAGGAAACCCTAAAACAGCCACGCCCACAAACACTCAGACACCAGCTACCCAGCAAGAGTTCTCAGTGAGGGGACTCAGACACCAGCTACCCAGCAAGAGTTCTCAGTGAGGGGACTATGATTCTTAATAATAATAATAAAAAAAAAATCAGTGAATCCAAGAAAAACTCAAGACCCCAACTCCTACAGCAGGGCCATCTATAACAGGATTAAAACCCTCATGCTGAAATCAGCCACCATCCACCACATCACTCAGGCCTTAGGAGGATGACACAATCAAGACGGAACTTGAGGAGAAACTGACAATCTCAGTAACCAAGAAAAGGGTCATTTAAAAACTAAGACATAATGCCAAAAACTCAAAGGGAAGGAACGACCAGCCTTTCTGTAAAGACTAACCCAGATCGCCATTTACTTCTTTGGTAACCCAGTGTTATGACCCAGGGTTTTGGATCAGCCTGGTTCCCAGGCCCCTGTGGCCTTTGTGTCCATTCTAGATATCTTTGGCAGCAGTGACAGTGGTGACAATGAACAATGCTGGACTTTATAGCTACTTGTGTTTATGATAGAATTTCTGTTCTTTTTCTCCCTTTCCAGTTAAGATGTGACAAGGAGCATTTACGAGTTCTTTGCGTGGCCTTGAACTCCAGCATGTGGCTCCACCCTCCACCCCATACCATTGTGCCATTGCAGAAAGGAGACCAGAACCCGAGCCAGGAGAACATTAGATTGCCTTAGTGACTTCACAGCTTCCTGTGGGTTAACCCCTTCCACGCCTACTCAGCACGAAGCTGTTGGCTACAGCACATTTTGCAAATGGCCCTGTCTTTTCAGAGACACTGTGATTTTTTTTTAATGACCTTACCAATGTTGAAATGACCTTGTTAGCCTCACAGGATCTTCTGCATGTAGCAGTGAACAGCCCAGACATGAAACTTGGTCTTTATTAACGGGGACACTAATAATTACTTTGACAACTGTAGAGAGGCTGGAAGGCCAGAGGCCTGGTACAGGACAATGAAAACCAGACTAGAGTCATTTGCATTTAAAAGGTTGCGAGAGCAATTAGCACCTCATTAATATGACATAAATGCAAATTTACACAGCTCCCTCATGACCTCCAATTCTTTCCGCCCAACTAAGGAAAGTAGCATATTAGGAAATACCACTAAGATGCCCAGGCAGGGCAGACAGGGTACCATCTCACTGGCCAGCCTCTGAAGAGGCCTAGATAAGAGTCTTCACTCAGAGCCCAGTCTCTGTTAAGAGTGGCCACTTAACAGAGACTGGGCGGTGCTGTCAGATGAAAGGGACTATGGGAATTCCACAATCACAGCAGGCTGTATTCAGTGAGGAGCCTGCCTGACTGTTACTCCTGACAGGCGGTGACAGAACACAGAGACACCAAGGTGGCCCTCAGAAGGGCTGCTTCCATGCTGAGAGGGCAGCGGCTGGCAGGGAACAGCACAGCTGAGGTTTTTTCCTCCACTGAAAACCCACAGCTGATGATCAAAGCAATCACCTTAAATAATTGATTTTCTTAAACCAGTATGGAAGAGAAGAAAGAAAGAAACTGTGAACAGCGGAAGATATAATCACAGCGCTAGGAATGAGAGCTGCTCGGAGAGACGAGGGCTGAATGCCCAGGGGTGTGATTAGGGCACCCTACATCAAAGGACAGTGTCCTAAAATAGCTTCACACAACCCATTGTAAATAGCACCACTGATAAGAACATTTCAGAAGAGCATCTTTCTGCCTCTTATATTTATCACTAGCCCCTCGAGCGGGGAGGGTAAGGGGTAATAGCAGAAGGATTATGGGATAACTGGAGACAGAGTGACATCCTATAGGTACAGTGTCCTACTCCTGCAGTTACCTGTTAGAATATGGTAAGCACACATACATACAAATGCGCTTGCAAACAAACACACAGATACTTTCATACATACTTACAAATGTATAAAATAAAATAAAAACACACAAACACACAGAAAAAGGTACACAAAATACGCTCACATACATACATACATACATACATACATACATACATACATACATACATACATACATACTCACAAACATACAAATACCCAGAGCCTGCAATAGAATACGCCCCTCTCAACAGTCCTGGGTATTATTCCCCACCATGTCCGTGTGGCCCCATCATGTCTGTGTGCTAAGGTTTTATGGCACTCGGTCCAGAGACATGGCCACAACAGGTTCTGAGCCCATATCCTATGTAATATCTCTTCAATTGCATGGTAATCTAAGACGGAAATCAAACCCAAACAGCTTGGAAGGGAATGTTGGGCCCTTGTGTGTTCAAACACTGCAGGGTACCATGGATGTTTGTGAGCAAATGTCCACCTGGAAGAACACTATGTGGGGAATGAGACAGACATGTCTCGGCGGGCTTTCACAGTCATTGCCAGGACAAAAGGAACCAAGCAGAGAGCTGAGGCCTCCAAAGGAGGAGAACATTTCAATAGCACCAAGGGGAAACAGACGTCCTCTCTGAAAGAAGAGGACGGTGTGAATTGAGTCACAAAGCCGTATGGTCAAAACACAGGTTGGACCGGGGTAAGAAGAACCTAAGATGGGTCAGAGCTGGACCTTGGTGCTCAATAAGATGACCCCAGGATGTCTCCACAGACGGGAGGGACAGATCCGAAAGCCCACAATCACCTGCTTCCACTGGAATCCTGTTCCAATCATGACCTGATGTCCTGTTTCACTACTCTCTGTCCCTTGGGTCTGCCTCAAGGGATCCACAGAGCTCTGCCTTCTTGGGCACTGGATTGAGAGAGAACAAGGGATGATGCCAGACATTGGAAACACAGAGGAGCCAGGAGAATGGCCAGCTACGTCACAGAGCACTCCGTGACTGGAAGCTCCATGAAAGTCCCAACAGAGGACCCTGCTGGAGAGCAGAGTCACCCAGCTCACGAGCGCTAAGCTCCTCCACACCCTGACATAGACGTGCAAGCAAAGAGCATCCCAGGCCAGAATGCGTGGTTTTCAGCCTGGTGTGTGCTTTATTAGGAAACGTTTGGCTTTATACACTCAGAACTACATGCATAGAAAGGTAGATTCCCAGATGTGTGTTTGTGTGTCTAGAATTCACTTCCTACCTCAGTTGGTGACTATGATTTTCTTTCTTCTTTACAAAGGGTCTCTGGGGTCCTAGAAGTTCTGCAGATCAGTACACTGGGAGCAGTCTTTCACTGCTGTTGCTAGCAGAGACTTGGCATGTGGAAGGAATTTGATGGAGACATAACACCTATTGGGAGCAGGGTAGATTAACCTCCCAGGTGTTGTAGACATCCTTTGACAAAGCAAGTCATGGAAGACAATGGCACCCTGGACAATAGTGTATAGGGTCCACCAGGGGGAACAGATATCTAGAGAGACTGATGGCAAACGCAGAGCTCAGGGGACTTGAGGCTCAGGGACTTAGATATTATTAAAATTATAAGCCATGGGGTGGAGATATGGCTCAGCAGGTAATAACACTCACTGTTCAGACATGAGGTCCTAGGTTCGAATCCCACTCACCAAGTAAAAGTCATGTGCAGCCAAGTGTGACCGTAACCCCAGTGTTGGGAAGCAGAAACAGGAATCCCAGAGGCTTGCTAATCAGACAGTAATTGAAACAGGAGCTTTGGGTTCAATGAGAGGCCCTGTCTTGAGGTAATAAGGTAGAAAGCAATAAAGCAGGACACTCCTGCGCCTCCGTGCACAGAAGAGTATACATGTGCCTATACATACACGTGCACAAAGAAAAGGACACCATCGCACACAAGCACACAGAGAGAGACACATGTACCACAATTGCAAGTCACGTCTCCATTTTCTCAAGAGATTCTTTTTCCCCCCTATTTTGTGTGAGTGTTCCTGGCAGTTTTAGTTTTAAGGATGTTTAAAATACCAAAAAGCAAATTCACCATCTTCTCCCAACCACATGCTAACCATCGTCAGAGATAAGATATCATTGGGTGGGGTGTGCTCGGGTGGGATGGACATATACTACACCCAAATTCTCGACACCTAAAATTAGCAACCACCAATATTTTATTCATATTTGAATTTTGTATGCACTTAGGTTTTCACTACAAAAATAATATGCATATCATTCTTAATAAAGGAAGAGAAAGAGAAAGAAGAGGAGGAAGAAGACAGGAGGAGTTATATGTACAGGAGTAGAGACCCCTCTCCATCCAGTCACCCCAACTCTTCTCTGGGAAACAGCTCTCTACCTGGTTACATGCACTAATCTGTCTCCATAAACAATAGAAGATGTTGTTCTATGTGGGCTTAGTTGCACAGATATTACACTAAGCATTTTGCTCAACTTTTCTCTCTTGTCCTCTTGCCACTTTGGTTCTGAGATGTCCCCATCTTGACATAGACTGAGCTGCTGAAGTCCTTTTATTAACTGTGCATGTTCCCATCTGGTGAGAACAACAACAACAACAACAACAACAACAACAACAACACACACACACACACACACACACACACACTCACACACACCATGAAAGGAACTTTTTACTGTACTAATACAGCAATCAATTCTCCATCCCTGTGTCTTTATGCACATGGAGCAGTGTTTTCCCAAACCATATCCCTAGAAATGGTGCTGCAAAGTCATTATCAAGCATGCATATTCTTATTACTAGAAAAATGACCAACGATGTTCCAAATCTAAACCTCTTCTCTCCAGTGAGTAATGGTGTCCATCTCCCCACCTTAATGTGAGCACTTGAAACCATTCTACCTAAATCTTTGTCAACTTCTACCATTACTTTTAGTCTTAATATCTAACTTTCCTAAATAGTTTGATTCTGTTAGTAAAGCTGACTGCCAGTGTTTACATCATTAGACATTTTGTTTTCTACCCAAGTCTTCTTGTCCTCTGCCCATTTCTCTTCTTCTTCTTCTTCTTCTTCTTCTTCTTCTTCTTCTTCTTCTTCTTCTTCTTCTTCTTCTTCTTCTTCTTCTTCTTCTCTTCTTCTTCTTCTTCTCTCTCTCTCTCTCTCTCTCTCTCTCTCTCTCTCTCTCTCTCTCTCTCTCCTTATCTTTTCTACCTGCAACTTTTTCCATGTATTGAGTCCTAAGAATGCTTGGTGCTGGTTAAACTAAGTATTTTATAACCTCAGCAGTCACTGCCACTCTTGGCTCTGACCTTGACTGTGTTTGATATTTACCTATGTGAGAAAACTCTCTCGTATTTTCTCGTCAGGCTCTACAATGTTCTGTTCAGATCTAGCATGAAGTCCCTCTGGGATAGTTGTTGTGTGTAATCTGAGTTCATTGTGATGGTATTTTCCAAAGGGAAGATGTTGATGAATGATCAGAAAGTTTTGTTTGTTTGTTTGTTTGGGTTGGGTTTTGTTTTTATTTGCTTGTTTTGCAACATGGACTAGCCTTTAATTCATGTTTTCAAATTCACTTGCCTCTGCCTCCTGGCTGCTGGGATTAAAGGCATGTGCCACCATGCCCAGCAAGTCAGAACTTCTGTTCTGACCCCTTAAGCATTCCCTTTGTTGTCGATCCATGTCCCTTTCCTCGGTTTCATTGCCCTGTCCAGCTTTACTACACCACTCTGTCAAAAGGCATTCTTGTTTTGTGAACTTAAGGTTGAAGCTGTGGTGTGGAGACCTCTCCCACCCTCCTCCTCTATTATCTCGTTGGCTCTCCTCCCCTTTGTACATAACACTTCAGGGTGGTTTAGGGATTCCATATTCAAAATAACTTGGGTTTAAATTGCATTTGCTGTGGGGATTATTTGGAAAGAGCACTAACTTTACAAAGTCACTATTTCAATCCCCAAATTACATCTCTTCCTCCACTCCTGAAACCTTAACCTTCTTCCCCATAGAAGTGCCCCATCATTTTTATGAAACTATGAGCCACACATTGCCTTTTAGGTCTTCTGCTGGTTTCTACCATTCATGATGGTAGTTTAGTTTCAAGATAAAGACGGATTTTTTTTAAAGCAAAGAAACTAGGGCCAGTGCCTGTGAAAGAAGGATAGGAAGGAGTGTAGATAGACAGGCCTTCCTGGTGGAGATAACAGAAAGTCACATGCCAAACACTGAAGGGTTTCCTTTGGCCTGAGTGGCTCGGGTGTGGACATTTGATAGCAGATGATGCAATCAGATGCCTGGGAAGAGGTCACATTGGGACTCGTGAAATACACAGTCAAGATCATCATGATGGCCAGGGAGACTTCCTCTCCCCATACTTCTGTTTAACCACAGTGGCTTCCAGTAGCATTCCTCATAAAATTCTCTTGCTTCAAGTAGCTAGATATGGAGGTAGCTATGTCTCCCAGCAGGACTGGTGCCTCAGGAAGGTAGAGAGAAAGAAAGGAGCAAGTGCTTTTGTTTTATCCATGAAAATACACTTTGTGATCTTATGGAACAGAGTGTGGTTTAAAAGCCAGGAATATAAACCACATTGGGATAGACAAAGATTTTCTAGACTCCATAAGACAGAAGAAAATGGTAAGAAAACAACAGAGTCAGGAGAACATCAAGGACCTCCATGGGAAGGGTCCCAGCAACCAGAAGACTAGGCCTGTAGCTCCCAGGCAGATGAACCCTAAAACAGCCTAAAGAAACTGCCGACCTGAAGCTGCGAGGCTCCCAAAATGGGGCTGGCCTTTAATCATTCCAAATTCCCAAAGACCCAGAAATATTAAAGAAGACAGAACACCATATAATCCATGGCCCAAAGATATGGAAGGAAGGTAAAAGAGAGATACCCAGAGACAGCCTGCACCAAAGAACATCCATCCATCAACCAGAGCAAGGCAGACAACCTTCCAAACGCCACCTGGAAGAGCTGATGCCCATCAGAGCACAGAGCTACGGCAGTGGATACAGCCAGTGTTGCCCTTCCCGCAGATACTACAAGGAGGGTCCCCACCCACATCCCTGCTTTAGTGTCCAATATCCACCAGAATAAAAGCATTAACTGTAATTAAGACCATAGCCATTTTCAGTAGGCAAAGTAATTCTCCACCCCAAAATGCATCTATGTCCAATTCCTAGCCCCCATGGGTGTCACCTTTATTTCTCAGCATCACAGAACATTTAATTACACATTTAATTCACGTCAACCACCAGAATAGTGTGACCATCTTGTCTACTTCCTCTGGTCAGCAGGAGGCTCTTCCACCAATGATTCCCATGGTGGAAGTCAGACTTTTTTGTTGCCAGACTTAGCCCATTTTTAGCCTGAAGAAACCGTCTTCTACATCACCACCCTGAAGCAAGTCTTCTAATTTTTTAACATTTGTTTCTACTTTAACCATATCCACCTCTCACTGGTGATCTGTTCCGTGTGTTTTCTATAGGCTGCACGTCTAGGGAAATGCTTCAGAAGAAGAAGAATCTTTGTATACAATATTATTAGCCTCTCATGTGGAACGTCACACACGGCCAGTCCCACCAGGGTAGTCGTCTTCTTCAGCAAACTCACCATAACAGTACCCAGAGCCTCTAGTCCCAATGTCACTGTCCATGGAACTTGGCAGGTGTGACTAAGTATCTTGACACAAGGCAATTATTCTGGGTTATCAGTAGAGACCCTAAATGCTCTCTCAGGTGACCATTTGAAAGAAGGATGCAGGGCAGGGGGTGGGAGGAGTTTTTGGTGGATGAGGCCAAAGGGAAATAATGTGGCTGTGGAGCAATCCAACCACAAGTCAAGGAATGACAGCTGCCACCAGAAGGTGGAGGAGTCTGGGAAGGAGTCTCGCCAAGAGCCTCCTGAAAACATGCAGCTCTTGATACCCTGACTTCAGGTCGCTGGCACTTGCTACAACTTTCTGATGTTTAGAACTGAGGCAGAGTAACCACCCAATTGAGGATTTTAGCTACCAAGGTAGATGATTTAAGACAGCATTAGGAACTTCAATCTTCCTCTTTTCTCTTCTTCTTCTTCTTCTTCTTCTTCTTCTTCTTCTTCTTCTTCTTCTTCTTCTTCTTCTTCTTCTTCTTCTTCTTCCTTCTTCTTCTTCTTTAAAACAGAGTCTCATATAGCCCAGGCTGGTCTCGAACTTTCTAGATAGAGGAAGATGATCACGAACTTCTCATCCTCCTGCCTCCACCTCCCAGTCACTGCAATTATGATCATGTACCATCATGCCCAGTTTTGTGGTGCTTAACATTGGCTGTAGGACAGTGGTTCTAAACCTGTGGGTTGTGACCCCCTTTGGAGTCAAATGACTTTTTCACAGGGGTCACCTAAGGCTGTCAGAAAACACTGATATTTACACTATGATTCACAACAGTAGCAAAATTACAGTTATGAAGTAGCAATGAAACTAATTTTATGGTTGGGGGAGGTCACCACAACATGAGGAAGTGTGTTAAAGGGTCACAGCATAAGGAAGGTTGATGCTCTAGGACTTCCTGTGTGTTAGGGAAGTGTTCTACCAACCATGCCAGCCCTTAACAGTTTATCATTAAGTGTTTATTCTCATGACCAACAACATCCAGTCTCTTCCACCATTGAACTGAAGTCACTGACACTGAAACAGACTGCTTCCTTGGGAAGAAAAGGGTGTAGTCCTTATAGGGACGTTAATCAAGCTGGAGTAAAACTCCAGCCCACTGGATGAAAGTCAGGGAAAGATTCCCATCAGTCCTCGGTGCTAGGATACATACACCTCTTTTTACTCATTCTCGCTGTTAATTGTCTGTTCTTTTGGTTTTGGGAGGTCTTTTGTTTTTGTTTTTGTATATGAGTTTGAAACAGAGCCCTAAATGTACAACCCACATCAAGCATGTGAGGCTCCCATCTTGTCATGAGTCAAACACCCTAGGGAGGAACCTTGGTCCTGGCTTGGGTCATTACTTTCCCAAGGATGATAATCAAGCTTGTCTGCTTCCTAGAGCTGGGTAAACTTAATTAAAGGAATGTGCTCCAAAGTAAATCTTCAAGAGACAAAGGGGAGAGAAGCAAATGCCTTGGACATTGCTGGGTCATTTTGAACTGTGTGGCCAGACAGCTACTCCCAGGGGACAGAGGCCCTTTGGGCAACACGTCTGTTGTCTGTTTTTGTTGGTCATTTTAAATCTGGCCCTAAAGGACTGTTTACAAGCATCAATACTGACCTTAGGGATCCTGAAGGGTTTGCCTACACTGTGATGTCAAGACCAAGGTTGAAGAGAAAGCGAAGGATGGCATCAAGCCCCACAATGGTGAGGCCAGAATGAGTAGAAACAGGAATTCTGCTTCTAGCAAACACTTTTAAAAGAAGGGGGCAGCCAGACTGTCTCCCAAACTTGCATGTAGGCTGCCTAATTAACTGTGGCAGCGCCACTGTTCAGTGACAAAGGAACAGGAATGTGGATGTGGAAATTAAACATTGTGAGTGTGAAAGTTTCAGGCAAACAAAAGATTAATTACTATATGCATTGACTTTTGCATAGAAACAGCTCCCCTGCCTGCTTCTCTGTGATTTCCTACAGAAAGGATAAAGCTAAAAGTATGAGTTTTCCATAATGAAGCATCTTTTTAATGTGAAGAAACATATGCAGTTGGTAACATTTCATACCCACAATGCCCCAGCAGGCAACATGCTGGAAATCACTGAAATGCAGGAACACATATCCAAGTCTAAATTCACATTTGGTTCATTTACACTCTACTTGTTCAACAACATACTCTAAAATACTAACTAGTATTCTTAAAATCAATGTAAATATGCATGCTGTGCATAACATAAGGACATCTCAATGAACATTAGACCATCTGTGACCTCACTGGGCAGTGGCTCTCAACATTCCTAATGCTGTGACCTTTTAATGCAGTTCTTCATGTTGTGGTGACCCCCCATCATAAAATTATTTTCATTACTGCTACTTTGCTACTGTTATGAATCCTGATGTAATTGTCTGTCTTTTCTGATAGTCTTAGGCTACCCCTTTGAAGAGGTCAGTCTCTTGAAGCCTTTTGGTCTTTTGTATGTACAGGGAAACCCTCAAAAAAAAGTCTGGAGGTCCAGAGAAGCATATGACAGGACACAAATCTCAGCCTCCAATAGGCAATCCCATACTGAACAGACAAAATGGCCCCTTCCTAAACTAAAGCCTGCCATGGGGTGGAGAAGCAACAAATCTGAAGAAAGGGGGGGAAAGGGGGAAAGTGAGGAAAGAAGGGAGATAATAAAGGAGAAGAAGGGTTGGGAAAGAAAAGAGGAGAAATAGAAGGGGTAAGGAAAGATAGAGGGAAGAAGAAGGGAGATGAAGGGAGACGGAGGGAGAGGAAGGAAGAAAGGAAGGGGGAGGGGGAAGAAGGAAAGGGAAGGAGGGGAGAAGAAGGGAAGAGCAGTGTGGAAAGGATGGCATGGAGAGAAACAAAATGGATGGGCTCTCCTATTAGAATTTGAAGATGTCTTACAACCAAGTGGTTAGAGGGTTCATTCACTTGTTGGTGAGAAAGAAAGATTGCGTGCTTTCTAAAATTACTTGAATAAATATCAATTTCTATGAGACAAGAAGGCTATATCAACTCAGCAGGTCTTCACCTTGTGTCGTTATCTCCATTTAACTGCTTAGCTACTCCGGTCTTTCCAAACAGTGCATTTGAGTCTTAGGATCCTCTCTCCTGGCTAGTGATTAAAGCCTCAGCTCTCTACAGCATGTGTGGGTTTCACAACAGTGTTGGAGAACAGAATGCCCACGTGTCCTGCTCTCGTTACCAGAATAGGTCTGAGAAGAGGCCTCTTTTTTCACAATTCTAAGGTAGCCATCCCTGCCCTTTTGGAAACAAGTAGAAATTGTCATTTCAATGGCATTGTACGTAGGGCAACACCAGCAAAGAAGCCAGATCTAGTACAGATGCTATGCTGGACACCCTCATCCGACTGCAGAGGACTACTGTTAGCACTTCCCAGAGATAGAACAAGCAGAGCCCAGAGACAGAGGAGGAAACACGCACACTGCAGAGAACAAGACCCTGATCACTGGTGAAGTGCTGGAAAGAGGACATTCTAAGGACAAGAGTGGGTCAACTACTAGAAACGATAAGAAAGACCAAGAGTTTCTATGTACAGAGAATCTCTTATAAGCAGTTCTTGCCAATACAAAAGCCAATGGCCAGTGAGCTGAGGCAGGAAATAGAAGGCAAGACAGGGCAGGAAGAGAGGATTCTGGGAAATAATGAGAGAGTTAAAGGAAACGCAGGGAGAGATGAAGACAGAGATTCAAGGGAGACGCTGAGAGAGATCCTGAGGAAGATGCTGAGGGAAAAGTGGGCTGGGACTGAAGGAGAGATAACTCACCAAGTGGTAGACATAGAAAAGTTTGAATGGGTTAAATAAAGTCTAGTTAGGGAATGAGCCAGAGCTTATGGTCTAGGCATTTAATAATAAATAGTCTTAGAGTTGTCATTCCAGGAGCTAGGGCTGGGAAAGGAAAGCTTAGAATTTATTTTATTTTACACTTCTAACCATCAAATTAGGGTAAACAAATGTTGATTTGGGGCTTCCTACAAGGAGAGACACAGAGACACAGAAACAGAGACACACAGACACACACAGAGAGAGAGAGAGAGAGAGAGAGAGAGAGAGAGAGAGAGAGAGAGAGAGAGAGAGAACACTTCAAGGCCTGGCTGAGCAGCATGCAGACTAGGAGGGGCCTCTGAGGGCACTGGGTGGAGAGGGGAAGATCACAGGGCTGAAGCAGGGAGACTTTATCAGTGCCAGCCTCCTGCATGACACTGAGTGTTTGATTCTGAGAAAGAAATGAGGAAGAGCTAAGAGCAGTGATGTTCAGTGCAGAAGGCAGAAGTCAAGAAGCCATCTAGACAATGGAAGGAGGGGAAGAATGGAGAGGAGGAAGGGAAAGAGGGAGAGGAGGAGGAGGGGGAGGAGGAGGAGGAGAAGGAAAGGACCTGGGTTCATAGCACTCCAGGGCAGACATTCATTGTAGGTGAAAATTGTAGGTCAGAAAACAAAGTGTGCTCTTTGTGTATGAGGACAGGGCATCTACGTGTGTGGGAGTGTGCATGTGCATGAGTGTGGAAGCCAGAGGCTGACCTCAGGTTTCTTTCTCAATCGATCGCTCTCCACCTTATTTTTGAGTCAGAGTCTCTCACTGAACCTGGAGCTCACTGACTTGTTTAGACTGGCTACCCATCAAGCCCCAGGGATTCCCCCTTGCCTTAGCTTGCCAGTATGAGGAGCATAGGCACGTGCCATTTTACCCAGCAATGTCATGCTATGTATCAAATTCAGGTTCATTTTCCCAGACATCAAGGGTGTCTTGCAGTATTATTCCCTAAACCACTCCACTTAGGAACTTGGTGAAGAAGCCACTGCTGCTCAAAAGGACACCACCAGTGGTAGCTATCTGGCATTGCAGAATAAGACTCCCTAATGGAAGCCAATGTCACATTTACTTAGAACTAAGGTGGATACCATTATAATGGGCACAGAGCCAAAAGCCCTCCAAGGAGGAACAATACATAAGCATACCCAGGACAACAATCTTGGCATCCAGCGAAGGCACTGTTCAAATCTACATACCCCAAAATACTTTGTCCAAGAGGGAAATGGTCAAGAGGCTAAAGAATTTGCCCAATAAAAAGTCAAACATCAGCTCTGGACCCGGGAAGTTTTCAGACACAGAATCTGCTGAGTGAGAAGGGAATCTCCTAGACCACAGCAAGGGTATATAGTGATGGCTTTCATTGACCTTCCACAGTCATTCAGTCAGGTGCTGGCATCCAGAAACAAAAGGGGGTGATGTGGACAGTTTGAGGACTGCTGGGCACAGGATCTGAGAGGGCACCAGTGGCTGGAGACCTGAGACATTATGTGATACTACTGAGAGTCCCCAGATAAGTGGAAGTATGTGGGGAATGGTTTGAAGAAAGGTCTGGCTATGTCGGGCTCAGAGTGCCTCCTCTTGGTCCACAGACCCACAGTGGACATTCCCTCAGCCCCAAATGTATGACTCAAAGGGATTTGGGGATTTGTCATAATGTATGCACTAAGTCCTTGGGGCAGGTGGCAAGAATGGCCCAAGGGGAAAAGATAAGACCACTAAAAATGCTCCCCCCACCACACCCACCACACACACACACACACACACACACACACACACACACACACACACACACACAGTGGGATAGGCAACATTGATTGGCAACCTAATAGAATCTAGCATCACCTTGCCTATGAGGGAGTTTCAAGATTGGTTTAATTGAAATAGACCCTAAATGCAGGCAGCACCTTTCATGGGCTAGGGTATCAGACCGAATATGAAGGAGGGAGTGAGCAGAACATCAGCGCTCATCTCCCTCTGCTCCCTGTCTGAGGATGCCCTGTGATCAGCTGCCTCCTGCTCCTGATGTCACGCCCTCCCCACCACGATGGGCCGTATCTCAAAGCAAAACCTAGCCCAAGCTGTTTCTGATGGGTATTTCTGGGACAAATAACTAAAGTATGAATCAAGATAGGGAATCAAAACAGTAGCATATCCCAGAAGAGAGTGATTGATACCTAGAGGCTCGATGGACAGCTAGCCTGTTGACATCTGCCGTCTCCGGGTTTAGTGAGAGACCCGTCTCACTGTGAGGTTGAACTCACAGTGAGCCGAGCAGGAAATTGATCGTGGAGAGTGGAGGCTGCCAGCTCTGTAGTGCGCCTACACATCTGTGCAGAGTCCAGGGAAAGCTGAGGACCCTGGAAGCATGTCTTCAACAAAGGCACATGCAATCCGTGACCGAGAACCTGGGCAGTCTAAAGATGCATTGTCTCCTCTACGAATGGTGCCTTGGTGTCTTAGTCAGGGTTTCCAGTGCTGTGATAACACCCCTTAACTAAAAGCGTCTTGGGTAGGAGAAGGTTTCATTGACCTTACAGCAGCTTTTAAATCAAGAAATCAAAAAACAATATTGCTTAAATCCATAAGGCTACTGACACATGTTTGAAAATATGTAATTAGCAATAATCAACACGTACAAAAGAGATGGGGAAGGCAGTTAGACTGTAAGTTCTTTCTTATTTTATTTGTTGGTTTGTTTGTTTTTGTTTTGGGAGACAGTGTTTCTCTGTGTAGCCCTAACTGTCCCGGAACTCTCTCCATAGACCAGGCTGGCTTGAGCTCAGATATCCACTTGTTTCTGTCTCCCTAGTGCTAGGCATGTGCCACCATGCTCAGCTTAGGAACTCAATGAAGAATTCAAGCACAACAAGACTAAAGCAAACACAATTCTAGATGAAGTGATGGCGGTATCTCCTAGAAGAATCTAGAACAAAAGTGCTTATCTTTGTGAACACTGAGGGGGGATATCCGACTGTTTTTATTTGGTACCCTTTCTTTGTTCCTCTTTTGTTTAATGCATATTCTTTTAAAGACATTTCTTAAATCAGCATTAATTTTTCTGTTAGCATAGAGACAGCTGGAGGATGGCGTTTATGGGAAGAGTTCTAGAAACGTATTAATAGATGTCAATGACAAAGCGTGGCTCTGGAAGTGATGAACATTTAAATTCCAAAATGCCTCGAAGTTTTTCTCAATTTGCAAATCTCTCTGGAAAGTGTTCCTCCAAGTCGGACTTCTCAGATGCACTAAGTTCAAATTATAAAAATCTTACCTGTAATTGGAGCCAGCTGCAACCTTTTTGACAAGGACTAATTGCCGATAATGATTTAAGTGCTGCGAATTCGCATGCCACAATTGTTTTAAATAGGGAACCCTCTTCATGGCTTTCTCCGAAAAGAACTGTTAATCTTTACTGCTGACTTATCAGATCCTTCAGTCAGCTGTTTGCCGTCATTTTTCACGAGCTGATAACGAGTTTATTAGAGTCATAATGTGCAGGTGGGAGAAGAAAGGTCTCATTTGATGGCACTGGAATTTCATCTAACATTTTTACATGGGAAAAGTTGGCACAAGCCTTGGGCTGGGATTAGCACATGAAGACAACAGAGGCATGCTTTTTGTGGGTGGTTTTTCTTTTCCCCCCCCCCACCCAAGGGAAATGGAAAGGTAGCATTTGTTTAACATGACTAACTCTGAGTTCTATAGCACCGCCAACCCAGAGCCTAGAAGGTCAGCATTTCTGCCAGGTATCTATCAGTACCCCCAGGGACTGAGGATAGTCTCTGGGCTGACTGGGGCTTCAAAAATGGAGCAGCCCTTCATGACTTGCCTCCTGGCACCCACCCCACCCCTTCTACCCCTCAATGTCTCCCAGAACATCTGCCTTTGATTCTCTTCCCCTGACTACCCTTACTTCCTTTTATCTACAATATCCAGGGAACACTACACTCCTGTCGCAGCCTCTGGTTGCAAAAAATAGTTCGTTTGGCAGCATAGGTGCCAAAGTTAGCTGAGTCCTCGACGTTGTGAACCCACCTCTAAGGATTTGATCCAGCAAAAATGAAAGCAGAGCATTATGAAATTTTAGCATAAATTTTAAACTGAGGACATTCTGGGCTGAGCACAGCCACGGGTTGCCGTAGAATCCCTGGACATCTGGGTTCACCACAGGGACAATATTCAAGGTTGTGATCTGTAGTCATTTGCTTAAGCACTGTCAGCCTCTACATCTGAAAATTGGAATCACAGGACCTACCTCATCTGTTCAGCAGGGATTTGAAGACCTCCGCTCTAAACCACCTGGCCCAGTGCCCAGCAATTCATAAATACTTGATAAATGCTACATACCAATAACAGTAATAACAATAATGACCATAGTCATTACTCTAAACCATCAAATTCAGGCTAAAGAGGAAGAACATTTTGGGAAAAGGCATAACCTGTGGGAATTAAATGAGAAACAAAACAGAAGCTACTCATGTTCTCTCAGGGGACTATATGCAAAGAGAAGTTTAATTACTGGAGTTCACCACTCGTGATGGTTATCCCAAATGGTAGAATAACAAAGAATGATTTCCTTTCTTTCTTTATAAGGATTTCTAAACAACAAATGATATTTCTGAAAACCAGATTGCTGTTTTAGATTACTCCAATTCATACCAACTCTCAAAACATAAAGTATCACCTACCCAACATTATTAGTCCACCAATAAAGAGCGAACACCAGGAGGGCTGACCCCCTAACACTAAACCCTTCTCTCTATGCTCTTACACTCTCCCATGTCTTTCAGAAAACAAGGGTCAGAATTCAGGACCCCTGAGGCTCACGGGGCAACTATACCTGGGAATCTCCTAGAATAAGACTTGCTTTGGCTCTCACATACATGGCACAGCACCCAGAACATAAGGAGTTTGATAAATGTTTGTTGAGTAAATGCATATAAGGATATTGGCCATCGATACACCAAAAGATTGTCATCTGCTCCCATGGGAGCTGAACAAGCCACAGCCAGCATCCAGGAAGGCTTCCTAGAGAGGTGACAAGTCAGTCAGGTCCTAAAGAATGCATCCGACACACTCTGAGCCAGACTCAGTATGATTTGGGGAAAGAGGCTGTGTCCTTTTGCACAAAGTCAAGAGTCTAAATGAGACCCAAGAATTGACAAAGAAGTAAGGGGAACTGGTGTCCATGCTTCTGTTGACTTGTAGGTCAGTGCAAGGGGCCAGGAATGTGGGGTCCGTGGTTTAAGATAAAAGGCTGAGAGCTGCTGATGGCTTAATGGGTTTCCCTTCCCAGGTGACAGTTGCATTTCTGTCACAGGGGCCTCTGCCCCTCAGCTCTAGGGGAACAGCAAGCAATCTAAGCTGGTAAACAGGCAAGTTTCTCCTTCAGGGAGCACCTCTAGGCCTCCATAAATCACCTTCCCTGACAGCACACTTCCTCACCCACCCACATTTCACGTTTAGCCAGGGAGACTGTAAAAGCTAACCCCACACTTCTCCAACCATCCAAACCCCAGCCTCACCCTACAACCCACACTGATGGGCTCTGGAGAATATTTTTATGATAGATTTTTTTTCCTCATTCAATCACATCCTTTCCATCCACTCTTCTCTACCTCTCTCAGCTTAAGAGAGGCTCAAAGAAAAAAAAATACTATCGTTGATTTCCCAAGACTTGTTTCTTCAGCACCAGTCTTGATCACAGGCACTTAAGAGGTGACACTTTGTACCGTGGGAGCCCATTATGTCCCTGGGAGATTCGATGTCTGTTTTGATAGGAGCAATTTATCACCCTGGTGAAATCACACTGGCGTTCTGAAGGCAGGGCTAGGATTTATGAATCCCTGTTCACAGAGAGTGAATTTAATTCCCAGGAGTGGAAATGGTATTAAAAGATTTGGCCTGCCACACCTGTGGCATCTGACAGGGTTTCGGAGTGAGAGGGGCACCCACCTCCACTCTGCTGTGCTGTAGAATTCATTGCCCTCCTAAGCACAGAAGCGGCTCCAACAGGGCGTGAAATCCAGCCTAGGAGGGTACAAAACACTGGGTTTCCTTAGTAATGAACAACAATAAACTGGGCTTGAAGCACATTCTCTCCTCACTCTACCCTGCCCGTGTGTGTGTGTGTGTGTGTGTGTGTGTGTGTGTGTGTGTGTGTGTGTGTACACATGCATGTGTACAGAGGTCAGAGACCCACCTCAGATGTTTCTCAGACACATTCATCTCACTTTGTAACATAGTACCTCCTCCTCTGTATGTGTGCATATGCATGAGCACGTGTGTGTGTGCATGTGTGTGTGAGTGTGTGTGAATGTGTGTGTATATTTGTGTGTGTTTGCATGTTTGTGTGTGTGTGTGCATGCATGTGTGTGTGTGTGTGTGTGTGTGTGTGTGTGTGTGTGTGAGAGAGAGAGAGAGAGAGAGAGAGAGAGAGAGAGACTTATACATGGTAGCATATACACACAGCCATCATGACCTGCTTTATAATTTTTTAATGTGGGTGCTGGTGACCAAACCCAGGCCCTCAGCCTTACACAGCAAACATTTTCCCACGTGACTCCCAGCCCCCAAACTCACATTTCCCACTCCCTTCTTAAATGTGCATGAGTTTTAAAATTATTATTGACTAAATTTTCAAAGAATATCATTTTTTTTAAAGTGCCAAGCCAAGTTCTGGCTACAAGAAGGTGGGGGTCCAGTTCTTCCTTGCAGCTCAGGATCCAAGTCTCATGTTTTTAACCAAGGCGAGACACCGCGAACACCGGAGTCCCCTATGGACTCATCGGAACCACTGAGAGTTGGTCTCTCCCCCGAGGGAAATGATATTTGAGGCACAGTCTGAGCATCGGGAGGCGTTTAAGTCTCCCAGATGATTCTATTGTCATGCTTGGGAATCACTGCTCTATAATATTAGACTCCTTTCTCCCAATCTGGCATTTAAATGAACCAACCCTGACTTCCCTAGTCACACCGCTGGCCTCATTATGTAGGTGGAAAAAGCCTTCCGTTTTCACAGACAAACATGACCCCCATAACAAATCCCCTTTATTGCCTTAAATGTGTGTGCAAGTCAACCAGTCACGACTCGCAGTCCTTTTCCATTTATAAAATTACTGTTGTATGAATTTGGGTGAGGGCGTGGGGTCATGTGCCAGGTTCACGACGTAGGAGTCAGAGGCCACCTTTATGGAGTTGGGTCCTGCTACTTCCACATGGGTTCCAGGGACAGATCTCTGGTCACCAGCCCTGCAGGGCAAGTACTTTACCTGATGGGCCATATTGCCTGTCCTTATGACCAATTCTTTTGCTCCATAATTTTTTTCCACCTCACTGACTATCTTCCTTGTATCACGGTCACCGTCTGTACTTACTTCGTTGAGTTGGACAGTGGGCACTGCTGGGACACAGACACTGAAAATTAGGGTTGCTCTCCTAATAACCTAACCCCCAAGGAGGAGTCAGTAGGAACCCTTCTTTTCTCTCCAGCCAAACATATCATGTGGAGACAGAAGCCTTGGGCACCCTCAGATATCTCTGTCTCTCTCTGTCTCTCTGTCTCTGTCTCTCTCTCTCTGTCTGTCTATCCCTCTGTCTCCCTGTCTCTCTCTGTTTCTTTGTATCTCTGTGTCTGTCGCTGTGTCTCCTCTCTCTCTCTCTCTCTCTCTCTCTCTCTCTCTCTCTCTCTCTCTCCGATTCCTGGGTTCTAGAACTTTGGTTTAATCTATTGGTATCAGAGAACACAGCCTACCTCAGGATTAGCTATTCTCCAGACCTGAAGCAAAGACTCTCTTACCTCTTCTGTCCACTCCACCTCCCCACACCATCCTCAACGCCGAGCTTACCAAGAGCAAGAAGACCCCCCTCAGTGGGCTGGTTATGTCTCCTCTATCGTGGCATGTCCTGATGTCACCCTTCAGCCCCAGACTGACCCTGACACAAATACAAGTCTCACGGGGAAGGCATAGCAAGCAAGGGATACACAGCTATCCCCCATGACAAACAGAACACTGGCCACAAATGTCTGGACATGGTAAGACAGGCCTGTAATCCCAGGACCTGGGGTGGGGTGGAGATCAACAGTTCCAGGTTATCTTTGGCTACTTATAAAGTACCAGCCTGCGGTTTATGTGAGATCTGGTTTCAAAAAACAGACAAGCAACAAGACCAAAACCACGGTGCCCATGAGTGGATTGTCAGTATTTGCTCCCAGTATTGAGCTGTGGCAAAATGGACTTCTCCCCTCTCTGCTGTGTTCTTATCTACACAGGGCAAAGCAGCATTTGTTCTGCCTGGTTGCTATGAAGATGGCAGATAGGAGGAGGAGGAAGCGCTTGCAAGGGATCGAGTCTAATTGTCATGGCATAAACAGCAACTTTCCATAAAATCTGTCTCCTTTTGTATCGCTGTCAGATATTCCTGAAGCATCGAGAGACTGCCGACAGATCTTCTGGGGTGGTCACCTCTCACGTCCATACACTGTCAGCGAGGAGACTGAGATGGCCACACAGGTTCTGTGGAGAAGAAGGGGTTAAGAAAGGTTGACATTTATAAAAAACGTGTCTAGGAAATACAAATGGTTGCTAACAAAAGCCATCTGGTAAGAGTTTGGATGACTCAGCAGGTACCATTTCCATTTCTAGAAAAACAACCCAGGCCACTTCAGTCTCACCTGGGCCTAGCCTGTAACACAATTGCAATGAGTTATAGCTCAAGACAGATGCTGCACGGACCAGGGCTCTGCACAGCCCTCTCCAGTCACTGCCTGGAGTCAACGCGTAGTCCCAAGCCCACTCCTTAGAGCTCTCGGTTCAGGAGAACCATCACGGGGCTTCCTGGGAAGAAATCTCAGAAAGGACCTGACCTGAGATGCTTTCAACTTACAGGAGGCGTTCCAAGGGCAGGCAGGTGCAGCCTGTGAGGCTGCTCACACATTTCCTGCTGGCTGCTTCCCAGACGGACTTGCCAGCCAGCACCCACATTGGTTAGAGCATTCAGCAAACCTTTGTGCAGCCCTGGCTTCAGCTCTGTATTCCAGAGACTTCTCTTTGACTCACACCACTTTCGGATGCTCAGACTGAGCGGACGAACACAGGTAGCGTTCTTATTTTTCAGTATTCCACGGTGCCCAGTGGTCGTTGGGTGGATAACCTAAAACTGCATTTTATGTAACGTTGAAGCAAGAAGTACTGTAGACCACAATCCGTGCCTTCAGTAGAGCTTACGCCAGTGTAAGACTTGATGGCCGGCCAGTGCCAATCCGGACCTCAGTCTCACTATGTCACACTCTCTGAAAGCAGCTGGTCATACCAGAGGCTTCTAAGTCCATTCAGGAGTTAGGAACTCCGGAGCCCATGTTAGCCGATGGCTTCCCCTTGATGTAGACTAATTATGTTCTCCTTCCCATTGCCTCGTCTCACTGTCTCTCCCCATCTCTTTCACGATCTTTCTCTCTTTTCCCCTCTTCCCATCTCGTTAAAAGAAAGAAAAAAGAAAACTTTTAGTAACCCACCAATTAAGATCAACACTGCTCAACCAAATGACCCAACCGCAAGATTAAATAGCCAGGAGCCCCCACGTCCATATTGACTGGCACCAGGCTCTATTCTGAAGAGATTTACGGATTCGTTTCTTCCTCATACTGAGTCTATACGGCTCTTTTCACACACACACACCCCCACCAGACAAAGGAGGGAAAGTAAGGCACAAAAGGAATTAAATCGCATGGCACTGAAGTCCGTGAGGTTTGTGACTCAGGCTCTCCTCCGTTCGGTGTGGCACGGTGCCAGGCGCATGGAGTGAGTAACCCAGGGTGTTCATTCTTACGATGCCCAAGGATTGTAATCTCTCGTCATCCAGAGCTGCTGGGGCTGTGACAGAGGAAGCGGGTCACTTCCTTTATGGAAACCGCTGGAGTTAATGGCTTTTATGCACCCTCCCCCAGTGAAGGGGCCCCTAGAGTCCAGCATCGTCTTATAAAAGTATCAGGATGAAACCTGTTGAGCCCAATATCCTGCGGGTATCAGCTGTGGCATCTGTAGGCCAGTGCCTAAGAAGGAAAGGTTTACCGGCTAAATAAAGTCTGGGCGTGTCTTGCTGCAAACCATTACCAGGGAGAGGGAACCAACCCCAGTGCCTCATTCATAACAAAGCAGACTAACAGCGCATCCCCAGCCATGATCTCCCGTTTGAAATGCACAAGGACGGGTTACCAAGGCAGAAAGTAAGACAGTCCTCTCAAGATCTGTCCGTTTACAGCACTCAGGAAGAAGTCATGAGGTTGATGGGAAAACCTGTCCTACTCTTCAATCCCCAGCAAACAGTTTAACATTTTCACTTATAGTCAAATGCCCAATCGCCACTGCTCCTGACAGGGGCAGCGAGGGTGCACCGCTCAGTTCTAGAAGTCAAAGGAAGGAGCAGCAAGCAGGCGGTGGCGCCTGTCTGCTGACGACCTAGAATTTGGCTTCCTGACTTCTGAACAAGACAGGCACTCTGACCCGTGAACACGGAGATGTCAGGGGGCGTTCTGGCCTTCACTTGCTCTATCCCACATCACTGGATCTCCCTGGAGGAGCGAACGATCTTTTGTGGTTTGAGACTGAGTGAGTAACGCAGGGGCGTCTAAGAGCAGGCCTTCTCGGAGCTCAGTGTCTGCACCTGCTGTCGGGACAAAGAACCGCGATTCAAAGATTTCTGCGCAGGAAATGTCGAAGAATGATGTATCTTGATGAAGACAACCAAGAGAATGAAAACCCGAAGGGCGTGCTCGCAGGGGCTCAGGGCCTACGCATCTCCAACCCGCCCAGCCTGAAGCCCTTCAAAGGCTTTCAGAGGCCTGTGCAGGTGGCAGGCCCTCTTCACTCTGCCTTTCACAGGTAACCCACCACCCACGGGACGCCCAGAAAGAAGGGAGAATGCTGCTGCAGGAAGGCAGTTGTGAGGAGCGGGCACCTCAGATAGAGGCTCAGGTATCTAAACTTTAACCTGGAAGTTCAAACTCCGGCCCAATTCCCTTGCTGGCTCCAGAGACCTGGCTTAGAGATAAGGCATTACGAAAGTTGTCTGCCAGAACCAAAGAGGGCATGAAGGGACTTGAAAATCCTAGGGGCTTAGATGCATTGTGGACACTGTCAGGCAGGACTGAAGATGGTTGTCCAGTCAAGGACACCTGTTACCAGACCAGAACGTGTCTGCCAGGCCCTGCAACAGTAGCGTGGCCCACTGTGTGGTTGTACAATTTAGCATGGAGGGCCTCCAATCGGTCCAGAGCGTAGAATGTGGGCTCGGAATTGACAGGACTCTTCAAGCAGGTCACTTGAGTCAACAGCTCTTGGCGCAGTGCTGGCGTCCTGGGTGAATGGAAGGGTTCACCCAGACAGCCCTTGTCCAGGCTCAGCCCTGGCTCACCCTCCAGGCGTGGAAACTGCTCCTAGGCAGGTGGCTGGGGCTCAGAGAGGGAAGGGAGTAGGGACATGGGGTTAAGGGGCCTTGGTGGAGCATGCAAGGCTGTCTTCTAGCTGCACCCACGCCTCTGGTGACAGCAGCACCTGCCTTGCAGCTGGGCGACCTCTTCTCCCCCACCCTTCCCCCCCAAAGGCCCCTCGTCCGGCCAGCAGCGCCTGGCTCCGCCTACCGCTACACCCATCCGTGTATGCGATGGGACCCAGGACAGGACTGCCTGCTGCCTGCCTGCCGGATGCGGAGGTGGGGACTGGTGGGGGTGGGGTGGGGCTGGAGGTGGGGTGGAGGTGGGGGTGGAAGCAGGGAGAGGCTAAACCCAAGGCGGCGCAATCTTATGCAACCAAACATTCTGAAGACAACTAAGAGCACACAGGAATATACCTGTGATATAGGTATACAAGGAAGTTTGCAGTTTTATTTTTAGAGTCTATTTATTTATTTATTTATTTATTTATTTATTTATTTATTTATTTATCTGCCTAGCTTGCAAGTAATTGGTTCTCTGGTAGTATTTGCAGACGTGTTTTTTTGTAATTGATTCTCATACCCCTCCCTCCCATTTCCCTGCCCCTTGCTCCAGTGCTGCCCCCCTGCCCTTTTGCCTCCCTTACAGTTAATGTGTAATGTGTTCTATTGTCATTCCTACCCCCCCCCGTTTTCCATCTCAAGGATCCCTTTTAGTTTCCTGCCCTTTATCCACACTTACTCCCACCTTAGACACACACACACACACACACACACACACACACACACACACACACACACACACACACACATTTAACAATGGAAAGGGAGGATTCAGAATCGGCATAACAGAGAACACAAGGCATTTGTCAATCCGCCCCCGCCCCGCTTCAGTTCAGTCCTTTTAGAAAGCAAGAGGGTGCGCGGAGACATAAGCAGGGTCATAGGGATGAATCTCCAAGTAGCAAGTGACAGAGAAGCGCCCCGTGTGCACGCATAACTCAGGTGTGAGCAGCCTCTGTGTGTTGCCAGAAAGTAAAATAAAGGTTGTGAAGCTGGGTGGAGAGGCTCCACAGAAGGGAGTGCAGAGCTGGGGGTGTGGATAAACAGGAACCTGCGATTGCATTCTTCAGAGGTTACCTAAGAAAGGCAGGTGCAGCCTACCTGGTGCTTATCTTCTTGGCTCTTCCCGCTAGAAATAGTTATCCTTTATTCCCCGTCGTACTCTATGTAGGAGCCCACTGGGTTTCTCGCCCTTTCTCTTGGTTGTTTTTATTAAGTTAGTTTTTCTGTTTGTTTATTCTTCCTTATTACCTCCCTCTACCTCGTTGCCTCTAAGGCAGCAGCTCGAAAGCCATTTAAGACTTTGAGCTCTTCTGACACACCCCATCCCACTGTCTGGCCGTCTGAACAGGTCAAATCAACTTTCCAGGTGTTAAATAACATTGAATAGTAATTGTGTAATCAGCATAAAAGTTGAGCACTGTGGTCCAAGGCAGGGAAAGTACCTTGCGTTTGCTGGTTTGCTGCCGAGATCTGCGATGCTTCCTTGAACTCTCTGGGGTCCTGCCCCTCCGTTACGGTATTTGTCACATTGATTTTTGGTGGATTCACTTGAAAATCTTAATTTCTAACTTGGGGGATGAATGCATTTTAAATGTGCTGTGTGAGCGGTTTGGAGACCCACAGGGCAAACATTCTCCATTCTCCGCCTTTGCCTTTGTTCCTCCAGGTGGGAAGGGCAGTTACTCTAATGGGGTCACATTGCAGGCTAACTAGCCATTTATTTGCCTGCCTGCATCTCCGGTCTCGCAGGTTCTTTTCGTGTGCCTGCCGTATTTCATACTAAAATGAGGCTTATTACCCAAACCATTACAACAGGCTCTGTGGCATGGGGACAGGACACAAGTCTCTGGGACTCCTGTGCTTACAGATGCCAAGGGCAGAGCCAGCCTCACACCCACACCAGCTCCTCAGCGTGGCCTCTGTATGCTGTCGTAACGGACCACTAACTGAAATAATGTCAGAATTCAAACCTACACCTCCAGGCATGAGATGTTTGTTATGAAATCCCACCCACCTCACCCCTGAGCCCCAGTTGCAAAACACACCGACAGAACCAGACAGCGCTTTGAGGCAAGGGCAATTGGCTAGACCATTCCTACAAATGGACTTCTCCTAAGCCACAGCGAGTCCCAGACTTTTGTCTGGCTCTCCACGTGGCCCATGTGCCTCTTCTCTGTCAGAATCTCCTCCTGGGTACAGATACCTGCAGGTTCACAGGCACCCAGCACACCAAATTCACCAGTGATCTCCTGCAGCACCTGAAAATAAGGGGCAATGTCTTTGGGCCAGTTCTCGCTTTCATTTGGTCCTTGCTGTCATGAAACAGTGTCATCTTTAGTCACGTCAGCTCTGCCTATCAACAGTGTGTGACTCCTGTTTGGAGCCCAGTAACCATTCTTTCAACCACAGACACAAACAGGTTCCACTCGCAATTCTCCCTACAACCCCACAGTATGAAAGTCCTAAACAGGGAGGTTGGCGTGGGCTTCTGGGTCTCTGCTTATCCTGGAGAAATTCCATGTAATGAGAACAGGCCTGTCTGATGGATAGAAAAGTACCTACCTGAGAACACCAGAGGGTACTGACCCAGAGTCCTCAAACCAACAAAAGGGCACAAAGAACAGCTGTGTTCATCAGCCCTCCGGGCCTCAAAACTTTTCCTGGCCCAGGCTGAATAAGAAGCACACATTCCAGGGTCAGGAAGTATTTGCTGTGTGAATGAAAAGCCCAAGTGTAAAGAAAAGAATCAGCAGGGATATTGTCAACTGTCCCCTTTCTTAGTTATCTTTTTCCCCCTGTGTTCCTAGACCAGCTATTGAGGAGGGAGTTTTAAACTTTTGTGGATTGCTGAATTTAAAAAAAAAAAAAAAAAAAGGTCTTAAAACTTTTATTGTCTTAGTTTGGGTTTCTATTGCAGCAATGAAACACCATAACCAGAAAGCAAGTTGGGAGAAAGAGGGTTTATTTAGACCCCTTTACACTTCCAAGTTGCAGTTCATCACAGAAGGAAGTCAGGACAGGAACTCAAACAGGACAGGAAGGAACCTGGGAGTCAGGAGCTGATGCAGAAGCCATGGAGGGGTACTGCTCACGGGCTTGCTCCCATGGCTTGCTCAGCCTGACTTCTTATAGAACCCAGGACCACCAGCCCAGGGATGGCAGGACCCACCATCCATCAGTAATTAAGAAAACGTCTTACACCTGGATCTTACAGAAGGATTTTTCTCAATTGAGGTTCCTCCTTTCAGGTGACTCTCACTAGTGTCAAATAGACATAAACCAACCAGTCCACCTACCTTTAATTTTGTCAGGGAAGCTGGACACCAGCAGCTGTCATTGTTACATCATCAAAGGATACAAGATGCTGCAGGAACAGGATACATTTGAGGGAGGGGAAAAAAAACCATTTGTGACTTTCCTTCCTTCAGTGGGACCACTGAGAACTCTTTCAAAAATTGACACTGGCTTGGGCTTTGCCCATGGGACATAGTACATTTGGTCACAGCAACTACTGTGACCTCATTTCCCACCCCACGCTGTTCCATGCACCATTCCCTGGCGGTTGATTTCTATAGCAGCAAGAACCTCCCCTTGCCCCTCACCCTCTCTGACTCCTCTCCTTGAAGTTCAGTAAAAAAGCCCTGAGTCCAGCAACCTAGACTCGCTACCTGCAGAGGCTTCTTGCCATGCAGGCAGCATCCACCCCTCTCTTGAGAGGACTCCAAGCCTACCCATGACGGTTTCTCAACAGCGAGCTTTCATTCCTTCCCCTCCATAGTCCTGTCCTCAGCTGGAGGCCAATGAGCCACTGAATTGTTGATGTGCAGAACCTCTTCCATTAAATACACTCTTCAAAAGTAGTCAAAGTGTTGGTGGGTGCTTGGTCCTAAATGGAACATCTTTCTGTCTGTCTGTCTGTGTCTGTCTGTGTCTGTCTGTGTCTGTCTGTCTGTCTCTCTCTCTCTCACTCTCTCTCTCTCTCTCTCACATACACACACACACACACTCATACACACACCTGCACAAGCACGCATATGCATGAAAAAAAGAAAAAGAAGAAAAGAACCAGACCTTCCAGACTAATTGCTATCCAAAGAAGATTTCTGGAAGCTGCTGTTACCAGTTTTGGAACCTCGGTAAATATTTAGTCTCTTTTGACAGCCAAGGAGTGTAACTGCCCTGACATCACAGACCCTAACACAAATAGCACCACAGTCATGCTCTTAGACAAGAGGAAGGCAGTGAAGGACTGTTGTTGCCCTAGCCCAAAATGCCCCTACTGTGCTCCAACCTGCCAATCTTTCAAAACTTCATTGGGTCCCACCTTCTCCACAGAGCCTTTGTCGCCTCTCCCAGCCTTCTCCCATTCCTTCTGCTTTGGATCCCAACATCACTTCTAGACCTTCAAATTAGCATTTAATTATAAGCCTGTCTTGTCTGTTCCCCACGGTTGCATGTGGGTTATTCTGGTCTCCCTAAGTGGATGGTAGTGGGCAGGGCCAATGTCTTTATGTCTTTCTCTTTACTGGGTACTGCCCAAGGGGACCAGGTGTAGTGCTAGGCACTTGGAGAAGCACTAAGCCCCCACCAGATGGTGGCTAAGCTCTTTCCAACCACTGTCAGTCTCTAACTGGCAGTTCCTTTGTAAGCAGAGAGAGGAAACTGCAGAAGTCAGCTGGTGAGAGCATTGTCCCTAGCTGGCAGGGATTTACCCTGCCTTCCTTACCGCAGTGTGGCAAGTCCTGCCTTTCCAAGGATGCTTGCTAAGAACTTTAAGGAGAGAAAGGGTAGGCTGCAGTGCAATATGTTATACCATCTACCTAAATACCCCGGAATTGGGTGTGGGCCCTGGAAAGAAACCTAAAGCCCAGATAAGGGCACAGAGGGAAAAGTAATGCTTTCTTGGAGTAGCCTTAACTAACCACCATCCCCAGAGCTGGGCTGAAGAGTAAACTCAGTCAAGCTGGATGCACTCTAGTTGCATCACCAACATGCACCAACAGCAGGACAGAATGCTGGTCCCCTCCATAACTCAAGGTACCATCTGGGTCATGGGTATCACCAGGGACATTTATATCACCAGCTACTTACAACACTGGATCCATGCATGGCATTAGCTCTTCTCAGGTCTCTACCATTTCTTATGATGTGCAGAGCCTTTCATTTTCTATGGAGGAATGATCCTTGCCCTTGTCAGTCACCCACTAACTGGTCTATACTAGAACTAAACTCGTGGCTCATTCATCTCATCTCCTATACCAGAAGAGCTGGTCCATGGGTGGTCCTAGGACCAGGTCAGGTCAACTGGTATCAACTAGAAAAGGCCCCGGGCAGATTGGATCACCCTGGAAAGCTAATTGTGTCTTTTATTTGAGATGAATATGGAAGAAGATATTGGGACATTGACTGCTATGTGCCACCCTACAGAGAAAGCCAGGACCATGACTACTGTGTGACATCTTACGGAAGATGTTAGGGTTATCAGTGCTGTGCGTCCTACAGAAGATGTCAGAGTTGAAGTTACTACTTAACTGTAAGTTAAGCTCAGAGAATATTGGTGTATGACCCACAGTGTATAATGTCATGGCTATTTGGCACCTGAAAGTAGATTGAATAAGAAACACTTCTTGCCATGACCTTCTTTAAGTCTAGACAGGAGAGTGAGTCTAAATAAACCACTCCGTCACAGGTTCGCCAAACTCTCTTCAACTTCAGTCACCTTGCTTGGGTGACTTGCCAAGTAAATGAGCTTTCCTGTCTTTATGATCTACTCCATTGCTTTGAGCATGCTACCATGTTTCCTGTCCTGATGATAAAGAAACTGAACCTCTAATGGTAAGCCAGCCTGAATAAAATGTTTTCCTCTGTCAGAGTTACTATGGTCATAGTTTCTTCACAGCAATGGAAACCCTAAGACAACATTTATCTCCGAACCAAATCTTTCATCTTCCTAATCTGAAACTCTTTATCCACTAAACACTAGCTGTCCATTCCTCCCACACCCTGCCTGGTAAAAAGCAAGCTTTCTTTACCAAATATTGCATTTGAAAGATCTGTTCACATATGAGCAGACCGTGTCGTGTATAGGACATTTTTAACGGCTGCATAGAATTCTACTACTTAATGACCATTTGTTTATCCGTCATTCTAGCACTAATGTTTAGGATGGTTTCAAATGTTCCTCATTAGGAACACCAATACAGCAACGCTTCGTGCATAATTCTACCCACAGGTGTGAGACATTCTCTAGAATTGTCCCTGCAAGAGGAGGCTGACACGGAGGTGTGCCTTTCTCCACGTCTTCCAGATATTGCCAAATTGTCCTGCAAAAAGTCTGCATGGAGTTGCTTCTTCACATATCATGCATGACATGTGCCATCTCTCGTTCCTTCACACCCTATCTCCAGGCATTGGGAGACCTGGGTTTTTGCAATCTGAGAGGTGTAAGATACAATCTCCTTGTTGATTTGCTGTGCATCTGTCTCCCTAGAGTGAACATGTTCTCCTGTCTTGACTGGTCTTTCAGGTTTTCCTCTCCATGAACTGAACTAGAAGTAGATTCATGCAGTATTTCTTCTTGTGACTGCGTGCCTTCATGGAGCAGTGTCTTCAAGGCTCACCCATGTTGAAGCATGGGTCAGAATACCCCTCTGCCAGAAGGCTGACTAATAACCATTGTATGGTAATGCCCCATTTTGCCTACTCATTCTTCTGGGTTGTTCCCCATGCTAATGCTCCTATGAGTATTAAATATCTACCCAGGCCCTGCTTTCTGTACTTTATGTGTGTTCCCAGGGAACTGTATCATGAACTGAATGTCTAGTGTTGGGCTTAACTTGACATTCTTAGCACTTGTCCTTCCCTTTTTGTATTTGTTACAAATATCCCCCAGTATATAACTGTGTTTATGTTTGTTACCAGGTGTTGTCATTGAAGTACCAAGTTCAATAGCTTGATATATCACTCATTCACACACACACACACACACACACACACACACACTCACTCACTTAGCTCATGTCACTTGTCCAACGCTGGAAGACATTCTCCTGTGTTTTTCCTTTCTATATTTCTTTATCTAAATCAGCAGTTCTCAACCTGTGGATCTGAACCTTTAGAAAATACATATTGTTCTAAGGAACCAAGATACCACTCAGTAGCAAAATTGCAGGCAGTTTTGAAGCATCAATGAAAATAAATTTATGGCCGGGGATTCCTAAGACCATAGGAAATGTGTTTTCCAATGGTCACTACCCAGAGGTTGAAAACCACTGATCTAAATTGACCATGTGTAAGCTGTAAGGCAAGGATCTCACTTATATTTTTCTGATATGATAAACAGATATCTGAAGAGCCTCCATTTCCCAGTGGTCCACAATTCTCCATCTTCCTAAGGCCAACTATCCATATGGGTCAGTTCCTAGGCACCCATCACTATGGTCAATCAATCTTTGGCCCGCTGTTGGCAAGTATTCACTCCAACAGCTTTCTCAATTGTTTTATTCTTTGCCAAATATATTCTATGTCACACCTTTCCTTTTCAAAGTATCATATTATGTTTGGCCCTTTACTCCTGGATATAAATAGTGAAGTAGAAGTCGATTCATTGTCAAGAGTTTACACTGACAGCTGAGCTATTGTATCTTCCCTTCCACGACATCCAGGTCTTCCCACTACCTCCATCATTTTATGATTACATGTGTCATTCCCATGACCATGCAGGAAATAAGTGGAAGAATCAGGCCTACAACCCCCAGCATTCTGACGAGACCCAAGCTTCACCCCAGTGACTTCTGTTGCCTTCCTATAAATGTCAAGGCATTGGTTTATTTGGTCTTCCAGAGAGCATGAACCAAAGCTGCTAGGCCCTTTAGTTATATAGTTCTGGGTATCTTTTCTCCTCCTAGGAAGCTGTACTAGGGCAGAGCTTTGTGGCCTGAAGACATGGCTCAGTGGTTAAAAACACTGGGTGCTCTTGCAGACGACTAGAGTTCCATTCCTAGCACCCACATGGTTGGTTCAAAATCACCTGCAACTCTAGTTCCAGATGATCCAATACCCTCTTCTGGTCAGAGAGCTTGTGAGGAAGAGCTTGCGAGTAAGGACCATGCTGACTCAAGCTAACCAACCCATAGAAGAGCAAAGCACAGAAGTCTGACCATTTAACCAGTTACTGCTAAGACAAAACACAATGACCAAGTCCACTTCTGACAGCCAAGCATCCGCTCTGTGAGGCAAACTGCAGACTAGCCAGGGGTTATCGTCAGTTTTGGATGGGTGACCTCAGACTGAGCGCAAAGAGGCTGTGTTTGAGTTAAGTGTATTCTGACACCAGGCGGATTTGAGCGGCTAACAGAAGTTTCTGGACAGCTGGAGAGGACCTATCCCAGGCTCAGTAAACACCCTTTCCGTGGAAGGACCACACATCCACACCCTGACTGCCCTCCTGCTGCTTCCAAGACATTGCCCTCTCCTTCCTCATAGCTGCTCTCCCAAACAGCTGATCACATGTTTAGAAGATGGTTTTGGTTCTCTAGTATAAATTATCATTTAACTCTTGATACAAGCAAGTTCCAATTTGGGGGATGTGAAGAAGGCCTATCTGGAAGATCCAACAGATAGGTCTCTGGAAGGAGGCAGGGGCTAAAGGAGTCTGTTATCTGAGGCTGGCTAGTTCATGTGGCCTGGACCCATTCATTGCAAGACCGGTCATAGTCTAACTGAGAAGGGGGCGTGCCTGAGAGGAAGAGCTGTCAAAAGCTAAGCGGCTAAGTTTGATGTCTAACCACATCGGTCTCTGAGGTAAAGAGCCCAGAAAGTGAGATGCTGACTCCTGCTCTTACAACTTCCATAGTACCTTGTCTGTCACAGCATGTCTGAGAAAGAAAGAGGGATAGAGAAAGAGAAAAATACCACAGAACATGAGACACCCACAAGTTGCCTTCAGCTCCACATGGCATCAGATGTTGGAGCTACTGTCTTCCTGGATCTGCTACCTGCATTTTAGCCCCACTTCCTTCTGAGTCTGTCCCCTGCCTACCCCATGAAGTGTCTTTGCATCCTAAGCATCTCCTCTAGTCCTTAGGATGCTGTCTCCATTTCTTTTCCTGCTGCTGTAATAAAAACAATAAAAATAAAAAAACAAACACCCTAACAAATGCAAATGAAGACAGAAATGGTGGATTCTGGCTCACAGCTCAGAGGTACGGTCTCATGGCAGAGAAGTCAAGGAGGCAGGAACTTGAAGCAGTTGGTCACATGGCATCCACAGCCAGGAAGCAGTCAGAGATGAATACATGGTTACCAAGCCCCCTTTCTCCTTTCATAGAGTCAGCATCCCCCAAGGAAAGGTGTGACCCATAGTGGATGGGTCTTCTCACTCCTGCTAACTTAACCAAGAGAACTCTTACAGTCACTCCAGAGGCTCATCTCCCAGGCAACTGTAGATTCTGTCAAGCTGACATCAACCCTCACAGTGGTTAATGACCCTTATTTCTGGTCCATCCCCAGAGGCAAAGATCCATCCTATCTATCCATCCTGAACCAGAGCCCTTTGCTCTCACCATAACCGTCTATCCCTTCTTCATAAGGTTAGTGCCTCTGTGCTATCAAAGCCTCCATGCCTCCCCACTAGATACTGCTGTCTTGCCTGCCAGGACCTGGGAGCACAGGGAAGACGATGTATCCTATTAGCACATACTGAGTATCCATGGAGCAGATATGTCCCCATGAACTGAGTCCGGGGGGAAAAAAAGAAGACATGAATTCTACCACCCACTGGACAGAAAAGAAAGCCTGGAGACTGTTGGGTAAACTCTTGGACCCTGTTTCCCTATCTGTAAAGTAAAGGGGAATGTATGGCTTCTGAACTCCCCTTCATCAATGATAGCCTATGGTTTTCCATGAAGGAACATTTTTTTAAGTATTACTGGAGCAGAGGATTAAATCATTAATAAACTTAGTAGAAACATGGGGAAAACTTTATTCCAATGAGGTATACATTTCTTAAGGCTGCTGTGATACTGGACAGTGATTCTGAGTAACTTCCTGAAAGTCAGCCCTCTGTGACTTTTATGCTCCATTACAACCCTCAACTTGATTAGAGGCCACTAATGACCCATATTAGGAGTTCCATTTCTCCTCAGGCATGGTCAGTGAAGGCACTCTGAGAGTTACCTGAGAATTTCCACAGGCAAATGTCCAGTCTCCAGGCTCCAATGCCTTCCTCAGGAATCTCTCACTAGAAGGAAAACACTCACCCCAGACCTTCGCCCAGCCACTTGTTTTGCCTACCTTTGCCAACAAAGCCACTTCCTTGTCCTCGAGGCACCTCAGGGTCCCACTTCTTCTCCCTTCTTGACTTTCATTTCTCAGACCTCGTCTTGAGCCACATCCTTCATGCTAGAAACAGCTCCCACTTCCTGTGGGCCCTGCACCTTCAGAGCACTTCCCCTGTACATGGTGTTATCTGCAGTTTTGACACTTGAATCTTGGGGAGCCTTCCAACCCCTGCTGTCTACCCTGTGGAGGAAACTAGCAAAGTCAGTGAGTTCTCTGTAAAACATGAAGTGTGTTGGGGACAGGGGGCCTGTCCAGACCCCTGGGTCCAATGTGAGATAATCCAGACCCTCTAGTTTCTACCTCCGAGGTAAAGAAAAGGGTTCTCAAGTTGGGAGAACTTGAAACTGACACCTGACACCATTTTTCCCATTTTCCTAGGATAAAGGGATGTAGGTCACTGTTTGAATCTCAGCTTACTGTTCTTAGCTCTTGACCTCTGCCAGCCTCAATTTAATAGTCAAATGATACCCCTTCTCTATTACCAGGTGGGTCATAGATTCTGTAGCCAGACAAACCAAGTGCTACAGAGACATAGAGAGAGGACTGCTTCCTGGGTGTGGAACAACGCGTCCAAGCTGGGCCCATAGCTCCCAGGAGCTTAAGGGATCCTGGAGCAGTAGATGGCATGAGATGATGGCGGTACAGCAACCATAGCAATGGCGGGGAGCCTCTGCTTGGTGGTGAGTCCTATTGGTCTTCACCCTGGGGACATGGACATTCTCACTGCCTTTTTTGCAGATAATGAGACTGAGCTCTCAGACCTCAGCAGAGATGTTTCTCTGTGCAGTAGATGGAAGTTAATGCAGAAACTCAAAAGTAGTCAAAGTGTTAGTGGATGCTTGGTCCTAAATGGAACGTCTTTGTGTGTGTATGTCTCTCTCTCTCTCTCTCTCTCTCTCTCTCTCTCTCTCTCGCTCTCTCTCTCTCTCTCTCTCCACACACACACACACACACACACACATAAACACACATACAATGTGCAGTCACACATGCATGCTAAGGCCCGGGGTCCACTGTGGAAGAGGGAGCAGAAACACTCTAAAAGCCAAAGCCAGAGGTCAGGAAGGACCAGAATAAACCTCTGGCTTTTGGACATGACAAGAACAATGCACCCATGAACCCACAGCAGCTGCAGTTGCCTGCACAAGGCCTGCACAAGACCTGCTCAAGATCACTGCTTCACCAGGGATCACTGCTATGAGACGTTCTACCGGGCTCAGGAGCCCCTACCTGTAGCTGAGGAACTGTTGGCAGTCGGTGGCTGCTGGTGGAGGGAGTTGTGTTTTTGAGGGCGTGACCCCTGGTAAATTGAACTCACTGCGGTGTATAGAGTGAAGGAACAAAGGTGGGGGACATGAAGTTAGAACATGTAAAATTCTCTAAGAAATGATAAAAATAACCCACGTCTTTCTTCTCTTTCTTCCTTTTTTCTTTTCAAAAGAATGAGGCTGAGGTATAATTGCTTTCCTCCCTCCCCTCCCCCAACTCTGGGAGAGCCAGGGCTACCTGGCACCCTGCCACTCCACAGCCCTCTCCCAACACTGCCCTTTGTGGCTCTGGAAGAAAGAACACACTTTTCCAAGACTCCTTTGCCAAGGCCCATTGGTATTTCAGAGAGGGCTCCGGCTTTGCTTTCCTCTGTCCTGAGACAACTCTTAGAAGCCTGGCTGGCTCTAAACCTATCATTGGACAGGACAAAGTTCAGGACAAAGGAATCTAAATTCAACTAGCAGTGACCTTACCACAGGGCCATCATCCCTTCCCTAAGGCTGTGACTAACTGCTCTCAAGCTACAAGCTACTGCTTTAAATTACAATGCTTGCCTTTCCAGATTCAAAACCTACAGCATCCAGAAAAACAGCCCAAGCACATGCCTTCTCAATTTGAAGACATTCTGCAGAGCCAGGGCCTCATGTTCCAGGCCAGCTCTTCCCCCAAACCCAGGCTCAGTTGGCTAATCACATGCACTTGGCCCTTGGCAGTGCCCAGGTGGCCAACACCTGAGCTTCCTGACCCCGTGTTACTAGGTGAAACGGGCCTGGCTGGTCCCTTTAAGGAAGTGGAAATGTAGCAAAAGACAAAAGCTACAGAGAATTGGGGACAAGGGGTGGACCAGGTCAGCCCCAAGGATCCATGGGAGCTGCTGCAGAAACAAAGCCCGAGCATGGAGGAAAGCGAGGGGCGGGGTCCCTCCAGCCTGCCTCTGAGCAGGTGCTATGGTGGAGAGGGCAAGATGGTTGCTGCTTTGACTGCTGGAAGATCCATGACTTTGAAATGGTTCTTTCTGTCCTGTGGACTTGTGTTCTCACATCTGTAAAATGAGGTTAATAGTAACAGGCACCTCCTAAAGGCCCCGTAATTCAAGAGAGGATATCGGCAACGCTTTCTATGTGATGGTGGATACTTTTATCAGTGCTGTAACAAATTACCCGACACAGCAGCTTAAGGAAGAAGGAAAGGTTTCTTCTGGGTCATGGTGTGAGGCACAGAAAGTCCCTGCAGCAGAGGCAGAAAGCAGATTACTCTATGGCGTCTGCAGTTGGAAAGCAAAGAGACACGTTACTGAGTCTCATCTCTCACCCATTTATATTCAGTCAGTCAAGGACCTTAGCCTATGTGATGGTGCTGCCCACATTTGGGGTGTGTCCTTTCACCTCAGTTCATCTAGAAACTCCCTCCTAACGGAGGGTTGCCTCCAAGGCAACTTAAGATCCTATCACGTTGATGGTCAATATTGACTGTCACAGCAATTAATCGTCATTGTGACGAGGTTCCCTAACTAGAGCGAGAGACTGGAAATTTTGAAGGCAGGATCCTCAGGGCAAGTTAGGAGTTGGGCCCCACAGACCAAATATGGAGAGAGGCACCTTCCCCTTCCTGGGCACCCACAGAATCACCCTTGGTTTCTGTGGGCCCCTGAAGAATTGCGAGAGAACCCAGAAGTATGAATTTGGCACATTTCTCAAGAGAAGTCACAATGCTTAGCTTCCCTTTTGTTTTCAGGATCCAGTGACCAAGTAGCCACCAACAAAGACCAGGGACAGCCCAGTTCCAGCCTATGTACATCAGGTGCCAAGAATCTGGTAAAAGACCGATGACTTACTCAGAGTTTCTCACCTCCCACCCCTCCCAGCAGGTTTCCTTGTATGATTGATAATCTCCATGGCAACCTGGAAGTCCTGCTCACCTGAATTCCCCACCACTGCCTACCCAGCCAGCTGGGTAGAGTAATCCCCACTACACTCAGACACCAGAGATCCCTGAGCAAAGGTGATTTTGCAATGGCTTGCAGGGCTGCAAGGCGAGAACTTTGTTCCTGAAACCAGGTGCTGAGATGACAAACACTTCCCCTTAACGGTTGGGGTTTTATCAGGCAGAGCATCGGGTCTGATGAACACTAGAATCATCTACCAGACTGAAGGGAAAAGGACACCAACGGGCCAGAATGACAGACCCTGGCCTGTGGGTAGTTTCTGGAGCATTATGAGCCAAGATGACCATTGCTTTCAGGGTTTCTACAATAGCTTGACCTGGGGATGCAGTCACTTTTTGTCATGGCTAAAGGGGAAAATGAAGGAAGAAAGAGAGAGAGAAAGACAGGAGAATTTCCCCAGACATTCTCAGGCACTCACTTTGTACATACACACCACACACTGCACACACACACACACACACACACACACACACACACCACCACCACCACCACCACCACCACCAACCACCACCACCAGAGAGAGAGACCAGAGAGAGAGAGAGAGAGAGAGAGAGAGAGAGAGAGAGAGAAGGGAGGGAAGAAAGGAAGGAAGGAAGGGAGAAAGGGAGGGAGGGAGGAGAGTTGTTTGAGCCTAATCAGGGTCTGACTGTCACCTGCTAGCCACTGGTCTGTGTGCAGAGCCTTTTGTCATGTTCAAGGTGGTCATTTTAAGTGCATTTGGCAGCAAAACTGATAGGGCAAATAATCAACTCTATGTGGATCCTAGAAGTGGAGGTGCTGTGAGCACCAGGCTTTCCCAGCTCTACGAGACAAAGGACAATGGCAGGGATTGAAACTAAAGGACAAAGACACAAGCCCTCTTCATTCAACTTCAAGGACAAGTTCTTTTGCTTGGCCAGCAACGTTTGCCAACCCCTCACCTAGGCTTCTCCCTAGGGAAGACGTCTCTCAAAAGAACCCTCAAAACCGCTTTTGTCATAAGTCTAACCTTCCACAAGGTGAGACATCGGGCTTCGCTATTCTCTTCAGGAGGACAGAAGGCAAAACTGGAAATAAACCTCCAGGGCCAATGAGTGAAATGAGGAGCTTCCCCAAGGATTTGGTTCTCTCTGCATTCATCCACCCAGAATTCATTAAAGTACTCCCTCCCTGACACTACTGGGTATTAACACACGTGATGCTGTTCTGGGCTCGTGGGGAGCAGTTCCAGGGAAAGATGGATACCAGCACATGAACAAGAGGGCGGAGAGCCCATGGCTACACTCAGAAGTTCAAGGCCAAGGGATTTCACCGTATGGGAAAGGGGAGAGACAGGATTAGGGAAGGTGCTACCCTAAGTGCCACAGTGAGAGTTCTAGCCTCTCCTGTCCCTGGGCCTCAATAGACTGTCCTCCATGGAAGCCAGGGCAATGGCTCAGTGGGTAAAGTGCTTACCTGTGCATGTGGGGGGGCCCAAGTTGGAGGCCCCAGAACCCACTTAGAGCTGGCATGGTGGCAGATGCCTGTAATCATGTTTCTAAGGTGGCATTGGAGAAGGAGACAGGAGAATTTCCTCAGGCACTCACTTTGTACATATACACACCACACACACACACACACCACCACCACCACCACCACCACCACCACCACCATCACCATCACCACCACCACCACCACCACCAGCAGCAGAGAGAGAGAGAGAGAGAGAGAGATTAAAATGCCCGCTGTCCAATAATATAAAACCAAAAATAAAGGTTAAGAGAAGGAGCACTCATCCATTATGAGAATTTTTAAGAGAACTACCAAGGCCACTCATTGCTTTACAGGCTATTCCATTGTCTCTCTGCTTTTGGCTGAAGCAACACACCTCTCTCTACTACCATTTCTGCTGCTGATTGAAATCAATGACTACTTCGAAAAAAAAAATAAATAACCTATTTATCTTCAAGTTCTTCAGATAGATATTCTTTAATATAATCAATATAATTTAATATAATCAATTAAGGGGTATTTACGGAGCTCCTCCCCAGGGGCACATCCCGTTTGACATCTGTACATAAATCTGTAGAGACGTAGCTAAGGAAGAGGTGAAGGGCAGCAGCGTCGTCTGCCTTTCCTTTCCATGTTCGCATTTCTGTCAGTGTGGAGCCCAGGAAATAAACTCCTCAGGAAAAGATTTAGCCAGTCACACTTCCCTGGAGCTTTATCTTCTGTGCAAAGAGCCTGACTTGTGGAAGAAATCCGGGCAGCAGCATTTGGCAAGAGCGGGAATGATTTCAATGGGGACTGGATTTCCTCTGTCCCTGGCGAATGGGAGCGCACTTATGAGCTATCGCGGTGAATTCCGCTTATAAAGTGTCCTCATTCGCCACAGATTTGGGATGACCAGTTGATGGGTGGAACCAATATGAACTGGACAGTCTGCCCAAAACCATTCAGGCTCCACCACCCAACCAGACATGTCCAGAGACTGTACTCCTGAACCAGTGAGCCTCCCAGGATCTCCTGAGAGGGAAGACCAGCTTCCCAGGGAGCTCAGTGACAACTCTGTTCTCTCTCCCAGTTTACCTTAGCTGTGTATGCCCTCTTCCTTTAAGGGGATGATGGAGTACACATGCCAAGACTACTAGTCCACTGGATGGTTGAGAAATGTTTGTCATTGAAAGCTGTTTCACTTCCTGCCCTATGCCTCAAAGCAGCTCTCTAATGAAGTTAGCCTTTTTCTGTTGCTAACACCGCTGTGTGGATGCCCCATGCCTCCTGATTTTCATTTTCAGAACTGGGTTACGATAATGGAACACTTGGTTTCTATTTCTTACAATTAAACTTCAAGGCAATCCAACTAAGGGGAGGAGGATGGGATGTCAGGATGAGAGTAAGTGGTACAGAATGAGAGGGCCAGCCACTGGGGACAGAGCCAGCAGGCGGCAAGGACAATCGTTCATCCTGCTCTACAACCTTGATCTATGGGAAACTGAGTCCTTAGACTTTCCGTAGACTGAACAGCTAGCACCAACCCCCAAGAACAAGGGTCACCTCAACTGAAATGCATCTCTACTCACTAAGGTCAGCCTATGACTTCCCTCAGTGACAGACACCAAAAGTAATACCCAGGATAGCTTTATATTCTCCAAACACTGCCAGAGTCCTGTCGCTGAAGCCTGCTGGTGGCTGGGAGATCCTGTTGCTGCTAAAATCTGAGTCCTTTCATTGCTCACAAGTGTCTAGCTAAAATACAGACAGCTGCTATGTCTTGCGTGCTAGCTCCGTGCCAGGTACATGATATACAATGTACACCTGCTCATTTAATCTTCCCATGGTGCACTGCTGTCTCTCCTTACAGATGAGGAAATGTAGGCACCAAGTGGCTAAGGGACTTGACCTGGGCCAGCTGCTAACACAACTCTACCCCAGGGGTATGTGAATCCAAGCCTGGGCTCCCTGTTCCCAGCATGCCATTCCGGGGCTTTCTGGTCTACCATTCTGTTTAAGAAGACTCCCTTGCCAGTAGTAGAGGTTCATTCATTCTTTCAGCAAACAGTTCGTGAAAGGGGCTCCCACATTGTAGGCCTTGGAGGTTAAGAGTCGAAGTACTAGAGTCTCCTGTGCCAGATGAGATCAGGCCCGTTCAGGGTAGCAGGATCTAGCTTTATTTGTATCAGAAAGGATTCCAGGTCCCTAACCTCTCATCTTGATCTTTCAGTGGCGATTCAAAACCCTACCTATGAATCTGTTATAAACACCTCCCTCACCCCAAGCTATTTGTAAACCGTGGTGTGAGACATTTGTTTACCTGATAACCTCTGTCCCCTTGTTCCTTGCTAGAAGAATCCTCTCCAGGTCAGAGAGGTCATAGACCAAGCCCGGAGTGCTAGGCGCCATTGGTCAAAGCATTATTAGCATTCTGACTACTCTCTCCCAGCCTCCCTAGTAGCTAGCAGCAGAATGTTACCCAGCATTGGCCAAGAGACCAAAGATATGGGGTGACTGTATACACAACTTTGTTTTCTGTATACAAAACTTCGTTTTCTGGATAAAGTGGGTCTCCCATAGCCTTCATCCTGCTTTTGACAACTAGGTCTGTAATAACCATGTACCAAACAGTCCATTAGACAGTTACAGGCCAACACTGAAGTGGAGCCGCAGAGAGAACGGTTTCTAATAGATGACATCATGCCCTGCTTTTCTCACCCCCACAGTAGCCACGCCCCCACACCACCTGTCTTCCTGCAGCATCCTGCTTCCTTCACGGCTCCTCAGGTCAGGAGCCACATCACAGGCCTGAGCGCACGTGGGCACTTTGAATGACTACAGGTCTCCTAGAACCAAAGCGATTCCAAAGGGTTCAGAGTGACAATTTCACAAGGGAAGGGGAGCCCGCAGATTGCAGGTTTGATGTGGCTTTGACAAAAAAGCAACTCGAACCAGTTGAGCAAATCAGGCTCGATTTGTGGCCTGCTTTCCTTGACGGCATCTCCTAAAAGCACAGCTTAATGACTCCATGAACAGTTGTGCTTTTATTGGATAAGCGTAGTAAAAGTGTACAGAATAACTCTCTGCTGAAATGGAGAACTCTTTGGCAGCACCTGAACCAAGCTCATTTGTGCATTTTAAAACAATTTGCACTTGGCCTTGTGCTGTGCTGTTCTTGCCCGCACTGCCTCGATGGTGCCAGTGCAGGATTACTCTGCAGTGGCGCATACACTCCTTGCCAGGGCAGCCCCATCACCCATATGCCCTCCTTCCTGGCCAAGTCACCTAACAACAATGACACTGGTCTCTCGAAAGGAGCACTGGGGGGCGAGCACTTGACAGCTTCTGAGTAGTTGAAGCGCAGAGGCAAGGACGGTGGTGAAGGGACCAAATGGAAGTTTCTAGTGAAGCCTTCCACTGGCTGTCATCTGGTCATCATATTTTGATGGTGATGATAATGCTGATGATGGGGATGATGTTAGCCTTCCTAAGGCCCTCCCCTTCTCAATGGGGGCAGGGAGAATGTCTTTGCAACTGTTCATTGTCCTCTCCACTGATCAAAGGCACTGAGGCTGAGGTGCACGAAATCTCCTGAGTAGATTCAGAGTTGGAAAGATGGCTCAGTGAATAATGTGTTCACTATACAAATATGAGGGCCTATGTTTGAATCCCCAGAACCCACATAAAGCCAGAAATGGTAGCATTAATCTATAACCCCATCACTTCTACAGTGAGATGGGAGGTATACGCAGGAGGATGTTTGGGGCCCGTCTTTGCCTAAGGCCACACTTACTTGGGAGCCTGGAAGCCTGGCACACACAGGAACAGGCAATAAGAGATCGTTTCACATGAAGTAGAAGGTGAGGACCAATTCGCACCGGAGGTAGTCCTCTGACCTCCACATGTGCTCTGTGGCACACATGCGCACATCACAGACAGTCAAGAACGTTGAAGACTGTCCAACGGCCACTTCCATATTTGCTTTGAAGAGAAGAAAGCAGAAATGGTCCAGTCTATACAAAACCAAGAAACTCCCATAACCCTCTCCTGGTACAGGGCCAGCAAGTTGTAAAATTCATAAATTTATCCAAAGCTTTCAGAAGTGCATGCCGAACGCCATCTAGGACCCTTTATCTGATGAGAGACCACACATACCACATGGACACATTCAGGAATGCATGTACACACACGGGCCAGTTGCTGTGTAGGGATAGAACTAAACTCTTACTCTCTCATTTAGACTCTATATGTGGAATTATTCACAAACTCATAGATGAGGCAAGGCCTTAGGGCCTGGGATGCCAGCTCAGACTTGGCCAGAGCCACAGTGTACTCCTCTCTGTTTCTAACTGCCCTCTGGATCCATAAGTGGTCTAGAGAATGAGGCAGAAGCTGAGAGGCCACATTCTCACAGCTTTGGGGGCCCACCTTTACCTAAGTCCGCAGCACCAGGGTGAGGGACGGACCTCCAGAGGTTTCCACGAAGGAGATCCGGAACGACACATGCTGCATTCTCACTGGCTGAGTCATTTCTGTTAGTTGAATCAATTTGAAATATTTTCTAGGTCAGACATCATTATAGGAAATTCAGGGAAAGCAGAGCATTCTGGGAAAGGAAAAGGAAATTGGTTACAAATGTCTCTTGGCCAGATAGAACCATTCTTCAAGACTTAGTATATTCTTCCCTACACACGCACACACACACACACACACACACACACACACACACACACACACAGAGGCAGGCACACTTACAGACAAATGCATGCACATGCACACACACACATACATACAATCACGTAGATAAACAAATACATATAGCTGTGCATGTATTAATGGTGGAGATCAATCCTGAGAAATGGACTTTACACAATTGTGTCTTTGTGTAAACTCCCCAGAGCATACTTACACCAACCCAGATGGAACAGTGCTACAGGCCTCAGCTGCATGGCACAGTCCTTTTCTCTTAGGCTGTGCACCCATACAGCATGGTGCCACCCTGGATGCTGTAGGCAGCTGTAGTGCAATGTTAAGCATTCATGTATGCAGCCAAGTTTCTGATGACAAATGCATAAGCAATTTAAGCAGTGGGTTGAACTACAGAGAATGTGACCGTGCTGCTACTGGCTGATAGGAATTTTCCAGCTCCATATTAACCTTATGGGCCCAACATCCCACATGTGGTCACTAGCCAGAAAGTTCATGTAAGAGTCAGTCTCTCTCTCTCTCTCTCTCTCTCTCTTCTCTCTCTTCATGAATTCATATAAATGCCATGTCTACATATATATTTGTTTTTACATGTTTTATTAGATGTTATAGTTTAAATCTAATATTACATTAACATCTTTCCCTATCATTAGCCACTCTTTAAACTGATTTAATTTTTATTTGTGTGTTTCTGTGCATATGCATACATGTGCATGCATGTGCATGCAGATGCACATGGAAACCAGAACTCAATGTCACATGATTTCCTCTATCATTGTCCACCTTATTTTTCTTTGTGTGTGTGTGACAACATCTCTCACTGAACTTATGCTCACTGATTGGCTAGACTGGCTGTCCATCAAGCTCTAGTGATTTGTCTGTTTCTGCACCACCCCCAAACACCCCTGCCCCCAGCACTGGAGTTACCGATGTACGCCACCATCACCAGCCTTTACATTGATGCTGGGGAATCTGAACTCAGGTCTTCATGCTTGCAGACCAAGTCTAGACTCACCAACTGGGATCTCTCCCAAGCCCCTAAATCAATTTTAATAGCTTTAAAATATTCTATGTATGCAAATAACAGAATTTATTGTTGGTGCCTCTATCTTAGACATTAAAATTGTTTATTTCCCATACATTTAAAAATGGAACTCAGTGCTCACAGACCTGCCCGCTCCTGAAATGAACTCCTGGGAGTTAAAGTGCCGAGCTGGGATAGAAACATCTCAAGTCACTGATCAGCATTGCTGACTTGCTGTCTGGGAAGGCATTCCGTGTCATGCTGTCTTTGTCCCTTCTTGGGTGGGACAGAGAGTGCTGTAGAGTTCACATAAGAAAGAAGGGATTTCAGCTGGTAGATCTGAGGTCCACATGGCCACATCCTCTCTGAGGGAGTCAGTACTTGAAGATATGCTGAGTGGTATATTTAGTACATGGGGACAGGAGGACAGATAGGTGACCAGAGGTGTCTTTATCAGCTAGCCTTGGGGAAGAACAGACACAGACTTGCTCAGTAGACATACAGAGGCTCTGGGGAGCAGACCTGCTTCAGCCCTAGAATACTCTGATAGGGGCCATCCTCCTGCCTCTGCAGGAAGCCAAGGCCTTCTATCCTATAAAGGTAGGAAGTATGGGTAACCCACAGGGTGACATCCTCCCCAGCAATAATGGCCTTAAAGAGGACAAGGACAGCATGTTCATTTGTGGCCAGCAACCTTTAACAAGGAGGAAAATGCAAATGTCTTGTTTCAGGAGGTACCCCAGGCTGGAGACAGGTGGGAGCCCCAGGGTGGGGACCATACTACCCCTTATGTGACAATTCAGACCCAACAGTTTTGAGCTACAGACAACAGTTTTCCTAGGTTTCTTCAAAGTTTTTAAGCGTTTCACTATGCTTTCTAAGACTGACAGACCTGACATCCATTCAACGTGAGGTGAATGGCAGCCATGTGGGGGATGCTTTTCTTGATTCATGGGCTTTGGTGTGGGACAAGGGATGGGGATACCAAGGTAGCAGTTGTCAGATCTCAAGCTCGCTTCTCACTCACGGCCTCAGATCCCAAACTCTCCTGAACACAACATCATTTAGCAACTATAAGATCTGTGAGCCTCTGATTGACTGCATCATACACTGGGAGCAGGATGGGTAACTCAGTGAGGTTGAGAAATCCCAGTTTAGGCTTCCTAGACATATTATTGCTTATTTAAGATTGGCCTTGTTGCCAGAAATTAGCAAATAAAAATGTATTTTGACTCTTTAAAGGTGTACTGGGAATACATAAATCTACTTTTCCATAAAAGTAGAGATTAGTTATCGATATGATGGTGAGAAATGAAATATAAGACATTTCCACAATGTTTAAGGCCTAAAGAGTGAGTTAGAGGCTGGGAAGATGGCTTGCTGGGTGAATCACTTTCTACACAAGCGTGAAGATCTGAGTTCGAGTCCCTAGAACCTTCGTAAAAGATGGATGCCATAGCACATCTGTAACCATAAACCCCTACAAGAAAGACAAGAGGCAGAGGCAGGAGCTCATAAGCCAACCAGCATGGGTAGCAAAAAACAAAAAAGAGACCCGTCTAAAAGATTACCCTCCGTCCTTGACATGCGTCACATGACATGGTAGAGCTGGGAGAGTAAATTAGAAGTCTGAATAACACAACTCGTGTAACATTACCTGCCTGAATCTTCCTCTTTAAGCGCCTATCCAGCCATCCACTTGAAAGCATAGTTGCCAACTACCAAATGCATATACTGTTAGCACGCAGTCTTAAACTGTGCAAGCTCTGTGATGTGGGTAATATTGTTTTTCCCATGCAGACGACTTTTTTATTGTGGTAAGAACTCTCAATATGAGATTGCCCGTGTTAACAGACATGTAAGTATTCCAGAAATTACTGCTCACGAGCAGTCCAATGTCTATAGTTTATCCACTCGGCTACAGGGAAACCTCCTGCCAGTCCCTTGTCTCTTCATCTCCTGGTATTCCATTCATCGAGTCTGTGAATGTGGTTACTTCCAAATGCCGTGGTACATGAAACCATATAGTGTTCGTTTTCTGTGGCTGGCATATTTTACTTGGTAAATGTCCTCAAGACTCACACATGCTATTATCTATTATAGAATTCCCTTCTTCTTGAGGGATAAATAATATTCCAAAGAATAAAAAATAGATAAAAAATATTTTAGGTGCCATATTTTCTTTACACATCTTTCTGTCGATGAACATTTATTCCGGCTGTTTCTACATCTTTCCTATGTGGGCATTGTGATTAAATCCATTTAACAGATGAGTCAACTGAGGGTCAGAGAAGTCAGGAAGCCATAAAATTCAAGTAACCTTGTCAGACTGGGCCTTAACTAGCTCTCTACCTCCTCCCTGCCTCTAACTTGTGTACCTCAAGCATTAGCAGCCATGCAGAGGTCCTGTCGGGCTTGTCACTGCGAAGGGAGGCAGGCCAGGCTAAGTCATACTATTCTAAAGGCCCATTCCTACCATTCCACATGGTCTTCCTCCATCCTGCAATGAAAACACACAGGGGAGAGGTGTAAAATTCTTATCATTTGTGGCCAGGCATATTTTGTACCAGTATGGTCTGTTTCCTTGAACTGACAGGTGCTAAGTAGGCCGCTGGCTTCCAGGGATGTCCCAGCCAGAGAGAGTGGAGTGGTGAGAGAGAAACAGCAGCCAATTAGTGTGGTTTTACTGCCTGGAGTCCTGGGAGGGAAATCTGGGCCATCCCTGTGGGGCAGGGATTGATTGGGAAAGATTCACACAGGAAGTGCTCGTGTGGTGTTAAGATCAGACTGGAGAAAGAAGAGACCGGTGGCCACGTCAGGCATCTCTGCACCTCTGTAGAGATGGGTGGGCTGAGGCAGTGTGAGTCACCTGGATGACCCACCTGAGGTTCCTCCTGCCCTGAGATGGGAGCATTTGCACCACCTCTGGTGAGGCAACCAGCTGCCAGGTTTCCAAGGACCGCCCAGTCAATGCAAGGCCGAGAGCAAGTTTCCACCTCTGCTTTAAAACACAAAATGAGGACTTGGGGTGAGGAGCCCCTTTGGGATTTGACCCTTCTGACTGGGACATGAACCCGGGAAGGTTAGTTAGGAGGGCTCGAATGAAGCATCTCTTAGGTGAGCATAACTAAACAGACTTTGCTGTCCCCCTTCCTTGGGAACTTACGGGACTTAGCAGGAAGTCCCCTTTACCCAGACCACTTCCCAGCATCAGAAAGAACAGGACATCCTGTCCCCAGAGCTCTGCAAGATCAAATCAACCAGCACCATCTCTGTCCCCTTTTCTCACCAGAGGCCAGCAAGGCCTGCTCATCAGCATTCTGCCCGCTGGGCGTTGAAGCTGCGGGAATTCAGAAGTAGGTCACCCCACAGGCTAGGAAGGCTGCCGTGTGGTTTCAGCTAACTAGGTTGCTGGAAAGCCCCCCTGGCCACAGTTATCCCCTGAGTCACCGCCTCACCTCACTGTGAGGCAGCAGACTGACTCTGTCTGCAGCTCGCAAGGCTGTGCTGCGTGGGGCATGGAGAAGAAGTGAAGACTGCCTCTGAAACCAAATCCAACAAGTGTCACTCTCGTTCATTCTCTGGAGACCCTCAAGAGCCTTCCAAAAACTAGCCTTGGTGGAGGAGCACTTGGGAGCACTGCTGAGGAGGACTCAGCTCTGTCCTAGACTCCCCGTGCTCTGATAGATCCAATCATCTGGCGGGAGCTGGCAGCAGAGCTGTTCCAAAGGCCTGGGAGGTTTCAGGTGGCACAGGGTATACAGAGAGGGAAGCCTGGGACCAGAGGACATCAGGGTAAGAGTCACTGATGGCTAAGTGGCAGTTGTTTAGATCCCCAAGCAGAGTCAGAAAAAGGAAGGAGGACAGTCTAGTATTCATCCTCTTTGGTCCCGTGTAGTTTTCGTTGATTTGGAAGGTTTTGGTGGGGTTTTTGTTTCTTTGTTTGCCTTTTTTGGTTTTTGTTTTTCATTTTTGTCTTCATTATTTATTTACTTTATATCCCAATCGAGGCTTCCCCATCTTCCTCTCCTACTCCCTCCCTCTTCCCTTCCATCCCCTCAGAGAAGGGGAGGCTTTCCCTGGATACTGTCCCACCCTGGCATATCGAATTTCCGTAGGACTCTGTGTGTGTTCTTCTAGTGTGGCTAGGCAAGGCAGCAGTTAGGGGAAAGGGATCCAAAGCCAGGCAACAGAGTCAGAGACATTCCCTGCTCCTGCTCTTAGGAGTCCCACATGAAGAGCAAGTTACTGTTACATATGTAGAGGGGCCCAGGTGTCCTGTGCATGATCTCAGTTGGTGATTCAGTCTCGGTGAGCCCCGATAAGGTCCATGCATTTTGCTAAGGAGTTGCCATTTTACCTGAAGGTGCTGGAGATGCTCTGGGATTTTCTGGTGGGAAAATATGACCAGATATCTAATTTAGAAAGGTGTCTCTAGGGCTGGGCAGTCCATTCCATCAGTAATGCACTTGCAAGCTCTGAATTAAATCTTCAGAGCCCATGTGAAAGAAAAGACATGTGTTACGGCTTCCATTCATAATCCCCATACTGGATAGACAGAGACAAGAAGATCTCTGGGACTTCCTATCAGTCAACCTAGCCTACTTGGAGAACTCTGAGCTATTGAGAGATATTCTTTCCAGAAAAGAAGTAGACAAAACCTAAGGAATGACACTCAAATTTGTCCACCACTGGGAACAAACATCTATAAGTATCAACACAGACACACAGACACAGACACAGACACAGACACACAGACACACACAGACACACACAGACACACACACACACACACACACACACACACACACACACACACACACAAACACACGGTTCCTCTGACCACAAGGATGTGGGGATAGCTTAAGGACAAGGAACCAGGAGAAACTGCAGACTCACACAGGGAACCCATTAGGCCTGGGGCAGAGTGACTCAGGACAGAGATTGCTTGGAGGGACACAAACTCACCCAGCAGATGACAGTGTGAAGGAAATGGGAGAGGCAGAGTGTCTGAGGAGCTGAGAATGATTCAGTCCGCACACATGCAATACCTGCTGTGTGTCCTTGGGTTGTGACCTGCCTTTCATCCTGCCTAATCTCTGCACTTCCCTGATATGGGAGCCTGGGCTGGCCCATCAGAGGGGGGAGGGGATGAGACACAAAAGGCATCAGATTCCAGAGCTTGGAAATGCTGTTTGAGGGTAACTGCTCCCTGCATCCCTTGTTAACCCCAGCCTGGCACACCCAGCTTCAAGTATCAGCGAGAAGATCTGGATGAGTGGCTGGACACAGGCAAGGGGCATGTCAGAAAGTCTCAGGCATACATTCAGGGCATCGTTACTCTGTAAATTTTCTGTAGCACGTTCTAGAATGTTCTGTATTTCTATCGCTGTCCAAGAGAATGCCCAAATGTACTCATTATTGTTGTGGGTGCTTGAAATATGGTTACCAGGAATTTTAACTTTTATTTCATTCTCATCAACTTAAACTTGAGCCACTACACGTGGTGACTTGGTGGCCAGGCTAGCCAAGGCAGGCCAGGTTTGAAACCAAAACAAACTGGGCTTAAAGCACAGAGAGCCCAACCTGCACTAGAACCATATGATCAATGACTTCTGCTTAATGGGTTCAAGTGCCTGCTACTAGCTCTCCTCCCCATTCCTTGGGAAAACAAAGACTCACAAAGGCAAAGGAAGGGCCCATCTTTACACGCAGAGAACCTGGGTATCAGACTGGGGAGATGGCTCAGTGGGTAAGGTTCTTGCCTTGCAAGCACGAGACTCTGAGTTGGATCCCGGAAACTCTCGTAAAATTCTTGATGGCTCATCAAGTATTTGTATTCACAGCATTGGAGAGAAACAAGAATGAGAAGGGCCGTGGAGTCAGCCAGTCTAGCCGAGTCAGAAACTGTAGGTTCAGTGAGAGGCCTTCTCTAGAGAAATCAGGTGGGCAGCTCCTGAGGAATAACCCATGTGGTGTCCTCTGACCACACACACACACACACACACACACACACACACACACACACAGACACATCCTTGCACACACACACACACACACACAGAGACACATCCCTGCACATGCGCACACACACACACACACACACACACACACACAGACACACACACACACACACACACGCACACCCAAGGAAAACCAGAACATAGCACTCATATGAAACACCGGTGTTTACAGCCCCCATCTTTCTCCCAAGTACCACCCACCACCCACCCAGAATAGGATGAGAACACCAGCCTCAGGGTTGGGGGCCACAGGTTAAGTGAATTCACAGCCTATATGAAATTTCCCCTGGGGTGCATTCGAGTTGGGGGAAAGGGGACCAAGAGCAATTCCTAAAGGTGGGTAGGTTCTTAGAGGACAGATAGGGGATGAGGGGACTCTAAAGGAATACGAAGGAAATAACCAGAAAACTAGGAGGAAATTCTTTATTTTTTCCAACCACATTTTTTTTTTCAGATACTCATTTAAAACCAAAGGAGAAGAAATTCCCTGGTCATCAGGAAGTCCATTTACGCTGAGAACCACCATGCACGGCAATGATTGCCTGAGAGAATGGCCCATCAAGCCCAGAGCGGGGCCAAAAAGTCAACATGTCCCTGGGAAACTGACCTGCTGGCAGGGTCACTTCAAGGAAGAGAGCAGCAGCTACCCAGCACTGGAGAGAATTTCCCTGGAGTGGTGTCATCCTCTGAGTGACCTCAGTGGGCTCGGTGTGGAGAATGGAAGTCATGTTGCCTGGATAAGCTTGGGGAGGTAGCCTTAAAAGTGCCAAGGCCTTGCTAGGAATGAGGTGAAAAGTGCCCACCACAGGCCTGAGGGGACAGATCATCAGGAGAACCCGAGTTCAATCCCCCAAACCCACCTAAGATTCACTGTTCAACCTGGGAATACCAAACTGACAAGCTGAGTGAGAGATCTGTCTCTGGGGAACAAGAACAGAAAAGTGGGTACACTCGGAAAGACACTTAAGGTTGGCCTTCACACAAAACCTGCACTCGTGTACATGTGTGGGTGCATATGTGTGTATTCATGGGTGTGTGCACACACTCACACACACAGACGTACAAAGAAAGATAACCCCTAAATGGTAACCATGGGTTTTTATGGAATCCTAAAAGAGTGAGCTGTCCCATCGTTATTTCTGGCAGGGAATAACTCAAGATGCAAACTAGAAGCATCCAGAGATATTCTTTTGCTGGTTTCCTTAAACTGTCACCCGCCGGGGGGCGGTGAGCACATCTGTAATCCTTCCCCATTCGTGGCGTGCCACAGGACATCCACCCAGCCCAGCCCAGTCTAGTCCATTCTGTTTCTCAGCTGCAAATTGAGCTTTTACAGGAAAGAAAGCCAAAGGAAGTCAAAAGAAAGTTTCAAGAAACAGAGACTGGGGCTCAGAGATAAATAGTATCATTGCCCTGAACTCATTGTTTCAAACATAAGATTTTATTTGGAGAGGGGGGAAAAAAAAGTGTAATTATGTCACGGTGGATTGCTAAATTCTTTGACTTCCAGCTCAATACTTTCTGCAAGATTTCACAGGTGAAATCCGCAGCCTTTAATTACTGCCTTGCGTTAAGAAAAAGAGACGCTTTCTTTCTGAGTGGCTAATAACTTTATTGGAAGAGGTAATTATAGATCTGATGGTAGTGGTCAAAAAACATGGAGGCCTGTGGACGGCCGCCTTCTGAGGTTTGCCCCTTAACAGTGGTGCAGTAGGAGACGCTTCCTCGGCCATCGCTCTGTTTGTTTGGATTTGTCACGGTTTCTTATCCCCCCCCCCAACTCTCTTCTTCTTAAGGGGTGGGGAGAGAAAACATTTAGAAATCGGTTCATTCCCTGGATGAATTTCTTCCCCTCCCAGAAAGTGAAAAAGAAAATGTCTCCTGTAATTGGACAGTTTGATTGGAGGCAGGTGGTGCTGAGCGGAGGCAAACAGAGCCACGAAGCCAGTTTTGGCTTCAAGCACACTTCCCCAGCTCCTAGTTCCAGCAGTACAACATGGAAATTGGCTCCCCAAATGCCAACAATAAATTTAATCCCCGTTTTTTTTCTAACAAGTACCTTATCAGCAACAAAGATGTTGAGCGCACAGACCCTACACGATGGCAAAGCTAGCCCCAGATACCACCCCCACGCCCACCCCCACCCCACCCCCACCCTGCCCCACCCCCACCCCACCCCCAGCCCCCAGTCCCTCACCAGGCCTTGATTTCCCAAGGCATGTTCTTGCTGCCACAAAACTGGGTGTAAGCTTGAGTCTGGAAGCAATCGCTGTCATTTGAAAACACAGTGAGATTTTGTTTTCCTGGGTAAACTGGCCTCTGTGTTGCTCATGTTGCATTATCTTGAGCTAATATTTGCTTGCAATATTTTTGGGTAACAAGCCAAGCCAAGCCGGCTTCCCATCGCAGATTACAAACGTCAGTCCTGAGAAGGGTCCAGAATGAGTGGCAGGGAAGTCAGCCGAAAGGGACTCCTACTCTTCTACTGCTTTCAGGCTAAGTCCGTGAGACCTGCATTTCTTTCTTTTCTCAGGGGCTACCTCGTTCATTTTATCCATCGCCTACAATCAGCCGATATAGCAGTGTTCGGGGAGCCCCAGAGAGGTTAATGGCTTTGACCAACCTCACACAGTAAGCTGATAGAGAAGCCACAGACCCAGACACTAACTCCCCAGACTCTGACTCCACCTGTGTACCTGTAACTTCTTCTCTGTAGTGAACGCGTAATTTGAATCTGCCATTTATACGGACAGATCTTAGCCATACAGAGAGGAGGCTCAGGCTGTAGAATGCTTGCTAATATACGTGGAGCCTTGGGCTCGAGCCCCAGCATCACAGCATCCAGGTCTGTGGTCCCAGGACTCACGTGGAGGCAGGGGGTCACCATTTAAGGTAATCCTCAGCCTCTGCTACATATGCATAGGAGGCCCGAATGGGGAAAGACTGAATTAACACCTCGATTGAATTGCCATCCTTTATACACTGTGACAAGTCAGTTACTTCATATTTCTTCCCAAAGACATTTACAACTTCTCAGACCCCTTACAGGAAGCAACCAAAGAGCCTTTACAGGGTGGGGTCAATGGCAGTGCGACCACACCTAGGCAGGACTGCTGCTTAACTGCAACCCCTCTTACCTTCTCTATGAGCTTTACCCTCATCTGAGGATCTGGAAGATGGACTTGGGGAGGCAGCAGCCTCTGGATCACTTTGTCCTTCTCAATTTGGCCACCTTGAGTAAATCTTTTTCTGTATTATTATTATTATTATTATTATTATTATTATTATACAATAATTAACAATTATTATATATGAATAACTAAATAAATCTGTTACATTCACTTGGCATTTTTTCTTATTCACTTCCGCTCATGCTCAGATTTGTCTAAATGTATTCTAGATTGCTTCTGAGCTTCTTATCCATTTGCAGAACTTGGAAAAACAACCTTCTCTGATCTCAAATGGATGCAGGCAGAAACAATCATCTCCCCCCATCTGTGTCTTCTAACAGTTGGATAGCTGTATTCTATGAAAACTGGTGGGAGAGTTTGCTCAGAGCCTCTGGACTGAAACACACTTGCTTGCCCTTCCAAGCCTGTAGCTCACAACCTTGACTTTGCTCATGGGACTCTCAGAGCCTTAGGTTCTTCAGAAGACAGAGTCCCCTTGAATGACCAGGACACTTTTACAAGTCTCGTTGACAGACAATATTTCCCGAAGGTCAGCTAACTAGTGGGCAGCAGCAAGAATGAGTTTCTCCCAGCTTCTTAGACAAGGAACTCTTTTGCCCCAAATGAACAGCTTCGTGTGGCTGCCACTTGGTGTCTGATGGTGCCGGGCAAGCACAGAGAGAAGAGGTGTCCAGCAGCACCAGGATCATTTTCTCAGAAGGACTGCTCACTGATCAAACCTGTCTGAAGGAAAACCGCATTTGTACAAGGAGTGCTGGCTGGGAGATAACTCAGAGATCTTGGCGCTACTACAGAACCAATATTTTTACAGAGGTGACACCATCTTAAACAATGTCTCCAGTGTGCAGGCTACAAGTGGCCCTCTATCCACAGCCAGGAAGGGTGACTGTCTTGCCACCTCTTCTGAGGAAAGAGACTCAGAGGGGGGCAGGAAGTAAGAGTAGAGAGTGAGCACCTTAGGGGCACAGACAGGAAAGCCACTTCAGGGCTTTCATTCTGTAAGGAAGCTATCCCTGTCACCAAGCCCAAAGCCGGCTTCCCGTGGCAGAAACAGGTTGCAGTGTCACCATCTCAAAGGCAGATATCCTGCTCTATTTGTTTTTCCAAGCCTGTTTGGAAACAGCCAGGCACAAAGGCAACAGCACCCTGTAGTTTCTCCTCCTGTGTGTCCTGAACCTTCCAGCACCTCGCAGACAGGTGCAAGGGCGCCAGGTGCCGGGTCCTCCTCCCTCCTTGGCCTGAGCTCTTTCTCTGGAGAAGTGCCACGTGTCCCTCGTTCCGTCAACAGACAACCTCCTCCTTCCTAGAATCTCATTTCTTCCCAAAGCCTTTATCATTTCCCAGCAAAAGCAAAAACAAACCAAAAAAAAAGAAAAGAAAAAAGAAAAAAAGCATCGCCCCAGTCCACAGCATCATCTAGGCTGGGTGGTCCAGCTGGGTCAGATAGAGGCATCCCATAGTCTCCTTTTGTACAAAAGGGGTAGGGAGCTGGCAAGTGACCCAGGCCATATCATAGGGTTCTTGGCTAAGGCCAAAGGACAGGGGACAGGGACAGGGACAGGGACAGGGACAGGGGACATCTATGCATCCACTCTGTGTTCTGAGCTAACATAACTAAGACCCATGAATGGGATGACTTGCACAAGAGACATGGACTCTGGTGGCTCTGGAGGCTCGGGGACCCTCGTTTCACCTCACCATTAGGCCAACCTGACTTTTCCTTTACTTCTTCAACAAGGTACTATGATGAGCCACATTTCGACAAATTATATGAGGTGCCTTCTCTTCCCACGAGTCGTTAACATGCACCCTCTCATGCATCGCTCTCAGCAGTCTCCAGCTCTTCCTTTACCGGAAGTGTGCCAACTTGGTCAGAGTCCCGAAGCTGATGATCTTGTTAGTAAAATAGTGAGATACAGAAGCCAGTTCTCCTACAGACTAATGCTCATTCACACCAGGGCCTGTTACATGGTTAGCTCTCAGTGTACCACAGGTATTGATAGTCTCTGTGCCCAGACATTTTTGCAAAGCATCAGATGTAGGTCTAAAAGCGCAGGGGAAAGTAAAACCTACTGGGTCCCCATGGCAGGCAGTGCAGACCCCAGCCAGCCTCTCCCTCTCGTTACTCCCGATAGGAGAGTCATGCACTAACTTGGGAGAAAAAAATGTTCCCGTCACGTGTGTCAAATGAGGCGGGGGTGGGGGGTGGGGAGGGGAGATGCATTTGAGTATCAAGGCAGCTTCCTTCTGAAAACCAAAACATGCCAAATGTCTCGGCACAACCACAAGAAGTTTTGATGTCCCTGAAGTCTGTGAGCTAGGGCAGAGGTCACCCTGAGCCTCAGGGATAGTGACTGGCTTCAGCCTCAAGGAGGGCAACCTGGGGCTGCAGGACTACCCTCAGGCCAGACAGCATCCTGTCTCCCTGAGGCAACCTCTCCTCCTCTTCTCTCAGAACATGCCTGCCTCCAAGTGTAGCCTCAGGAGCCACATCCTACCCCCTCGACGCTCAGTCCTGTGCAAAGGCTCTACCCTGAGAGGACATCCACTCTCTTGCCTTCGCAAGGCAGGTTCCTGTTAGGAAATCTGTATGCTTTCTATAATTCTTCAACGTCCATCCATCCTTCACCCAACTGCATTGTCAGGGCTCTATCTTTAATGCACTCCTACCCTAAGAACACACAGAATATGTATTCTTAACCAAAGCCAGAAGTTAGATAAATGAAGCAAAGAGTCGAGGCAGAGAAGACAAGGGAGAGAAGGTGAGTAAGGATGAGAGAAAGCTTCCGGTATATCTGCCCTAACGCATCAGCCTCGCCACTCACACCCACCCAGAACTCATGACTCCTGCTTCTCCTCTGCGACGATTGGTCAGGATGGTTTGGACGTGAGCACGTCTAAGCAGAGATATGATATTACTGTGTATCCCAAGCGGGCCTCAACCTCCCCAGTGCCAACCTCCTCCATGCCCACCTCCTGAGTTCTCCTTGGCTCTCTCACTTGACAATATGAGGAAAGCCATGAGCACTGAAGCAATAAAGCCTGGTGGTCAGACCACAGTACAGACTGGGAATGGAGTCAATGGAGCCACAGCTCCAGTGAGGCTGCAGCTGCAGTTTTAACCGGAGGCCAGCTTGTGTGGGATGGTTGGGACTTGAATCTCAACAACTCAACTATTCTCTAACAGGGGTCTACTACCTGTGGCAGTGGGTGCTGTGTACCTGTGTTCCTCCTGAGTGTCACACACCTATCCCAGAGGCCTCACACCTGTGTCCCTGCGTCATACATACCACTGGTCCCAAATCCCACACTCCTGTCCCAAATACTGCACACCTGTCTCCCTAGGTGCTGCACATCTGTATTCCTGAGTCCCGCACACCTGTCCAACATATTGTGCATGTGGGTCATAGGGTCTTGCAGTACTGCAGGCTTGACCTCTGCCTGACAGCCAGCCCTTTAATCACAGGATGCATATGCCTTCTCCATGAAACCCCATCACAATCCCCACTCACTCCCCACAATTCTGGGAGCAACTGCTATCATACCCATTTTACAGGAAGAAAATGAAGTCCATGGAAATTAAGTCACCTGCCCAAGGTCACCTGGGAGGAGATGGCAAAGCCAGGCCTTAGGCCAGACCTTGGTTCCAGACCTCACATTCTGCCTGCTCAAGCCACTTAACCTCCTGGTGGAAGAAGTCTCCACATGCCTGGGAGAAGTGTGTGTAACCATACTGCACCGGAGCATTGGCAGTGACTATATCCTACCCTCTGACCCCTTAAGTACCTTCCAGGAAGCCACCCAAGTGAAACATCCCAGAATCTGAGAGAAACCATTATGTGCAAAGCTGTCCGTTGCTTTATTATTTATTGAGCACACGCTATATCCTGAAATCCTGGGAGACACGTAAATCGCCACCCACAGGAGACAGCACGGCACACAAGAGTATTACGTTATGTGTTCACTTAAAGGATGCCGGACAAAGAGAGTGAGGATGTGTGTTACAACGCTAAGTGAGGACAGGAGCACCATGCTGGGTGTTTTGTTTTCTCCTCCTAGTCCCCGCTTGAGCACAGCTGCGTGGGAACTGTACGGACATCAGGGAGAAAACGGAAAATGAGAACAACCAAGGTTTTGTCTGCTGAACCTACAATCAATGGATAATTACAAGTCTTCAAGAAAACTGACGGGTAGGGGAAACAGAACAAAACTTCCCTTGGCAAGTACCAGGAGCTGACTTCTGGGGGAAAAGTTAGAGGTAACTGCTTTTCTTACGACCTCTAACCTTGAGTGTCTTGAGCTTTTCAGTAGTGAACATTGCAGGATTGGTTTGGTTTGGTTTGGTTTGTTTAAATAAAGCATACACTTCTATTTTTCTAAGACATAGTTACCTCCTTGACTTCCCTCCAGTTCCATACATCTATGGTTCTGGGGGACATTCGGTGCCAGACTGTGGGAGCTTCTTGACGTCCCTATCACATAGCCCAGGACCTATAGGCCATAAAACCAAGTATCTCTACAACAGAAACAGTGTGGCCACATATGAGGACTCATCCTAGCTCCAAGACAGACATGATTGTGGTCCCCAGCTCAGCTCCTTTCTGGCTATGTGACCCTGGGGCTTACCAGTCCCTAAGTCTCATGCACATGTCACGTACAGTAGGTATTAAATCACGGAAAGATGTTATGTGCTGCTAGGTATTGAACCCATGTCACTTGGAGCCATTGTGAAGTTCTGTCACTTCATAGGCTTCCACTCGACAAATGTCACCAGGTCCCTGTAGGGCTGACTCTGCATGTTCAATTGATGCTAAAACGATGCCCAAGAGGTTATCAAGAGAGACAGCACACGACCTGTGTAGAGCTGTGTCTCTTCCAGAGAAAGACCCAGAACATTCCTTCATTGACAGGACCTATAAAGAAGCTGCTACAATGCTGGCTGAGGCACTCAGCTCTGGAAGCAAGCGCCAAGCCTGACAAAGCTGCACTTCCACAGGAAGAGAGCCCTGCCCTAACTTGCTTACCTCACTTGATGACCAAAAGGAAAGCCAGGAGTAAACTGTGCAAGTGACAAGGGTATTATGGAATGGCTAAGATAAGTGTGAGGTTCCCCCTCACGGTGGCTATCACATGAGAGATGGTGACAGCCATTAGCTGAATAGTACCTCAGACAGTGAGGGAAGAGCAAACTCACAGCTGCCATAGTCACAAAGGTGTTTTTGCCTCATGTTAGAAACATCAGAGTCTGAAGATGTGTATGTCTTGTATGTCTCCTGAATGAGACCAATCTGACAAATATCAGAAGGTGGGGGTCTAGCCCCAGCTCCGCCTGGGACAGGGGGCTTGTTATTGTCTAGCCTCACATCCACCTGGCCTAGAAGACTGTCATACTCCTGCTATCCTGTGATAGGATGGAGGTGGTGCCCATCCCTACTCCATCTCACCAGCTTCTCTCCTCAGCTTTCAGTACAACTTTATAACCTACTATACCTTCCCTTCTGCTGAGCTTGCCTGCTCACCAGACAGAACCTTCCAGAATAAGAGGGACATGGATGGAGAAGTCACCACCCCCCCCCAGAAGGCATTTGAGAGGCGAGTGGTTCTGAGGACGAAAGGGACCAGGATGTATCTCCCAAGTGAACAAAGGTCAATTCCAAGATCTAATGTCATCTGGTCAGCTTGCGGCCAACTGTGAGCTATGGAGACAAGACCACAGTGGCCAACAGTGCAATCTGTGCTCACCATGCTTGGAATCACATCAGTGGAATCCCTGTGACGAAATAATCTCGTCTCTATTCGTCTGCTTCGACCTTCATAAAAAAGACCTACATCATATGGTTGTGCACTGAAAGCCCAAAAGCAAGCTTCCTCCTGGATCCTCTCTCCCTGGCTCTCCCCTTGTCCTCATGGGCTTATACCTTCCAGTGAGCCTAAATCCTAATCTCTTCATAGTAGGACCAAAGTCAGCCTCAATGTGGGCCACTCCGATGATCTCACTTTGACAGAATCTCTTTAAGACTCTAGGTCTTGTACCTCCAAACACAGTCACACTCTGTGGTTAGAACTCCAGTTTGTGGTTTGAAGTGTGTGTAGAGGGGTGGGGACATGACTCAGGTCCCTTAGATGATCAAGGGAGGCCGAAAGTCAGGGACCTTTCCTGGGTTTTAGAACAACTTGGTATCAGAAGCAATGGTAGGCCGCTGAGCTGCTGACCTACAGCCTGCCTCTCCCGTGACCCTGGAAACCACACATAGCTCTCGGCAACATAGTGTACCCTGGGGAAAGCTCGGCTGGCTGCTGTGCAGGAAAACACTGCATTTCAAGATAAGAAGTTCATAGGTGTAAAATGTTGGCCATCTCTGCAGCTTCTGGTAGCCCTTTTAAGCCTTTAAAGTTTGACCCTTCTCATCTGTAAAGTAGGAAAGTTAACCCCAAGCTCATCAAGCTCCATCTTGGATGTGGTATGCACCATGAGGGTAAAGTTGGGACCGTAGGTCCAGCCAGCCACATAAAAGTGGTAACAGGAATTCAACTAACACGGACACCAGGGGAAACACAATTCCTGTGTGCTTTGGGAGCTTGTTATAATGCAATTGTATCACAGATAGTCTTGACATAGCAAAGCAAGTCCTCTGACTCAAGGCCACCTCAGACTGAACTGAGCCTCCCAGGAGAAAGCAGTCTTCAGTTCTAGGGAGTCCAAGACCACAGAACACCCAACACCTTAGGGACAGTGTTTAATTTTTGTTTACGTGTGCCACTTACCAAGGAAGGGACATGTGGGAATTGTAGAAGAGGCACCAGAAGTTTTAGTTGGTGTTATTTTCTGTGACCTGGCAACTTCCCCTTGTGTCCCCTCATTGCTCTCTTGGAAATCAGAGAGGTGATGGGTCACCCCTCTGAGGCAGTGTGGTGAAGAAGGAAGGAGGCAGAGGATGTGGAAACATAAGTTGGACCTCTGAGTATTAACCTGTGGCTGGGGACCAAGCATGAGCTCTTTGGTTGACAATGGGAGATCATAAGGTAAAAGACACAACAGCGAGATTATTGAGTTCAATATGAGAGGGACATCCGGCTGGCTGGAATGAAAGCCTACAAGTGTTCATGTGAAGCTTGAAGGAGAAGGTCTGTCCAAGAATGAGCCTTTAGCGTGTGTCTCAGTGTCCTCGGTCTATTCTATCAGGCAAAATACCCAGGCGAGGCCTGTGAGGCCTTTAGCAGATTTTCCTCACTGCCTTCAACGTACACTTAGAATGTGCATCATGGCCATAGCATCCTGAACACACCCCAGTCTGCTCTGAAAGAACATGGTGGCACTCAGCATTCCACAGGTGATGACCTGCTGTGCCTGAGTAGTCGCTGGTCTCAGCTAGCACCTCCTCTCTTCAGTACTGACTCAACTGTTTTGATGTCCTCACTGTGCATCTTCTGAGTCCAGATCTGGGCCACTTTCCAGAAACACTTGCTTTTCTCTGGCATGAAATATGGTGGCCTTTGCTAATGTAGCGATCTCATCATTGGCAGTAACCTTCAGATGACTGGGTAACCGCTCGCCTGGATAGTCTGCCCCATTGGCTTAGTTACTGACATTTGACCACATTGCTCGTCCCCTGATCTTACACTATGAAAAGGAAGGAGAGAAGTGATAGATGCAGTTGCTGTGTTTTTAAATGTACATAGAAGTATATAAGATATATCATAGTATGATTTATACGATAAATATGGAAATAAAAATAACATTAAATAAATGTACCTCGGTATCTTTTTTTAAATTATTATAGGCTGGGTTTGAGGGCCCACACCTTTGATCTCAACACTCAGGAGGCAGAGACAGATGGATTTCTGTGAGTTCAAAGCTAGTCTGGTCTGTGTAGTGAGCCAGGAGAGAAAGCCCGTTTCAAAAAACAACAACAACAAGAAAAGACAAACAACAAAGTTATTATGTTGACTTGTGCATATGTGTTGGAGAGGAAGCTTGTGCACATATCACAGGGAGTGTGTGAAGGCCAGAGGAAGACCTGTGGAGTCTGTCCTTCCACCATAGAGATAGAGTGACTGAACTCAGACCATCAGGCTTAGAGTTCTCCTTGGGGAGCCTGTTACTTGTTTTATCCATGAGCAGCCAGTAGAAAATCTAGCTGCCTCCAAAGTTTCCATCACCCTTCCCCCACTGAGGATGAGGAGGTACCATGGGTAGGGTCTGTGCTCCAGGGGGCTCAGGGACTGTCCGCAAGCCTTCCTGACTGTCATTCTACTATGTGATCCAGGCTAGCACAGCTGAAGTTCTCTCCTGGCCCAGTAACGTGCCAGGTTGACAATGTTTATATGGCCTTCTCCTCATTTTGAAAAGTCTCTGATCTCGTGGATTCTAACACAAGCAGATGCTATCCCTCCGTTGTTCACTCCCTCTATGGATGCTGGGTTCCCAGGGCCTCCTACACTAACTATGCCAGCCCTGCCCCAGCCTTCCAAAATTGAGCAACTTGGCTCCTCTGGGGTGTGCTCCAAAGTTCAGCATTTGCATCTCAAGGACTAAATTCAGTAATCACACCACAATTTCACCAAAAAGCATTATAGTGATTATTGAGTTATATCAGGATCTTGTTTAAGATAACATCTTATTTGTACAATGCAGCTCAAATAGCTAGTTAGTACAACCCGTGCAATTGTTAGACTCCTTCTGTGCATTAGCATAACCGCCCTGGAAGCATCTTGATGATGCTTTTAAACATAAGAACAGCTAAAACCGAAAGCATAAATATATGTCTCTTAAGGTGGTGGCGTAGAGAGAATAAGAGGGTTTAGGTTGGTGTGTAAACAGGAATTTAGTTGTCTCTAGCGTGGTGTCGAGGGCTGTGGAAATCCCTCCCGAGTTGGTTCCCTTGAGGAAGCTAGAGTTGCTACCTGAGCCTCTGCACTTCATCAGCACCGTTTCTCCCAGAGCCATGCTTCATCGTGCTACTCACCTGACATGAGTACCTCGGAGGTCCTGCTCCTCCCTGTGCTCCCGAGGGTCTAGTGGCGGCAGGAGTTATCTGGGGTCACATGGCTAGTAATAGACTTCAGGTCTATCTAACTCCAAGGTTTGACATTATCACTAATGTTGAGGAGGAGATTCCACTGGACTCTAAACAAGCTTCAAATGAGGGCAATTGGGGTCAGTGCTCCAAGAAATGTACTCCCTACAGAACTGGCTGGAGGAGGTTCCTACCAGGGGAATGTACTATCCCTTCCTAGGCTTTGCTTCCACACCACCCCGTCTCCCTCTCCTGGTGACTCCACAGGCATGGAGCAGGGTACAACTTCCAACATCTCCAGTCCTCAGCCCACCATCACCCACAAGCCTGCTCCCCTGCAAGCAGAAGCCACCATTCACTGCTAAAGGCCACCGTCGCCTCCTGCCCCTCATCTCTGCCCCTCTTCTCTGCCCTGGCAGCTGGCTTTCTGTATTGGAGTTTCCATCCTTGCCAAACAAAGTGGCTCTCCTCATGAGACAAAATGTTCAACCCAAGAGACCTGAGCTACTCTGGAGGAGCCGCCATCATGGCCCATGAGCTTCCCGAGCCTAGCATCCCATCTGGATCTCAAACTGGAACATCTAGACCTTCTAGGCCATGTAACTGGCCACACCAGAACGAACCAGTGTCGAGGCTAAACTGGGCGTCCTCCAAATAACAGCTGCTATCTTCTCCTCTCTGGGCTTAAGAGATAATGCTAACCAGTGACCAGTTTGCTGTGGACCCTGAGCACCAGGCAAGAATATCATGCATAGCTCTAGGAAATAAGAGGCATCAACAGTCCATATTCTGTTTCATCCACATAATGAGTTCATATGATGAAGCACTTTGAAATTATACCAACATAGGACCAGTTTCTTAAAGGGTTTTCTTTTGGCACACTCAACATTCCATGGCTAAGTCACCCTGACCTCCTCAGAGACACTGCCAAGGGGGTCTCCAGTTGACCCCTAGAGTGGCAGCCATCTCCCCTGTATCTGAGGACATAATTCCTGTGGATACATTTAGGATTAGAGGGCACCAAATCAGCCAACACTGCAACAACTTTAACCTTAGCTGGATGACATGGATGTAGGCCACGCTATTCCCTGATGCCCCGGGGAAGGGGAAGATTTGGTTCTCCGAGCTAGGGAATATGTCCTTTGTTATCTTCCTTTTGGTCCTTTAGGAGGTGAACGTGCCCTTCCCAAAGCTGGAACACTAACATTCTACCTCCACTAGTTCAGAGTACGACCTTATTTGGGAGTGAGGTAAGTAGTTTATAACTGATGTTCTTTCAAAGGGGGGAGTGTGGGGCTGGGTGGATAGCTCACTTAGTAAAGCGCTCACAGACATGAGGACACGAGTTTAACCCTCCAGAAATACGTTTTAAATGTTGGGTGTGGTGGCACATGCTTACCCTGCCAGCACTGGGGAAGTGTAACAGTCACTAGCCAGCCCACCTACCCTACCTGGACCCATCCAGACCAACGAGAGATTCTATCTTAAGAAAACAAGGTGATAGTTCCTGAGGAACAGCCAAGACAGCTGGCCCCTACATATATATGCATATGTGTGCAACACATATGAACACACACAGACACACACAAGCACGGAAAGAATAGAGGGAGAGAGCCATTTAGACTCAGAAATGGACAGACACCTAGCTGGAAGACAGCATGAAGAGACTGTAGGGGACCCCACGAGAAGAATAAACTGGAAGGGCACAGTTGCAAGCCAAGAACACTCATAGCTGCTCAAATGGAGCACTGGAGCATACCCGTCCTGAAAGAGAAGCCTACCCAAACCCGGATCTCAGACTTCTATGGTCTAGTAGCACTTGACTTACAGTAGTCCCAGAACCCAAACAGACCCAGGTACCCTCACTTCTGAGCATGTCTGGCTGGCATTACCTCCCCAGTGCACCGCACAGAAATCTTTGTCTCAGTGTCTACTGCTGGGGGCGGGGGGACTTAAAGACTTGAGGAAACTCCGTGATTGTCTTTTTGTGAGATTGATGTCACACTTAGTCCTGGAAGGTATCTGTGTGGCTGTCCTTGTCAGTCCTGGTGAGCAGGCAGACCCGCCAGGGACGTGGCAGGGTGACAAAGGGTGGGAAAAGAGAGGCTGAGTCTGGGAGGAGAGCCACAGTCTTCAAGGACAAGAAAGTGACATTCAGCTGGGGACCCTCCCACATCACTCCCAGTTGTCCTCAGCCACAGAAGGACTGAATGCAGTCTTCAGGAAACTGCCCAGTCTCGTGAGTCCCAGCACCCTTACCCTGCCCTGCAGGCTCCTTTCTCCAAAGATCTTTCCAGTGTCTCCATCTCTGAGAAAATTAATTCCTGGAAAGTTTACTCACTTTAGCTGGTCTCACATCAAAGGGAAAAGAGGTGACATTGGATGTGCCAGAAAAGAAAAAGTTCCCAGCAAAGCTGGGTCTCCTTCCTGCCCCGCCAGTATCCCTGACATCAGGCCAACTTCCCCTTCAGCCAGATGCTGGAAAACCAGAAAACCCCAAACCCCCCAACAATTTATTCAGGGAATGACCACAACCCTAATAGCACCCACAGATGGAGAAACCCTCCACAAAGCAGTTTCTCTAATTCAGAGCACATTCCTCCTCTTACAGGGATATGATTTGTACATCAGTGAGGAAAAAGCCCAAATTGTCACAGCCTAAATAAATGGCATTCAGCAAGGGAAGACTGACCACCCAACCTCTCTCTTCTGCTCCTTACCCCCTTCCTCTTTCCCACAAGCCTCCAAGGCTGAACTCAAAGACTGGGCGGGCTGTGAATTTCCAGCTGTGCCCTCCACCTGCTTATCTGGCCTCTTCCTTTGTAGTGAGAAAAAAATCCAGGCCCTAAGACTTCACCAAGCATGGGACACTAGCCCCTCTAACTCTTAGTTTCTGGGCCGCTGGGGACCTCCACAAGTTCAGGAAACACCATGGCCTCTGAGGTTTGCCACCATGCAGCTGCTCTTGTAAAGGTCGAAGGCCCAGTTGCCTCTCATTCCTGTCAGAAATGGAGCTGATCAGCCAAGGCAACAGGAAAGCCCTGCTTTCTCCCCAGGCTTCATGGTGCAGCCAGAAGAGTCCTCCAGAAGGGAAAAAAATGTCAACAAGTTGGGTCACATGTCTGCCAGTGGCTTTGTCCCACAGAGGGACTGTTTTTAGATGTCTATCTTGGTATAGCCACTGGGAACCAATTGCAGATGTTGGAGGTGAAGTCATCTCTCTCCATCCGGGCAGGTTCTAATAAGAAGGACTCATGCAGGTAGGACCCAGGTAACTCAGAGTGACAGGTGGCCTTTAGCTATGTGTACCCAACCTTTGGGTTTCCTGGAAAGAAAACCAAAGGAGACCTGGAACCAAGTGCCCCCTCATCTGCCACTGAGGGAAGCTGCCTAGTGCGGTACTGCAGACTGCAGTGTCTAGTGACACCCATTACTGCTTGGACCTTGGAGGCTGGCATCAAAGACCAAGGTTCTGACTGATCAGCATGTGGCGAGGACACTCTCCCTGGCTTGCAGATGCCCACTTCTAATTAAGTCCACAGTGCCCATAGGTGGAGAGGGGACAGAGATGAGGTGGGAGGAGAGGAGCTGTCCACACTCTTCTTTTAGAGCCACGATTCCCACCTGACCCTGGGAACCCCTTTCCAATCCCATTGAATTTTAATTGCTTCCTTGGGGACTCAGTCCCCAAATAACAGTCATGCTGGGTGTCAGAATTTCAACATGGGAATCTGGGTAGGGGAATTCTGCACACCTCACGTGTGGGCTGAATCATGCCGACCTAAAGCAAGCACAAAACAGCACAGACCTGAAGCCAGAGCTTGGGTTTGAGCCGGATACTTACAAAGGCTTAAGTGTCACGTCCTCTGTCCCCATGCCCTGTTTTCATGCCCCTAGGACTCAACACCAGCTCCAGGTCAGGCTGCAAATGGCCCTCTGGTGCGAGTGCTTAGTTGATCACAGCAACTGCAGGGGGGCGGGTGGATGATCTCCGCTTTCTACAGTGAAAAACTGGAGCAGGAAAGGGTGGCAGCCATGCCTGGCTGCTAAGTGGCAGGATCGGAATTTGATCTTAATCAATGTCGCTTTCTCATTCCAACAACACACTCCCAGTGTGAATCGTGTGATAGACAGAAATGAAAAAAGACAGACAGAGCTAAGCTGGCAAGGAAATCTCAGCTCAGTGAGAGGCTCAAAGCAAGAAAGGAAGCGAGGTGGGAGATGCATAGAGAGTGCTGTTAGGGTTTGGGAAGAAAGCATCTTGGGGAAGGTCCCAGAGCCCAGGATAAGAGCAAGAGTTGGCTAGCAAAACAGTGGGAGATGGGGCAGGGTGTATGCGGATTACAGAGTGGTAAGAACTAGCCCTGGTTTGAGCAGTGACCCATGGACAGCCCTGCAATAGTGGAGCCTGAGACAAAAGTCCAGGGTCTTGCCAGAGGAGGCCAGAGAGGCCGGCAGGGCCTTCTGTGTGCCATCATGGTAAGAGATGTGTCCTGAGAACACCATGGTTCTGGCAGCCAGAACGCTTCTGAGAAGATCAGGAGGGGCAGGACCTAGACCAATAAGGAGTCGTGGGCAGATCAGGAAGGGGCCTGGTAGAGGAGAGATAGCCAAGACTGAGCTTTGCAGGGATGTGGTCACAGAGAGACCAAAGAACTGAGGGTGTTCCCTCGCCACTGGTGTGAGCCCATAGGGGTTTCCCCAGAGCAGGAACAGCCGATGCCAGCAAGGCAGGGCCAACTTCAGGCCATGCAGATGTCTGCTCCAACCCCCAACCCCAGGCTTCACTGCAAAGCCTTGGGCAAGCAACATCTCATCCCCATCCCTATGCCAGAGACAAAGCTGTAAGGAAGCCCCAAAGAGAGATCGCACAGAGCAGTGTGCACAGTGTCTGGCACTCAGGTGACAGACACAGCTATTTCTATCAGACACATAGATGTGTTTCCTCCTTGGGATATTAACACATTCTTCAGGGCCCATTCTGAGAGAATGCCTCCACCCGGAGCCTACCTGTAAACACTCCTGATCCCTCTAACTCCATCGAGCATTCATTTGTTGGGGGCCCTCTTGACTTTCAATAACAGACATGGCTCACAGAGCATTTCCAAGCTTCCCTGAGTCAGGAGCCCCATCCCTGTCCCCAGCTCTGGTTCACTGGGACCCACTGGGGACACCTTCTCTCTAGGGCAGAGGCCCTCCAGCCAGAGCAGCGTGGCTACTCCCTCGCTAGTTGCCGAAACAGGGCTAGCATGGGGAGCTTGGCAAGTGTGTACTCACTGGGCACAAGTTGCCAAGTTTGCCCGGGGCTGATGACTTAAGTACGAGTTTCAGTTTATTCCTCCAGTAGCCGACCAAAGGTGGATTTTTAAACTGATAAACACACCTGTGTTTAGCACAGAAGGGGAATTCGCCCAGCTCCCTAGTACTGGTTCTGGAACAGTAAGCTGTACGGTCAAAAGAGCATACGGCGGGGTGGTGGGGGTGGTGGGGGGAGTAGCTTCTGCTCATGTGGAAGGCACTGTCTCCTCAAGCCCTTTGCTCCAGGAGGTAGGTAACATCATCCCCATTTTATAGACAAACAAATGCTCTAAGTCCAATCTGTGCAGTGCCTTTGAGCCCAGGAAAATGACGGATGTTTATCCTAGGAACTAGGAAGCTTGGTGCAATGAATGCTTAAAAATAGGCATTTCCTATTACATTTTCCACTCTTAGAGCAGGTATCATGAAGCAGGTACACAACTGGAAAAAAAAAAGGTCAGCACAGTGACTCAGTTCCTAACAAAATGTCCCTGTCTTCCCTTCACTCTGACATCAGCAAAGCCCGCAGAAGACAGAGACAGAACGACCGAAACAGAGAGAAATAAAGGGAGAGAGGGGAGGCGAAGGGCCAGGCAAGACCCAGGCCACACTGATTTCCTCTCCACACAGGCTGCAGCCCCAGTGGGTCTTGGGTGCTGAATTGTCTGCTGTAAAAGGCAGTTTGGAGAGGGCAAGTTGGAGAGCTGCATCTTCTCTTCTAAATAAGCCCTTGTTCTGTTAGCATCTCATCCCCTGCTTCATGCTACAGAAAGGGTCAGCCATCCAAGGAAACTGACTTCTGATGCCTCCATGAGCAGGGTGCTTAGGCCCACCCAGGTCCCAGTAAGACAAGTGCCACCTCTGCCACTGCCTCCCCCACTCTTCCCCCTCTCCTCCTCCTTCCCCCCCCCCTCCTTTCCTTCCCCCTCTCTCTCCTGGTTCCCTTGCTCTATGTCTCCCTCCTCCCCTACCCCCTGCTCTCTTCTTCCTTCCCTTCCTCCAGGGCACCCCCAGGCCCCCAGGAGGCCTGAGCATCCAGCAAAGCCGATCTCTGTGAAATGTCATCAGAGGAAACACTTGAGAACAAGTAGCTACACCTGCTGTCGCCGGCTTCCTGGGCCCCCAACCTCCATGCAGGTGTCTCCATGGGAAGAAAGGACTCATTCAGGACCGTGGCTGGTAGATTTTCAGCCAAGTTCCTCAGGTACAGCAGAAAGGAAGGACAGGAGGAGGGAGCAGAGCCCTCCCAGGTGCCTCCGGCTCAGAGAAGGCCACCTAATGTCATTCATGGTGGCCCTCGGAAAGCTGGACGGATGCTCTGCAGCTTAGGTGATCACCTGTGCCCTTGGTCACTACGACTAGAGCCACCTTCCGGTGGCTCCATGAAGATAATGTGAGCTGTTGCCTTGAGCCACAAACATAGTATATGGCTCTGTAGAGAGAGAAGGCTCACGAGCCCACTAGAGCTGGTGAGCTAGCTTACCCCAGCGACATTCTACTGCTGTGGCACCTTCCCCCTCATCGCCCCGACCCACACACAGCATTCCAGAAGCCCCTGATCCAGCAGGCTTCTTCATGTCTCCTTCCCTGGGACATCAGCCGAACACCTGTCCGCCCACACGCAGGCGCTGCACCTGGCCACCTGGCCTGCAGAAAGCCTCTGGGGCCTTTTCCCACGGATTCTGACCAACTTCTGCCCCCACATCGCTCTGCCTCGTCACGCTTGGGCATCAACCTTTAATGGTCATCCCCCCACCCCTGCACCCAACACCCCCCCTGCCCCGCCCCGTCCAAAGACTTGAAGTTCTCTCAGGCCCACAGCCTGGTTATTCATGCTTGTTAATATCAGCTAATTCTCGATAAATGCTCGATAAATGCTCGCTGAGTAAACACAGTTTATCCCACTGCTACAGGTAGGAGCCAAACTTGTCTTCAAGATGTCCAGAGCTTGTAAAGCGGCAGGCCTGGAATTTCAAGTTCACGTGGGTTCTGACCCCCGACACACAACCTTCTTCTGGGTAGTGGACACCCCTTGAGACCAATCAGGACAATGGTTGTTCAAGTGTGCACTGGACCACGAAACTCACAGATGGGAATCTGGAACTGTACGGTAAAAGGGACACACTGGGTGCTGGGATGTGTTTACCCCTGTGTCCTTTCATCTGCATAGGATGCATGCTGGTCATGTGACTGGGAGGCAGGATGGTTAGCACAAATGAGACTACTGTCAAAGACTCGAAGGGAGCTGTCAGAGCCCACCAAGGAGTACATGTGTTCATTGACTGGTAAGCATGCCGGTGTCTGCTCCCAGCACTAGGAGCTAAAAGTGTCCTGCCCTGCAACAGACCTTTACAGATAGGACTTGCCTCTGAGGAAAGAAGAGGTCATAAGGGGACACAAGAACCAGGAGTTGGGGATGGAGTTAGTTGCCAGTTGTGTGACCCTAGACAAGACCCTGAAGTCCCTGGGGCTGGGTGGCAAGGTCTTAGTGACACCCTGCTAAAATACACATGAAGCCATTTGAGCATAGTCAGCCCATAGCATCCTCCTACCTGGGGGGCAATGACCCTGTCTCCACAGTGCAGCCCCTTGCCCTGTGGCCAGTCAGACCGCATCAACGGCATCCCAGAGCCTGCCCCACTTTGTACTGCTAATGCCCAGTGTGAGCAGACCTGCCTGCCACACAAGGCCCCCATGAAGAGCTTCAATCAGCATGGGAGCGTTCACAGGCCAGAAAGGGGAAATGCTGACAGGCACAGCTTTTTGTTTCGGGGGCAGCCGTGGTAGCTGTAGTTAACCATTCACCACATTCCGCTGCAGCCATGGGTAACCAGGCAGAACCATCCCATCCTCCGCCTGCCCTTCCCCACCCTTGCCTTCTCTTAGTACCAGGAAGTCCTGCGAGGGACCTGGGGAGCCCCAGGTTGATATGTCCTAGTGATGACTGCAGCAGGGCCACAGCACTGCATCCTGTTTGTCTCTGGGGGTCTCTAAGAAGCACGCCTAACCTTATCACACTCACTGGTTCCCTGCCTCCCCTTTTCATGTGTGTATGTGTGTATATGTGTCTGTGTGGTATATGTCTGTGTGTGTGATATATGTGTATGTGTGGTATGTGTGTCTTTGTGTGTGTCTGTGTCTATGTGTGTCTCTGTGTGTGGTATGTATGTGTGTGTGTGTATATATATATATATATATACATATATATGTGATATGTGTGAAGTATGTCTAGTGTGTGTGGTGTCTATGTGTGGTGTGTATGTATGTGCCCATATGTATGTCTTTGTGTGTGGTGTGTGTGGTGTGTGTGTCTCTGTATGTCTGTGTATATGTACTTCTATGTGAGCCTGTGTGTGTGTGTGTGTGTGTGTGTGTGTGTGTTTGCATGCATACCTCTAAGTGTGTGTATATGTGTGGATGCATATGTGTCTGTGTATGTGTGTGTGAATAGCTCTGTGTGTGTAGGCTAGAGGTTGATATCCGATGTCTTCCTCTATTGCTCTCCACATTACTTTTTGAGACTTTTTTTTTTTTTTCTGGTCACCAAACCTATTGCTCACGATTGACTAGAGTGACTAGCCAGCATGCCCCAGTGACCCTCTCAGCTCTCTGCCTCTCTGGTGCTGGGATTACAGAGAGTCACAATCCCAGCCTTTGTGGGGCAGTAGGAATCAGAACTCAGATCTCACACTTGTTTGACAGGCACTTTACTGACGGAGCCATCTTCCCAGCCCATCATGCTAACCATAATGCTAACCAAGAACCCAGTGCAAAGGACATGTTTCAGAAATGCTCACTGAGCAAACACCCTTAGCTGCCTTCCATCCCACAGACAGAACACCAGGGCTGGGAAGAAGGCAGTCACTGGAGCTCAGATGGTATTTCACGGAAGTTCCGGGCTCCTTGTGAATGCTTGCCCTCTGTGTTCTCCTAAAAGACAGTGGTCATACCTGGGGGTAGTCGAGGCAATGGGCTGGGCCTTCATGCCCCATCCTAATAGAAACATCTATGCAAGAGCTTTGTGTCAGGTACACCGGACACAGCTGTTTGCACAGTACCCCACTTGTGGTCACCAGGCTCCCCCCATGTCTCCCCTCCTCCTTGTTCCTTTGATCCTTATGAACTCTCAGAGAAAGTGCCTGGTGAAGGGTTCTTGAGGTCTAGCAAATCCAGGAACAAAGAGCTACTCCTCCGGAGAAGGGCTTAGGCCATCCTAAGTGTGAGAGGTTACCCGTAGCCCGAGAGCCCCCTCTGGCTTATCACCCGTCCTTACCCCACAGTTGGGCAACCGGATCTTTTCAAAGCCACTTATCTGAGGGATATAGAGCCAAGGCTAAAAGTTTCCAGTGTCAAATCTGAAACTGGAAAACATGGTCACTTTCCATCACGGGCCTACCCAAAGAAGAGTCAAACTTCTCTTGAAGAACTATGACTGTGCAAGTCTACGTGTGCCACCAGCCGGTTGCTGTCCCGTGCGCTGGGTTCCCTGGAATAGCTCACTTGTGTTCTTCCTTAGGTGGAAGGAGAGATGGAAGCATCCCCAAGCCTTCTTTCAGAAAAGATTTGGAAGTTAATTAGTTTTCACAAAATAACTGTCTGTATGAAGCGGTGGTCAGGTGGATGCTCTCTGACTAGGAGGCCTAACAGTGGCTGTCACTGCATGATGGTACTCGGCCTCCAGGCCTGAATGGGAGTGCAGATATCAGTTCCCAAGAGATGAAGATTCAATGCCAACCCCTTCTCAACCCCTGCCCTAGGCTGGAGGACTTAGAAGCAGCTCTCCCGATGATGAGATGTAGACCCTTTCGGGTACAGCAGTTCCCAAGGCCTGGATCCTTCTCTTCGCTCCCTCTATTGATTTTGTAAATAAATTCCCTGCAGTGGAGACTTTGCTGACTAACATACCTAGAGTGGTCTCTTTTTCTTCCACAACGAGCTCTGCCTGCTCCATCGACTCTAAGGTCATCAGATCCAGACAACTGGCCATATGGAAAACCTGTGAGTCTCTTTATTCAAACTCTTCCCTAGGCTCTGCAACCGGGTCTTACTCACAGCAAGGGGTGCTGATTCTCTCCTTCATTGGCTTCTCATCAGGGAACACCAAGAGCTAGGCTGTGCTGGGCTGCCTCTCACACACAGCAGATTCATCAAAATCATGCTACAGTTTGATCCTCTGTTGAGGAAGGTCTTAGGGGCTTATAAGCTAAAGTGCACCCCAGCGTTGGTTGACAACAAAAAGTGCTGGGGTGCCACTCTCCCTCTACAAAATCATGTGACATAACTTCAAAGACAGAAGAAGGCCAGAGACTTCTGTCCCTGATCAATAGAACAAGCCTTAGCCAGGACATTTCCCTTCTCGGGGTCACTATGGGTCACTTGCTGAGTCAGGAAAGAGGCAGAGCCAATGCTGACCAGGACAAGTAAAGAACCAGAACCTCTTTGAACACTATCCAGGTTTGCGGGGGTTCACAGGCCTCCCCACCCGGGCCTACCATACACAGTGAGATCACCCTTGGAGCGGGGGAGGGGGAGCGAAACTACACGTCTCTCAGCCCATCTGATTCCGTCCCGTCATCTGACTCAGGGGCTAATTTCAGATCATCTTCCCATTTCTGCCTCACGCTGTGTCGTCAGAGACACATGCTGGTCAGCTGGCAGAATTAGAAGCGTATGTCAGTATGTCAGCCCCAATAGCAGAACACATGGGGGTTTCCTGAAGACTTCATTTCAACACCACTTTCTGGATGAGGCAGCATGAAAGCAGCGATGGCTCGGTGAGCAGATGTTCAAGAGTTGTCTCCTTCCCCCCATCGGACTCCCCAGCTTTCTGCTTCACCCCTCCCCCCAAACCCCGCAGTGGCCTCCACAAGCCATATTCACATGCTCAGCCTTGCCCAGGCTCTAGGATATACCTAGAGAGCCAGCAAGAGGTCCCCTCAACTCCAGTGCCAGCCCAGAATTGTCCCGGTTTGCTGCCCACACACCCACAAGCTCGCCACAAGACCTATGCTCCCCATGCACAGGATTCCCCAGGCACTCTCCCCTGAGTGCACCCCCTTCACCTGGATGTCACACATCCCCCATTTTGCCAAGCTGAAGTATGTCTGTCTGTCTTTCTTTCTTTTAAATTGACCACCTTTTCTTTTTTATCATTGAAAAAAAATCAGATAACTGTGCACAGCCAGCTACAAGAACATCAACCCACAAAGGTTATATAATAAAAACACAAGACGCTGTTTTTTTCCCAGAGCCCCACATCCTATGCAACTGCTGCCCAGAGTCCCCAGGTCCCCTTCCCAAAAAGTCCTCTACATGCACAAGCTGACCAGCGGCTAACTGAGCCAATTTTTACAATCTCTCCACCCAGGCTTTCATGGCTACCTTCTTGCTCTCCTGGCTTTTCCTTACATCAAGGGATCTATCTTGCCAAAGAGGCATAGAGATGACTTAGACTAGATGGCAGACTTTGGTTTCCTTGTCGGAGGGGAAGGGGTCGAGGAGGAAGAGAAAGGAAGAAGGGGAAGGAGTGGGAATAGAGAAGGAGAGATTGGCCATGCTTGCCTCTCTCCTTATACTCAGGCATGATTGTGTGATTTGGGGTTACAGCAGCCATTTTAGGACAATGAGGGGGAAAGATGAAATGAGAGAAAACAGAATAAAACAAAACAAAGACAAAACAACAACAACAACAAAACATGTTTCATGGACAGATAGCAGAAGAACCTGAACTTTGAAGATCTTATTAAACAGCAAAACTATGCCCTGACTGCCTGCCTCCAGATGGCACTGCATAAGAAAAACCAATCTTTATGTTCCCTGTCAATCACGTCCCATCAGGTTTTCTGTTAGCCTACATGATGACTACACTGGTTTGAATGAAACTGTCCCCCACAGGTTGTGTGTTTGTATACTTGGTTCCCAGCAGGTGGCGCTGTTTGGGAAGGCTTAGGAAGTGCAGCATTGCTGGAGGAAGGACGTCACTGGAGGGTGGCTTGGAGCATTTGAAGACATGCGCCATTTCTAAGCCACTCTCTCCACTTTGTGTTAGTGGTTCAAAATATAAACTCTCAGCTTCCTGCTTCACCTGCATGCCTGCCATTCCCCTAGCATGACAGACTCTTATCCCGCTGGAACCTTAAGCCCAAATAAACCCTTTCTTTTATAAGTTGCCATCTATACGTTATCTATAGTGTTTTATCCCAGTAATAGAAAAGTAACAACAGAGTGGCCCACCCCACGTGAGATGATTGTATTCTACCATATGTGTGGATTCCCCCTTCTAAATGGGATTTTATTCACTCATCAGTGGGACCTTCAAGTATTTTCTACACAAGCCTATCCACCTCTGTTGTACATCCTCAGAGTATCCCTCTATGCGGCTATCTGTCCTAAAGCAAATGGGCAGACATCCTCACTGCCTCCTTGCAGTGTTGACCTGCCATAGGGCAACAGACTTCTCTGTGTCTACGTGTCCATGCTTGTGTGCACTGCCTGAAACAGAGGGAGGCCAGGACCATGCCCTTTCACCTGTCCATATCCCTTACTGTTTACCAGACAGAGGACTCCTCCCTAACTCTCCTGGGAGGAACACGTCTGCGGGCTCGTGATCTGAGTTCCCTTTTCCTCTACTCAATCCCATGTCTAACTAAGTCCTGAGACACCCTCTGCTTCTGCCGAGCCTTGGCATTCCCTAACCTGGATCCCACCTGGACTAAGCAGTTTTAAGCTTCTTTCTCCAGGACAGAACCCCATGCTTGCTCTGCTCAGGGCCGCTCTAGCCCCATCCAACTGAACACCCAGGTATGCTCCCCTTTACAACATTTCCAGAACCTGCCCCTTCCTGATCTGGTGGAACTGGCTTCCATCACATGAAAGGAGACTGGGACTATGACAATTCCTGCAGGAAACAATATGCCCCTCCACATTCCACCATCAGTCAGACTCTGGCTTCTGGTTTCAGTACCTGTAACTAAGCTGGAAAATTCACACCAGAAAACTAAACTGACACCCTAACCTAAATCCCACTCGGTAACAGAAGTTGACGGTTGCCACTGCTGGGAGGGGAGGAGTACATGAGAGACAGATGTCTCATAGCAGTGGGCAAACATGCCGATTTGCCTACCCACAAAAGCAAGGGAGTTAGCACACCATCAGATCAGCCTGGCTTCTTACCACTGGCCTGTACTCAGTCAGCCTGGTTATGCAAAAAACCTAAGCTTCCAGCAAAGGGCATTGTCTCCAAAGGTCAGTTTCAGGGTATAGTCCTCTCTCCCAGGGAAAATGACATCTTTCCTACTTGCAGAATTACAAAGCCGATTCTAGCCTGTGGCCTTCTTCCCAGCTGCCTCTGTTCCTCACTCACCCCTCTGGGCAACCGTGCCTGGTCCTGCCTGGAACATCAGGAAAGAGAGAGGCTTCAAAGCCCATCTGGTCTAATCTAGGTCACAAAAGATCAAAAAGTTACCCAGTCACTTAATCTCAGGACCAGAAACTGGCAGATCCCTAGGGCTCGCTGGACACCCAGCATAGCTTACTAGATGAGTTCTGGGAGATGTTAAGACACCCTGTTTTAAAATACAAGGTAGATGGCTCCTGAGAAATGACGATAAAGGTTGACCTCTGACCTCCACGCACACATCAGAGGCTGCTCCTGAATGCACAGCTGGGGAGGGACAGAAGCAGAGTCCAAAGTTGGCCACCTGGCTCCCCGCCTTCGGTACCCCATGACGCTACAAGAGTGAAGACCATGGGTCTGAGAGGAAGAGAGGTGAGGTGTGTTTGGGACGGGGATGGGTAATACCGAAAATGCAAATAAAAGACCCAAGCAGGTGTTCAGCAAAAGTGCCTTTCCCTTGAGTGAGGAAGTGTTCAGAAAGAGAAAGGACCAAGACGTCGGCAGGACCCAAACCCAAATTCTAACTGGAACAGTTAGAGGAATGAATAGGGCAAGGACTGTATTCTAGCCCAGAGTATAAAATAAACACCTAGGAACCCATGTCCATGGATATAAACTATTGATAAGTACATAACGGGGAGCGGACCATGTGACTGTCCATGTTTTAGGTGGCTTTACTCTTCTCTCAGAGGGGTGGAAACCGGCCACCCCCAGCCCCAGCTCAACATTACTTGGCCTCCAGAGAACATATGGAGGGAAGGTTGTGCTACAAGGGAGCCCTGGACTGTGGGGAAATCTGATGAACATGCACAGCTAAGAGACGGAGGTCATCACCAACGGCGATAGGTCACTGGGACGGTGTGTGCTCCCACGGTGATAGGTGACCATGACAGTGTGTGTTCCCTTCATGCTGCAGTGAAGACGTCTCTCCTGTAAGAAAAATACCTGATCAATGATCCCCCAGACCCTTGAACCATCCAGGAGGACAAAGAAAGTCTGAGAAACTGTCACAGGCCAGAGGTCAGGTGATGGAGGGGGATTCTGGGACAGAAGAAACACTTACGGGGAAACAAGTGAAGTTGAAATAGACTGCCCGATGTTGTCGTGGGTTCCTTGGTAACAGATGTGCTTCAGTGATGGGCTGGAGTGGTGGAGGGTTCCTACCCATCCTCCCTCTCATTCTATAGCTGCGTGACTATTTTGAGAAATGGGTTTGTGGTAAATAATCATCCAGAATAGCAATGTCTCACAGTCACCAGGGAGTGGCTGTGTCATTCCTGGAGATACCCTGGGCCTGAGCCTGAGTTTCTGGATGCTGAAAGGCTCCTTCCTGGAGTCAAAGGGAATCAGGAAGAACTCTAGAAGTCTCGGTAGCATGCCAGAGCGCTGCCCTAAACAACCACTGACTTCCTGCCCACTAACCCCAGGCACTTCTACCTAGCCACGGGTGTAATCCGGTGGGCCAGGGGTTCAAATTTCCTCCAGGGTGTGAAAATGCAAAGTGACCTGGGCCAGCAGGTGTACTCTTTCATCCAGCTGGGGTCACTGTCCCCTAAGAGGCCCCAAGGCAGGCCCTTCTGGTCACATGAAGCCTCTTAAACCTCAAACTCCTAGGGACCTGAATGCATTCCAAGAGGCTGACCCAGCAACACTGGAGCTCCAGCTGAGGGCCTGGCAGTCCCAACCCTACTTTGCTGGGCAGAGGACACAGGCATTTCCAAGGCACCCTGGACTCCTGCCAGTGGGTCCCCAGATGCCATGCAAGACACACCTGACCGAGGTAAGAGAATAGGTGTGTGTAAACAGTGTTTGAAAAAGAAAATAGCTGAACAAATACAGCACTTGTTAACACAGGTGTTTACAGGTGGAATTATTTTTCCTCGGCTGCTATCTCCCAAGCTGCTTTGTGTGGTTCTGTGCACCTGCACCGACTTTCCCATACGGGGAAGGAACAGGGGGAAGTGACTGGTTCAGATCGATTGTACCACACAGGAGGTCAGTGATCAGCCTTGGCCTGAGCTAGTGTGCAGTTTCTCTGACTGAACTTTCTTTTTCTTTCTTTCTTTCTTTTTCTTTTTTTTTTTTTTCTCCCCCAACGTGCTGGAACAGGGTCCAGCCTGTTCACCACTTCCTGCTCGGCCAACGCAGCTGTTCTGCTGGCCCCAGGGCAGTCACAGTAAGAGGCCCATTTCCGGGGGTAGGAGCCAGCCACTCTCTGGGCATGACAGTCTGACTCTCTGACTCTCTCCTCTCCCCCAAGGGGAGTCTCATGATTTGCATTTTTACAGACGGAAACTGAAGACACTCTTCCCAAATCACAGAAAGTGAAGAGGGATGGAGGTGCAACCCGAAGATTCGGTTGAGCCTTCCAAAGTGTCCCTGAGGAGATGCTGGGGAGCAATGGTGTTCTCTGTGGGACACCCAGAAATATAGATGCATTTGATGTGAAGCAGGCAGAGGCAGCACCCCAAGGAGACAAGGCATTCAAAACAAAAAACAAAAAAACAAAAAACAAAACAAACAAACAAACAAAAAAAACCTATGGAAAGGGTACATAAAGTCACAGATCATGGCACTTCTAAATGGTTACAGTAGTAAACTTTGCTATGTGCATTTTATCACAATTTTAAATCTTCTCATTTAAAAAATGCACAGAAGAGAGGCCTGGTGCCACATAGCCATGTAGGACATGCAGGGGCTACATAGTGAGAGTCTGGAGAGAGTGGAATAAAAATACCAGACCAAAGGTTGGGGATTTAGCTCAGCGGTAGAGCGCTTGCCTAGCAAGCACAAGGCCCTGGGTTCGGTCCCCAGCTCCGAAAAAAAGAAAAAAAGAAAAAAGAAAATACCAGACCAAGAGATTAGAAAGTCTATACGTAGACCCAGCATAAAGCTGGCTAGTTCTGTCATAATTAGATGGTTTCCGTCAACACCCCAGTTGTTCCATTCTGAAGCAGTCCAGTCCTCGGGGAGCACTGTGAGGCAGTGTGAGGATTTCCAACTTGTTTGTGAACACCTAAAAAGGTGACATGCCCCAAATGCAGATTCATTCATAATGTGTTAAGTCCAAGTAAAAAGTAGGAGGGAGATGGGCAGGACAGAGAGCAGGCCCTTGACTGAGGGGCAGCAAGAGATACGCCCCGCACCAGGACTCTCTGCAGGGAGTATCAGAGGATCCAGGAGAGGCAGGCCGGCTTCCTCCCATGCCTCAGTAAAGCCATGGAACACTTGAGATGCAAGACGGGATTCTGTCCCACTTGGAGAAAGCTGGCCAGAGAAAAAAACAAAGAGAACACAGGCAGCCACTGGGAGTCCTCGGAGAGACCCAGGAGGGTCACAGTGTCCTGCAAGAGCGCTGGTCAACTGAAGAAGCAGCCTAACTGTTGACAGTTCGGACGTCAACAACCAGGAGAAAAGAGCATTTCTCAATTTGGGCAGGAAGTGGTCCTGTGCAAGATGAGGAACAATAAGGTTTTCTGGAAACTTCCTCCCAGGACCTTTGCTCCGGTCCAGCCTCCTTTTCACAGACCAGCATGACCCACTCTGTATTTCATATGTCAGAGAGAGACTTGTCTCTCTCTGTGTCTGTCACTCAGAAGTTAAGCTGGGTTTTAATACAGGTGCACTGGCTCTGGCTATGGCAGTTCCGTCTATGGCACTACCAGAAGAAGAAGACTCACAGTGAGGAAGGAAGAACCTGACTACCTTCCTAACTCCTCCTGTCTTTTCCAAGAGGCCATCTCAGCCCATTTCAACTCCTCACAAAGTAAAGGATTCCAGGGCAGACCAGCATGGAACAGGAGCAAGGGAGGGAAGAAGGGAGAAGGGGGAGGAGGAACCCAGCGGAGAATGAGATTTGAAAGTATGCAACTGAGAAGCTGAAAGGTTTTCTGTCTGAACTCTGACAAGTCTCTAAAAGACGGGACCGTATCTAATTAGACATGCTCATCATGTCTTTCTAATGAAGATGACCTCATGTCATAACTGCAGATCAGCGCCTTTCGTTGGAAGTAATTAGAAAGACCCTGCTTTCTGCCAGCTAGTTTGGAAGCTCTAGGCTCCCTAAGGACCCCTCCCTTGGACCTCCACCCTGAAGTGAGGGTGCAATGCAGTTAAGACAGAGCAGGAGGAGCCCAGCTCCACACGCATGCCCTCGGTCCGGCGTGCGAAAAAGTGTCCTTTCTCCAAGCACTTAATCCTGTTCTCTTTCCATGGGACTAACAGACCACCAGAGTCACTGCTCGGATCTGAAACGTACTTCACAGGCTTGTGTTTTGAATGCTTATTACCTGGGGAGGAGGAGGAGGAGAATGTGGGAAGTATAGAGCCTTTTGTGAGGTAGGTCACAGGGTTAGGGCCACAGGCCTTGGAAGGTTACACTCAGTTCAAGCCAGAAGTCTCTGTGTCCTCCCCATTGCCATGTGAACACACCACCGCTCACCATGCCTTCCCTGCTTGAGGGACTGTGTCCCCCAAAACTGTGAGCTAGAACAAACCCTGGCTCCCTTAAGGCTTTTTGTCACATCAATGGGAAAAATGACAAGTACAACCATCAATGTGAAAAATGTTTCCCCTAGAGTAGCAGCCATGTATGTACTGTACACACACACAAACACACACACACACACACACACACACACACACACACACACACACATACAGCAGTTCAATGGCAAGGCTGTTTGGGGGTGAGGCTGATGGTCAGGGCGTGAGTGTATGATGTTGCCTACATACATATACGTTTACACATGTGATAGTGTATGTGTGTGCATATAGGTGTGTAGAGGCCACAAGTTTGTGTCAGGTACCTTCCTTCTTTATTCTCCACTTTATTTACTGAGGCAGCATCTCTTGCTGAACCTAGAGCTTGTCACTTTGACTTGTCTAGCTAGGTCTCTTGTCCCAGAAAGCCTTTCCATGCCCCTCCACCTTCCATGTTCTGGGACTATAGATGGCTCTCCATGGTTGTATATGAATATTAGGAATCACTGAGCCAACATCTCCAACCCCTCTTGTGCTCAGTTTTAAGTACCTGCACCTACCCAAATATATTAGGCCTGGGCTTCTGACTTATGCCTCTCTCCCCACTGCAGCATATCACCTGACACATCCTAAATTCCTGTAGATATTGATTTGACTGTCAAAGCCTGAAACAGGAGAGCATGTGGGCAAACTTTTGTCCCAATGACACATCCTTTGCCTGGACACAGGTGTCAGCTCCAAAGCGACTGATGATGACAGACCCATCCTCTCCTGCTTTGGGCTTTGAGAACTTGTGGTTTCAAGTTTAGACCCAGAGAGTTGGCTGAGGAGGTCATGGTTTCAATCAGCTTAGGGGCTGTTGCTCCTCAGTGGTTAGCAATGGGGGGGGCCCATTTCTGTCTTTTAGCTGGGCAGAAAGGCTTAAAACGTTAGCCCCCAACTCATTCAAAGGCCCTTCAGGCACAGCCTGGTGGGTCCTGCACACACCATCCTTAGAAGCCAGATTCACCCTTCCACCCCCTCAGTGGCCTGGAGAACCTGTCATCATTGCCCCAATGCTCTTGACTTCTGCAGTGGAATGGCCTGAGCCTCTTCTTGCCCCCAGATCCAACCTCCACATACATGAAACTTGATCTTTGGAAATAGCATCCGATGCATCTTGTTGGGTCGCTGCCAGCGGGACAATGACCAGGAGCCTTACCACTGGCTCAGTCCCACTGGCCCCAAATACCAGGAGTCTTCAATGGTATCTTTTATCCTTCTAGGAAAGTCCGAGGGCCGATAGCTCATTAGCTGGAGGCAGGCCGAATTAGATGTCCTTGAGGGTTATGGTGACAAGAGCTGAAGAACAGCTTGTCAGCTCCAAAGTCACTTGTCACATGATGATGCACAGATGATGGGCTGAACTAGAGGCCCAGAAATATAGACAGAAAGAAAGAAGTATGAGGTAATGCTTGCTCTTACCCTGGATGACCCTTGCATACATGAAATAAAGGAAATTAGAACACAGCTTGAACTCCAGACATCAATGGAGACAGTCCAGGGCTGAGTGATACCAAACAGCCTCCATTCTTCCCTGTCGGTGTTGGAGAATCAGGACACATCAGAATACCCAACTAGAGGCCATGGAAGACGGTCCTGTGGGGGAGGGGGGACAGGGTCAGGAACAGAAAAAAAAGGGAGGAACCAAGAGAAACTGAGCAGCAGCAAAGAAATAGATTGAAACCTTGATTGCACTTTAATGAGGTTTGCCTACCCTGATGACCCTTTACATGAAAAAAGGAATTACAGTTTGAAGAACCAGGCACTTCCATTGTTATTCTCTAACTAGATGAGACAGTCCTTAATAAAAAAAAGACTTGATTGCACTTAATAGTTTGTATTAGAAAATAGAAAAGGAATCCAGGCACTTCTGTTATTCTCTAACATGAGAGGCTGCCTGAGGGAAAACAGTCATTTGAGTTGCAAGCTAAACTAGCCATTTTCATCTCACACAATACCATTTTTACTCAATATCTTACAAACTATGACTCTTCAGACTTAGGTGTTTGGCAGAGATCCCCTTGAAAATGAACAAAGTGAGCCTAGTAGTTTAGGGAAAACATCTTGTCAATGATAAAATCTGTGATTTCAAGTAAAAAAAAAAAATCCGAATTTTGGAAAACTTCTACCCATCACCATGTGCTTGACTGAGTGCTTTCCAAGGCTTTTCTAATGAGATTGATGGTGATGTTAATAAATATGGTTCCTGGATGCTGTACAGTAAAATGTGTCAACATTTGGAAGATTTGCATAACTCAATAAATTAATATTTTCCAAATGATAATTTAAAATCATGCATGGTAAAAAAGACCCTAAGAACCAAGAGACATTAGACTAAGAAACGTCAAGGATCCTTCTGAAGATCAGATTTTTCTCTGGACGGTAGAACAGCTTCACAAGAAGGTGGTAGTGAAGGACTGGAGAAGTCTGTTATTAAGACTATAATGATGGAAACATACTATAAGGACCTTTATTTAAATGCACACACGTGTGATGACACACTGCCCAGTCTGCCTCAAACATCATCTCAACCCTGTCGGGCTGATTGCCAGATCCCATTTCAGGGTAGAATTTCAATAGCACATGGCTGAATATCTAAGAATCTTCACTCACAAATGAGTAAGCAACTGACATTTAACTTATCGATGGTAACACTTCAAGGATTGGGCCAGGTGCCCAAATACTTACATTTGGATAAAATGTCTGAGTGCATTTGTCACATTTGAGGAGTTGGGGCCGTGTTTATGCCTGACTACAGAGAACCAAGCTGGATTGTCAAATCTGCTCTGTTAGCAATTTTTAAATTTTTAAGTGAATTGTTATTTATCATAGCCATCATTCTGGATAAAAAGGAAAATATGAGATAGCAGACCATTGGTGAGCTCGACCTAATCGCTCTATGATGTAACTATACTCAAAATGTCACGTGGTACCTCCATAAATATGCACAACTGTGACTTTCCAATTAATTTTTTTTTAATATAGAAAGTTCGTAGAGCACACAGAAGGGAGCATTTTTATTAGCCTGGCCTACTTAATCCTCTCATAAGAGATGCTGAGAAATGACCACAGTGTCTTCCTCAAAGCTGCCTCCCTGACGAGTACTCCAATCTGACTCAACCAAGGAACATCCCTTACTTCAGTCAGCTAAGAAGACAACCCAGAGAGTTCATCTACCCCTTCCCCCATGCTCTCAGAAATCTGGAAAATAGATATTCTGCCCCAGGGCATATTTCTGCCTTCTAGAGGTAACAGTGTAGGTTAGAACAGGCCACTATACAATACCCTGACCCTCAAAAGCAGGGATGTTTGAGCAGATACAGGAACCATGCCACTCAAGGGCAATGGGTGCAGACTCCACTAATGACACTTTGACCTTAGACTTCCAGCCTCCAGAACTTCAAGACAGGGGATTCCAATGTTTAAACTACTCTGTCCTGTTTCAACAATGGCTCCTGGAAAATGGCATAACTGTCAGGAGTACACCTTTTTATCAGGTAAGCAAACTGAAGTTTGCCCAAGGGTCACATGACTACAATATAAACACACTGGAGTTGGAGCTGGTACCCTACTCAGCAGTTCCTCCTGTACTACCTCACCCTGAAGCACACGAATGGACAAATAAACTCCAAGGTCCAATACAGTGGACCATAAACTCCAAGGTCCACTGTAGCATTTCTACCTTGCTGGTTATTCTGCCTTACCCCGGGCAAACCCAGTGTACTCATGAAGGAGGGAGCTCCCCACCTTTGAACTTAGGCTTTGCAAACACTGGCAGCTCAAAACCCTGGATTTATATCCTGGATCAGCTTCTTTCTGAAATTGGGGCTCTCGGTTGTTTGAACTTCTTTCTCTGCATTCCAATGTCCTCACTGGTCAAACGACGATGCTGATGCTTGTGATGAAGGTGACAGGAGTCTGTGGCATAGTCAGGTCCTGTAAGTGGTACTGTAGCTGTTTTTACTATTCTCTCTACAGTATCAAATGTATTTATAATACAGTTACACCCAGCCAGGCAGGTAGCTTCTTGGGAGACTATGGTGGGGAGATCAAAAAGTTCAAGGCCAGCCTAGACTACACAGTAAATTTAGTGACGGCCTAGGCAATGTCTGAAGATTTAAAAACAAAACAAAACAAAATGGGGGGATGTATGTAGTTTAGGAGTAGAATACTTACCTAGGACGCTTTAAACCCCAAGTTCAAACTCTATTAGTTATGCTCAAAGCCTCTCCCAGCTCGAGCTTCCCAGAACCACTTCTGTCCTTCACACAGGACCCTCATGATAATGAAGGTGGGAAGGGAGCCCTCTGGAAAGGACTTAAGGATGGGGCCTAGATACTAGCCTGCCCTACTGCCCATTGAGGGGCCTTCCTTCTGGGCACTCCCTATCTGAAAATAAGGACTGCGTTTTGTAAACTCAAGGCTCCAGTGGTTGTAGTCAAGCTGGAGAAATAAGTGTACCAGAGAAAAGGGACCTGATGAATGCTCACGGTCAGGAGAGTGAAGCCCTGGGTCCAAATCTTTGTTCCGAAAGGAATAAAGAAGAGACACAAATATCAGCCTCCTTCTTCTGGAGTTGGGGTCTTTGCAAGTGCCTTCAGTTCTTATGGAGAATGTATTCAGATAGACAAGTCATCTAGGGAGCTACTTCTGTTTCCAGGGAAAAGTCTTTGCTAAATTCCACCACTAATCCATGAAATCCAAGCAAGCAAGCACCACCGTGTATTAACAGCCACTCCCAGGTGAAACTGTCGTTACTTACCCAGAAGCCCCTCATAAACAGCAAAGCTCCAGGATAGGCCATCATCATGCCACTGATTACAAACTCAGGCCTGCCATTTGTCACTTGACCTCCAAAAGCCTTGGTCTCTAAATAGGAAGCATAAAAGGCAGCTGGGAAAAGCAATTGACTCCTGACCAGACTCAGTACACCCGCCACCACCAGCAGCATTTGCAAGCTGTAGAAAGAGCTGAGTCAGCAGTGAGGAGGAGGGGTCTGGAGGGGAAACCTGGGTCTCTCTGAAAGGGGTGGAAAGGGAGACAGAGGCCAAGAGCCCACAACACCATTTGAGCAAGAGAACTGGGAACTAGAACCCCAGCTGTGAGACTTCAACTTTGACTACTTCCCCACTTGTCTCCCTCCCCACCCTTCTACCCTGTGTGGCAGATGATTAACCCTTCCAGCAAGCAGGGCATCCAAGACACCAGCTAGGGAAAAGTCCTCCTTAGACTAGACCACGAGAGAGAGAGAGAGAGAGAGAGAGAGAGAGAGAGAGAGAGAGAGAGAGAGAGAGAGAGAGAGAGAGAGAGAAAGACAGAAGGCTCCAGGCAGAGAACAGGCTAGACCCCTGCTTCTAAGCTCCCTCGGGGCTCCTGAGAACCAAGAAGCACTGCACAGCAAAGGTTTATTGAAAGACTGTCACAGCCTCAAAGAAAAAAAGCGGTGTGGCTTTGAACCAAGACTTCTGCTTTGCTGAGTCATGCTCTTAGGTAAAAGCCCTTGCCATTCCTCCTTCATCAATATCCACTTGAGTAATAAGAAAGCTGGAGAGACCAAGGCTGATGGGGAACCACTCACATGGCCCCTAGTCTGATGTGGGAAGGGCCTGGGAGAGGTGGTAGGCTCAGGGAGGGCACAGGAACATTGAGAGGTTCCTCCAGGCTCAGAATATCATGTCCTGTATGCACCTGCCTGGGAGGCAGCACATGCGTGATGTTTCGAACTGAAAATACATTTCGTATTGTTTACCCACATCATTCTCCCCCATGAAGTAGATGCTCTGTGTCAATAATTCAGATAAAGAAACTGAGGCTCAGACTGGCTCAGGACCTAGACACAATTCTTCCCCCCAGCCTATGGGGCTCCAAGGATCACCTCCAGACATCACGTGCCCTTCAAGACTGGCCAAGGCAGCACCCACCTAACTCCAAAAGTTTGACAGTAGCATTTATGAGGCAGCTGTTTTGCATGATGAACCCTCTCCTTCAACAGGGGAATCTTCTTTCTGCCCTCTGGTTTGGAGGCCTCAGCCTGTGGACTGAGCCACCTTCCTGATCTTCGTTCAGAACCCAGAGAAAGGGGCAGCTGGTAAATACCATTCTGGAAAAGTAACAATCCAAGAACACATTCAGACCTAATACCCGTTTGCATCTCACCTCCCCAAACTCTCCTCTGCCGTCCATGTTTTCCACTTTCTCATCTCTGGGCTGACAGCCTGGGGCAGAGGGCTCAGCGCTGCTGTTGAGGTTGTCTTTGACCTATACCAGTCCAACCTCCACCTTTGGTAGATGGAAGGAGAATATCTACAACCCAATCTAGTGCTGGGCAATTAAAGGAAGGAAGGGAGACAAGAGGGAGCGAGGAAGGGAGGTAGGAGGAAGAGATGGAGGGGGGAAGGGGAAAGGAGGGTGTAGGAAGAGAAACAAGCGCTCCAGACTACGGTGCCCTGGGCCCCTTACTGGGTTCCATATACTATCGCTTCTATGGACTCCTTAGACAACATGGGTCAGGATGCTCTGTCTTTGCTGAACCCTTTCCCCACCACCCTGGCTGGGCTCAAAGTCTGATAGTTCCTTATTCTCTGTCCCAGGCTCGATGACCCCATCGACTAGCCTGAACTTCAGGAGACCACTCTGTGAGCCTTCTCTGCAGGTGGGCATTTGAGGTGCTTGTCTAAGCCAGCTTGTGATCCAGAGACTTGGACAAATCTCTCCCATTTCTGGGCTTGAGGGAGGAGGGTAGGTCTCTCCCCAAGAGTGAACAACGGCCTAACGGAACTCAAGATAGGTGACAACTATCGATGCCTCGAATCTACACCCTTGCCACTCTGTCTACGAAGATTAGATAGTGAGAGCTTGGTCACTGGGCTCCAGACACTTAATATCTCCTTCCCCCTTGTCTGTGTTCACAGTGTGTGAACAGTGCTTGTGATACAAATGACTGGCCTGTTCTCAGCCCCTTCACTGATTCCTCCATAAGCACTCCCATCAGGCAAGTTGACAATACAGTGGCCCGGGTTTAGCTCAAACTCTCTTAGGTCTTGAACGCCCCAGCTCCTGTTTTTCACTCTGGCTAACTAGTGGCAGCTGTCAGTGCCCCTGTATTTTCTAGAGAGAAGCCCTAGTAGCTAAAGGGCTTTTCTCCCCATTTCCTTGCTGTCTCCAAGCAGTTCACTAAGCAGGACAATATAATTACACTATCCCATGCACCCCAATGTCTAATCCCTGGAACCTACTATAGTAAGAGTAACTGTAGTTAGTGTGCTGTAGTGAGAGTTAAAGGCTGGTTGCTTCCAGCACAGTTTGCATGGAGGATTAACAAAAGTATGGAGTCTTAACGAATGGGAGAGCCTTTAGCTGGCGGCATAGTTGCACCTGTGAATAATGTTTGCAAACCATGTTTCATAAGTTAGCATCTGGCAAACAGGACCCAGACCCAAACTATAAAGATTCCTATCCCTGAGAGGTCTCCCAGCCTGTCAACCAATGCCTCAAAGCTACAAGTCTCAGGAGAAAGGTCCTTCAGAACTGCTTCCTAAATGAGTGCTCTCTAGATGGGAGCTGATGCTCTGAGAGCCGAAAGAGTGAATCCTGACTATTCCTCCACTCTCCTCCTGCTGACATCAGCCTCACCTGCCTGGGTCCCCAGAACTTGTCTCTCCTACTAAATTTTCCTGTCCACTCTAACCAGTCTCAGCTTTGGAAAAGAGGACCCAAACCTCTTTGAGCATGCTGCTGCAAACCCTACATGGTCTCCACAAAGCGGGAAGAAATGAGGGAGAAGCATGAGTTAACTGACAGGGTTGGGATTCAAGCAAAAGTTCCCAGTGATCAGAGACTCAGCCAGACAGCCCTTCATGTGTGTGTTGGGAGTGTGGGGTGTCAAGAACATGTACAAATGTGTGAGTGCCATGTGGAGGCCAGAGATGTGGGCTGAATGTCTCCCTCAATCACTCGCCACCTTAGTCTTTGAGAAAGGAGCCTCGAACTTACTGATTCAGCCAGACTGGTTAACCAGCAATCCCCAGTGATTCACCTGACATCAGTTCCTCCAGCAAGGATTATAGGCCCCTACCTCTGCAATCTGTCTTTTTTATGTGCATACCAGGAGTTGAACTCAAATCCTCACGTTTGCATGGCAAACATTTTGTTCACTGAGCCATCTCCCCAGTCTCTAGACAACGACTTTTGCCTGGTGTCCCCAGGAAAAAGGAATCCAGAAGGATTCAGTGCAGAAGCAACTTAGTCAAGGTACGGCTGGAAAGTTGTATTTTAAAGTAGCATAATGCTTTTTCTCTGCTTTCATTTATAGAGTTTGTGAATATCCCAGACAATGTAAGTATCAAATCTAAGGCATGTCTCTCTCCTCTTTGCCCCCTCCCTCAGTCCACCTCTTTCTTCCCCTTTTCTGTTTCCACACTCACCTTGCAGACTGGGCTTGGGGTCCTCACCTCAACTAAGTCTCTCAGCATCTACAAGTGAATTTTATTAATTTGGAAAAGATTTATCAGTACAGAGGTTAATTGTCTTTCCCTGACATGAATACTTCTGGGTGACAAAATTAATTTCCTCATTAGCTATTTTTGAAAGTGGAACATGCTGGGGGGGGGGGACAAGTATAGGGAGACTATGGGCAGTACACAAGGCTCTCCTTGGGTCACCTCCCAGCACTCGCCCCACCCAGCAGCCAGGGCACCCAGGCCAGAGGTCAGTGATCCAAAAATGACTCCCAAGGATGACTAGGCTGAGGTAAGTGGAGGCTTTGGGGAAGGGACTTGAAGCCTACCTGACCAGCCCCTCACCCTTCCTCCCCTGTACAGGAAGCTGCCTTGTGCTTGAACAGCCCAATCTTGGCTCTTTCGAGCAGAGCAGGACTTTCAGAAAGAGATGATGCCCTAAACAGGCCATTTCTGAGACCTGTCTAGCCTGGTCTAGAAAGAAAAGCCAAGTTTATTCCGAAGGCAGGGCATCTACGGCCTCCCACATACCCTCCCATGGAAACATCCCAGAACCCTGCACTAAAGCCAGTCTCACTGGGAGAGAAAATGGGGTAAGAGGTGAGCCAGCCCTGACTCAAAGTGGAGATCGGTCAAGTCGTCTGTGAAAAACGATTACCCGTGAGTGGGCAGCCGAGTTGGGTTCTAGGGCCACGGCTTACCTTCTCTAGGCCTGTTTATAAAGCAGTAATCCTCAACCTATGGGTCTCAACCCTTCTGGAGGTCTAATAACCCTTTCACGGGGTTGTATATCCAGTATCCTGTATATCAGATATACATTACAATTCATTACAATAGCAAAATTACAGTTATGAAATAGCAAGGAAAATAATTTTATGGTTGGGGGTCACCACAACCTAAGGGTCTGTATTGAAGGGTCACAGCATTAGGAAGGTTAAGAAGCACTGACGTAGAGGGAATGGCTGCCCAGAGACCCAATTCCTAACCCCACAGACCACCCAGACATGGGAGACTCTGACTACCTCAACCTCTCCTGCTCTCCTCTTCCAGAGACACCCTGTAGATACTTTCCAGCCAAGACTGTCCAAGAGAGAGATAATGAAAATATTCAATATACAATGTACAAATATTCCCATTTGTTTCCAGGCAGCCACATGCTACTGCCCCATTCTCTCAGAAAAGGAAACAGAAACCCACTAGGTCAGAAGACTGTCATGGGTCACCAGCAGGGACAAAGTCCAGACTGACCTCTCCGAGCGTTCCCCATGCTATCTTGATCTCCGTGGGAGACTCCAGGCGTCTGTGTCATCTCAGATCTCTCTAAGTAACCTGGGATTCCTGTGCAATCCCTACTCTCTTGGAGAACCCCAAATCTTTGTGTCATTCCCAACCTTCAGGAGATCTAATTCCCCATGCTATCCCTGATTTTCTGAGAAACCCGGACTCCCTTGTTATCAATGATCTCCTAGGAAACCAAGCCTCATGCCTCCCTTGACCTTCTCGTTGATCCCAGTTCCTATACCAGAAGCATCAGACCATCATGTCATCTCTGACCCCAGCCCCCAAATGATACTGGTTCTGTGTGGCTGTCCCTGCTTGTCCAAACTGTCCTCCAGGACCCTCCCTTCCACAAGCAGGAGTGCCAGGCTTCCATTTCAAGGGAATTGTGCTGAGCCATTCTTTGACAGTTCTGTCACTGAGCCCCCATCTGCTTTAAGCCCTGCAAAGCCATCTGCACAGTTCCAGGCTCTGTAACAGGGTCACTGCCATCAGCAGTCTGCAGGGTGTCTGGAACTCCAACTTCCTTGTAGACTCTACACTGTAGAGAGATGGGACAAGGAAGATATGTTCTTGGTCCCCCAAAATAGGAAGCGCCTAGCTTTCCCACCTACTGTGACCAGGAATGAGACTCAGGGAATGAGCCTCACACCTCAACGAAGCCCATGGAGGAAGGAAATGACTCATGAGACAAAGGAAACTATTGAAGGCTTCCTGGAGGTGCCATTGTGTAGCTGGATTCATGAAGAGAAGTCTGCCATACCAAAGAGGCAGAGTATGACAAAGGCCAGAAATCCCAGCAGCCCTGGGACTGTGCAGAAGCCCACTCAGTTGTCAGAGCCACAGTGACACCTCACCTGGAAGGAACACCCACAAGCAGAGGCTTTCTAGTGGGACTGTCTCCTCAAGAAAGAAGCGTGGAGTGCGGTCTGCAAAGTGCTCACGGATTTGGAAGCCCGAGGACTTAAGTTTGAGTCCCCAGAATGCTCGCATTTGCAATTTTTAAAGCTGGGTGTGGTGATGGGTTCATATATTCCCAGTGCTGAGGAGGTAGAAACTGACGGGTGCCCAAGGCTCACTGTCCAGGTAGTCTAAGCTATTCGGTGAGTACCAGGCCAGCGAGAGAATCTGTCTCAACAAAGATAAAAGAAGTCGAGCATAGTGGCTGCTACCTTTAACCCCTACACTCAGGAAGCAGAGCTGGGTGGATCTCTGTGAGTTTGAGGCCAGCCTGGTCTACACAGTGAGCTCCAAGCTAACCAGGGCTACCAAGTAAAACCTGGTCTCAGAAACATAAAAATTGTTTAAAGCAATTTTTTAAAAGACAAACAGTACCTGGGCAACAACAGATGAGGTTGTACTATGGCCTCCATATGCATATAAATACATGCACACATACACACACACACACACACACAGAGAGAGAGAGAGAGAGAGAGAGAGAGACAGAGACAGAGACAGAGACAGAGACAGAGAGACAGAGAGAGAGAGAGAAAGGAGAGAGAGAGAGGAGAGAGAGAGAGAGAGAGAGAGAGAGAGAGAGAGAGAGAGAGAGAGAGTGTGTGTGTGTCATTGGAGAGAAATTGGCAATTGGCAACCATTGGCAAGTGACTTCTTAGACTTCAGAGAGGACATTGGAACCCCAAGCCCAGTGAGCATATGACATCCTGGGCAATGAAGTGGCCCAAGAGATGTTATGGACCCAGGAAAAAGGTAGATGGTAAAGGTGACCAGCCCAGACAAAAGCAAGCATAGTATCACAGAGTCCTGATGGAATATACATGGGGAATAGCATTAACTGCCCAGACCACATGCCTGGGTCATACAAATCTGACTGACGATTCCACAGATGTCTCTGGGAATGCACCTGGTGGCCTACATCAACTCCATTCATGGGCATCTGGATGCTTCTAGGTGACCTGGGACACTTCTGTTTCAAAACCAGCAGAGGATGAGCCGCTCAGTGAGAAACCCAAGAAGAGGGAAGAAAACATGTGGACATTGAGCATGTTGCTAAGAGCCATTGGTTGCTAAGAAAAGGCAGCCAGGTGCAGAGCTAAAACTACACCTGGACCTATAGCAGAATTGCAGTGCCGAGCCACTAGTGGTTACAAGTACCTTCTCAGTGGCCCAGAGGCACAGCTGCCTAGGACACCACCCCTGGTAGTGTTTATTCTTCACAATTCATATCTACTAACAGATTAATAAAAATCTACTAATGGTGTCATAGGAAGGGCCAGCTGAGAGGTATGTAGAGGCCAGATGGCTGGCCTGATCCCCCAGGCCCTGGGCCTGAGGCTTCAAGCCAGGCCTTGCATCCCACCCCTTACACAAGTTCCTAGGTGACTGTGCTCCCTCTGGTCCTTATTCTACCGTCTGGGGACTCTGCTGTCCGCACAGGGCCCCACCCCTGCAGAGAAGCCTCTGGATAGAGAGACACCCTCACATAGTGATTGCTGGCTTGGGAGCAGCTCCAAAACACGATTCCACTGCATAAAGCGAGAATACTGAGTAGACACGTCTCAAGCGTTCGGTCTGGAGGAGTAATTTGCTCCAGTGGGGGAATTTCCTTCTCTTCATTTTTGGAAATGCCAAGAAACAACATTTTAAGTATGATCAGATAGCCCAGTTCAGTGGCCTAGCACACTCACCCACCACACCTCAGAGAACGCAAGCCCAGGGTGCCCCGTGAAAGGAACCAAGCTCAGACTTCTCAAAACATGAAACCATTTATTTTGGCTTCAGAAAAAAAAAAAATCCCTTATGTCACACATACACACACGCATACAGCTTTCAGTTCACCATGTGTATGTGTCCCAGAACCTCTTCTGTGTCACTCATACGGGCCCAGGGGACAGACCCAGGCTGGGTGGAGGTGCCCGTCTCTGTTCGACACAGGGTATGCCCCAGTCTTCACGTCGCGCCTGCCACAGCTGGTGAATCACTTGGACTGTGCACTTTCTCAGTTACTGTAGTTCTAGAAGCTGACTGAAAAAACCAGTAGCAGCTGGCAGGAAATGAGTGAGAAAACTGACCACAGATAAAATGCAAGGCTCTACAGGAGCGGCAGATAGACTCCAGACCAGGAAGTTATGCTAGCAGGACTCAAGGCTGAAAGGACACAGACCCCAGCAGGACCCCAGAACCCACTGTGGGGACTGGTGCTATGACTTCACAGTGGGACCGGGCTCTATCCAACACGAGCATATCCAGGCACAGCCATATCCACTGGAGGAGAAAGGGGACTTCAGAAAAGAAAAGCACCAAGCCGAGTCCTGGCCTCTGGGGTTCCCAGCATCCCAAACAAAGACCAAAGCTACAATGACCTGGATATGATCTAACAGGCTGGGTTACCATTGCCTATGAACTCTGTAATGAGGGTCCCTGAAGGGGAAAAAGAAAAAAAGGCCTGTTCTAGGGCTCAAGAAGTACATGGGAATGGTGACAAGTCCAGAGAGTCTGGCCTTCCGGATCTCAACATCTTCTCGATAGACTCAGATGGCACAGCTCAGTGTGGTACAAAACATGATCTCTGGGCAGCAGAACAGACCCTTCCCATGTGTGGCCCTCCTTCAGACTTTCTGGCATCATTGATGGGTCAGATAATCCTGTGTTGTCTCACATTTCAGAAGAGCAAGCATGGTCTGCAAGCCAGATGTGTCAGCAGGGTGCTCCATATGCACTGGGTGCTAATGGCCTCTCTTCACAATGAGCCACTGGTTGCTAAGAAAAGGCAGCCAGGTGGAGAGCTAAAACTACACCTGGACCTATAGCAGAATTGCAGTGCCGAGCCACTAGTGGTTACAAGTACCATCTCAGTGGCCCAGAGGCACAGCTGCCTAGGGCACCCTGGTAATCCCTTTCCTGATAGCAGCTACCTTTTTCACACCTAAAGTAGACCCAGGAGTTCTTCTGAGAGCTGCCACGGCAGGAAGTGACCAAGCTGTGAGCCACCAGCTTCACTGTGATGTGCACGCACTTTCCGATGAGTTGCCACGACAAGGGGCAGTAGCAGCTGCGCTTGAACTCGTGACTGGCTGCAGTCCCTTGGAAAGGGAAGGGGCACATCTGGAAGGCGGGTCCGAGTGCCCGAGACTCGGGGTGAGATTCCTTTCCTGTGTGGAGAGGTTGCAGGGAACACCTGCCCTGTGAGCAGGTGGTCCCCTACGCTGGGCCCCTGGGCTATTGCTTGGGTTATCAAGACATGCTTCAGCTGAGGCTGACTCACTCTCGTTCCTGGAACCGTCTGAAGGCGGGAGAGGATGCTGTGGGTAGGCTCCAACTGTATCATCTGGGCTGGGGCCGGTAGCAGATGGTCCTTATTTAAAAAAAAAAAAAAAAGACATACTTCCATGTGGGCTTAAAATAGCACAGTTTTCACCATCAGTCGAATGGGGAAATGTACGAGCTAGTTGTTCACATGGGAGTGGGCATTGTGGACTTAGAAGCAGGAATGAGGGGCCTAGGCATCAGCTGTGGCCAAAAGAGACTGTGGTGCCCACCCCATGCTTGGATTCACTTCGTCAGGTGGCTTACCAACCCAAGTGAAGCCCATAGTCATTTCAAAACCTCAGGATCCTTCCAAATGCCTCAGTGAGCCTTGGAGAAGCCACAGACCTGATACACAAGGCTGGACATGGGGACAGCAGCACTTCCTACTGGCCTTTCATAGGCAGCTGGGGAAACCCGTTCATCACCCAGCAAGTGGGAAAGATGTGGATACCCAACAAGGGGTCTGAAGATAATGCTGGCCCTGAGCTGATCTCTGTACTTGAGTCTAGAGAAATGTGGAAGCCAGCCTCTGGTTCTGCCCCAGAGAAGCTCTCGCGTCCGTCCCTCACAGTCTATGTCTGTGGCAGGTTACTTCCTCTTTGAACCTCAGTTTCCTTATCTGTCAGATGGAGCAAACATGGGGACCTGCCGTGGGAGAACCCCAGCACAAGCAGGTGCTCTACACAGGGAACCTGTCATGGCCTGTTCTCTCTCTAAGGGAGAAGGGAACCCTTAGCCTTTCCTGTTACTTTAAATGATACCTCTATCCATACTTAAATCTCACTGTGTTTTGGCAGGCAGAAATGTCAGCTCTGAGATCCTTGGCCCTATGCTACCTCCCCCCCCCCTGGGCTGCTGCTATGTGGATGTGGAGGGAAAGAAACAGAAGTTGCTGCATCTTACTCCACCCTAAGAAAGGCTGTGGTGGGCAGCCTGTTTTCTTCCTGCTGTCCAAAACCTGAGAGCCCAGTAAATAGTAGCCTAGGTCACCGTGGCCTTTGAAAGACAGAATACTTCCAGACACATGGCAAAGATGAGAGAGCTGCGAGGAAAACAGGGGCCCCTGACATCCAGTCGAGACAGGGGCTTGTCTGAGATTTCCACTGAGCAAGCCCCAGACATCTTAAAAAGTCTTGGATGTATGGCATACTAGTAGATGTGCAACAATCAGCTCCGGGAAGTAGGGAAATTAGAAGTAGCTCTGGTTGTAGCTTGTGCCAATTTGTATGGTGTAAACATCCCCCTGCCTTGGCCAATTTCATCACTAAAGGCAAATTCAGGAAGAGCAAAGCATAGTCTGCTGCCCTGAGCACCAAGTCTCACACTCAGAGCATATGAGAACAGATGGCCCTTCCCACAAGAGTCTTTCTATCTGCTCAGAAGATCTAGAACAGACAGTGACCAGTATCAGCAAGAAGGCAGAGGAGCAGAAGGGCTGTGGAGTGTTACAGGTTGGGTATGGAAAGTCCCCCACAGGTGCACATGTTTGAACACTTGCTCTCTGGTTGGTGGTGCTATCTGGGAAGTTTCTGGAACCCTTTAAAGGTGAGGCTGTGGTGATTTAAATAAGAATAGTCTTCTTGGGCTCCTATTTGGGAATACTTGGTTCTCAGATGGTGGAACTGTTTGGGGAGGATTGGGAGGCGTGGCCTTGTTGGAGGAGGCATATCACTGGGGGTGAACTTTGAGGTTTCAAAAGACTCCTAGTGTTCTTCCTCTGCCTTATTGTTGTGGATAAAAATGTGAGTTGATCTTCCTTCCTCCGTCGTATATTGTAGCCCTCTGAAACTGTAAGCCAAAGTAAATGCATGGTGTTTTATCACAACAAGAGACAAGTAACTAAAACAAGAGCCTATGTGGAGGAAGTGGATCTCTGGGGAGGTAGGCCTTGAGGTTTACAGTCCTGCCCAACTTCCTGTCCCCTCTCACCTTTGTAGTCCAAAAAGATATGAGCATACAGCCATGTGTTCCTGCAAGGAGGCTTTCTCTATCATGACAAACTCTTCTTTCAAAATCTCATCACAAATAAATCCTTTCTCCCTTAAGTTGCCTCTTATCCAGTACTGGTCATGATAACCAGAAAAGTAACTCTGACACAGGGATGAATAAGGGTTCAGGTACAGGTTCTTGGGTTGTGCACTAGTTGGCTGTGACTGGATAGATCTCCAGTCTGTTGACTTATGTGGCTTTGGATACGTTAGCCTCTACAAAAACAGAGAAGATTAGTATCTAGTTTATCATATGGATAAACATGATGGTTAATGGTGATTATCAACTGACTGGGTTGAGAGATACGTGGGAAATTAATAAAATTTATTAAAAATTCATAACATTCTAGGTATATCTACTAGGGAATTTCCAGGGAGGACTGACTGAAAACAGAAAGCCTTCCTTGAATGTGGGTAGCATTGTTCAACAGGCTGTGGGCCCAGCTGGTGTCAAAGGGGAGAGTCCAGCATCATCCTGCTGATTGTCTCTGCTTCCTTCATATTACAGGTACTGTGTGACTACTCATTTGTGTGGCAAATTAACACCTGGCTCTCCCACTGAGCGAGGAGATCACAAAGGCATAGTATTTTTAACAAGGTCACTTTTTGCCATGAGAGACTGTGAACTACAAAATGTCCCCAGATTTTACCAACTGATTGCTAGGAGTGCTCCAAGTGATTGAGACAAGTATCCATGCCCTTGTCAGTTCCATTTCACCCTAGGAGCTGGGACTGACTATACAGAGACCTGTCATCCTGGATACTGGAATCCATGAGTACAGGAGCTCTAAATTGGTTTGTTCAACCCCCCTCTGGCCAGTGGGATCTCAAAACAAAATATAGATGCTCAGAAATGCATGCTGGTAGATGAATCTGCAGCCCCTGCTTACCGGCTGCTAAGCAAGCTACTGTGACTGCAGGGTGGCCTTAGGAACACAAGATTCCAAAATCATCCTATCTTCCCAGGGCCCAATTGGGCAGGACCCAAAGCCAGCCCTCCTATCATTTCACCTCCTCTAGCATGCCAAAGCCCAGGAGACAATGTAGCTGCTGCTTCTGCCCTGTAGCAGGAGGTGGGGCTGCTGGTATCACTCTCTTTGGCAGTTTGTGTCCTTGTTCTCCCTGTCTACTGCCAATCTTTTTGAAGGCCTGCCCAGTGAGCTACTGTCCAGTGAGAAGCAAGCTGGAAAGCAGGAGTCATGCATAGACAAGCAAGTGAGCACAGCTGTGGGGATGTGGAGACATAGATGTTCCAGGGCAGTGTGCATATTCTTAATTCAAACCCTTTCCTCGGGCTTCTAGCTCTCTCTGTCCATCACACTGCTGAGTTTCTGTTCCGTTATCCAAATGCTGGCCACTTCAGGGGTCCACAAGGAGCATCTGGCTTTGTGTTCCACTAAGTCAACAAGCACATAGCCAACACTCACATGTGTCATGCTGTTTGCTCCAGAATTGACATCCATACTCTCCTTCATTGGCCTCACTGTATCCCTGTCTAGTTATCCCATCCAACTTGACAAGATGGCTTTGCACTTGATGGTGCTAGGCCCTGTTCCCACAGCATTCAACTGGACCCCCATGCCCAACCCTGATCCTGATGAGCTCACAGCAGCTGCTGTCTCTTGTCATCAACTTGTTTGATTTGACTGAACCCCTTAGTCTGTGTCGGGTGTTCTTCAGAGTCTTCCAGCCACTGTTCAAGAAAAGTCCATGAATCTGAGACCTTCAGAGAACAAGTCAGTGTTATGCATGGCAAGTATGGGTATGAAGTGCAAAAAAATCCAACAAGTGTCAGAGGCCAAAACAGCCTTGCATTAATTAGGCTGTGTTGGATGTGGTAGTGATGACAATGGCAAGTGCTTTCTTAGTGCTACAAAATCCCAAACGATTTCTATGAACTTCTCATTGAATCTGCACAAATACTACTCCTAATTCCACTTTACAGAGGAAAGGATTGAGACACATACAAATTAAACCTGCTTGAAGCCATGTGCCTTTCAAATGGCAAAGCCAGCATTTGAATTCATGGGGTCCAATTTTAAGGTCAATACACTGAAATAGCAAAGATAATTCAGGTGTGTCAGTTATCTATAGCTGTGTAACAAATGTCCCCAAACTCAGCAGGCTAATACAAGATCATTTTGTAACAGGAGTCTGGAAATAGTTGGCTGGTCTCTCTAGATGAGGGCATTCATGGTCAAGACAATAATGAGGTCATCTCCAAACTATATAGGAGGAACATTTGGTTTCTAGCTCATTCATGTGGCTCTTGACTAAAGACCTGGGTGCTTTACCATGTGGACATCTCCACATGATAAACTTAAGAAGCACAAACGAATGAGCCAAAAAAGAAGTCAGAGCCATCGTGCAGCCTTATCATGGGACCAAGTGCCACTTCTCTCATGGTCTGTTCACGAGAGGTGAACCTGAGTCTAGCCATAATCAGAGGAAGGGGATGCAAGATGAACAGTAAATGTGGCGTCTCTGAGAGGGGACCAAGATACCCTGAACATGTCAAGCCTGACCCAAAGACAGAAGTCCACAGAGAACAGATGGACACTCGGTCCTTAGTCTCTGCAATCCAACTCAGGAATCCCAGCCCTACAGACCTATGAGTGCATAAGTGTGTGTGTGTGTGTGTGTGTGTGTGTGTGTGTGTGTGTGTGTACGTGTGTATGTGTGTACATGTATGAGCCTGCACACGAAAGCCAGAGCTTGACCTCGGCCATCAGGAGCTGTTCCCTTTGTTTCTTCAGACAAGGTCCCTCACCGGGACTTGAGGCTCACCTATTAGGATAATCTGGCTGGCAAATGTGCTCCAGGGGTTTTCCCTGTCCCCAGCTCCCTCCCAAGCACCGGGATTATAAGCACACACCACCACACTTGACTTTCTATGTGGGTACTAGGGATTGAATTCAGCTTCCAAGCTTGCAAGACAAGTAAGTACTCACCATCGTGGTGTCTCCCCAACCCTCAGTCATGTCTTAAGTAAGAATAATGGGCTCAAAGTGAACTAAGCTCGGACAGTCCCTCCTCTGCCCTTCCCATAAGCCAAGTGCTGAAGAAGATGCAGGTTCCTTCTTTTGTTTTCTGTTTGCATGTTTGTTTGTATGATGTGTTTCGTTTGGTTGAGTTTGAGTGGTTCATGCTTGTTTTGATATGAGACGTACCGTCTGACTTCACACTCACAACGATCCTGCCTCAGCCTCCTTTGTGCTGAGGTTACAGCTGTGCCACACCACGCTGTCAGCCAAGCAATGGTGGTACATGCCTTTAATCCCAGCACTTAGGAGACAGAGGCAAGCAGATCTCTGTGAGTTCAAAACCAGCCTGGTCTACAGAGTGAGTTCCAGAACAGCCAAGGCTACAAAAAGAAACCTTTTTTTGAACCATGCTCCTCAGAAGGCACAGACATACTTCACAAAGGCTATCTACACACGTAGCTGTGTTGTTAAAATCCAGCACATTCATGTTGTTCTAGCATCGGCTGGAGGCTTAGCACCATCCTTATCCCTTCATTCATTCCCCTTACAACTTGGTCCACCCTCCGCTCTCTAAACAGACTCCTGTACCGCCTTTACCCTTTATTCCCTGCTGTCTGTAGTGAAGACACGCCCAAAGGCTCCTGTGAGACTGAGCTCAGACAGCTAAGTTACTTGCTCAGAGATCGTGGCTTCCTGTGGGCAAAATACAAGATCCAAACTGGAAACATTTAAGACCACCTACCCTGTAGACCAAGGGTAAGCCTAATACAACTTAGTCATTTAAACTGATCCACATGCCTACCAACTTCCTGTTCCCAGGCCTTTGCCCACTCTTGTTCCCTAACTTCCAGTCCTTTCCTTGACCCTCTTTTCTCTCCTGGGTACTGATCATCTTGGGTCCGTAGGTCCTTAAATGACCGGCCTCATCTTTTCTGGGTCTATGCAGAACACTTCAGCTCGCCAGTGCTGGACTTCATGAGACCCAAGGTGTACTCAGCTATGTCATTTAAGCCTCAGTCCTGTGAACAGACCAACAGAAGAGTCTGTGTAAGCACGCTGTCTTCTGTCTGTCCTGCCTTCATCTGGCTGCCCATATGAGTCCCGTTGTGCTTGAACACCCAGCCCTTCCTCAAACAGCTCTCAATGTTTTTCCTTCTGAATGCCTGCTTCTCTGCAGCCTGAGCCTGGACAGGCAGACTTCTCTATAACCTGGCCCACATTCTCACCCATCACTCACACCGGGCACAAAGACAACTGGTCAACCATGACTGTAAACCCCAGAGCACTCACAGAGTCTGAAGAACAATAACACGCCATGGCTAATTTTTTTTTTTTTTGAAGAATGTTGAACAGTGCCATAGAGTTCAGCTGAGTCCCTTGCCTCATGCAGAGAAGAAACAGCTCTGGAGTCAGGACATGTGCAGGTAAACAGGGTAGAGGTTGAACAGATCCACAGTGGCCCTGTCAACACAGCTCCTCCAGTCACCAGCCTCGGGAGCCTCCTACCTACCAGGCCCTTCTAGATAACACTGGTGTTCTTCATTGACAGAATGCTTCTGACCCTCATATTCACACATTATTCCACAATAAACACTGGTGCCTGGCACATTACATTTACTTTTTTATATTTTGCCAAGGAGGAGACCAGTCCAGTGGTTCCTGAGTCACATCCCACCAGACCCGAGCTGTTTACAGAAAAGGCAGAAGTTGGGCCTGGGAAAGCTCACAGCTCATAGCAGATGGGGCCTGCCTTGGCTCCTGGAAAGTCCTCAGCAGCCAGGTGCCTTTCTGGAAGTCCCCTAAGTGTTCAAACGGAGGCCGTCAGCTTCTCCCACAGGGTTTTGGTATCAGGACTTCTTGACAAAGCTCTTTAGAACACTGGGCAGCCCAAAGGATTCTTGTTCACGTAGGATGTAGCTCATGATGTTTGTTGAGAAAAATAAATAAATATATGTCAATTGGGCCAAAATGATAATAATTAGGACTGGAGGTGTGACTCTGTTGATAGAGTGCTTGCCTAGAATGTGTAAGCCCTGGGCTGTCTCCAGGGCTGTATATGCTAGGTGTGGTGGTGCATGGCTGTAATTTCAGCACACTGGAGGTGAAGCTTAGAGGTTCAGAAGTTCGAGATCATCCCTACCTACAAGACAATTCCAGGCTGGCCTGGGATACGTGGACCCTGATTCAAAAATAAAACATTGGGGTTGGGGAAAAATAAAACATCGGGAAAAAAAAAACAAAAATAAAACATTAATAATATTAATAACAATAACAATGACGATTAGAGCTGGGCCTGGAGGTATAGGTCTGTAATCCCAGACACTTGGGAGCTTTTCACAGGGACATAGCAACTTACCTTATCTCAAATTAACAGTTTTTTAAACGAAGAGCCCAGGGAGGAGGGATGTAGCCAAGTGGTAGCTTGCCTGTTTAGCATGTAAAGAAACCTAGGTTCAGTCTCCTGCACCCCCAAAATTAATTGATCATAGCCATAATTAAATCCATCACATATTTAAATACATTTTATACTTCCAGAATAATTCTTCTTCAAAGCACTGGTGTGAACAAAAATGGCCCGCACTTATCCAGAGCTCCTAGCCACCTCACTCACTAGCAAACAGCTGGTCCTGGCTAAGCTCAAGCTGGTCCACTTACCTGCAGTGTGTGAAGAAAACTGAGCCTCAGACAACACTGAGTTGAGAAAAGACAACAGACCTTTTTAGGTATTTGTGGGTTTACTTCTTTATCACTACACTGCCACTTGGAAAGTGGTAGTCTCTTACTGGTTAATGGCAATCCATCATCCGTTCACCTGTTTCTGTTGTTTAGACGGGGCCTCAGGTAGCCCAGGCTGGACTTGAACTCTCTCTGTTGCGAAAGATGATCCTCAATTTCTCATCTTCCAGCCTTCACCTCCCAGGTGCTGAGATTACAGACATGTGCAACCACACTCAGTTTTACGCAGTCTTAGGGGACCAAACTCAGGGCCTTCTGCATACCAGGCTGAGTCACAACCCAACCCTAATATTTTTATGCATGGTGACAGTAAAATCCACTAGCCATTATGCACTGTGAATAGACTGGTTTTATCCATTCATGATTTTGCCACATTGTGAGTTAGTCATTAGGCAAATATTGATTCATTGAGTTATGCAGATCTAGGGGAATGTTGACACATTTCACCGCTCAGTCACAGCACGGACATAGCCACTGGTTTATCAGGGAAGTCTGTGTGTGCTAGCAATCTCTCAAACTCACAGGAGTAAACAAAGGCTTTCTAAAGGTCAGATTTTAATTGGAAATCTTCAGTTTTATGATTGGCAGATGGTACTGCTAGCTATTGAGGTTTTGGGGTTTTGGTTTTTATTTTTGTTTTTTTGCTTGCTTGTTTGTTTTGTCTTGTTTTTTGTTTTTTGTTTGTTTTTAGCATTAGGCTCACTTTCTTTTCATGAAAATGCCTGAGCCGGGCCTAGTGACTTCTATCCCAGCCACCTGGAAAGCTATGGTAGGAGGATTAAAGCTAAAGGCCAGCCAGGGTGACTTTGTGAAACCCTGTATCAAAATTTGAAGGTAGGAACTAACAAAGTTGTTCCGGGGTTAAGAGCCATTATCGATCTTACAGAGAACCCAGCACCCACAGCTGGCAGCTCACAGCTGACTCTAACACCAGGTCTGGGGAGCCCAATGCCCAATTCTGGCCTCTGTAGGCAACTGCACTTACACGCACATACCACCACACAGACAGACGGACACTCATCCAAATGAAATTTTAAAAAGGCTATGGATCTACCCCAGTGATAGGGTTCTAGCCTAAGATGCAGAAGGCTCTGGGGGAGGAGAAGAGGGAGGGGAGAGCAAGAGGAGGTGAGGGAAAGGGCTGGAAGGAAGTAAAAGGGAAGGGGGAGACAGGAAAGGAAGAATGGCGAAGAGAAAGAAGAGGTAAAGAGGAGTAAAGAAAAACACTGGGTTGTTCTGAATAACCTGGCTTGTTTTCTTTATTGTTGTTGGGATGTTTTTGTTTCGTTTTTGTTTGAGTAAAGACAGTGGCCCATGGATGGGCACTCTCTTGGCCACAGTTGAGCTCCTACCACTGGAGAAGCTGGGATTCATCCCCTAGACCCCTGTCTCCAAGACACATAGATTAATCTTGGAGTAGAGGTCTAAAACAATTGTCCCTCACCAACAGGGCCATTCCTGAGGAAAATGTCATTGCTCATCATGGCTGCATGACCACAAAATGTACAGTGAGAATCCATAGTGATTGTGAGATCAACACTGGGCTCCTGGCCAAGGTGCCTACTGTCCATGCCTCATAACACCAGGACGGAGCAGAGCAGTGCAAGCAGCCAGTGTCCTGTGCTAGTAATTTTATAACAATAGTTCTCCCTGGTGGCACCTCAGGGAGCCTCAGGTGTACACAAGGCACTCCATGAAAACATCCCAGTAAAATAAAGGAGGCAGCTGAGCTGGGAAGGCCTTCAACTCTAAAGCTAATCTCTTCTGGGACATTCCAAGAGGTCAGAACAAGGCAGAGGTCACAGCTCTGCAGAGGATTCCTGTGAAGAGCTCCGGGGAGATCACAGTTCATCTGCAGAATCCTCAGAGCTACAGGGACAAAGGCAGCAGACAGTATGTTCTTCTGCTAGATGACACAGTGCAGGGCTCATGAAGGCCAGAGCAGTCACGCAACCACCAGAACACAGACTGGGATGGAGAGACAGAGGTTGAGTCAGCCTTCAGGTTGTTGGAGCCCTGAGCTCCAGCTCCAACACTACATGGAAAAGTCTAGATATAGAAAGAAACCTTGTCCTTTGGAGAGGATCAGTGAGACCAGCCAAGAGTAAGTCCATGCTCCAAGAGCCATTCCTCTTGCGCTAAGAAAAGCCAGGCCCTGTTTGATATCCAGGGCTTTCTTAATGCATCCACACATTGATTGTGGTTTTAGGAGAACTACCTCAGTCTTTCATGGAATCCAGATTAGCCAACCCAATAACAATGATAATCGTTTTTGTCATTCTTCCTTTTCATTTAATAACATCCAAAAAGTAAGCACAATGTTTCTTTCATTTTTTTGAAAGTCTCAGTCTATAATCCAGGCTCACCTCAAACTCTTGGCAGTCCTCCAGCCTCAACCTCCTCTGTTCTGAGATCAGGAGCATGTAGCAGCACACACAGTTGATGCAACACTGGGGCTAGAACTCGGGGCTTCTTCATGCATGCTAAGCAAGCACTCTACCGATGAAGCTACACCCCAGGCCTACTCCTGTTGTCTATATTTGGTGCACTGTAGAACAGCATGGTGGATAAAGTCAGGCCCCAGAGTCAACAGAGTTTAGGTGCTGGCTTTCTTACCAATGGGCAACTCTATTCTCCAACAGTCTCAGTTGTGAATGAGACAATATTTCATTTCAGTGTCAGGACCAAGTAGACAATGGAGCACTAGCACAGGTAGTTCTTGTTATGACCATTTTCCTACTGTGCTCATCTCTGCAAGAGCCTATCGCCTACAGCCTCGAATGCCATGAGTGGCTGTCTGGTTCTTCAGCCAGGCAACGTCACGTGGCCCCTGTCTCAGAGGACAACATGCCCAGGAATACATGAAAAGCTTAAACAGGCAGTTCCTCCTGGCTTCAGCTCCCTGATTGAGGAGCAATAAGCACAAGGAGGAGAGCATTGCAACGGACGTACAGGCAGGAAGAACACAGGGGCTTCGGGGCCTCTGAGCACCTGCGTTTCCCCTGCCCCAGATGGTCTACAGCTGCCTCCTTCAACATTATTACAGGTGCTGGACAAGGCGCTGAGGCAAGTTACAGACTCCCAGCCACAGCTCAGCTGGGCTCTCAGCCCAGACACTCCCCATTTGTGGGTGCTGTGGGGCAGCTCACACTGCAGACAGCATGATGTCTGTGACACAAAGTGGAGATCCTCCGACTGCCAGCCAGAGCCACACTGGCATGCACCACACAAGTGGGCTCTTAGGCTGCTAGCAGAGAGCTTAGAAGACTCTCCTGAGGTGGGAAGACACGCTGTAGAGACAAGGCCTGCCCCGAAGCATGAGATATAAGACTCTGGAGACAGGTGCATTAGAAAGAGGCAGCTGGGAGAAGTGCCAGCTGTCTCAACCTTAGCCTCTCAGGAACTTGCAGAGTGACAGAGTTGACACAGGTGATGCACACGGAAGTCACTCCGGATTCCAAGTACATACCATGTGTGCAAAGGGACAGCTAAGTGGTCAGACAATCACACTCCCCAGTAAGGCCCTTCCGATGAACCCTGTTTAGGTTTATTTGAATGGGTTCTATCCACCCCACAGGTGATCATCAGTGATGCTGGTAACGGCCCCAGCTCTGTCCCAGATTTCTTTTACAAAAGGTCTGTATCAACGTCGCTCACTTTTATTTCCAAGGTTGGGAGCCGAGGAGGTGACTCAGTAATGGAGCACACATTTATCAAAGACAGTAGAGGAGGAGGGGGGGAGAGAGGTTGAGATGGGAGAATGGAAGAGAAACGAGAAAGAACAGGATGTGGGTCCTGATGGTGCAGCGTTAAGTAAGTGCCAGGAACTATACACACACGCGCCATCTCCATTATCCTGAAGAAACCTGAAACCAGAGGGTTAACCAAAGGGACCTGTGCTAAGTCACAAAAGCAGGTGGCTTCAGGCTCTAAAGAGCTTCCTCCTTCCTCTGCACAAAGCTCCCTAGTGAGACCAGGGAATGGGAAGGATGATCAGAACCTTCTGGGCAAAGGCACTAGGGAACTATGTTTGCTCAATGCTATACTGCCGGCATTGTATGCACAGGTCACTGAAGCATTTGCCAACTGCTACCAGCAGCCATTGTTAGAGAACAAACCACAGCCAAGGCTGTGCAGTCAAGAGTCCAGCTGGACGGCATAGGCAGATTATACAGGGAGAGCCAAGTCCCCGGCTGCCCTAGCCCAGCATGATAGGATCCAGGCTCAAGCCATGCACCATTTCATGTGCTTCCTTGCCCTCAAGGTGAAAGAGGGCATAGCTTCCGAAATCCCCTAAGCACAGATATAATGAGACATGGGGCCATTTATTGTGTTTACCTAAAAACCTTTCAATTCCAATGATGTGCACACATACATGGGTACAGACACATACTCATACATGCACATATATATACACACATGTGCTCACACAATAAGAGGGTTTCTGAAAGCTTTTGGAAAAGAGAAATCCTGCCATCACTATGACAATCCTGATGAACTTGGAGGACATTTTGTTCCTTCTTCCTTGCCTTCCCTGACACAATGGTGGTATCTCTGTCAAACCGTGACCCAGTATAAAGCCTTTTCTACCTTAGGGCGCTCTTGTCGGGTGTTTCTCTCAGCAGTGAGATAAAAAATTAATTCGCTATTAATATATGACAAATTGTATCAAGTTACAATCTGCTGCAATAAGGGTATCTATGTCTGATTTATTGGATAGTTTTTATTTACATTTCAAATGTTATTCCCTTTCCCAGTTTCCCGGCCATAAGCCCCCTATCCCATTCCCCTCCCCTTCTTCTATGAAGGTGCTCCCCCTTCCCACCCCCTCTGACATTCCCCTGCACTGGGAGGTCCAGCCTCAGCAGGACTAAGGGCTTCTCCTCTCATCTATTGCTGGAATAAAGATCATCATCAAAGGTAAGTTGAGGAGGAAAGGGCTGATTTGAGCTGCATTTCTCCATCGTAATTCATCACTGAGGAAAGTCATGGCAAGAAAACACCCCACAGACTGTTCCCTCTTCCCAGATGGCTCTGGGTTGTGTCAAGATGACCAAAAACAAAACAAAAACAAAAAACAAAAAAAACAAAAAAAAAAAACAAAAAAAAACAAAAAGCAAACAAACAAACAAACACACACACACAAAAAAAAAAACAACCACCCTAGCCAGCACAGCTACTGTACCCATGAAACTCACTGTAATTATGTTTACCTGGACATAATGAAGCCAGATCAGTCTAGCAGGCAGCTCTGGTTAGACTCAAGGGGTTATAAAAGGGCAAACACATGAAAACAAGAAGGGGCTATGTTGAAGGGGTGTCAAAGGGATAGGAGGGGATATTGGGGTACATATGGCCAAGACATATTTTATATGTATATATGTGTATATATGAAATATATAATAATACATATATAATATGTAATATATGAGGTAAAATATGCAAGCAAAAGCCTTTGGGAGGACATGAAACTGTCCATGGTAAAGACTGTGCTAGGCATTTCACAGATTAATACCTATCTCCTAACCTGTCAAATTACATACGCTAAACACACACAGCCTTGCTATCACAGCACACCTCAGGTGTATGGTAAAATATCAATAATTACTATTATGGTGACAGTAGTCAGCAGGCATCTGATATTCCCATTGGCCCTCGGAGTGTGGCTACTGTTGAGTCTTGCTGTGACTTAGGATTCTGTTAAACCTGCAGAACAGGTGCGGCCATTGAACCGTAAGAATGTTCTTTCTGGCCACAGGTAGGCTGTGGTGTGACCTTTCACAGCACTGCCTTGCAAACCACGTCGGCTGCTCTGGGGCCTGTTGACTCCAGATCTGTGAGTCAGAAATAACCGGCGTGACTTCACACGGGCTGTAAGGCAAGGCAGCTGAAAAGGTGTGACCACGGTGTAGCAGGTAGCCCAGCTCTGTGGTGAACAGCCAGCTGCTAGGAAAGTCTGGGTGCCTAGGCCAAAGCCCAAGTGCTAGAAGATTCCCTGTAACTGACAGCTCTAAGGCATCAGTGTACTCCCTACAATCCTGCAGCAAGTGTCCTAAAGAGAGCAAGAGCTCTATCGCCAGGGAGCAGGGCTTCTTCAGGGAGGACCTGCACTCTCTGTGGGCCTTTGTAGCTATAACCAGGAACCCAGTGACCAGGAGAACCAGCCTAGCTTTGCCCTGGGACCTAGGGAAGAGTAGACTCACCCCACATACTGTAGGGATAGGGCAGATACAACTCAGCTGAGTCCAGGCTGCTGTTGGAGAAGAAAATCCATGTCCTGGTTAGGTTTTTGTCAACTTGACACAAGCCGTTGCAAGGGGTCTGTGAAGTGTGGCAGAAACCTGCCAAGCCCCAGGGAAGAGAGTACTGTGCAAGTGTAGGAGCGTGGAGGATGACGTCAAGGGAGTCATTTTCGAAGAAGAAAATGCCCTCACTAAATTGATCTCTGGGCAAGGATGTGGCACACTTTCTTGATGGCTTGATGGTTGATATAGGACAGCCAAGCCCCCTGGGGGCAGTGCCACTCCTTGAACCCATAGTCTTGGATGGTATAAAAAGAAACGATGAGGGAGCCCCGAGGAGCAAGCCAGAAAACACCCTTCCATGACCTCTAGTTCAGTCCTTCCCTGAGATCCTGCCCTAACTTCCCTGCATGGTGGAGTGCAAACTGTAAGCTGAAATAAACATTTTCTAAGTGGTGTTTTATCACAGCAACCGAAAAGCAAACTAAGACAGTTTCCCAGACAGTGACAGGACCGTTCAAAGCTTCGGCCTATTTAAAAAACAAAAAATCACCAGGACTCATGGATAGTCAGGAGGGAGACCTAGGGACATACTTCTTGAAGATGAACTCCACCCCTGTCCAATGGCTCCTCAGAATGGCTCGATTTGGAAGTCAGAGGCTCTCGGGGCATCAATGGCAGCAGCGTTGCTGGAGTCTGCATCGTGCGGCAGAAACCTGCCGAGCGTCAAGGAGGAGCTGCGCTGCAAGCGTAGGTGCAGAGAGGGTGAGGTCATGGGAGCTGTAAACCATGATGGATCAAAAAGCAAGCTCGCAGGAAAGGCGCCTGTGAGACACTGCTAAACGAGGGAAGGGATGCTTTCAAACCATACAAAGATTAGGACCCGATGCTGCCCAAAAACAGTAGAAGTTACAGATGGATGTAGAGGCTCAGAGAGAAGAACGCTAGTTTATGCTACAAAACAAGAGCCATGGAGCTGGGGAGGTGGCTCGGTCAGCAAGGAGCTTGCCTTGCAAGGAGGGGGACCTGAATTCATTCTCCCAGTACCCATGTGGGAAAGTTGAGCATGTAGCATGCAGCTGTAATCCCTATGGAGCTGGGCAGACTCGGCCAAATTAGTGAACTCTAGGTTCAGGGAGAGATCCTGCTCCCCCAAACAAGGTCAAGGGATTGAGGGATGGCCCAGCAGTTCTGTTCCCAGCACCCAGGTGAAACAGTTCACAACAGCCTGTAACTCTAGCTCCAGGGGATCTGATGCCTTCTTCCAGCCTGTGTGGGAATCTCCATACACACACACAAACACACAGGTGCATACACAAGCACATAAACAAGCTGAAATGAATCTTTAACAAAGCAGTAATAATAAGGTTGAAAATGACTGAAGAAAACCAGTGCTGACCTCTGACCTCCATATTAGCACATGTACTCACCCATACGTGCACATATTTACACACAAGGAGTGCTGTAGCAGATTAGTGTTCTCTCTCTCTCTCTCTCTCTCTCTCTCTCTCTCTCTCTCTCTCTCTCTCTCTCTCTCTCTCCAGGAACATATACCAATCTTAGGTTCTAGGATCAAAAGTCATGTTTTGGTTTCATCTTTCTGATCCCATGGAACTGAGTCATGCTCTAGTTGGCAACTCCTTCTGTGGTTAGTTACCCTGGGTGTGGCCAGGCATCTTGTGTAGGACTTCATCCTCACTTTGTCTACAGCTGGGGAAGGTGGCTATGTATTGATGCAGCACCTCTCCCAGGATGGACAGGCACAGACTCTCCACAGAGCCCTCCTCCCAGTGTGGAGAACCAAGTGCAGGGAACCAGAAAGCAGAAAACCAAGAGATTCTGAGATGAGGAGGGCCCTGTGTTCCCCACAGTATACTCCACCACAGGTTCGGGGATCCCTAGAACTGAACAAATTAGTGTTAGCTGATGTTGGGTCACATCACAGAGATTCTGGTACATTATTGTAGAGCTTCCAGGGGCTCCAATGAACACATACGCTCTTTCCAGAATGTTCTCAGGACGCTCTCTTCCCTTCATTCTTCTTGTACTCCTGACTGTCCTCTCCTTTTCCACTCTCTCCTAGCATGTGACCATCAGTCAGTGTTCACAGTAACCTGTGGACTCTGGGTTTTATATCAGAGATGGCAAGGTGCTGTGCCATCTGTCCTGAATATTCACAGTGGTTTCCTCACCTTGCCTAACCACCAAAGGCATAAAACAAACTCATCTTTGTGAACACAAGCCTCAGAGGAGGAAGATCCACCAGTAAAATGTTCTGGGTAGGGATGCTGATGGTCGTCTCGCTTACAAGGCCATAAATTGCAGGTCAGCTATCTTTCCCATTGCTCTGTATTCTAACCAGACAACTTGTCACCATGGCAACCCCCTCAGTTGCCATACTTCAGAAAGAGAGCACCTTTCCAAAGGAATCAACTTAGCAACATGCCACATTAACTTCTGTACTTGTTACCAACCTTCTTGTGACTCAAGGCCTGAGAAGAACCATCTAGAAGATATTACCATTGTCAAACACAATTCCACCTGACCCACCTGGCTCTGGGTAAGGTTCCAGATGCTGGGGCTGCCCCTCAAGCTTAAGTGTTGCAGGGCCGTTAACAAATGTCCATTGTTAAACATTTAAAATGATAAGTAGCTTCTGCTTTGTATGCATGATCTCACATACCCCAGAGAAAGACAGCCCAGTATGCCAAGCTGCCCCTACAGTGCCCATGCACTGTAGTCCCCACAGCACAGGTACTACTCCTGAGTAGTTCCACAGCATCCCCCTCCCAAGGTTCAGCTCCTTCCACTGCAGCCTAACACATAGCCACACACGGCTCATGCCAGGCAAGACCCATACTGCCAATCTGACCAAAATGAGATTGTTTTCAACAGCTCCAGATGCTAAAGGGACACCTGCCTCGGAGAGCTGAAGTACTCTGCCCAAAATGAAACTGGTGGGGATGTGAACCGGAGTTACCCTTCTTGGCAGCACCCTTGGCTGGTGCTCTCACTTTATCTGCATTTGAGCCTTCCCCCTGAGCCCCAGAAGAGTGGCCCGGGGCCTCCCTGGCTGACTCAGGAAAGAGTCCAACATCTCTCACCAGTGCCCTACAACAACACTGTCCCAGGAAGGCGTCTCAGAGGCCAAGCTGTAGATTTCTCCTGAATCTTATGGGAAACACTTCTGGATTCATTCAGGGGGATTAGAATTCCAGAGGCAGGGTCTAAACGGGATGTCTTCTTGGTCCTCAGTCCTGACTTTAAGAGGAAGAAGCCAAACACATCTGTGCAGAAGAGCTACATGGTAGAAGAACAAGGTGCTTCGTGGGGTGCTCCAATGTTATCGAAGGCTGAGGTTAGTGCCTGGTTAGTGCCAACGAAAGCTTAGGCAGGAAAGAAGCCAGTGACTCCAGATCTGATGGAGACACCCATCTCCGCATCCTCTCTTGGATTCTAAGCTCATAGCTGGCTACAGAAATGCCTTCATGATTTCATGTTGTCCACTGTCTGAGAAAATTACTAGGTGTCAAATACATACTGATGAGTAGAGAAGAAAGGGGAAGGAAGGGTAAGAAGAGAAAAGAAGAGAGAGGTTTAACTTTAAAAACTGAGTTTGCATCAAGGAAGAGAAACAGGATAAATGTTTATAAAATTATACAAAGCTCACTCTTGTCTAAGGTACAAAATGGGGACTCCACATCAACTCGCTAATGGACAGAGAGAAACTTGGCTTATTCATGAAGGTCTGTGCCTTTCCTTTCTGTAGCCACACAGGCCTCGTGGGTCTAGATACGCTTATGAATATCAGAAATATGAGATTTTTAGAGGTTGCGAAAGTCCATTTAATGTGCTAGCATGGCTTGCCCAAGGTACCAAGATATTTGTTTCTGAGTCAGATATATATGCAAGTGAGTAGAGTCTGCATGGAGCAGATTGCCCTCTCATGAGGATAGACCTCTACTGGTCAGCTGACAGCCAAGACAGGGAGGGCAGCCCAAACTCCATGAACATGAGGAGATCCAGCCCAACTTCAGGGCTTGGTCTGTGGCTTCGACCTGCTCTGGTCTCCATTCCACAGACTTGGGATATACCAGTCTCCAAATGTACATGTGCACACACACATACACACGTACACACACTGTGTTAGTCTCTCCTCTGCAGACTCCTGACTAACATAGATACAAACAGGCATCATATATTAAAGGAGATTCCACCACGCATACCAGGGTTGACCAGAGCATAGCACGCAGACTCCAGCAGAGGATAAACATACAGTGGGCTGATGCCTAATGAAGTAGAAAATTGTCTGCCAGGAAACCTATGTTGTGCCTACAAATGCTACCAAACTGCAACACGCATAAACACTGCTGGAACTTCATCTCCTAAACACCCACCCAGAGTGACCATTAACACTGTCAGAACTGCATCTACAAAGTCTTCATATAAAAACAGATTGAGAAAGTGATCCATTGGATGGTCCTTTAAACCTCCACTGACAGCCTCAAATGAATCAAACACCCACCACCCATCTACATACTTCAGAGAAGGAGAAGGTAGAGGAGGGTCATACAAAAAGAGCCAAGGACAAGGAAAGGTAAAGAGACAGGGAGGTAGGGGAGGCTTGTGGGGATGAAGGTGGAATGAGCCTCACCAGTCCTCTGGGAAACAGCATTAGCTGGCCCATCCACTAGCCATCTACCTGCAAGCCAGGCTCCCTGAAATGGCTGCTTTAAACCACAGAGGAACCATAGCAGCAGTACACTCCTGCACCCCTTCCACACAGCGGCTCCCACGGCTCTTACCACCAGCACAACCCCAACTTTGCCTATGGTTGTACCATGCCTGCTGCCACCCCGAGGTCATGTTGGCATGGCCTGGCTTTTCTGATGCTGCCTGCTGTGTTCTGGCCAAGGCTCTGGGTGCACAGGGGAGTGTAGGAGACAGCTCTGCCTCTGACACCCAGCCTTCTAATGCCTTTCTGGGTGCCGTACACCATGGGCCATGTCCCTCCTGCAGACACGAAGACAGTCAACTGAACACCCATGCCGTCATCACTTTGCAGTGGGTTGTCAAGGCAAGAGTGAATGTTTTGGATGTAAAACTGGGCTCAGATTCTGCAGTGCCTTTGTGGGGCACCTGTACTTTCCGGGGGTTCTGAGGAGGACAAGATGAGATAAATTGACTGTCTTCCTGGACAAAGGAGAAGAGAGCAGAGATGATGCTACGGCATGGCCCCAGTGAAAACTACCCTCCGGCCAGGCAAGTGCCAGGCAAGAGAGGCCATTCAGCTGCAAATAGATTGTTCTGAGTCCTTTAAAGAAATCAGACCTGAGCCCTTCAACACCTCAATTTAAGAGAGTGGATGAGGCAGCTACTTGCAAAGAACACCCCAGAAGATTGATTGCTATTTAGAGAAAGTCATGACAGAACTAAACGAATAAAAGCAAACACCCAGATCACGCATTTTAATATTTCCCAAGGAAATATTAGATAGCCAAGTGCAATATTCTCCAAACTTGGTTTAAATGACCTCTAATCTCAGGGCTGGCCTCCTCGGCATCACTCCCTAAGAGACGTCCGCAACAGAAAGAGCCCAGGGTAGGCTGCTCCCCGTAGATGGGGTTCAGTTTATTTCCTTTCGTGCCATAAGAGTGGAGGGTAAAGTTCTACTCACCCCTAAGGTGACTCATCCCAGCAGGAACACCGAGTGCTCAGGTGTGACCCTGAGCAGGGTGGAGGAGAGCAGAACCCTTACAGGAATGAATGGCGTGCGAGGGGGAGAGTGGTCCTGACTACGCCCAGCCTGCAAATGCAGGAGAGTAGACTGTGCCCAGGAATGGACGGTGACAGAGTAGAGAACGCTGTGTACGGAGCCTGGCCTGCAGCAGGAGGAGCGGGCCGCATGCAGGAATGAGTGGCACAGGCTGTGGAGAACAGCAGGGAGTACAGACCTGGCCCAAGGGGATGAAGAACAGACAGCACGCAAAAATTGTCCAGCAAAGGCACAACCCACCCCACATCTTGAGTCCACACCATAAGTCCTTCTAGCACAGACTTCTCTCTCATGAACATATCCAGAACAAAAATCACTTCCTCTTCACTTAATGCCCGGAGAGTTGACATCATGGAAGCCCTTGAAAGAACCCTGAGTGTACTATCCCAGCCATCTGAGAGCTAGGCCACGGGAGCTTGAGAACTTTGGATCGGATACAAAGGTCAAATTGCCCTGCATCCAGCTGCAGGACTGAGGTCCGGCTCCACTAGCCACCATGACACCTTGCACACATGGCCATGGGTACTTGTTTCCAGCAGGTACACCACAAGATTAGTACAAACCCTTCATGTCACCAAACAGTGACTTGACACCTGAAGCACGTGTTTGTTTTCTTTCCTTTTGTTAGTTTGGTTTTGTCAAGACAGGGTCTCGTATATAGCCTAGGCTATGTGGCCCAGGATGTCCTTAAACTCCCATCTTCCTGCCTCTACCTCTCAAGCACTAGAATTGCAAGTGTATATTGCTACACCTGGCCAATTCACTGTTATAGATGGAATCCAGGGCTGGATACATTCTACCAACTAAGGTATATCCCCAACACAAAAGCACGCCATTAGGCAACACAAGCACACTCCGGAAGCTCTGAATTCAGCAGATCTGAGGGGCACTCACTGGCAGCTTAGACCTAGACCCTCGTGTCCACAGGGAAGGCATAAACAAGTTTAAATGAAGTGACAGTTGAGAAAAAGCGTTCCTATTCCTCCTTTTGTGTCTTCCTTGCAACATTTTACCCCATTTCAAGTTTAGACTAAAATCATATGTTTTTATATGTATAACCCATCCTTCCTGGTGTGGTAGTGCACACCTCCGTGAGTTCAAGGACAGCTGGTCCACACAGTCAGTTCCAGGATTGCAAGGCAATAGAGTGAGATCCTACCCCACTAATAAAGACAGTAACGATATAATTACTTTGAATTTCTTTCTCCAACAAGAGGGATATGACAAAGCTAAAACGAAATATAACAGGACATAAACTATGAGCTGTCAGCTACGCCTGAGAGTGAAAGGAACCAGGATCCAGGGAGCTGACTCTGCATATTTCTTACCTGCTCCTCATGGCTTCAAGCAGGACTTAGGGGAAATGAGCAGTGCAAAGACACACCTCTTGGGGCCACTTATACAACTATGCAACTTCTGCGTGGACTTCTAAGGGTCTCCAACTTTAGTGTTTAGACATCCTTCTAAACACCTGTAGTTGCATTTTCTAGGAATCTCAACCCATACCATAAAAATCAAAGGGCGCATTCCAAGGTCCCACTGAGGCCACTTCTGAGTGGGTGAGGCCAAGAAACCATGAACTTCCTTGGGAACTTCAAAAAGTAAAGAAGCCAAGAGTACAGAGGCTGGACCTTCTGTCCTCTGACAGCAGCTGTCTCATGATGACAGACTCTCACATCCCTAGGGCAGCTTCCCCACAGCAACCATGCGGGGCCTCCTTCACCTCCCCAAGTAGCACCTGTGCCACCTGGAGCCTCAGCTGCAGACCTCCTCTCTGACATCTGCTATATGGCCCTATGCTGCCCTATGCCCCAGTGCACTGCCAAAGTCTTCCCACTCTAGCCTGAGGCCCTCCTGGAGATCCGTGCTAGCCATCCGGCACCCTCCACGACCTCATAAAGGCCTTCGCAGAGCCACAAACAGGACGGGCACAAGGAAAGTAAATGTTTGATGAGCAAACACACCGTCTTGATTTCTTTCCTCTAAAGCCCTCAACTCATCCAAGCACACAGCCTATGACAAAGTGGTGGCCCACAGGGCTCCAGCCAGCTTGCAGATTGGCAACCATCTGCCTCTGGTTAGGTACGTCATGTTTCTCATCTTGACTCTCACTGTACCCTCCTCAATGCACTCCAAACAAGACCCATGCTGTGAGTCTCAGCTTCCAGCTTGTACGGTGTCCTACTCGTTCAGAACATGTATCCTGAGTATCTGCCCTGTAGCTCTGGTATTTGGTGGACCAGGCATGAGCAGCAAACAAGACAGACGTGGTTGTCATCTGTGTTCTTACCACAGCCAGGGCGGGCATCTGGCACCTGTAGCCTCTGGTTCCTTGTCAATTAAAAGAATAATAAGTGTGTCTTCCGTGCCATTGTGAGAATTCTGTGCCCATTCAGTGGGCTGCCTCTTGGGTGATCTACAGAACAAGGAGCAGAAGGCTGCCTGAGCCATGCTACTACAATTCTTCTGTTCTCATTGAACTGTTCACCTTTTTATTTTTGATGGCTACACACACACACACACGCGCGCGCGCACACACACATGCATATACATATACATATACATACATATAACCATATGAACCCTTTCTTCTCAGTTCATCCCCGTGGCTACGCCATTAGAGAAAAGGACCCACACACACAGTATCATTACTAGTTATCAGCTCCTTGAATAGGGTTGAGACCCGCTGGGTGCATCCTTTATCCTTGGGGGTTGGAGTGGATGTCTCATGACCATCTTCTCCATCCTCCAGCCCTTACACCCTGGCTACCACCCCTACCTCCCAGTGGCGGAAGCAAGACAGATGCCCTGTTTAATTCTTAACTGCACCATGGCAAGCAATAGCCCACATCCTCCATCCTCCTTCCTCACTTGGTCCCCTCACACAGACTACTTTTTCCCCTTGTGTTCAAATCAAAGAGTCCTCTTGACGTCCCCAAAGCCATCTGTGTCGTGACTGGCTTCAGACCCAGGGCTCCTGGGACCACCAAGCCCTGTCATGTGGCTCTGCCCTTGCAGGTTAGAGTTTCTGGGGGAATCCCATGCCTCATGCAAAAGCTGGGCATTGTGTTCCCCAGTAAGTAGCAGTTCTGTCAGACACTAACATTGAACAAGTGGACACCCCTGGAGAGAGCCTCGGTCCACTGGGTTTGGGAATGACACCCTCCTTGGAGGTGGGGGAGGGGTGGGCCGGACAGAAAAGGCCCAGGTAATGGAAATGGTAATTCTAACCACCAGCCTGCACCTGGTGTTTTTGAGTCCCCCAAGGCAGCTGAAGGGAACTGTGTGTGTGTGACTTTGCCAGCATCAGCTTCCCAGCATGGCCAAAGGTGGCCTGGAGGAGCCCTATCCCACTTCACAGAACGGCCACTCCTATCTCAGCCTAGGTTTGTTTCTACCATAGCACTATTTAAATATGTCCCTGGGGTGCCTTGGAAAGCACATGGGGTCACCCCCGACCTCAGCTCCAAGCCACACTACACTGCCCATTCCTGAGATTTCCATATCTGTATCTCCTGCTAGACTCAGGGTTCTCTCTTGGCTCTAAAGGAAAAAAATGAACACCCTGTCTCCCCATAGGCTCCTGGCACCCTGAAGAGAGACTCAAAGCCACTTGTCCAGGCTGTGGGCCACAAGAAGGCCACAGGCCCTTCTCCAGCACCTCCTTTTCATCGTATTGGGATCTTGAGCAGCTGGTTCATCCTGTGACAAACACGTAAGTACAGCCCCAGACACGGACATCACCGCTTCTGCAGGTGTGTGACTCAAAGACTCCAGGGCTTTGCACAAGGTCACAGGGAACTAGAAGAACAGGACGGGGGTTGTCTCAAGTCCAAGCCTCTGTCTGCATTCTGGCCAAGCCTTACTGCACACAGGCTGCAGCTGTGGAGAAAGCAACCTGACCATGTGACCAGGCACTGACTGTCCTCTAGGGCAGGGCACAGGCCTGGGCCCTGGGGAAACCCCAAGTACGAAGAAGGCAAGGTCCTTGGCCTTGAGTTACAGTCAGTGAGGCAGAGCCGACACAACTGTGTGCAAATGACCACAGCCAAGCCCTCACTTCAGTAGAGCTGGCCGCAGCTGCATAGACAGAGCACTAAATGTCAAGGACCCTGCCTGACACCAGCACTAGTGGACAGGAGGTGACTTGTATCAGTGTACAACAAGTGTTATAGGGTGGCCAGTCTGGCCCACACCCAGACAGGTTCCAGAACCCAGCATGGATGTTGGAGAAATGCCTGGAGTCTCCTGACCTGGCTTGGGCACATTTTAGAAGACATAAGCCACAAGCAGCCTGAGTAAAGCCTATGGCAGTCTGAAGGAAGGGCCTGGAGGCAGTCTGCCAGGCCTGGGTGCAAAGGCCTATCCCTAGCACCTAGGAAAGGCAGAGCCACTCTCTAAAACAGGCATCTACTCAGGCTTATAGTTCGTGCATCTACAGGGTGTTAGCCTAGGCTGACATCTCAACTGCCTGCAAGTCTGAGTCCTTGAGTGGTTCCTTCGTGATTGTAATAATTCATCACCCACTCTCGGGAGCTTGATGTGTGGCTGACCAATATACAACCGGACTCACGGGTAAGCTCAGGCAATCGTCGGAGCCAAGTGGACACCTTCCTCATCCTCTTGGGTTCTTGGAACACCTCCGCCGGGAGAATCCTGCCTCCGCAGTTGGAGTTCAAGTCATCCTGGGATGCCAAGGACACAGCTCCCCGAAAACAGTGACCCTGCAGTCAGAGGGCAGGGCCACATGGGGCTCTGACACCACCCTATGCACTCAGGCAGACTGCCAAGAGCTGCACCCACAGAGGAAGTGGCCCGTAACACAACGGCAAAGGCCGAACCGAAGCAGGGGGCTATTTTTATCTTCAGAAGGATCTGCAGCTGGGACCCGGCAGATACAGGGCATCCTGAAGCTCTGAACTCATTTCTCTCCAGTCCTCCAACAGTGCCCTGTCATCCCTTGACCTCCCCCAAGCCCTCCCCGGGGAGCTGAGAAAGTGGAGCTGGTCAAAGTGACACATTCTTCATCCTGCTATCTCCAAGGGGCAAACTAATTAGTCTCCAAATATTCCAAATGGATAATTGCTACCTGCATTAAAAGGGCAAACAGCCAGCAAGAAAACAGTGGTGGACCGTTTCTGAGAACTCATGCCCCCCTCTCCCCTTCACCACAGCATTTCTGGATGCACATGTGTTGGAAACTGAGGAACAGGACAGTCTAGGGCAGCCCCACACCTGGCTCAAACTCTTCTGCTGTGACCATCTCCTCTTATACTCAAGTATAAACTCGTGCACTCAAACACGTGCATATTCATACATACCACACACCAATCCATCTGTGAACATACTTCATATATGTGCACACGCCACACAGGCTAAGTATGTGTACACCTTAAGTGCACATTGCATCTTATGTAGGTGTCGCTTTCATTTGTGCATGAGCACAATACACACACACACACACACACAAATACACACATACACACATATACATATATATACAAACACACACATATACACACATACCCATACATACATGCATATACACATACACACACATATATACACACAGACTACACACACACATATACACATATACATACATACAGACATACACATACATACAGACATACACATACACATATATACACACACATGTATATATACACACATATATATATGCACACACATATATACACACATACACATGCACACACATACATACATACATGCACACACATACACATGCACACACATACACATGTACACATATACACACATACACACATACACATGCACACACATACACATGTACACATATACACACATACACACATACACATGCACACACATACACATACATACACACACACACACACACAAGCACACACACATGAGTTCCAAGGAGAATGCTCGCCCACGATTCCGACAAGCTGCTCAAGATTCCTAGCTCTAACACAGGGTGTTAGGAGTAAAAAGAGCACTGTAGGCTATAGGGAGAAAGGGTAGGAAGAGTAAAATGAGGAGGGGTAAAAGCGGGCATAGGAAGACTAAATGTAAAATGATGAGGCAGCCAAGGGTATAGTAAGACTAAGAAAGAGGCCTCGTCTCTACCCTATCTGCCTTGAGACACATAGACTTCAGAGTGCCCCCAAGAGAGGCCCTAAGACCTACCCCAGTCATTCACTTGCTGTGTGACCCGAGACAAACTTCATTTCTCTGAGCCTGACTAGGCAAACACAAACAACTAGGTTGTTCAGTGTGGCCATTTGAAAAAGTCTGAGGCAGTGGCCTTCAAGAGGCTTCGGTTTGAGCCTGGGGCCACTGCCGCCACCCTGCCTAGCAAGCCCCATCCTCTGTCCTCCCAACAAACCCCTTATTTGAATTCATGCCAATGACACCACCACCCCCACCCCCATGGGGCAGCCTGAGTAACCTCCTCTGGCCCCAGCTCTCTGGAGGCATCCAAGGTTATCAGCAGCATGGCCCAGAGGAATCTAACTACTGAAATTACCATTGCCCCCACATAGGAAACCCTGGGCTGTATCCCCGTGTGCTGCCCATGTAACCTCCACTGAGGGGCAGCCACAGAACGGGCTTCCAGGCCTGTGCAGAGTGCGCTTTGTACTTTTGCAGTAACAAAGGAACAATTTCCCCAAACATCTATATCCTGATGTGTCATGCTGAAGCCCCAAGGAGGGATTGCCCTGTGTGCCTGTCTTGGCTTCCGCAGACATGGCTGCTGCCAATACTGTGCATGCTACATAAACCTGATCCTGTAGACATCGACGCTGAGACGCTGCATTCAACGATCTTGTTTGCATCAAAACAAACCCCTGAAATGTGCCAGTTACTGACTGGGTGACTTCTGAGAGGTGGCTCGAGAAAAAGATTTTCCCTGACCCAGTGTTTGAAAAGGGATCAAGTAGAGGGGAAACCCCCAAGATGACCCACGAAGGCTTCCTGGAAGTGACTTTGAAAGCTGGGTGACAGCCATCAGAAGCAGAGCTTAGGAAATACAGAGTTGAAGAAGAAGGTGGCTGTGTCCTACAGCAAAGCCAAGAGCCCTTCCCTCCAGGGCCAGCTCCCCTAGGAGGACAGAAAATGACTGGGTATCCTCATAACCCCAGCTATATCTCCTCTCCCAAGGCTGAGGTCTTCATATGTCAGACCAGAAGAGCAAACATAGCAGCCTGTGATATAGTGTCCATGACCGCAGGTGAGACAGGGCATGTGGAATTACACAAAGGCCATCGTCCACACTCTGTCCCTTTTTCCTCATGGGTGGCAGAGAACACTTCCTCCCAGAAGGAAAGTGGAATCAGGTCCTCGCCCTTTCCCACCTCCTCACACTGGTTCCTCAGGGAATGAAGCCAAAGTAGAGGATGGCAGGCTTCACCCCTTTGTTGCTGAAGAAGCTTCTAAGGATTGCACAGCATCTGCCACGGACTCAAACCTGAAGATCATTGATAATTACAAGAAAAACCCGATAAGCCGGAGAACACAGAGTCAGCCTCCTTGGGATGATCTTAAATGGGCCCCATGGGGTATGAAGCCAAGTGGTTAGCCCCTAGCTTGGGGACTCTGAAAGGTCCCAGGGGGCACAGTACAGTGGACCTCATATATTTGACCAAATGCTATTCACCACACACGGCCCCAGCACCCCACAGGTGACCTCCATGGATTGACAGATCGGTGACCTCAGCCACACTTGGCTCAGTGTCCTCCGTTATGGGAAGAGGCTCCTTCCCTATGGCTGTAGGGACGGGGAGCAGAGCGAAGTACAGTCAGAGATCCAGGCATAGAAAGGATAGAGAGGTTGACACTATCCACACGTTGCCCCAGGTCTCAGGGGAACGTCACTAAGGTCAGAATGTCCTGTGACTCGTCAACTATGCAAACCCGCACATACCTCGTGCATCACTAAGGACTTTGCTCTTCACTGAGAGCCAGCACTATGACCCTAATCAGCCAGAATCCCCAAACTGGAAAGGAGCCATTCAGAACCACAATGATCCACTAAAGCCTCAGAGACTCCTTTATCCACACTCTTGACCTTCCTCTCTAGGCCCCTTACCCAGCCCTCATTGCTCTCCTTCCCTATCTGGGCTTCCCAGGCTTACTGGGAGCACACTTGGCCTCTCTCAGGCTGTACTTTGGAATTTCAGGTGTCCTGCTCCTGGAACATCAAAGACGGTACTTGTCCTGCCTCCTTAACCCAGTGGCCTATGGAAGTCCAGCCAGCCCAGGGCCTGCAGGTCATACTCCACGAAGCTGGCTTTGATCAGAGACTCCTCTGTCTCCCAGGCCCTATGCCCACATTCACTTCTCAGGCAGGTGCAATGGCTCTGTCCCTGCAGGCAGGTGGCAGCTGAGAACTACAGCGTAGACTCATTGTCCCTGTGCCGTTCTCCCAGCCCTGCACCTCCAGGAGCCGCAGCCCATGTGATTACGGGTTAACGGGTTAACCGCTTTAATTTTAGAAGCAACCTCGAACAATGGCGTAGCAGACACTGGCTGTGTGTCTCACGATTCACGTTCTCTCCATACAGGGACAGCAATATTTTTAGGCTCTATTCAAGTAACCCGCCCCGCCTGCAGATGAAATATTAATTAAAGGTTACACTTTCAGCCCTCAGAAAATGATTACACAAGATAGCAATTATATTTTCTGTATATTAAAACTGCACCTTGCTGTGCACAGGAATTAATAATTGCAAACCCAGTTGTTACAGTGGCACCATCAAAGCTGGAAGGAGGTGTGCCTGAGAGGGGAGAACAGACCCACAAAGAAAGTGGGTGACTTCAAAGAACAGAATCCCACATTCAGAGCTGGGATTGCTTCTCAAGGTCATTAACGATTCAGGATGTCTGACAGAGTGGCCCAGTTACAGAGTACACGGAGAAACAGAATTTAGAACAGAGTGCAGCTACTGCCTGAATTCTGGTGGTTAGACTGTCTGCAACCTGGCATCCCAGGGACCAGTAAGGCAGTTCTTGGAGCCTCTCCCAAGGGACTTTGAGACTCAAGATAGCCCGTGATCAGTGTTTGGAGGGCCAGCAATTCAAAGCTTCCCAGTTCTCCCACTAAAGAAAAATGGCAGCACATAGACAAGTGGCAGCTGCCTTAATCAAGCACCTACCGCAGCCTCCTCTGTGAAGCAGAAATTTCTTTTTCTTTTTCTTTTTTTTTTTTTTTTTTTTTTTTTCAGAGCTGGGGACTGAACCCAGGGCCTTGCGCTTGCTAGGCAAGCGCTCTACCACTGAGCTAAATCCCTAACCCCGAAGCAGAAATTTCTATCCCCATTTTATAAATAAAAGCTAAGACCCAAAAACATTAAATGAGTTGCCCACTGTGACACAGGAAATGTCAGAATTAGGATCCAAACCGATTGTCCCACAAGTCTACAAGTGTCAGGATGCTAAGTTTTTTCAGAGTAGTGTCTCCCACAAGCCACCTAGCATCATGACCAGCACAGAATAAATTTTACTAGTGTGAATGAAAGAATGAACCTCTGAATTAATCAATCATCCGTGCTTGGGAAGTTAAACCCCACAAACCAGCAGAGTAGACTTTTTTCTTTCTACTTCTCTGACTTTTGGTGGGTCCAGGATTCCAGTGAGTAGGTTACATGGTGGAGGAATGGGAGTGCCTTTTGTGTACAACAGACAGGCATCAGTACTGCCCCCAACCCATGGCCTCATTTTTCCCTTCGAGACATTGTCAAACATTCTCCACAAGACAAAATATGGCACTGGTGGCTTGTGTCATGAAACAATTATGGTTTGTTTGACTCTGTGACAATGAGAAAATCAGATAGTTTCTACGAAGCTCCCTAGAGAAGCTCTTAGTGACCATGTCAAATCTCACCCTGACCCCGAGCAGACCCCGAACAGAGGTCCCATGACCCTCTCTGCCCTTCAAGTCTGAGAATTGGTCACACAGAGAAGCCTTGTAGCTTTTCATGGAAGACAAGCATTCAGGTCACAAAGGGGTGGATGCATGGGGGAACTGTGGCCCCACTGGTATCTCCAAACATTGTGACCTGGAGGGCTGACTAAATGCGAGGGACAATTTGCTCCTAGAGATTGGAAGAGTGGGGGTACTGTAAAGCCGCTCAGCTAGATCCCCTGTGGAGGAGGAGAACACCCACCTCTGCCCCCGGGCCCAAGCCAGCTCCTAGGAAGACAAAGACCAGCCTAGATAAATGAATTCTTCTAGCCATTCTGGTAGATGCTTCTACAGTGTGGGCAAGCTAAGAGGGTTGAGAGGAAGCCACCCAGGGAATCCAGCAGCTTCTACACAAAGGGTGCCACTCAGACTGAGTTCCTGGACACGGTCTGACAGAGCGCCAGAAGCCCATCGCCCTCACTGCCCATGCTGATGAGGTGTCTGTTTGGCAGCAGCCATCTGCCTACCCAGCATGCAGTGCAGCTGGCACTGGTCTCAGGGCCGGACACAGACGTAGAAAGTTGCAAGCTGAGTGCAGTAATGCATTAGAGTCCCGGTCACTTGGAGGCTAACATCAAAGAATTGCCCGACTCCAGCAATCCAAAGATAGCCCCAGTGGCACTGAGACCCTATCTCAAAAACACATTAAAAGCTCACAGACTTCACCCTTGAGAATCACGCAGCACACAGGGAAGAGCAGAGCCACGAATATTGACTTCGTTGTACACTGTGTAGAAACCTGGGCCAACCAGTTTGTGTTGGAGCCTTAACAAGTTACCTCCTCAGAGGGAATGTCCCTGAGGCACCTTCCAATCCAATCCAACAAAACCGTTTTTATCAGATTGCCCTCTGTGCTGAGGACAGCCTAACGGGAAACTTGGATCACATCAAGGCCATGGGCACCGTGGGAAGGGACAGTGGGAAGGAGGGAAGTTCTGAAGTGCCTTGGCAGTCAGAAAGCTCCATAGAACTAGGCCACCAGGCTCTGCTCTGGGGGGTTGATTCATAACTGCCACAGACACATTTAACAAGGGTATTGTGGAGGGCAGCAGGGGATCCTTGAATTTCCATAGCCAGCCCAGGCTCCAGGACCCCCTTGCAGACATTGCATGACTACAACCCTACTAAAGTTTCCAGACCCGGGGAGGCAGCCTCTAGGGAATCTTTTAACTTCATAGAGATTGAGCCTCTCACAGTGGAGGGGACCAAGATGGCCGGTCTAACGCATCGTGCCTCTGTAAGGCTATTTGGGTTTCTTTCAACATTTCATTTCTTGCTTGTAAGTAGGGAAACCAAACTGCCCAGATCAAGACCTCTGGGGGTTGGGGATTTAGCTCAGTGGTAGAGCGCTTGCCTAGCAAGTGCAAGGCCCTGGGTTCAGTCCCCAGCTCCGGGGGGAAAAAAAAAAAGGAAAAAAGACCTCTGTGTTTCTCAAATCCCACCATCTTCATTAAGCAAAGGAACCCCAAAACCACTTATTCTAATTCCACATTCATTCGCTTGAATAGGCCTCCTTGGGCGCACAAACTTCAGAACCCAGTGAGTAGCAGGTACCCAACAAACCAAGGCCTACCTCCCTCACACCTGACTTCCCGGCGCTTCCCCTTTAAGCTAAGGCTTCTCCTGGGATAAGGCATGGATGGGCATGAGTGAAGGAGGAACAGGCATGGTCAGAGGCAACCACAGGCTACAAGAAGCTGGTCCCGGTCACAGCAACCCAGAAATTGCACTTTTAGCTTCAGCAAAGGCTCCATTCCCAGAGTTCCTCAACGAACCCTCCGAAAGTTCCTCATGGGGTCTTTGTGGCTGCTTTAGGGTCAATTCTGAGTGGTAGGAGGCAGAAGTGATGGCAGCCCACAAAGTAGGGACAGGAAAACTCCAGTTGAGATTCCAGCAGGGCGGGGTTCCTCCCTGACCCCGGGACTGGCCTCCTTCAATGAGAGCTGCAGGCCTCCAGCTGGGAACAGGTAATTCTGGTCCAGTCCAGTCCCTGCACAGGACCGCAGGGGCTCAGACGAGAAGTGGCTTGCAGGCTTCCAGGAGAGTGCAGCATTCTAAGAACTGGGTCCTCCTCCCTCTTCCTGAATAGGTGGGAGACTGGAGACTTCGTAAGTAAACCGGCTGCTTCTCCCAGCACTGAGATACAGGAGCAGGCCAGTGGGTCTCAGTAGTTCCCAGGGTCCTGTTCTAAAGACAGGGGCAGGCACACAGGCATAGATGCTCAGAGAGAGGAGGGTGCCCTGAGCTTCTGGAGACTCTGCAGACAACAGGAGTAAACCGAGTTTGAGGTCACATCCAGCATGAGAGAGGGAATGCCCTGAGAACACACAAAGGTCGCCATCGCTGAGGCATGAGCACTTTGCAGCCCAAGGTCTAAGAGAAGGGAGGCCAGTAGCTCACCTCCCCAAGTTGGAAACACATACTATACCATCTTTTCTACAGGGGAGAAGCCACAGCCTAGCCAGGAAGGGTCAGGTTCTGCCTATTGCCTGCTCTGACAAGTGGGTAAGTTTCTTAGTCAGTTATACTCTGACTTCCTAGAGACTGACCCTTTAACCTCCTGGACCCTGCTGGGAGTATGGTACACGGGAGATCACAAGAAGCAAGCAGAGAGAGAGGCTCTGTCACTGTGGGGAAGGCACAGAGGAACCTGGCAGCAGCCTCTGACACAGACGTGGACCTAGAGAAAATAAAGTTGGGATAGGGTGGTGGCCACTTGCAAATCCCCACACAGCCAGGCCCAGGAGCCTCTAGATGTGAATGTATGGCCCTGTCCTGGGTGGTCCTATGGAAGCAGGTACCCAGTTTACACAGGCAGCTCTCCCTAAGCATCCGTATGAGGAAGTGGGGGTCAGAGCTCCAGACTCAAGTCCTTCTTGCTGAATTCCCCTGCCAGACATTGTAGGAAAAGAGGAACCCTTATTCACCAGCCACCTGCACCAGCACTTCCGGGCTGGGTCGCAGAAACAGGTTGTCCTAGTTTGCCAGCACAGAACCTCATGCAGGGTTCCTCTTCTGGGCCTCTGTAGCAGGCTGACGCCTCGGGGAGGGTGCAGGAATTCCTACAGAGTAGATTTCAGTCACATCACCCCCCATTGCCCTTGTTAATGCCCTCTGCAGCTTTCTCTACTTCCCCCAACCCTCAATATTTAAGTCCCACTCATGTGTGTCGTCCCCCACCCCACCCCACCCGCCACTTATCTTTCCTCCAAAACCTGCTACTCTCTGCCCGCACCCTTCCATCTCCTCGCTCCCTCGTCCAAAACACCCGTCCTCCAGCACGCAGCCACATAACTTTCCATTTGGGCTTTTTGGTTCTAGGGATGGGACGTTGCACCTGGGGTATGCTGGGAAAATACTTGACCAGTAAACTAACTACATCCCTACGCGTCAGTCTCCCCTTTCTGTTTAAGTCTAGATCATTGCTTAAGGCTGCTCATCACTTTTGGGCCTTGACAGAATCTTTCTCCCCAGCCCTGCCCTCCCTCTGTGGCTGCCTCTAATCCCACCAAAGAGAGATTCCCACAGCTACAGGGCCTTCGTGTATATCGATAATGCGTAACCCTCAAAGAGGTCATGGGTTGGCGACTTCCCATGAACAACCTGTGTGACATGTGAATGCATCTCACTGGACTGCTTTTCTTTTCTTTTATCTTTTCTTTCTTTTTATTTTGTTTGTTTGTTTGTTTGTTTTTTGTTTGTTTTTGACACAGTTTCATATAGTTCATGCTGGTCTATTAATCTGATGCCACCACTGAGGGTGACCTTGAGTTATCTAACCCTGTAACCTTCACCTCCCAGGTCCCAGGATGGCAGGTCTGTGCTGTATACCACAGCCAGTTTATATGCGCCTGGCTTTGTGCACACTAGGCAAGCACTTTACCGACTGAGCGATGTCCCCAGTCCTGAGAATTTCTAAATGGAGACAACGATGACCGCTGAGTTATTCGGAGGTAGTGAGTCCTAGCAGGGCTTCAAAGAGCTTCCAGAACCTTCCAGACCTGACATGTCTCTGCATTTCCCCTTTCTAACAACCCTGTAGGGTCAAATCTACATGTATGTATCTTTGTTAGTTTTATAAGACACAGCCACTTTTTCAAGGAAGGTGCATAGACAGAAGGTCAAGCCTGAGATGATATGACAGATACTGTGAGCTCACTGAGGGGAACAAGCTGCACAAACAAACTAAAGGACACCCAGAGTGGAGAATTCTGTGTGTGACCATGACAATTTGGGGTAGTGAGAGACAGCCACAACCACACCTGCAGGCAGGGGACAGGCCTGGGGTTGGGTAGATGAATGTGGAGGCCTTTGGAATTATAACTTCCCTGATCTGTCTAGGAGCAAAGAGACAGACAAGGTCCTGGTGCCATGGCCCCTCCACGGGCAGAGCATTGAAGATGTCTCGTCTGTAGCAGAAGGAGGAACATACAGGGAGGAAGGAGAAGCCTGGTGGAGTTGCAGACCCGTGAAAGCTTGGGTTTTCTGGGGCCTTTTGCAGTTTGTTTTAGGATCCTTTTTTTAATATCATTATACAAACCACTAAAAACGTCTGAACTTTCCACCCCAAAGTTGACTCAAGTCACCTCATGCTGATGTCACTGCAAATGAATTCGAGTTCTTGACATTTGAGAAGCCGCCCTGTTCTGACACTGAGGAAAAGGTCACTGCGTAAAGGATGCCCTGCGAACCATTAGTAACCCAGCTCCTGAGTGTGCACGGAATGGTACTCACAATGATGCCCTCAAGCTTGGGCAGATCTCTGTCACATAGCCACGCCCCTTCCTTTAGCACAGTCCCAGGCATCCCTGTCATGAAACCTCACCTTCAGCGCACCACAGAGAGAGCTAAAGTGAGAAGTCAGATGGGCCCCACCGTCTCTTCCTGAGGACGAACTCACTTAACCTTGAGCAAGGAGAGACCGGGGTCTGTGGTGCTCAACAACCACAAGTGCATGTCTAGGAGTGGGCCTCAGACCTAGAGCCAGAAGCCAGACCTGGGCACACAGTAAAGAGGGCGCCAGTTAGTTCTTTTCATGCTCATGGCAGCCTGATGGAATGAGGGATATGGAGATCATGGTGGGCTGAAGGGCCTGGTGTCCAAGAGGACCCTGCTTGAGTGGATTGAGAGGTAGAGAGTGTATAACACGTCTAAGCAGAAAGAAGAGGAATGGGAGGGCCCAGCTCTGGAGCAGCCAGGCACATTCACATGCCAGAAGCAAGAACTAATCCAAGCATAGGTCAGGTATGAACTCAAACCTTGAGGCAACACTGCATGTGGATCCAGCTTGCTTTTAAGTCCAAAGGCTGGAGTTTGGAGGCTCAAAAAAATTCCATGTCTACATGGGGAAAAGGGAGACTTGAGTTTAGATTCTGCTAGATCTAAATCTTGAGTTCAGAACCTGCTATGGGGACTGCATGAGGTTCGCTGAGGACTTTACATTGGAGTCTGAAGGCCCCTTGCCACCTCGGAACTCATGTTTCCCACAGCACAGTCCCCTCCCCAGCCAAGAGGGCAGGAATTGTGCACAGAGAAACTCACCTTCCTTGCACTGGGCCAACTACAGCCATGCCGTCCAATGTCAGCATTTTACTCAAGTCCTGCTGATCCAAGATGGCTACCCAGACATGCTATTTCCCTCTCCAATACAAGTCTCCCTTAAGGCATCTGAAGAGGCCTCCTGATTGCAGTGGAAGAGCCATCAGGGCTGCCAGCATGTGCCAGACGTCACCATATCTCTGTGCCAGTCCAGGAACAGCCAGGTGGAACTCCTTACCCTATGCTCCCATCTAGACAAGGCGTCCATCCTGATTCATAGTCCTTCCTTCCTTTTCTCTATAATACTGACCCATTCCTCATGCTAAAAGCACCGTAATAGATACTGATTGAGTGACGAAAGAGATGTAATGCAGGCAGGTATGCAAATGTCACAATAAAACCATTATTTCGTATACTAAACTACAAAGGAATTAAAACTGAACTAAATAAGAAAATAAAGACAGGCCGAGGGCTCTGCACTGAACGCCCTGTGCCCAGCATAGAGGGGCAAATTGTAAAGTCAGATCCTATGGATCAGGAAGCAGGAGCTCAGGGGTCTCCGCAAGGGAAGTTTGTGGAAAAGCTGCAGAGACCAGGTCTGCCTCACTGTGCTTTACCTTGGATCCCACCCTGAGCAGCCCACACGGCTGTCTGTGTTTGGGCTTTGCTAGGAACTGGCCATCTAGCTTCTACACGGGTCCTCCAGAGGACTCCAGCAAAGAAACCTTCCAACCAAGTGCCATTCCAGAGAAGTAAGGTCACCGCCATACGTGCTGGATCCCTTCCTCTCAAAGCCAGGTCACTGGTTCTTTTACTAAACAACCTGTGGATCTGTGCTCTGGCTGCCCAGAATGACCTGCAGGGCCACCTCTCTGTGGTCATCTCCACACGGTAAATGAAGGCACAGAGGTCTCATGAGGTGTCATCTAGCACTAAGTGATGTTGGAATCTAAATCCAGGGCACACATGCAGCTCCAGAGTCTAACACACACACACACACACACACACACACACACACACACACACACACACACAGCATTGGTCACCTGGTACACCAGATCTCCGTCACCATCTGGATCTTCACAGAGCCCACTCACCCTCCTCCAGCTGCACTGAGCTAGACCATGTTGCCCCTCAGAGCTCCAGGAGAAAGGAGACAGCAACGGGGGCATGATGTGACAACAGCCAGTCTCCAGGTCTCTCCTTCTGTTCCTTAAAGAGCGGTCGCTCGAGGCAGGGATGGATGGCTCATCCCCTTCTGACTCGCATGCTCTGGCAAGTGATTCTGAAATACAGCCCGGTAGTGGCCTCATGGGTCATTAGGACTCACAGCCCAGAATGTAGCGAGTGATGAAGTGAACAGAGGAGAAAGCTCCACTGGTTTGCTCTCGCCCGCCAATCCCCATAGACTTCTGGGTTTCAGAGGACACAAGGAGGTGTCAACAACCCAGAAGAGCACAGAAGGAAGGTGCCGGAAACCAAGAACAGATGCCACGGGATAGACTTCTTGCCAAGAAATGCCAGCAATGGGTAGTCAAAGAGTTAAAGTCATGTGACCAGGCACTGAGAAAAAGTAAGTATCCTTTCAGCTGCCCTGTGATGGCACTGAGCATTCAGTCCCCTCCTTCCTTCCACCCTGCCTTGTGACCATTATAACAACCTATCCTAACTCTCCAGGTGTCTTCACACCACCATTTTGGAAGGTTCCGGAGGAGTTGCCAAGTGTGCTTCATAAGCGGGTAAGGGTGGTAGCACCTTAATAAAATAACTGTGGCTGTTTCCTTAAAATGCAACTTTCCTTAAAATTGCGAGAGTCCTTTCTCGCAAATGGAATTAGTTCTCACAAATATTTTTGACGAATTAGCTGTTCCCTCTGAATAAATACTTTCCGCTCCATTTTTAAGGTGGCTAACAGTTTGTGGAGCTGATTTTTACATCCCATTGTAAGTGATACAAGGTAACCCATTAGCCGATGGTTGCGATACAATGCACGTGAACAAAACAGACTGAATTAAACTATCCAATGTGATTAGTGCAACAGCCTGTAGAGAGTGTGTTTTTCATTGGGAGCAAGGAGGTTAGCTTGTAACACTGAAGTCTCATACAATCTTCATGACCAAGTTTAATCATAAATGCTCATGCGAAATCAAACTCTTCACCTGCCCTCATTCACACCTCCATACACTGTCCAGAAGAGAGCTCTGCCCCACAGCTCTCTGTTGTCTGTCCAGGAACCTTCTGTCTACACAGATAAAGACAAAGGTCTCCCTGTAAACCTTTCTGTGTATCATCATGATGGTTTTGGCCTTTCTGTTTTCGTTTGGTAATATACCTTGGCATCTCCCAACAAGCCCCGCCTCATCCTTTTAAAGGGCAGTGTAAGCTTCCATATGTAGATGTTGGGATTCATCTGCTGCCCGTCTAGTCCACAGCTATAACAAATTTTGCTGTGGAGTGAGGCTCATTATTGACTTAGTTTTGTTTGTACCTCTGTGGTACACCTGAAGGGCAAATTCTTAGAAGCATCGGCATCCACAGTGTGCGTGCTCTTGTGTGTTAATGTGCAATGTAAAAATGCCACCGAGTAACACGGGGTCTATGCTGGAGTAAGGTGCTTGCTTCAGTGCTCAAGAACACCGTTCCTTCCTGCCATGATCATCACAGCAGATGACCCCGTAATGGTAGACACCTGGCACCTCATTTCGATTGACCCTCAGGAAGCTGAGGCGGTAAGCACCTTCTCATAAATCCACAAGGTGTGATGTCTAATCTCCGTTGTCGACTTGACTCCATCTGGAATCAACTAAAACCCAAGCTACTGGACAGATCTCTGGGAGATTCTCTTGATCAGATTATTTGAGGTGAACCGATCCTGAATCTGAGCCACACCTTCTGGACATGGGACACGTCCATGCTTGCTTGCCCTCACCCTCTTGACAAGTTTGAGCATCCTGTTGCTGAAGCATCCCTTTGACTGTATTAAAGCCAACTCCTCTGGGCTTCCAACGCAGACTGAGGAGCAACAACTCTCCAGGAGTCCTCCAGGACCCTAGCACCAGACCGTGACTTCTAGGACATCCAGTTTAGAGGACTGATCAGTCTTTCACTGATGAGATAGCCATTGCTGGGCTACCTGGACCTCAACCTGTAAGCCAGTCTAGTAAGATAAGTCTGTGTGTGTGTGTGTGTGTGTGTCTGCCTGTCTGTCTGTCCTTCCATCTGTGTATATATGCATATGCATTGTGTATGATATGTTTATGTATATGATATGCATATATACATGATTTGTATATGTGTATATATATATACTTATTTATTTACATACACACATACACACACACACACACACACACACACACACATTTATTCTATTGATTCTGTTCCTTAGAAAACCCTGAGTAACACACAAGACGTTGGCTAGTTGGTATGAGTGAGTCAGATTGGGCAGGTATTAGTAAAATGAAAGGGTCTGCATTATGTATATGTTACTATGTGTATGGTCGATGTGAGTATGCACCGCATGTACATGCATATATGTGAATGTGTGTACAGAGGCCAAAGTTTGGTGCTAGCTGTTTTATTCTTCCTCCCTAGTGCTGGTATTACAGACGCAGCCTGAAGCTCCTGGCTTTTTACATTGGTTCTAGAAATCCAAGCTGAAGTCCTTGCATTGCATAACAGACACTTTAACAACTGGGCCTCTTTTGCCTTCAACACATCCCCATGTACATAGCTGGTGCATTGCCTCATAGGTGAGCTTTTCCTTAGGCTACTGCATCCTTGCCCAGAATTTCCACAGTCGTGTATTCAGGGACATTCCAAAAGCAGATTCGTCTCTTCACCAGAGTATTTCCTTGAGCAGCACTAAGGGCTTCCTGAAGGGCACAGGCCTGGTACCCATGTGTGACCATTTGAGATATGTCCCTCACAGGCTCACGTATTTGAACACTTGATCCCCAGTTGGTGGTGTAGCTGGGTAGAGCCTTGCTGGGGGAGGAACATCACTGGGAGTCATGTAGCCTTGAGAGGTCACAGCCTCTCACCCCACTTGCAGTTTGCTCTCTCTGCTTGTGTATGTGGTTGAAGACGTTCTGCTGCTGTGCCTGCTGTACGGTGCCGCAGTCCCTCGCTGTCGTGGACTTTACCTCTGAAATCATCAAGTTCAGACAAACCTTTCTATTAGCTGTTTTGGTCACGGTGTTTTATTCTAGCAGCAGAAAAGTCACTAGTGCTCTGTGGTATCTGAACAGGGCTTGAGCTGGCTGGGATGAGTCTTAAGACAGCCCCAGGCCCTTCCTCAAACGACACCTCAGTTTCTAACATAATTAGGGTTACTCTTGCTCAGATGAAATGGCACGACTAAATGCAACTTGGGGAGGAAATGGTTTAATTTGCTCACCCTTCCACAGCCCTGTTCAACATCAAAGGCAGCAGGACAGGAACTCAAGCAGGACAGGAGCCTGGAGACAGGAGCTGATGCAGAGGCCATGGAGGGGAGGAGCTTACTGGCTTGCTTCCCATGGCTGCTCAAACTACTTTCCTATAGAACCCAGGCTATGAGCCCAAGGGTGGCTCCACCCACAATGGGCTGGCCCTCTTTTATTAATCATTAGTTAAGAAGATGCCCTAAGGACTTGCCTAGAGCCCAGTCTTGAGGAGGCATTTTCTCAGGTAAGGCTCCCTCCTCTCTAACAGCTCTAACCTGTGTCAGGTTGACACAAAACCAGCCAGCACAGCTTGTTAACGCTCAGAGCATTCCTGGGGATTCATAAAGCCTTGGGGTTTAAGGTTGTACAATGATGGTTTCCCAAGGTGCAGCTACCCTGGAAACAGACTTGGAGATAGTCACAAGTGGATCACACACACACACACACACACACACACACACACACACCATGAGCCACTTAGCTATGGCTTCTGCTTCTTGTACTCTTAAATTAACATTCGATCCTATGTGAAGGGGCAATAATGAATTCTTTCTTCCTTTTTTTTTTTTTTTTTTTTTTTTGTTTCTTTTTTTTCTGATCTGGGGACCGATCCCAGGGCCTTGCGCTTCCTAGGTAAGGGCTCTACCACTGAGCTAAATCCCCAGCCCTCTTTCTTCCTTTTTTAGAAAGATCTGCCTGAGGTAAATTGTCTCTCTACTCAGTGAAAACCATTGAAAAAAATTTATGACAAGCCCAGTTTTATATATTTTGTTTTTGTTTTGTTTTGTTTTCGAGACAGGGTCTCACTGTGTAACCCTGGCTGTCCTGGAACCCTGTAGATCAAGCTGGCCTCAAACTCAGAGATTCAACCTGCCTCCGTTTCCCGAGTGCTGGGAGTAAAGACGGGTGCCACCACCACCCAGCTGACAAACCCAAGTTTTTTAACGCAGTGCGAAAACAAGAATCTAAGTCCTGAGTTGGCCTCAAGCCCATCCTCTAATCAAAATTTGTGTGTATCTTCATTAAAATGGTTTTAGAGCTAGCCAAATGTCTCAGCAGGTAAGACACTAGCCACACAAACCTGACACACTGACTTTGATCCCTGGGTCCCACATAAAGAATACTGTCCTCTGACCTCACACCCACTATATGCACACACACACACACACACACACACACACACACACACACACACACACACATGCGCTCATGCATGCACAAACACTGAGTTTTAAATTACTTTTGTCTGAAGGCCAATGCCATTTTCCCTAAAATAGTCTTTAAATCAAATAAATATCAAGGGCTTTCTTTGGACTTTCTCCTTCTGAGGCATGTGCTTTCTGGGAAAGAAGTGTGGGTAAGAATATAAAATGAGGAGATGCTGAAAAGAGGAACTGTGGGCTATCAATGGTCACCCAGGGCCTGAGAAAGCAAGTGTCCAGCTCTGTCCATTTGCCCCCTGGGGAGACACAATGTTCCTTCTCTTTCCTCCTTCCCCTAATCCAAAACGCCCTGTCAGAGATCTGGAGTGCACTCTGTACTCCCACAAGAGTGGGGAGCAACACCCCTTAATTACATGCACAGTTTAAACTTGGGGGGTTTCCTCTGGCTGTAACAGTATTCTCCCCTCCCACCCCTCAGCCATCAAGCCAATTCAACAGTACAAACGGTCCTTTCCCAAACAAGTTGTTCCAAAATGTTCTACGTTCCAACCAATCGTAAAGCAGGGGCAGAAAGCCTTCCCAGGAACACAGGGCCAACCCCTGCCCCTTGCAGTTAGCTCCCAACACTATAATTCCAAAACTAAGATAGGGGCCAGCAATGGGGATGGACATGTGTAATCCCAGCACTCGGGAGTCTGAGACAGGAGAATTGCTGCAAGTTCAGGATCAGCTTGGACTACATGGTAGTTATCAGGTCTTCTAAGACTATGGAGCAAGACAACATCTCAAATAAACAAAACAAAATCAAATACGAAAGATGGAGGATTCTCCAATTTTTCTATGCTGTAGCCGTCTGGGCATACCAAACATTTCCCAGTTCAGAGGCCCCGGGACATGGGTCCTTCTAACTCAGACACACACAGTTTGCTCTCTAAAGGATGATCTGCCGGCTGCCACTGAGGAAAAGAATTGGGAACTATAAACTCCATAGATGTGAAGAGTAGAGAATCCCCTTTAGTGTGGCTTTTACATTAGCAGTAATAAAGCTGGGGCTAATTTCACCCTCCCCTACCTAACTCAGCCACCATCCCCCTGAGAGCCTCACTGAAACAGTTCAAGTGTCTGACACACTTGTCAGTCCCTAGACTCTGGGCCCTTCTGCACTACCTATGGAAATGTCACAGCTTAGATGCTTTCCAGAACATTCTAACTGCTTGACCCAGAAATCCCCTTGCTGGGAACCTGCCCTAAGGACGTTATTCAAAAGAACAAGAATGCTATCTATGTGCATGAGGCATTTCACTGCAGTGGTGGTCTCCATAAATTAAAACGGGAATGAAACATCAATCTTCAACATCTGGACAGCATAAGAAAGCTATGTCACATGACACGTGGAGAAGGCATTTCTCTGTTAGGAGGCCATTCTCAGGCTCGTCACTTACCTGTCTCTCTAACTACCCTCTTAGTTCTGGAGAATGTTCCAGGAAGCTTTGTGTGCTTGTCTAATTAGGACGCTGGAAACAGGAGCTATGCTTTGAACTCCTTTGAGAATTTACTCCAAGGAAGTCACACAAGCTGCTCTGCTCATTCCGTTCCTCATGGGAACAACGTAGGTGCCCAGTAACGAGGGCTGTGTCAAACAGCAGACAGCCACCCGATGGGCATTGTGCTGCCAATCAAAGTTACCACACAGAATATGATGCAGGACTCAAAATTGTGCTCAGTGGCATAGAAGAGGGGTCTGAGATGTCGAATGAAGAAAGCAATTCACTACATTCGCTTCACAATCTCATTTCCCTCTAATTCTAAGCCCTTAATTTTTCATTTCAAATAATAGTTTAAAAAAAACAAAACAAAACAAAACTTGGAGCACAGAAAACAGTGTTCTTAGAGGTAAGCCTGATAGTTTACAGATAAAAATCTCTAAGTGTTAAATGTTAAAACTAAAACACTCTTAGAAGGAAAAAAATCTTAAGATTTTGGACTATATATTACACTAAATGTTCAAGAGCCTGGATTAGGTAATATTCCTAAAACATGACATCAAACGCACAGCAGCCATTGGGGGTTGGGGGGAGGGACAATAAGCAAACTGATTTAAAAAAAACTGAAGACAGCCCAGGAAATGGAAAAACAAACTTTTCAAATCATTTTTTCGATAAGGGCTTAGCATCCAGAATTTATTTAAAAAGAGGGGAAGAGGAAGAAGATAAGGAGAAGGAAGGAGGAGGAGGAAGGGAAGGAGGAGAGAATGAGAAATGGAATAGGAGAAGAGAGAGAAGAGGGAGGGGGAAGAAGAGGAAAAGAGGAAGAGGAAGAGAGTGAAGGGAGGAAGCAGAAGGAGAAAAGACATCCAAGTGTCAGACACTTCATTAAAGAAGTGTTTTAGTAGACGGACCCTTAGTCCCTGGGAGACAGGCAGTTCTCGGGTCAGGGGTAGCAGAAACGCTGGTTCCCTCTGGGACGGGCTGTGACCTGTGTCTCTGATTTCAACCATAGGTCTGAGCTCTCTGTCCTAAATTACCAGGAATAGAGGCCTCGATCTCGTCCACACGATGGTCAGGCAGCCCGGACACAAGGACTCTACCACCAGATCCAAGCTTCAGTTCCAATACCCTGAAAATGAAGAGGCAGAGGGGGAGAGAGTCCCAAACCACCATGAGTCTGCCCTTAGAGCTGTGTCACTGAGACCACCAACCAAACACTTGAAAATGCCCAAAGAACACAGAGCATGCCTCTCGTCTGATTTTTCAGAGAGTCCCTGCATGTCTGCATCAGAGGTTTCTGCAAAGTGACAGGCAAATGGAACCGGAGTCCTGGCCCTACCCCGGACTCCATGGGCAGGGATGGCAAGCAAGTCCTCACCCATGTGTAACAGGCAAGGGCCCTGAGAGCTATGTGTTCTCTCTGCCCCCACCTCAGACAACCATTTGCCAGTTCCTGCACTAGGCCTGGGAATGGGGAAGGCATTAATTTGTGAGTGATCATGATGTTCCGGAGACAGGGTCTGGCAGCGCCAAAGCCAGCTAAGTCACCAGGAGTCACCTAGCCCAACACAAGGGGAAGCCCAGGAGCTCTGTCACTTTAGCAAGATGACCTACTATTTTATTTCTGGGAGGAAGGAAAATGCCATCGTAAGTTAAATGTGCCATGCAAGGTTCACTCCTTGAGGAACTACTCGTTGACCAACTCACTGGCCCACATAGGTTGTGACCAGCCCCCCACCGGTGTTGCGTGTCAGACATCCCCCATATCAGATGTTTACATTACAATTCATAACAGTAGAAAAATTAGTTGCGAAAGTAGTAAAAAAATAATAATAATTTTATGGTTGGGGGTCACCACAACATGAAGAGCTGTATTAAAGGGCCACAACATTAGGAAAGCTGAGATCCACCACTCTAAAGCCATAGAACGTTATGAGAAGGACACAGTCGATGACAGAGAAGCCCCCTCATCCCTGTCATATGTGATGTCCTGGGGCTGTGGAGTTGGAATCTGGGGATAGGATGAGGGTTCGGGATCTACGGATACCTTACACCCACAGCACAGACCCAACCTCCAAGCCTAATCTTCCAGAATGCCCGCCATACACAGGAGTGGGGGCTACTTCCAGGAACACGGGGGTCGCCAGCCTGGAAGCTCTGCTAAGCCTTGACTCTCTTTCAAAAGAAACATGGAGGGCTGGAGAAATGGCTCAGCAGTGAAGACACTGACTGCTCTTCCAGAGGTCCTGAGTTCAATTCCCAGCAACCACATGGTGGCTCACGACCATCTGTAATGGGATCTGATGCCCTCTTCCGGTGTGTCTGAAGACAGCCACAGTGTACTCACATATATAAAATAAATAAATCTTTGAGAGAGAGAGAGAGAGAGAGAGAGAGAGAGAGAGAGAGAGAGAGAAGCATACTGACTGAAACGAATCACATACCTCCAACCCCATCTTCACGAAAACCTGTCTCAGAGTTCTGTCTGTGGAGATAGCAGAGATGCAGTCCTGTGCCCAGAGCGCTGACCGAGCTAGAGGAGAAACCATGGGAACGAGCAATTCAGCCATAGGGTGGGCCCTAGGAGCAGCTTGGGAGGCACTGGGGCCCAGGCAGGCAGGCAGGCAGAGAAGGCAAGAACAGTTGATCAGGCTCCAAAGGCAGGGCTAATGGTTGAAGAGGTAGCCCAGGTAACCCTTGGACAGGCTGCCAGAGTAGCACATCTGGTCATATGCAGAGCAATCTCCTACCCCAGGATGTCCCCATAGGTCAGCCTCCAGTGGCGACCTAGAGAAGGCCTAAGGCTGGACAACACTGAGCAACTGCCTGGCACAGACAGCCAAGTGTGGACACGAGGGGACACAGCATTTGCAGAGCAGGACCTGCCCTGGGTCACATATGCCCAGAAGGCCTTATTTTTCTCCCAGTTCCCTCCACCCTCTCCTCCTGGTCATTATCATCTTCCTAGAGGCAGGTCTCCCAAATCTTCATCCCACTCCTCCCCTCAGAGCTCCCAGAAACAACCGGGCCACTGTGTTTTCTTTTGTATGTTTTGAAGACAAGATCTCACGTAGCCCAGGCTGGCCTAGAACTCATTTTATAGCTGAGGATGACTCTGAACTTCTGCTCTTCCTACCTTCTCCCCCTGGATGCCAGGATTACCGTTATGTGGCACCATGGCCTGTGCTCAGCACTCGGGGCTGAGCTCAAGGTTTCACACAAGCTAGGCAAGTGCTCTACCAAGAAAAGCTACGTCCCTGTACCTCAGTGGCCTCCTTCATTTCACACAATCACTATTACACATCAGTCTCACAGAACCCCCGCAAGGCTGGGATTGTTATCCCACTTTCCAGATTAAGAAGCTGAGGCTGAGGCAGAAGGATCATCAGGAGTCAAACCACCAGCTAGGAAGGCATAGTTCCAGTGTCCACCCTGTCCAAAAAAAAAAAAAAACCTCCCAGCTCTATGGGCTTCCAAAGTGGCTCACTCCCCTCCTCCTTCCTTGTCTACTGTGGGCTGGAAGAAGTTGACATAACTTCTTCAATAACACCTAGGACAAACACGAGGTGCACTCATGTCTTTTAGGTTTGACTTTGTTTAGGGCAAGCTTTCTCTTGAGAGTCTAGCAAGGCTGGGGCTGGATACCCATTTGGAGCACAGCCATCCCTGGCCTTGGGACCTTCCTCACATGCTCATGCACCCTACCTCTGTGTGTGTGTGTGTACGTGTGTGTGTGTGTGTACATGTGTGTATGTGTATCTGTGTGTGTGTCTGTGTACATGTGTGTCTGTGTGTCTGTGTGTGTCTGTGTATGTGTGTCTATGTGTGTTGTGTGTGTGTCTGTGTGTCTCTATGTGTCTGTATGTCCGTGTGTGCATGTCTGTGTATGTCTGTGTGTGTCTCCGTGTGTCTGTGTGTCTCTGTGTCTGTATGTCCGTGTGTGCATGTCTGTGTATGTCTGTGTGTGTGTGTCTGCATGTGTGTCTGTGTATGTGTCTGTCTGTGTGTCTGTGTGTCTGTCTGTGTGTCTGTGTGTGTGTATCTGTGTCGTGTGTGTATCTGTGTCGTGTGTCTGTGTGTCTGTGTGTCTGTGTGTGTCTGTGTTTGTGTTTATCTGTGTCGTGTGTGTGTTTCTGTGTGTGTGTCTGTGTGTGTGTGTCTGTGTCTGTGTGTCTGTGTTTGTGTCTGTGTATGTCTGTGTGTGTGTGTGTCTGTGTATGTCCTCCCTCCTTCCCCCCCTTCTCATAAGGCCACCAATGCCGTTAGATTAGATGGGACTTCTTCCTCATGACCTCATTTAAACCCCATTTCTGAATGCCACCCCATGTCCTTTAGGATCAGACCTTGGATACATGAATGAAGAGACACATTTCAGTCACCAACAGTCACTCGGCTTCAGAACTAGAATGTCTGAACCCAAAACAGATCTTCTGTCCTCACCAGCCCCCTCCCTCTGGTTGCTTTACCAGCTGCAAAACAGAGACACCTCCAAAATAGAGACGCACACACATGTGCACACACACACACACACACACACACACACACACACACACACACACACACAGTAAATCCCACCAGCAGCAGCTCTTTGGATGGTGCCAACATTTCAGAATTGGCAGACATCCCTACCCCACCCCCACTGCTGATGAGGTTAACGTCACACTCAAGCAGGAGTGGAAACTGACTATCCAAGGCTACCTGAGGCTTCTTTGTTTCTGTTTAGCTGCCCTTTGACCTTGGAAGATGGTCATCTCTGCAGGAAAGATCAAGGTAAAAAATCCTCTTGATAGTCTCCCCTAGAGGCAACACCACCCAGAATTTCCTCATGACAGGACACTTTGGTATGCAGCCGCAGAGAGGAAAAACCTGCTGTAAGAGACACCCCCTTCCCCACCCCTTTCTGGGCCAAAGCAAACGTCATAAAGATGGCAAGTGCTGACCTGGGATTAAGAGAATTCCAGACAAAAGGCCTATGAGTTAGCATCTGTGGCTCTCCCTGGGTAAACTCCACACAGATCGAAAATCTACGCCTTGTGGCATTCCAGCCATGGATATCCTCAGTCAGTGCTCTGTGTCCTATGACCAGGAGCCACTGATCCTTTGCAAACAGTGACAATAAATGCATCAAGTAATTTCTCTTCCTTGGACTATCACCAATCTCAGCCTTGAATGCATGTTTAAGTAGATTATGTGTGAATGGTTTTACAACGTGGAGGAAGGACCCCTCAGGGAAGCTAAGCAAGCAATCTTTCCAACCAGGTCCATTTGCATGGTGACCATAAACACGCATACACACTCAAATAAACTGAAGGGCATCTGCTTGACTTCCAGGAAGGAGGGGAGCTGTGAAAAATTCCAGCACCCGCTGGGTGGAATGCAGGCCTCCAGCAATGATAAGTTGAAGGCACTACTTAAAAAACAAATCATGTCAGGCGTGGTGGTGCACACCTTTAATCCCAGCACTCTGGGAGGGAGAGGCAGGAGGATCTCTGTGAATTCAAAGCCAGCCTGGTTTACATAGTGAATCGCTGAGTCACAGTGTTGCATAGAGAGACAATGCATTAGGATCACTCATATTATCCTCTAACACTCTACATGACATAGGGCAGGGAACTCATGGGAACCCCCACCTCTCCTGCATGGATGAAAGAGAAATTCATTCGATGCAGACTTCACAAGGCAGAGAGGATGAGTGGGGCAGATTCGAGTTCCTGTGCCTGTAAAGTCAAATGCTGATCACAAAGAGCCAAGTGCAGTTAGAAAGTAGGACTGAGTCCCAGAGGTCTCCAGCATGGGGGAGCAACTGTGGTTTACAATGACTCGTTATCTACTTTGTAAAGAACCAGAGTAGAAAGTTAGAACATTCTCAGCACAATGATAACTGTTTGAGGACCTAGGAATGCTGACTTGGTCACTGTAGATTATACGTATGTTAAATTATCACACCATATCCCATAAGTATATGTAATGATGATACGTTGATTATGTATTTTTATGTTTCTTTAAAACCTTTTTTAAAAAAATAGTTAAACATAAACAGGAAAATCTCCTCCAACAACTAGACATTGCCAATCCAACCCAAATCGACGGATGCTCCAGCAAGGTAGATAATGCACTGAGATCCTGCACTGAGAACCCCGGAAACTAACAAGGCCTTACTAGTTCCCAGCTGCCTGTGTGACTCTTACAGTTTCTAGCAAAGAATATAGACTAAGACTCTGTCCCCAGAACAAATTCATGGTGATGGGTTGGAAAACATTCTTCAAGAAATAAAACTAAGCAAGCAGCCAGGTAGAGGAAGGTAGAGAAGAGAGCTTGGGTCCTGCTCAGCCTCAGTACCTGCTTCTCATGGCCCTGATGAAGAAGGATGCCTCGGCCAGCTTGCCCTATGCAATGACAGTTTAGCCTGGCTCTTCTGTTAAAGAGATTGACTTAAAAAAGAAGAGGATGGAGCCCCCCCTTCACCCTCCCTACCCCACTCCCACCCCTGTTGCTCATAATGTGAGGATGTAATGACTATCCTTCGACTGGTTTAGTTTTGGGGTTTGGTTTAGAGCTGGCTGGTTGGGTGACCCCAGGGATCCTGAGGCTTTGCTAGCCAAAGTCATGCTCTCACTGTGCCAGCTTTCCTTTTGCTGGCCACAGGAGGGGTTGTAGGTCCTTACTGATGCTCCTACCTCCTGGGTAGTTTATTTGGGCTTTGATCATTAACGGTACCTGAACATACAATTACCCAGAACAGAGAATGCCTTTGCGCCTCTCCAAATGCCATCCCTTCTCCTGGAACTGTAACCTTAGGAAGGAACACTGAGGAGCTCCCCTCACTCCCAGTGCTTCCTGCTGAGACAGGGTTCTGCTACATTCTAGCTGAGGCACAGAGCTTCGCCAGTCACTGGAGATCTTAAAGCATTCGAGGAAATACTGAAAAGTGTCAGCACTCAATCTGGGCTTAGCCCATCAGGCTTGTTATCCAAACTAGCCTGGAAGCTGAGGCAGGGAGATCCCAAGTTCAGTACCAGGCTGAGTTCCAGGCCAGCCTGGGCAACTTGATGAGACCCTGTCTAAAAAGACAGTGTAGAAGAAAACCAGAGTGTAGCTGGTGATGCTCTGCACTGGCTCCGGGTTTAATCCCCAGCCCCTGATCTCCAAATACTTTTCTGTGCTCACCGTGGATTAGTGGTCGTGATTCCTCCAAAGCCCTCTGTTGCCTATGAGCCCAAGTAAACTCTTCATTCCTTAAGCTGATGTTGTCAGGTGTCCCGCAGCAAGGAGAAAAGTAACAGTTCCAGTCGGTTTCATTCCCGTCACATGAGACTATGGGAAAGATCTACGTCCTCAGATCATCTGAGTTGACTCCAAGGGAAGGATGTAGAGAGAATTTGGAACTGTCCTTAGACTCTCCAAGGGGACTGTCACTTTTCTGTGTGCACACTGGCTTCCATGAGACAACAGCTCCAAAGTTGAACTCTCGAGCCACCCTCAGAAGAGGCCAGCAGTCCCCCAGAAGTGGGCTCCCTTCCAGAGTGAGGAGGGGATAGCTCTTCTCACCCTGTGAGCTTGGTAGAATATCACAAAACACTCCCCATCAAGGGGCTCAAACCCAGCAGTGTACAGAGTTGAAATGCCAGCTTCCAGTGAAACCTGGTGTCTCCCCAAGAAATAAAATCCCCAACAAAGTTCTGCTTTCTGCAGATTGGAACCTTCCTCATTCTGGTGGAAGCCTGCTTCAGACCTCAGAAAGAGATGCAGAAGCAAGCCCACGAGGGCTACACAGTCTACAAAGCTGACCCTCCAACCCCACCACCTCAGTTCCATCAGCGACTGGACTCGTAGGTGCTTCTCAGGACAGAGACCTGGCCTTCCTCGTATTTACAATAGGGCTGGTCCACTGAGAAGAGGCTTTTCTAAGGTGTGGTAGGGAGGGTGCGCCTCCCCAGCTGGCCACTTTGCAGACATTGTGCCACCAGTTAGGAAGTGACTACTGGAGCAGCACAAACAGATTTTTTTGTTTTGCTTTTGTTTTTGCTTTTTGTCAAAGTGGAGGTGCAATTCTCTCAGATTCTGTGAGAAAACACACACACACACACACACATTTTTACCAACCCAATCTGTTTCCTAGCATCTGGTGGCTGCAGGACCTGGGAGCCAGCTTAGATGACTGGGGAGTCACACAGGTGAACCTTCTGAGCTCTGGAGGGAAGGAGAGCCCATGAGGTAGAGCTCCAAAGACCCCTGTCCATTGGAGACCATGAGTTGCCCGTCCATTCCCTCTGCCTAGTCTCTCACCTATAACAGGAGGGACTATTGAAAAAGCTCCTTGCTTTTCGAGCTCCTGGGCTCGTCTGAAGTCGAAGCACGCTAGAGCCAACAGTAAGGATGAACCGCATTCCTGTACTTCCCAAGTCCACCTAGGACAAAACGCATTTTCTTGTTTTGCAGTGTGGATCTATGGCATCTGATAAGGCAGCTCTGCGGGGACTTGATTTACAGTTTTGTTCTATTGAAACTGTGGTTTCTAGATCACAGTCCAAGTTGCTGTGTGGGGGGCTGGTGTGTAGACAGAGAGCATCTCTGCTATCCCAGAGAATCCTACTGGCAAGAAAAGCTGGTCAAGGCAATGGCCACCTGCTGGGAGCAAATGAGTTTCTGAGCATCCACCAGGCTACAGACAGAGTGCCTGCCCTGAATGCCTGGAACAGGAGTTGTGCACCAGCTTCAGACTTATTCTCCCTCTACCTTTACCCATTCCCCTCTCCCTCCTCCCTTCCCCTCCCTCCTCCTTCCTCCCCTCCTCCCTCCTCCCTCCCCCCCCTCCCTCCTCCCTTCCCTCCCTCCTCCTCCCTCCCTTCCCTCCCTCCCCTCCTCTCCCTCCTCCTTTCTCCCTCCTCCTTTCCCTTCTCCTCCTCCTTTCCCGTCTCCTCCTCCCTTCCCCCCCTCCCTTCCTCTCCCTCCTCTCCCTCCTCCCCTCCTCTCCCTCCTCCCTCCCTCTCCCTCCTTCTTCCCTCTCTCTCCTCCATCCCTCTACCTCCCCATCCCTTTCCCCCTCCCCCCAGGGTACTAAACAACAGAAAAAAGAACCTTGATGTGCCGCCCATTTTTATTTCCTGAAGACATGGCTCTCTGTCCACGGTGGGAAAAGACGCTTGGACTAGAACCAGAGGGCGCAGGTGGAAACTTCTAGAGTCAAAGCAGGCTGAGTAGCCATCTCAACCTGGAAGCTACCAATCCTGGATGAGCAAGCCATGCAACTTCCCCTGAGCCTCAGTTTCCCTGTGAGAACAGAGTAGTCAACCCCACAGATAAGTGGGTACAAGATGGAGGTAGGGACACTCATGGCCTCCACATGGTGGGGTAGCCTTCATCATCACTTCTGTTGGCAAATCAGTCGTTTTTATACCCTTCCCCCGAACACCAGAATTTGACAGAAATGCTTCCTGCCCATGGAGCCTACTCTCTGTGTTTTGGCAGACTCGTCACCATATTTCCAACAATCACACTTTCCTTTCCTCACAAGAGGTAGGAGAGGGACGGTCTCTGTCCCCAAGAGCAGACTTAGGGCTCTCTCATTTCCTCATTTGTCCACTCAACACTTTTGAGGACTTACATTCTATGGAGAGACAGAACCAATGGCAGGCTTGGTCCATAAATAAGTTACGTAGTAGGTTAAAGATCACAGGCAGAAGAGGCACGAGGGAAGTCAAGTGGGTGGGGAGGGTGGAGGTGGGTTGAACATTAAATGGATTGTCAATAAGGACCTCACTGATGGACGAGAGCTAAAGAGGATGTCTGAGGCAAGCCCATTCCAGGGGGAAGAGAGGGCTGGGCTTGTGCCTGGAATGTCTGCAGATGTCTCCCCAGCCCAGACTTCATCCCTATGCCTTAGTCCTAGATTATGACCTAGACATCTAGTGGCATTCAAAATGAGTCCAAGTCTGCCCCCTGGGAGTCCAGCCTGGCCTAGGCTAAAAGCAGAGACTGGTCCCCAAGCTTCCCAGACACTATGTATAACCCCATCCTATGGGAGCTCTTTTGTCTTTCTAGCAGGACCCTCTCAAAGCCAGTTCTACTCTGGGGGCTCAACTCACACCCTGATCACACAGCAAAACCGAATTCCTCCTGAATAGGATCCTTCTCTCTCATTCCAACAGCGGTCCAAGCCCACAGGCAGCTTCCTCTTGGGTACTGCATGGGCCCAGGTCGGGCAGCTACTCATACAGGGCCTCTCACTCCAACCACCACTCACCCAGCAGCTACTGTTCCTCACTGTTTCTCAGGCCACTGTGTTTTCTAGTGCTTCCAGGAGCTGTTGGTAGGAATGCAGACAGCCTTAGAAAATGCAATGGCGTAGTCTGGGAGATGCACAGGAGTTAGGAGTAGAAATCTTGGTGAGCCACTGAGGAATACACACCAAGAAAGAAAACAGACTCCCCTGCCCCCTGCAAATAAAAGGGGTGGTTGGAGGAAGACTACCTTCCCCTCAGCACTGTCTCCAACCCTTCTTACCCACAAGTCCCACATAAGATGATTTCCTCACATAAACTCTCGTGAAGAGCTACAGAAGACAAGACGGAGAAGTAGAGCTAGTCTGACTGAAGAGAAAGCATAGAATCCACTGGCAAACATCAGCTCTCAGACAGTTCAGCTCAACCCATAAGCTGCCCCTCAGCCAGAGGATCCACCAGGCATGGTACTAGGATCAGGAAGAGTAGGCTCTGCAGGGCCTGGTGCCTCTGCCATGGAGGGTGACTATGATGCCCTGGAAAGAAGCTGCTAGAACCAGAATAGAAGGGCCATCTGTCTGTCGGTTGGTCGATCTGTCTGTCTGTCTGTCTGTCTGTCTGTCTGGAGAGAACACAAGAAGATGCATGTATATGTAAGACAGAAATGTCAGTCAATGTGTAATTTAACTCCACAAGGCCACAGCCGCAGTTCTTTCACCAAATAGCAATAAAACTAAAAGATAAAAAGGATAGCCCCAAATGACAAGGATTTTTCTGAGCAGGGAGTGGTATGATAAAGTCCTTAGTGACCTGAGTCAGGCTCACAGCAACCCAGGCAGGTGGGCAAACAGAGCGGACCCTGTGCCCCTTGGCTGCCCCATAAAATCAGTCCCTCAAGGTTCAGGTCAGGGCCAGGTCCCCATGATACCTGCTTTGCAAAGACCATCCAGAGGCTCGCCGTGCCCTGTAGGGCAAGAGAGCAAAACCTGGCAGCTTCTCAGCCTCATGAGATTCATTCCTGGCTGTGAGTATCTAGCATCCCCCTGAACTAACAGTTGCCATCAAAGAGCCAAATACAGGACATTTTCTTCTTTTCATTTTTACCGAGAAGAAGCCTCGAACTTGGGAGAGTGTTAATTGCTACCAATATGTATGTGTTCCTAGCAAAGCCAGAACCAAAGATCTTGTCCCAACCAGGCACACCAAGCCCAGACACCATCCAAAGGTCTTGAGAGCACCTGGGTCAGGGAATGTTGCAATGACACTGGGGATCCCACCGTTTCATCCCATAAAGTCTCTGGTGCCGTCCCTCTTAGTCTCCTGAGTCGTCCCAACCCAGCCAGGGTGGGGAGGGGGGAGCTATAGAGATGGCTATAGAAAGGTGGGTTGTGAAGAACCCTCAGGAACAACAGAGTGGGCACCACAGGGCGAGCTCAGAGAGCCACCAGTCTAGCTTGTCAATATCAGGGGGAAGGGCTGAGGGACAGCAGGAACATCAGTACAAAGTGACATGCTTTTAGGCTCTCACACTTAACCTCTTCTACCCCAGCTGCCTTCTTCTACCCTAGGTTCTGGGTGCGATGCCTGGCACCTTCTAATGAGCCTTCTGATGCACCGTCTTCGCTGTTTCACAGGTTCAGAGAAATCAAGGCAGACACTCAAGCAGCTGCCTTGTCAATACCTATGGTCAGAAGCGGAAAAAAGAATAAATGTGTCCTTGCTTGCGTGGTGCTTAAGCCTGGCTGGCTTTCTTCACTCTTAACTCAGAGCCTAGCCCATGAGATGGCATTGCCCAAAATTCAATGGGGTCTTCCTGCCTCAGTTAGCAGTCAAAATAATCACCCTAGGTACACCCACAGGCCCATCCGATGCAGACAACCTCTCATTGAATAGCCCGTGCCTCGTGACTCTAGGCTTTGTCGAGTTGACAATTCAAGCTGCCCATGTTCATTTCTCTATAAAATTGGCACCATGTCCCAGAGACAGCTTCTGTCAAACACATCTGTGTCTGAGCCAGTGTAGCTCAGCCTACAGCTGGCGTAGCTGGGAGGTGAAAGCCTTGGGAGACCCACTGGGGCGACCAAAGCACCAGGAGACACTGAGGCTTGTGCCTCAGCTCCGTGTCCCTTAGAGTTGTCTGTGGCTATCTATCCTGAATGAGTTCCAGGACAGGTGTGAACCTTGGCCACCATGACAGCTTTGCATGACCACTGAAGAATCTAGGGAGAAGGTGACAATGCCCATGGCAACACAGGTAGAATGAGTCGGCCCACAACTATTATCCCTGAAGAATAGATGTTTGGGGTAGAAATGAGGCATTAGCCCTTCTTTCTAAAATTCTGAGTTTAGGGCTTTTCTCTTGAAGTGGGAGGAAGAGCTATCCCGACGCTCCTACAAAAAGCCGGGACTTGGAACCTTGGCTCTTGTACCTTTAAGATGCTTCACTGGTGAACGAGCCTTATGAGGTTGCAAAGCGCTGCCTGTCACCTCTGGATTTTTTTAGGGGTGCGAACATCCAGAAGTCAGCATGGTTCTAATTTCTACTTGGCACTTGGTAACATGAATTTTTAAAACGAGAAAAGTGTCAACTTCAGATCTCCCTTCCTTCCCAGCGCCATAAGTATTAGTACAGAAGTCCCCAGAGGTCTGGTCTACCTATGGGTGTGAAACCCCAGCAGGTACTGCTCCTGGTCCCTGTTTCAACCAAAGGACAATGTAGCTCTTGCCTGGGTCAGGAAGCCAAGTCAGCAGTAATTCTAGAAGACCTGTTCTAATAACTCACAGCTCTTCCCTACTTCCCAGGGCTGCCTCCCCACTTCCCAGGGAGAACCTGGCTAGTGTGGCCCTCCTCACTGCCCAGGGGCACCTCTTCACTGCCTTTACAGTCTTAATGGAGGCATTTTCTCAGTTGAGGTTCCCTCCTCTAAGTTGACTCTAGCCTGTGTCAAGCAGACACGAAACCAACCAGCCTGGCATCTATATACTTTTTAGACTTTATTTATTTTACCCTCATGGTTATTTTATGGGAGTCAAAGGCAGTGGCTAATTCACATATTAGTACCCAGTGCCTCTGTGAGTGAGCAGCCACCTCGCCTTCACCTTCCCCTGAAAGTTATTTTAAAGGGCTCTGGGCTGCTGTTACTAAGTATTAACAGATTTACTTTTGTTGTTTGTTTGTTTGTTTGTTTGTTTGTTTCAAAACAGGGTCTCTCTGTATAGCTCTGATTGTCCTGGAACTCACTCTATAGACCAGGCTGGCCTCGAACTCAAAGAAATCTGCTTGCCTCTGCCTCCCTAGAAGTGGATTAAAGGTCTGTACCACTACATCTGGTTCAAACTTGTATCTGTAAGGACTCAAGAAATGGCATCTTTACATAAAATAATAGGGTGTGTGGGAATAAGTGGGATTTGTGTGCACTTCTACTGATTTTAAACTGAAGAGTGCCCAATTTTACTTTTCTGAAGACATCTACAAAAAGTTCCTATTCAGGGAAGAGCCTACACATGGCTGCCTTCATCCCACATGAACAGTATGTTCCAGAACTTTCCATTGCTCATGGGTACAGACTAAGGTCTCCAAAAGACAGAGAAGGACCTCACATTGGAACAGAGAAGGGCTTGGGAGGCACCTTGGAACTGGGACTCTTTTACTTGGAAGTAGAAAGGTAAAGATTTTTCCCAGACGGCCTTTGCCCGCTGCCCCGGGCACTGATCTGTTCATTGTGCCCTGTGGTCTCTCTCCTCCAGACATCCCAGAACACTTATTAACTGTGCTCACCTCCAGCCTCACAAAGGTTCCTTCCAGATCCTAGTGAATCCTTCACACAGACCGAGTGTACAGAGTTAACAAGCTACCCGGAGTCTCCAAGACTCAGCAAGCCCAGGCCCCCACAACACTGAGTAACCCTCAGAGGCTAAGGTATTGAAACCACTGAGGTATCACCATGGCAGACCTCACCTCATAGCCATCTTCTAGAAGAAGACAGCAGGGCTCACACCTCAACACAGCTCATAGTCCAATGGCTAATCGGGCCCCTCCATCTCTGGAATAAGAGAACCGAGTGGGACCATCAAGGTCAGCCACTCTCCATTGTAGCTGCATGGTCTCAGCGTTGCCAGAGCACCTCCCAGCCTTTGTCCTCAGCCCCCAACAGTACCTCTGTGCAGGCCTGGCCCCTTTTCTAGGTTGCAAAGGATCATCTCCTATGTGAGCCCCTCAAGGCCTCCTCTCCTCAAAGCTCAACTGCCTTCACAGGCCTTCTACCCCCGGAAGGAATTGGCTGGCCTTGCCTATCTGTGTTCCTCTTTGTAACTGAACAGCAGAACCCTTAGGTCCCCATGGGACACCTCATCCTGGAGACCGGCTCTCCCAGGTACCAGTAGTCCTCGAAAGGTATCATTTCATCTACAGTCTACATCACAGGCAAAGTGGCTAGAAGGACTAGGCCACGGCGCCCTACCCTAACCCCGTGGGAAAGGGCACTACATTTCCTTGGGACGCAGGCTATCCTGGGGGCTCTAGTGAGGTGACCAGATAGAATAATAAATAATAAGATAGTGTGAACAGGAGTCCTGAGGGGTACCCAAGGGCCTCTCAAAACTCAAGCACCTTTCTCTGACAAAGCAGTAACACTCAGGCACTGACCCAGAGAAAGGATGGTAGGATGTTTAAGGCAAAGATGCTAAAAGGGTGTCTGGAAACCTGAGGCCAGGACAGGGACTCTGCCCTCTCAGGATAAGTGGGGAAGAGAGAGAGTTGGACAATGATGCCCTCTGGCACCCTTCAGCCCAGAGGAATGAAACACTGGAGACATTGCTGGTCAGCGTCTCACAGGGAAGGATTCCCACCTCAAAGCCCAGCTGCTCCCACCATAAAGACCTTTAAGAATCACTTCAAACCACAGACGGCAAAGACTCATCGCTCGCTACCTGCAGGGAAAGGACGGCTAGCTAACTTTTTAACAGAAACCACAAGCTGTCAAGGTCACCCAATAGGCCCTGGTGGCCAGCGGGATTCAAAAACTCCAGAGACACAGTCACGGTGGGAGCCTCCCTGCGCGCCCTATCTAGAAGCCTCCATCATCAGTTTGCTCACGGCTTCCAGGAGCCCAGGAAGTCAGGGCAGCTGTGGGGGTTCATACAGGAGTGGAAAGTGCAGGAGTGAAGTGAATACTTCATGATTCAGCCACCCTTTCCCACTGTCCAACCGCTGTGGGCCTCAGTTTCCCCACTGGAGAAGAACAAGTCATCCCTGCCTCATTAGAGGCTGGTCCCTTCCCCTCACCTCACACCTCCTCGTTGAAAGTGAAGCAGGACTGCTTTCCCGAATCAGCCTCACTTAGCTTCCGGTTCTGGCAGTTTCCCAAACTCAGACTTGTTTGGGGCCCACAGTCTGAGCTTCCCGTCATCTCCCCTTGTGGGTCACATACCAGTGGGGAGGGGGTGGGAAGGGGTAGGAGGGCACAGAATCAGGTCAGCTCCAGGGACCCTGCACCAGCCTGGACCAGCCACAGTAGCACAAATAATTTAATTATTAACTCTTTCCCGATCGCAGCCAGACTCCCACGCACACTCCTGAGATTCTAACCCCTTCATCTCATTCAACGTAACTCCGCCTCCCGCAGGGCGAGAGGACCAGCGTGCTTGGCTCCTGAGTCATGGCTTCATGGCTTTTCCTTCCTTCCAGGTTTTCATGGTCACCTCAGGAGAATCATGCTTGCTTTGTATGCTGACAATGACTCCCACTGGAGGCCATGTCTCTACATCGATATCTCTGAATCCCCCTTCCTTCTCTTTCCTCCCTCTGTCACCCCCGAGGCCCTGGGTTCTCAATATCATGACCGTGAACAGCAGTGTTGGGCTCTCAAGCTCTGACCATATCTAAATTGCTCCCCTCTCTTGAGGACCCGAGTACTTAAGGAAATGCATGATTCTCTTCTCTCCTCGGGGTACCAGTGTGCCACAGAAATGACCACATCCACCACCCTCACGTGTCCCTTGACGAGCAAACTCCTCCTGGCACTCTTGTGCCTTTGCTGTGTTATTTCCAAAGCTCCTTATCATGACACCAAAGTTCAAGTCCCTCCTTGTACTCAACACCGGTGGCCTCTGGCTCCAGGCTCTGCTCTATTCTGATCATTCTGAAGGTCCCAGCAAGTAAGAGGAGCATAACCCCAGCCTCCCTGATCACACCCGATTGGTCCCTCCATCTTCAATACCCACTTCTCTGGCTCCAAACCTCAGCTGTGAGAGTCACGCCTCCCTCCTGAAGATCCCCTTGGCCCCATGTTGATTTCCCTTCAAGCATCAAAGCCTCTGCCTCACTCCCCATCCAGCCCTGCAACGGAATGGACACAGCATCCTTCTTCCCTCTGCAGTGTTCCAGGATACACTCAGGAAAGGCAAGCCGGGCCCCTCTGTGTATCTCTTTCCTGAGATACTGTAACAGACAACTGCAAACCAAGTGTGATTAAAACAACAGGAGTCTATTGCGTCATAACTCTGTACTAGAACTACAGCGCCAGGGTGTCCTCTGGGCTGTGCCTTGGAAGCTCCTTCCTTACCCCTTCTCAGCTCTAACTGGGCCAGCATGCCTTGACCTGTAGATGCAACATTCCAAACCCTACTGCCACCTTTGGGTGGTACATTCTCTGTGTGTCCAGTCCCCTCCTTCCTGTCCCAGGACGCTAGTCACTGGGTGAGGGTCCAGGCATGAGATCTCGTTCTATCTAGATTGCATCTGCAAAATCTCTATACCCAAATAAAGCCCTGCTTTCAAGGACAGAAGATGAAGACTTGAATGTGGCCATTTGGAGGACCATGATGGCACCCACGTCACCAGATGTGTGCCTTGGACATACTGCTACATCCTCCTTGTCTGGCCTCTCAGACATGGAAGCTCTGAAGATGCCGTGAAAGAAGGTTGGAAGTGGGCGTGGCCCAGCACAGACTCTTGGCCTCTCCCTGTGAGACCCATGATGCATTCTTACAGGTAGAACTTGAAGCCTAGTGGCTGCTGCCTCTCCCCTCCCTCTCTCCCTCCTCCCCTTCTCCCCTCCCTTCCTCTCTCCCTTTCTCATTCTCTCTCTCTCTCTCTCTCTCTCTCTCTCTCTCTCTCTCTCTCTCTCTCTCTCCCCACCCCATCTAATCCTAAAACATATCTAGTTTTTTTCTTAAGGGAGGGAGGGGGAGGGGAGGTGAGCATTTAGTGTCTTCCTATATCGCTTTTTACCTTGTGTTTGGAGACAGGGGCTCTCTGTTCGTGAGCCAGGAACTCACTGACTCGACTGATTGGTCAGAAGCGGGACTCTGCCTCACCATTGCAGGGATAACAAGTGTGCTCCTGACTTTTTCCTGGGTGTTGGGGATCCAAGATTGGCTCCCATGATTGCCCAACAAGCATTTCACTCACAAAGCTGTCTTCCAAGCCCCTAAGAAATCACTGAAGATAGGCTACTTTACAACATACAAAAACTCTCCTGAACCTTATCAGTTGCTCTAAAGTAATGAAGAAACTCGACGGTCGTGAGCTTTTGTGAAGCAGAGTACTTGGGTCTGGAAGCCTGAGTACCCAGGCCTAATCACACAGGATCCTGAAGCAAGCCAAGCCACCCTCCGTCTCTGTCTCCTCTATGAGGTGTGAGCACAGGTTTGGGAGGAAGCACCCATAGAAAGGCCACAGCAGAACCAGGGCTATTGTGTGTTCATTCCTATCAGCTCTCCTAACTTCCCCTGTTCTGTGCAGTGTAAACAGAAGTCACAGAGGCAATCTGAGCCCGACGTGTTTACATTGTACAAACCTGAAGACCCTTAGAATCCTCTGGTAGAAGACGTCAAGGCCAGAAGCATTCTCTTCTGAGCTGGGGGTTTGGCTTGGTCAACAAGGGACTATTTGCTGAGTGTTATCAGAGACCTCCAAGGCTCCATAAAGCCTAGAGTTCAGCTCTCCGCCCTGAGAAGGCAGAGATCAAGGGCCTCTTTGAGGATCAATTACTCGGAACACAGAGGGGCTCACAGAGGCAGTGTGCAGTTAAACAGAAAACACGACTTTCTACCGGTGCCTGCTTCCTGTCCCCCGACCCCAGGCTCCTCCACACTCAATCCCAATGAATCTTAGTCAGGCCACCAACAGCAAATGCGTGTCCCATTAAGAGCCAATGGAGATTGCAGCTTTGAAGACAGACAGTGCATGCATCCGGTGCCCAGGGAATCCCCCACCCCAGCCTCTGCAGGGCTCTCCCCTCTCTCTACCTCACCCCCTGCTTCTCTCCATGCCTACAGCTTTGCTTTGCCAGAATCCGGAATCCGAGCCTTTCTCTCTAGGCAGAGAGGAATAAGACTGAGGAATTCTTTACTGCTCCATTCTTTCCCTGAATTGCTAGATACACTCCCTCCCAGCCCTGTGGCCCAGCTAAGACCCAAATGAGGATCGTGTTAGTATAGATGAGAAGGGAGAACTCTTTGGAAATAAGATCCAGGATCTCCACAGGACAGTGGCCATTTGGCCAATGAGAAAGGACAACGGAATGTGAGGGAGGACTCCCTGGAAAGGGTCTCATTTATTGACATTTGTCTCACCATGGTTCACTCAATGTCTATCGAGGTTTAACTCTGCTGGACCCCCACCTCCCCCCATTCACTCTAACAGTAGTGGTTTCTCTTTTCCAAGTGGCCGAGTTGTGATAGTGTTTCCCATCCTCATTGCTGTTCTCATGTGCAGAAGTAAGTTTCAGGAGTGCGACATTTTCTAAAGCCCAGGGAAGGTTCTAGAGAATGAGCAATGATAGTTAGCCAGAGTATGTCTTGGACAGATCTCCCCTGATTCTCCCTGACAAGGATGAGGAAAGTCACCATTTGCACAGTGTACCTATTAATAACATGTTATACAACATATCTCTTGTATGTAAATGTGATGTAATATGACACTCTGTATGTAGTATATGTTTAAGATTTATTCTTCATCTAAGTATATGTGTGTTCATACGCATACAGGTAGGGTCTTACAGTGGTCAGAAGAAGGTACCGGCTCCCCTGGAGCTAAAGATATAGCAATTGTTGTTGGTGGGCTGAGAATTGAATTCTGGTCTTCTGAGGTCCTCTGAAAGAGTAGCAAGTGCTCTTAACCACTGAGCCATCTCTCCAGCACAAATGCCCACACACATGTAAATGCTCATCCTTGCTGAGGTCTGAGTTTGATTTAGGGAGTCTCAACCATTCTTCTACTTCTCATTAAACAAAGGACTCTCAATCAAACGCCGAGCTTGCCAATGTGGATAATCTGGCTGGGCAGCATGGGTGTGTGTGTGTGGGTGTGTGTGTGTGTGTGTGTGTGTGTGTGTGTGTGTGTGTGTGTTATAGAGAGAGACCTATAGACCATATATATTAACATGTGTATGCGTGTTTATGTTATATATATAGAGAGAGAGACCTATAGATTGTGTGCGTGGGTGTATGTATAAGAGCATACCTATCAGCCAAGTATTGCATATGGACAAAGTACTTTTTAAGTTGTATACAAATATGCCCTAGCATGAGTGTGGCTGGTCAGAGGCTAACTCATTTTGTGTGGCCGGTTGGTCAGGGTCTCTCTGTTCTGCATCCTTCCGGCTAGCAGGCCACGAGCTTCCTGTGGTTCTCCTGTCTGTCTCTCACCCCGCTTAGGTGTGCTGGATTGCAGATGCACACCAGCACATCTGACTTCTGTGTGGGTTCTGGGTGTGGAAAACAGGCCTGCACAGCCAGGGCTTTTACCCTTGCTCTAGCTCCCTGGCCCACATCTAGATCATGTCGTTAATTGGAGTGGTTTATTTTTAACCCGATGCTCCTGGTTTCAAAGGAGAGCAGGATATGGCCCTTTTGGATCTACCTAGAAAAGGTTTCCTCTCTGCACTTTTCTGGATCCCATTTTCTCTGACACTTCCCCACCCCCACCCCCGTCCCACCCCCACCCCCATCCCCACCTCCATCCCCTCCAAGCTACATATGCCTCACCATCCGGGAATGGTTTACCTCTCTCCCTTGTGATGATGGAGAGTTGCCTGTACTGCCTCAGACAGCAACCCACATGACCTCATGTAACTCCCCAGACAGGAGCCCCAGAAATCAAATCCAGAGGCCCCCAGCAGGGCTCCAAAGGAGCCTATGAACGCTGCAGAGAGCAGAGGAGGCTCAGCTCTCCCCCTGGTTAAGTTCCTCAGTTTTGACCCAAATACAAATGCTCTCCTCAGTTTTCCTGAGGCTGTGAGCACCACACAGATACCCCACACCCACTGCCTGAGCTAGCCCGAGGTCCCCGCATTGCCTCAGTATCTCTTCCTGTTGACTCCACACAGACCCCACACACATATACCACCATCCAAGCAAGCTTGGGGTCCACACATCTCCTAGCACCTCCTCTGTTGTCTGTTTTCAGGTGTCCTTTTAAATGTTCCAAGTTCACTCTCCATGGGTGAGACCCGGGCCTGGAAGAATGGGTTGCTGAGTCCCACACGCTTCGGGCTATTTTCTTAAGGCCTGAGGATGAACCGAGTCACTTCAAATCGGATGGTCTTTAGCACTTAAGGTGGGGAGAGGACAATGGGGATAGAGCCGCCATCTTTGTGCACTGAATAGGCCGTTACTGAAGCCTACAGGAGGAGGCTGGGAAGGGGTGGGGGGCTGGGTAACATTGCCTTCTTCTGCTACCTCCCCAGCACTTTGTCCAAGAAATTATTGGGAAGTTAGATGACTCCAATACAAACTGCTTCTGTCTTCAGTCTGGGGAAGCAGTATTTATCCCACTCTGTAGATCCCAGGCTAGACCACGAGGTCTGTCTCTAGAGTCACTAATCTCCCACATTAATAACTGGGGTCAGTTCTAAGAGGAAGAGGATCCTGATAGGGAATCCCTGCTTCCCCTCACCACACACACATCATCAGAATGCAGAGGTGACATTTGTCTTCAGGGAATGTCCTTCCCAGTCATTTCTGTGGCCCTGACTCCTTGGGTAACCAGATCCTTAGTATCAGGTCCCAACCCCATATCATAGCACTCTATCCCCAATGGTACCACATTGTACTCTGTCACCAGATACTACTGGTCATGAGAACCAGGGCAAACAGACAGCCCTGGGTCAGCCGCAAATCTACACTTCATTCTGGGCCTCTGTTGCCTCCCACCAAGAGGCACAGGGGCAGCCTCTCTGTAATCTTAGCCTCAGGAAGCAGAGACAGGGGCAACCCAGGACATGCTGCCCAGCAAGATTATCCATATTGGCAAGCTCAGCGCTTGATTGAGAGTCCTTGGTTTAGTGAAGAAAGTGAATGAATGGTTGAGAGTGATTCCTTCCCTAAATCAACCTCAGACCTCTGCAAGCATGAGCATCTGTGTGAATACCCTTCTACGTGTATCTCCACACACACGCACTCACATACATGCAGGAGCATGTACACACACATGGGGAAAGGCAAGAAGTTGAAAATAAAACAGGGCTTACAGACTGTGGTGATCAGTGCCCATGTTTCAGTGGGCCTATTTTCACTCCTCTCTCTGACAAAGTCTCCTTTGGCTCTTGCAGATTTTAAATCGGGACAATTTGTGGTGCGATCGTGTATGTTTAAAACCAAACGGAAGTTTCCTTTTTTTTTCCTCAGCACAGAGTAAAGCTCAAGGGTATAAAAGGACCCAGGAGGCCTCCCTCATCACCAAGCCCATTAACGGAGCAGAATGCCCCACTTAGGCAGTGAGCTTCCTTCCCTTACCACATGCTTTTAACGGAGTTCCCCAAGCCTGCATCTCAAAATCGCAGGAAAACAAAACAGTATTTCTAAAGCAGAAGACGCCAGAGACCGCAGCCCTGCTGCTTTAACTGTGGAGCTGAGGACATGGAGAAACCTTACTGCCTTTCCTCACACTGGCCCCCTAGCCAGTTCTAGATCTTTGCTGCTTCAGTGGACCAGATTTTCTTGATTAATAACAAAAGGTTTTGTTGGGATCAGGGCTGTTTCCCACCATCTCTAGGCAAACCCGGCAACACACACCGTGTGCATTAACATTTCAAGGCGCTTCTTCTTAAGGATGACCAGAAAGGCCCCTCTCGGTGGGCCAAATCTACTTTGCCCCCCTTGTAACATCTGTTCTAACTTTTAAAGCAGAAAGAAGCCCAGATAATGCTGGGGCACCCTTTGATTTACACTCCCGGGCCCTTCGGATACGGGCCCCAGACCACACCTGTAAGTTTTCCTTCCTTTCTGAACACTGAGCGAATTCAAAATTCCCATAGAACTCAAGAAGCGATTCTGAACACGTGGTTGAGATTTTTATAGTCTTTCTCATGGTTTCCTAATGACATTATCGATTACGACTAAACCTCACAAAATTGGGTTTTTAAATTTCAACAGTATTTGACCATTTGTGGCCTCCGACGTTATTGCACTTCAGCTCAGATTCTCACCCCCCCCAGCCCCCCTCACCCACTTCAGCTCCCATTCTTACCCCTCCCCAGCCCTCCTCCCCTCACCCCAGCTAGTTTTTGCTTCTGGTGAACAAGGAAATCAAAGTGATCTGGTTAGGCCACTGAAATATTTATTCAGACACAGAAGAAAGGGGCAAGTAGCAGAACGTAAAAGAAAAGAACAGGCCGGTGGATGTCAGGGCCCCTCCCACCATCTGTGCCGAGACCCAGGGCTCTCTTACGTTGGTCACATCCGAACAAAGCGGAAGGCAGATTCCAGCCGGCCTTCCATTCACTATTCACTGAGGGGCCCATCCCGTCCACATGCATTCAGCCCACTGCTGTGTTAAATCAGCGCCTACTCGGGGATTGACATGGTAATGAAGTCATGGTCAGATCCCTGAAAAGCCCCCCAGAGGTATGCTCCTCTCTAACAAATCCACCCTTTCACCCCATTGAGGCCTGGAAATTATCTCATAACATGGCAACATCTGTGCGCAGGATCCCTGACAGGAGCCTGGCCTGCTTATCCCGGAGGCTGTGCCTCCCACACTGGCTCACACAGAGTGCGGCCCCAGCATTCTGGTGAGCTCACTAGCCCCATAGCCCCTCCCTCTTGCCCCTTCCCACAGCCTTTGTGTCCTCCCGTGGGATCCTGGCCCTAAGTGCCAATGCTTGGCCGCCGCACACGGGACCTTCACCCTGCTCATGTCAGATGTTGAAGGCGGAAGGCAGAGCTAACTTACTTCCTATAACGTACTGATGGAAAACTTCTTATAATTACCCCAGCAAGGAAAGACAAGCAAAAAAGGGGGTGGTGGGGGTGGGGGTAGCTAATGAATTTTCTCAGACTCTAGCAAAAGGCATTTGCTCAACCAATAAGTAAGTGTGTTTGAACTCAATGTAACTGGCACAGGTCAATAAGATGCTTCTCCAGAAAACAGTAGTGCTGACCGGGTCTCTGGACCAGAGTTATCTGAATGTGCTCGTCCCACACAATGATTTCACTTAATTCAGTTCGACATTTACGAACTCTTGTGGGAGGGAAAAATGGAGATTTCTGGGTTCCATGTGCTCTAACTCCACCTGACTCTGCACATGGATAAGGGGAGAATAAATGTCACGTGTTGCAAACAGTTGCCAGCCCTCCCATGGAGGGGAACTTGGGGGGTGGGGTTAGTCAGGATCTTTCACTGCATTCCCAGGGCACACCTGAGGGGGGGGGCGCGGCATCAAGAGAAAATGTGTATTTTGTTTTGCCGGTGTTCTTAAATTACATTGCTTGATTGACTGATTGAATGTAAGGGGGAAGGCACATGCCAGAGTGAACATTTGGAGGTCAAAGGGAGATGTACATCCTACTCGCCCACCCTAGGAGACCCAAGGGTTGAATTATGGTAGGCGGGCTTGCAGGCAGGTATCTTAGCCCACTGAGCCACCAACCACACTGTCCCCTCATGCTTTGTATTTCCTTATATCCAAATGCAAATGACTGGATAAAATGTGCTTCTCAGTGCATTCTTAGCTGGCAAGGGAATGTATAGGGTGGTTCTTCCCAAAGGGATCCAAAAAACTGGTATGGTTTAGATACGAGACTCTCCCAGAGGCTCCTGTGTTTGCCCCTTAGCTGTTGACACTGTTTAAGGAAGCATTAAGAAGTATAGCCTTCCCGAAGGAAGCAAGACACTCAGCACAGGCCTTGGTTCTAGTCTGGCCCCAGTTCTGGCCAATCTCTCTCCACTTCCTTGTTACCCTCAGTAACAAAAAGCCACCTCATGCCCTTGCTACAGTGCCCCCCACCACCACACCCACCCTCAATGACAGACTGTATCCCCTCAAACCATAAGCCAAAATAAACTGTTCCTCCCTTAAGTAGTTTCTCTCAAGTATCTCATACAACAACTAGAAAATACAGACGTCACCCCTGCATTGCATGGGAATAGAGAGACAATGTCATGGTGACACCTTGGGGACCTCCAACACTGCACTCAGAGAGAGTCCACAGACTTCTTGGAGTATGGCAGCCACGCTCACCTGCCCTCCTCCATCAGAATGGATCTGCTATCGCCCTGAGCACCTCTCTGTCCACCCCTGTGAATTACAGATTCTGAGGCGTCACGGCCTCACTCCACCCTATCTGCCACTTCTCCACGGAACTGAGAATCAGGTATGAATCGAATAATTGCCCTCTCTTAATTGAAGTCCCTAACCCCAGTGCCTCAGAGTACAACCTAATTTGAAGGCAGACTTTACCCAGGGATAGTCGAGCTAAAGGGAGGTCTCTAGGGTGGTCCAGGTCGACCTGACCTATATCCTTATAAGAAGGGGAAACTTTGACACAAATATGCTAAGGGGATAAAATTATGAGAAAAGAGAGCTTTGACCAGCCGAGGATAGAGGCCTGGACTGGCCCTTCCTTACATTTCTCAAAGCAACCATACTTGAGCTCCCACTTCAGATTCCAGAACTATAACGTAATACATTCCCATTATACATACAGTTTGAAGTATTTTGTTGCAGTAACCCCAGAAAGCTACTGTAAATGCAAGATCTGAAACGCAGAGGGGTCTATCCATCTGCCCCAACATCTCAGCCCTATCTTGGCTACACGGCATCCCAGATAGTCTTATTCAAGGACAAACTTCCACATCCAGGGCCTGAGCTGTCTTCCTTGGTGCAGACTCACGGACGATGACCCCACTGCTATGCACATCTGGGACCCAAGGTAACGCTTTTAGAGAAACCTGGGTAAATGACGTAGGTTTGAGGATGGTCACAGGTCGCTCACAAGGTCTTTGGGGTAGCAGATGACCCAGAGGTAGAAAGGGAAGGGGAAGAATGTGGACCTCATGAACTCAGAAATGGGCCCTTCTCACACCCCACATCCCAAGGAGACTTGAAAGCAACATGTCTAGAATAGTTGCCTTCATCCCTCAGTTTCCCCGGCAGCCTGCCTCCTCAGGCTCAGCGCCTCACTAAAGCTTGCCTTTTCTCTCAAATCACCACGCCCTCGGCTAAACACTTGGGCCGTCATCGAGGTTTTGTTTCCTTTACGTTACGAACGCCCATCCCTTCTTCAGAAGCCTGCTTTATAACAGCCAATCTGAGCACTGCTGTCACGTCAGAAAAGCTATTCGCCCTTTAACGACTGAGGAAAGGAAAACCATTCACAGGCTCCTTAGCAGGGCCGCCGCAGGCTTCTTCACAGAGTTTCACTTGGGTTTCTTCCATCATTGTGATGAAGTGACTGAGTGTGTGTGTGTGTGTGTGTGTGTGTGTGTGTGTGTGTGTGTGTGTCCGTTCATACCTGTGTGCACACATGTGTGCTTGTGTCCATGTATGAGTATGTGTGTTTTGTGTATCTACATGCGTGTTCACACAGATCATTTGGCGAGAACATTCTGCGGCGGCATTTTTTCATTCTCTGTTGATGTCTACTCCGTCCCTGGCATTCAGGCTCTCCACCAGCCTCATTACTGTTCCAATATTCTTACCTCAGGGCCTCTGCCCCTTCCTGCTGCCCCCCTCCCAGGTGTTTCACAGCAAACTCCCTCACCTCTTCTTCATCCAGATGCCCCAGCTAACAAACCTTTGTTGGAGGAACTGGGTAGTGTGGTATCTTCAGTCCACCCCAGACCCTCTCTCCCTCCCTTACAGCCACTGCTCTCCTTGTCCTAGCCCTTCCTCAGTCTTCCAAACTTCCTATTTTAGGTACTGTCCCACAAAGTCGATGGAGACCTGACCCCATGACCCTTAGAACACGTGGAAGTCCCCAGGACACGCAGACCCAAAGGACATGACACTCCTGCAGCCAGGGACTCTTTTCAGACTTACAATTTATTGATACCACCAACACTGCCCTAGCACCTAATAATTCCAGTTTTTAATTTGTGTTTGTCTTTGTTTTGTTCTGTGATGCTAGGAATCAAACATGCTAGAAAAATGTCCTAATATTAAACTCTAATCCAGGCCAATAAGGCCACTCACTAAATAGATGGCCTCTGACCATAGTCTAAGAAAATCAGGCAAAACATCATAGCCAACTTTGAAGAGTTTGCTTTCAGGCAGGGGCTGTACCAGGCCAGGCATCAGGACTAGTCAAGGTGAGTGCAATGGGCAGGAAGATAGGGGTGTCCTGGAGGGGAATTGTCAGAAAGGCTTAACGATGAAGGACGATTCAAGGAGGTTCTTGAAGGAGGAGATTCTCCGTGCAGAGAGTGAGAGGCAGTGAGACCAGGGGACAGCCAACAAAGCCACACAGAGAGGTGGCTGGGCCATTAAGAGCACTCTCCAAAGGAGTCTGTCCTTTCTATGCTGGTACTAGTCATTACAAACAGCTCTGAGTGAGAGAACTAGGGTCTTGAATGCAGACTCTAAGGTGGCACCTAGAGTGACTAAGATAAATCGCATTTTATTGAAGTATGTAAGAAATCAAAACCAGTCCAAAAATCCATGCTGAGCAATACTTTTCGTTGTTATATGTATGGGTGTTTTGGCCCCCTCTATGCCTGAGCTCCCTATTCATGCAGTGCCCACAGAAGCCAGAAGAGGGTGTTGGATCCCTTGGAACTGGAGTTAGAGATAGTTGTGAGCTACCAAGTGGGTGCCGGGGATTGGACGAGGTCCTCTGGAAGGGCAACCAGTGCTCTTAACCACTGAGCCACCTCTCCAGCCCTAGATACGCAAGTTTTAAAGATAGGAACAATATTTATAGATCTGGGTTCTTTCTTACTTCCACCCTGAAAAAAAAATGCAGCCTTTCGGATGTTTCAAGCTATGAGTTTTAAAAGATTTGCTTTTTGTCCCCTTTGCTGTTTTATTAACGGTAACCTCCTTGGTTCTATTTCTAGGAATAGTGAAGGAAAGACAATATCCACGACCGGGTACCCGAAGCTCCTTCATTCCTGTCTTGATCTCCAGACTTGTCTCCCTTCACCTCTTGCAAAATGAAAACTTCTCAGCTGACCTTTCAACTCAGGAGCTGGAAGATCTCTCGCATGGAATCCGTCTCAATGAAGCTCGTTTCCTCTGTTACCTCAGGCCCAGCCCAAAGCCCAGTCCACTGAGTGCCAACCTGGAACGAGCGGATGCCTGTGCGTCCTGCAGGAAGTCACGGCGCTGGGCCGGAAGCGGCGATTGTGAAGGAGGTCAGGCTCGAAGGAAGCTGGACCATTCTGGTCCGAGTAACCCAGGGCTGAGAGAGGAAGGAGTGAGCAGATGAATCTGGTCATTAGGGGCATTATTGAAGATTTCTAAGGAAAGGGAGGAGGTGATTTGAACACTCCAGGGATTTAATTAAAGGGACAGGCTGAGCCGACACTGGGCCGGTGCCAGCCAGTGCCAGTGGCAGAGCAGCCACATGCTCTGTCCCCAGTCCTCCCAACTGAACTGCCAGCATAGGCCCGTGCTAGTGTCAAGGTGCCTTCGCGACCACTACCCCTGTGCAGGTTATGGGCATGTTTAATTATGGACACTTTTAATAAGGTTTCTTCAATCTTAGCAAAGAAGCTGCAAACTTATTATCAGAGTTGAAGAAAAATCTCCCACGGGCCACTAATCTTTGACATGGCTTTCCACTCATTACTGAATATTGCAAAGCTCTGCAAAAGTGAGCTAGCCAGTTCATCAGGGCTCTGGCAGTACACAAGGTAAAAAAAAAAAAAAAGAGCCAATTTGAGAGGAAGAATTTCCTCCAGGTGAGGGAGGGCCCTGGCCTGCCTGCCATTTTCCCAGTTCTCTGGGTGATTTGTTTTTAGAGTCCCCCACTAACCCAAGCAAGCCAGGAGCCCTGTGGTATCCACTCAAAGCTCACAGATGTCTGCTGGAGCAGAGCCTAAGAGAGGCTCTGAGAGAAAGGTGTCTCCCTTTACTGACCCCGAAACAGACCCATTGTCGCCTAGTGAGCCATAAACAAAAATCACAGAAGGTGGAGACAAACGGTCACTGTTTTCATAGCATAGCAGAAAGCCAGCTAACTTTGGGGTCATACAGCAGCAATGGAAGGCTACGACATACCTGTCCACTTTCCTAAAGTCCATATAGCACCCCAGTGTCTCCCCTGAGACAAAGGTTAGGACTAATAGAGAACCCTGCCCTGCCCTCTCTCTGATTTCCTATAATCTATGATGCAGGCGTCCCAGCCCTCGCTTTCATCCCTCCCTCTGAGCTGTCTATCCAAAGGTTCTAGGGAGCTCTCCAAACAGGGAGTGGCGATGAATCTGATGTCATCATTCACCTGCCCCAAATCAGCACTAAAATACCCAAGGGAAACACAGGGCACAGGGGGCACAGCTCCAAGCTGCAGTCCCTTAGGATGTGGCCTAGGCTGAAGCCCTCATCTTAATGCCTACCCAAGCAATTAGACCAAGAGTGTAGGATTTGTCACAGCCTCATCTACATATCCTTGACCCTTCTGTTCATGTCCCCAGCAGACTAAGCCCCAGTGACCCCTGACACCAGCATCTGAGACTCAGAAGCCTTAGTTCTCAGTGCAGGCTGAACTGAACCCCTGCTTTGGCCTTCCTGTCCCTTGAAATTCACTCCCTTGTGTTACAATGTACAGTTGTGTGATCCAACTCACTGATAAAAATGGTTTCCTATGCTGCAGACCGAGCAGTGGCCACAGCACTGATATTCAAATCGAATCAATGGATGGAGTGAGTGAATGCATGAATCACCCCCATGGCGCTTGCACAGCTGTTTATCACCATGCCTCTTGGCCTTTTCTAAAGATTCATTTTATTTTTAATTATGTGGAAGTGTGTGTGTGTGTGTGTGTGTGTGTGTGTGTGTGTGTGTGTGTGAGGAACTGTGTGAGAGAGACTGCATTTGTGTGTGTGTATGAGAGAGGAAGAGACTGTGGGTGTGAGAGGGACTGTGTGTTTGCACACGTGTGAGAGAGTGAGACTGTGTGTGAAAAAGAGACTATGTGTGTTTGTATGCATGTGTGTGGGACTGTGTGTGTGTGTGTGTGTGCATGTGTGCAAGAGACTGTGTGTTTATGTGTGTGAGAGAGATTTTGTTTGTATGTTGAGAGAGAGAGAGAGAGAGAGGTTGTGTGAGAGACTGTGCGTGTGAGAGTGACTATATGCAAAGAGACTCTGTGTGAGAGAGAATGTGTGTGTGTGTGAGATTGTGTGTGTGTGTGTGAGAAAGAGATTGTGTGTGTGTGTGTGTGTGTGAGAGAGAGAGAGAGAGAGAGAGAGAGAGAGAGAGAGAGAGAGAGAGAGATGGGGTATGTGCATACAAGTGGAGACCAGAAGAGGCATTGGGTACCCCAGAGTTGCCATTATAAACAGCTGTGAGTTACTGGACATAGATGGATACCAGAACTAAACTCCATTCTCCTGCGAGAGAAGTATCAATTCTTGAAGGCTAAGCCATCTCTGAAGCACGCCAAGACTCTTCTTAAAAATGGTGTCATTAGCCATGTGGCCTGTCCTCTAGGCTCAGAGGCCCTATACATCAAGTATTACCCGATGTCCACCTGTTCCAGCTCTTGCTCTCGCTACCTTCAACAAAAGCCAACCAAAGCTAACTGCATTGCTGCTTCCCTCTCCTACCCATGAGATGCTAGGACGCCGTACCCACTCGGTACACCGTTAGCTCTCTCTGCAGTTTGATCCTGACTGATCTTACTAGCTCGTCCAGAAAACATGAGGACTTGATTTTCTCCATAAACAATGACCTTTGTATATACATTTCCAAAAAGAAGCTGGAGTCAAAACTCTCCCACCAGTGTCCAATGTACTCAGCATCATCGGGCCCAGGTATCTTCTTTTGGTCTGTTAGGAACAGCAATAGAGTCAAAGCTGCCTCATGACTGTCTGCTACCTCTCACACCCAGGTTTAAAGAAGCACCAAGCAGCCAATGCCAAGGGGACATGCAGAGGCTAAGCTCTGCCCTAAACTCCCATAAGCACTTAACAGTGATGTGGTGTCCTTAATTCCTTCAAAGGAATCACTGGCTTGGTAGAAAGAAGTGACTGCAGACTGGGAAGACAAGGGCCAGAGGGGTCACATCTCCCTCCAAAGCAAAGAGAGTCAGCACCCTCTGCAGTGTGGCACCTTACAGGGAGGGGGAGAGGGAAGCTACCCTGGGAGATTTCTACATTGGTGTATTTTGCTGTTGATACCTTGCACATAGGGCCAAGGCTGCCCTTCCTCACTTGCCTTGGAAAAGGTAGACCTCTGTTAATGGGAGACCAGACACTCCAGATCATCAGACACCTTCACTGGGAGTAGGCTTCTCAAGAAATGACAGTAAAACTGGTGCAGAAGGATGGAGCTGGGTACCACCTCCGTGGATAAAGCACTGGCTATGTAAGACCTGAGCTCCAGTCCTAAACTCTATGTCCATGATTGAAGCATGTTCCTAATGAAAGAGGTGAGGCAGAGACTGGAGAACACACACACACACACACACACACACACACACACACACACACACACACACACACACCAGAAAAGCCAATGTAAAGGGAAACGCATGCCCCTTCTCTTGAAGAGGCAGCACTTTTCAGTGTTGGGCAACCCAACAGTTAAGCTCTGTTGAGCAGCTCCACAGCTCCAGTGATTCCACAACTTGCCTCTCCTCAGGAGATAAGGAGGTTTTTTGTTTTTGTTTTTGTTTTTGTTTTCATTTCTCTGTGCTCTTTCATGGTTTTGTGCTTTTTATTCAGGCCCTAAACTCCGTCCTCCTCGGGCCTGGAGTTTCTGAAGTGGAAAACTGTCCAATAATCCCACCAACATGGGACACTACTCCACAGGTATATGCAGGTCTTTTGTGTCTTACCTACAGACTGATTCCATTTCTGCTCAGAATAATATTTTGAATGTCTATGCCCTTGGTCCCAGTGCTGGATGCCAGAAATTAGCAGTAAAAGGGAGACCCCATTGGCAGGTCGCTAAGTTTAGTGCAGAAATAATGGGCAAATGAGTAGCAGATACTCAACGGGAACTCACTGGTGCCTTTCTCACCCAGGGTCACCCAGTCACAAAGGAGAAACTGGGCTGCTCTAACCCAAGGGCTAGACCACACAAGGCGCTGGATATGGCTTGACAAAGTTGCACCTGCTTGTAATCCAAGCACCCCAACAGGCTAAAACAGCAATTACCATGAATTTGTGACCATGGACTATAGGATGAGAAAAGAAACCTTCCAGGTCAGAGGGCTGGGGGACCAGGTCTATGAAGAACTGGTCCAGGGCTCATGCTGGAATATCAGGCTAAATAAGGAAGCAGTTTGGTGCTGGAGTATTACTAAAGGAATCGTTGAAGAGGAAAGATATAAAAACTTGACCAATTCACTGCTATTCTTAAATCTTCAACTCTACCACTCGGAAGACTTGGACATGAAGATACATCAAAGCAGTCATCACAGGTAGTCTAGACGGGAAGGTGAGACCCAGGCGATATGACAGGAACAGTGCTTCCAGGCTGGGCTGCACCTCCAGGCATCCAGGCTGCACTCCAGGGAAACTCAGAGGAGACACTGAGGAAATCTAGTGTTCTGAGAGGCATCAGGAGTATACTGTAAGACCAGAAAGGGGGCTTTTGGGGTTCCAGCCTCAGAGGAAGGCAGGCTAGATGCTTTGTCAAGTTCTACCGTCTTCTTGTCTGCTGTAGAAGCCACCCAGAGACTTGGATCCTGTCTTAGTTGCTTTTCTATTGCTGTGGAGAGAGAGAGAGAGAGAGAGAGAGAGAGAGAGAGAGAGAGAGAGAGAGAGAGAGAGAGAGAGAGAGAAACCATGAACAAAGCAATTTATAAAAGAAAAGGTCTTTATTAGGAATTAAAGTTTCAAATGGTGACTCCATGACCATCATGGTAGGGAACATGGCAGCAGGCAGGCAGGCATGGTGCTGGGGCAATAGGTGAGAGCTCACATCTTGATCTGTAAGCACAAGGCATGGAGAAAGGAAACTGGGAACCTGGGAACAGCTTGGGGTTTTGAAACCTCAAAGCCTGCCCCTAGTAACATGCCTCCTCCAACAAGGCCACACCCCCTGATCCTTCCCACACAGTTCCACTAACTAGGAACCAGACATTCAACCACAGGAGACTTTGGGAGCCATTCTCATTCAAACCACCACAGACCAAGGCATCAGTAAGACCTTGATGTCCCGCTTTGGAGAATGACTTAGTTTTGGTAACTCTCATACCATTACCTGGAAACGTATGGACAAAAATGAGAGACTAAAAAGGAGTTTGTATGCCAAGGCTTAGAAAATCTATACAAGCTGGAGTACTGATGTTTTCTCCAAGCCCAAGTCCTTCCTTGCTCCACCTCCAAGGCTCTCAGAAGGAGCAGCAGGAGGAAAGAAGGAAACAGGGAGGAAGGTGGAAAGAGGAGGAGGAGGAGGAGGAGGAGGAGGAGGAGGAGGAGGAGGAGGAGGAGGAGGGAAAGGGGGAAGTCAATCTTGAAACATATCTCCCAGGGGAAGGCATCTCTCCTGGGGACCAGAGTGTCTGAGGTACAGGAGAAGGGCAGAGTCAACCAACTGACAGCCACATTCTCCAAGCCTGGAGCTACCCCCAGGCAGACCGCCACTGTCTCCAGCAGTGTGTGACCTTGATCTAGCCTTACATCACTCCAGACGATGGTTTCTCAACTGACTTTAGAAAGAACACGAAATGACCTTAGGGCTCTTCTCTGACAATATTTTATGTTTATGGACATAACAAATTAAACAGTCTAGTCAGACAAATATGAATGCTACCTACAAATTATGAGTTACCTCTCCCACTTGGGGTCTAGACTTCCACATGCCCCTCCTAGTGTCATCAGGATGCCCCGGTATCTCTTAATCCCACCAGATACCAACTCCAGACATCAGGCTGGAGGCCTCCTCTCCTGCAGTCTGGCCCAAGTCTTGTCCTTGATAGGTTTGTTCTCATGGTTTTAAGCTGTAGTGACAAACTTTTTCTCCTCTGAGTTTGCATTCGGACACAAGGTCACCCTTGGTGGTTTTGAAGTACCTAGAATATAGAGTGAACATGAAGCAGAAGGCTGTCAGAGGAATAGAAAGACATGGCTTGTTTCCCATTCTTATCCCCACAGGGTCCAGAAGCTACTATGCGGTACCACTGGGTCACATTAGACCAGCCCAGGACAGTGACTCAGCCAGAATGGGCCTGAGAATGGGCATTTCTAAGAAGCCCTTGGGTAATGCTGATGTGCTAGGTCACAAAGAACTGCTGCCCACTTGTATCCAGAAGAGTACAGAAAGCTGATTGTCCCCAGATCCTGTTCCACCTGTCACATATATGACACTGCCCTGGACCTCATGCCTCCCAATAGAAGGAGCTCAAACAATGCTCTAAACTGTAGTAAACACACATAGATGGGCCCTGAAGAAGGGGGAAGAGAGAAGGGAGCAAAGCAGATCCATCACAGAAGACCAGAAGAGTAGCCAGAGGAACTGGCCTATGAGACCTGAATGATTAGGAAAGGTCAACCAGATTAAGTGGGGCATGAAAGGTGGTCAGGGAGAGGGATAGGTCGATCTTCATAGATAGCCAGTGTAGGTGCCGGTCTTAGTCATCATTCTATGGTGTGAAGAGACCATAACCAAGGCAACTATTATAAGAGGAAGGCATCTAATTAGGGCTAGCTTGCAGTTTCAGAGGTTTATTCTATTATCATCATTGCAGGGGGCATGGCAGCATACAGGTAGATGCTGGGGCAGTAGTTCAGAACTTCCCTCATGATCCATGAGCAGAGCAGGAGATTCTAGGCTTGGCATGGACTTTTGAAACCTCAAAGCCCCCACAGTGACACACTTCTTCCAATGAGGTCACACCTCTTAATTCTTCTAATCCTTTCAAATAGAGCCACTCCCTGGTGACTTGGTCAAATATGCTATGGGGACCATTCTCATTCAAACCGCCACAGTTTCTTGGAAAACAACAGCTTTAATGGCACAGAGAGAAAGAATCTAGGAGAACCTTCAGCCGGCCAAGTATGTCTGGACATCATAGACATGACAGAGCCAAGAGTCTTGGATGTCCACCATCAGCCATAGAAACTAACAAGTCTGACATCTGTCAGAACAAAAGCGATGGCCCCAAGGGAGAGGGGAGAATGTGGTTGTGAAGGTCAAGGTTGACCAAGGGGTCTAAACTACCCTTCTGGGCTGAGCTCAGTGGCAGACTGCTTGCCTAACATGCACAAGGATCTGGCTTAGATGCCGAGTCCTGCAAAACAGAGCAAAGCAACCTCAGTGGCTAATTTTCTATTGACTCTGTAGGTCATCTATTGGGGCTTAGCTGTGTGTGCCTGACTCTAATTTCCGCTGCTTCCACATTGACTCCATCCATGTCCTTCTGCTTCTAAGACTTGGGGTTCCTTATATGACCATGTTGTAGCACACAGACATGCTCGGTACACCAGGCGTACAGATCTGGGGGCACGACATATCTCATTCTAAAAACAAGAGTCCATGAAGCCAGTGGGTAATGTGATGAAGAGAGAGCTTCCCAAGTGTACTGTCCATGCTCACCTCTCAGTTCCACATACTCCATGCCAGATATTCTGGGATATCCAAAGCTGGGGCAGGGCACAATGAAGCCACCTGCTTTGGTATCAAACCCTGAATCTAAAGTTAGAATCCTTAAATAGGCTCATCGCCAAATCTAGATGCCTCACCCTTGACTCCCTGCCCTTAAAACATTAAACAGACTCCCAAAGCAATTAGAAATGAAATGCAAAGGCTAGAGGTGTAACTTAGGGGTAGAAAGTGCTTGCCTAACTCTTATGACACCCTGGGTTATCCCTAGCATTACAAATAAATTAAAAAAAAAAAATAGCAAGAGAACCCTTCCAACCTCTCCTCCCCATTGGCTGGCCTAAGCAGCCAGTTCTTTCCAAAGCATAAGAACCCAGTCCCACTGAAGAAAACACCCAGCTTTGAAAGAAGGAATTCAGCAAACAGTTTTGGATGGTCACATGAGCTCCACATAGCATTCCTGAGGGACAGGAAGCCAGCTCAGGCTGTTCTTTGAAGCAGGCTGAGCAGAGACCCTGAAAGAGGTTCCAACTAGCTAGCCTCGAAAAGGAGGGTATCAAGAAGGCCAGTGCCCCAATCACCTTGGTAGTCACAGCAATGAAAACCCCAACGTCGACTTTGGAGTCAGCCAAGTCCCAGTGTTTGTACGACCTTGTCAAGTGGCCATCTGTCCACGTAGCTTACAAAAAAGAGAAGGTCAACATGTTACATCATCTTAGAGTTTGGAATAAACCTTATCACTTCTGACCAAGAAAGAAGAGTCCTGTAGTAACCCCTGGCCTGGACCGAAGCAGCAAGGCCCAGACCCTACCTCCCAGTATCTGTCTGTCCTAAAACCGGTCTCTAGAGTGGAAAGACATCTGGCTTTCTTTTTTTCCTCTCATTATTAACTTAGAATTGTTCTTCCAAATAGCATCAGCTTTTATCCTGCACTGGATATGTGGCAAATTATCTCGGCTCCCATGGAAAGCCAGGTTGTTAAGTCATGCTGAGTCACTGGGCTTCCAGGGCCCTGAAGAGGTCACTAGCAGGTTGGGGCAGGCTGGGGCTGGCAGTGTCCTCTCTGCCTTCTGTGCCAATGAAGGCAGAGCTTGGAATCAGTTCAAGAAAGGGTGCACTAGGGCCGAGGCATGGCAGGTCTCTCTCACAGGACTGGAGGTGGTACTGGCTGAGCTCCCTAGAACATGCTGCAGAGATATGGGCCCAGTGAACAGGATAGAGAGAGTCAAGAGAGAAATGTACCCTACACTAACAAAAGGTGAACTCGTTAGCATCAAAATGGAAAGATGTCTTTGATTCAGAGCTTGTTGGTGTTTGTGAGAGGTCTCACTTGGCCAGGCTGGCCTTGAACCTTAGTCATTCCACCTCCACCTCCAAGCAAGCACTGGGATCAGAGGAAAGTGCCAGCAGACCTGGCCCAACTTAGTTAAAAAAAATGTAAACTGGGGATGAGGAGGGCAATGAGCAGGCTTTGCAAGTAATGGTCTTGCTGTTAAGGCTGAATCTCAGTTCTGTACCCAGAACCCAGATAATGCAAGGAAAGAACTGGCTTCTTGCAAGTTGTCCTCTGACCTCCACAGGTACACACACACACACACACACACACACACACACACACACACACACACACACACACAGAGGCCACAGACACACACACATGTACACACATGTATACACATGCACACATGCACACACATGCATACATACACATACACATGCATACACACATGTACACACGTGCATACACATACACATATACATGTACACACACATGCACACACACTCATACACACACATACACATATACATGCATAATCGTAAGTATACACACATGCACGCGTGCACACACAAATACACACACATACACACACATACACACACATACACACACACACGCATACACACATGCACACACATGCACACATACACACACATGCACACACACAATCATACACACATGCACTCACACACACACATGCACATACACACATACTCACATGCATACATACACGTGCATACACACATGTACACATGTGCCTACACATACACATATACATGTACACACACATGCACACACACTCATCACACACATACACACATACACATATACATGCATAATTGTAAATATACACATTCACGTGCGCACATGCACAAATACACACACACATACACACACATGTACGCACATGCACACATACACACACATGCACACATACACACACATGCACACACATGCACACACAATCATACACACACGAACATACACACATACTCACATGCATACACACATGTACACATGTGCATACACATACACATATACATGCATACACACATGCACACACACTCATACACACACATACCCACATACGCATATACATGCATACATGTAAGTATACACACACACACACACACACTACCACCACCACTATCACCATTACCAAGAACAACCAACCACTTCCAACAACAATGACAATAATATATGTAAAAATTTGTTTTAAAACCTGTAGGCTGAGCAGGTAGGGACAAGATTATCATAGTCCAGAGCCTGAGTCAAAAGAATAACATAAACCCAGCCTGGGAGACATAAAAATCCTTAGTCTCAAATAAATGAATGAAAATTTTATAATTGCATCATTCCTTCTGATATTAAATTATCTTAAAAAACGAGACAAACTAACAAACCGCTGGGCATGGTAGCACACACCTTTAATCCCAGCACTCCAGAGACAGGTGGATCTGAGTTCGAGGCCAGCCTAATCTACAAAGCAAGTTCCAGCAGCAGAGCTACACAGAGAAACTCTGTCCCAGAAAACAAACTAACAAAAACAACAACAAAAAGTGAACTAATTAACCCTGTTGGTGAATAAATGATAATTTTAGTGGTGTGAGGTTAATTGTTGTAGTTCCTTCGAAGTTCCCACAGAAGCTCCATGCTGTTCTCACGTGGCCATTTCCAGCACCACTGACCGTGACCATCGAGAAGCACAAATCCGGGTAATGCTAGGCTGCTGCCAACACCAGCCAGTGGGCCAGGCTCTCCAGTAGGGGATGCATGCACAGGACCAGCTGGAGACCCTGAAGTATAGCTCCATGGTCACAGTTCACTTCCGCATGAACCAGAGGTGGCCGAGAGTTTCGCTTTAACGAATTCCTCCCATCGCTGCAGAGATGACCCAGATTCTTACAAGCTGGGCAGGTCTGGATGAGACGGAACCTCACGGTCCACAGTTTCTTGAAGCTTGAAAGTCCTTCTGACGGCTTGTCACCCTGAGCAGACCAGACACACGGAGTGTCACCTGTGGGTGGCATTGCTCCTCTCCATCCTGAACGACCCTCACCAGTTACCCACATTTAATTGAAGAAAAAGAATGAGAATGAAGTGAAGAAGACAGCCGGTGGTTGGGGCTTTGCGCCCCAATCTCTTAGCAACTCTGACCTCAGACACGTTGCTTCACCTCTCGGAGCCTCGGCTCCTCATTCGCCATTAAGATGGAGCCCCTCCCCCCCCCCCCGAAGTTTGGTGGCTTCCATCCGTTATCTGACCCTCTCTCTACTGCAGCCAAGTTCAAGCGGTGTGAATATCGAAAACAAGCAATCCTCCTCCAAACGGTGGAACTTCAGGAAGGGGTGGGTGTGCCCTCCAGAGTAAGCATGGCCTTAACCATCCGAAAGCAGCCGGATCGCCGAGGCGAGCCCTCGGCAGGTGTAGATTCCAAGAGCCCAGAAAAATAGATGTGTGCCCCTCCCCCTATCGAGACTGGGGTCATAGGCCTGAAAGGCAGACAAGGAAAGAACACAGAAGTAGTCGAGTAAGGCACCTGAGCACCGTTGTCCCACACCTACTCACTGTGTAACGGGTCCAGAGAAGTCATCTAAATCCCTTACCCTCCTCACTGGGGAGATTACACACATATGCCGCAGAGGGCAGCAAGGCTTCTGGTCTCCACAGAGCCAATCAACCAGTCCTGACTGCCTAGACACAGATGTTTAAAAAAGGGTTCAGAGGAAGCAGATATGTCACAGAGAGCGGCAGCTTAAGCTCTGTGCTGGCCATCGCACGGTGGCAAGGCCTCTGAACTTTGGTGTGTGAGCCCATCTACCCTCTCGTGGCTCCAGGAAGTTAAGTACCTATTTGTGTGACTTAAGACCTGGATCTTGCTCACACCTACACACTCAGCTTAGGAGGAATCCCAGACCTGACATATGAGGCAAAAAAATGGCAGGACTCTAGGACGGCACCATGGAGACCAAGAAGGGCAGTGGCCATCAAGACCAGTGATAAAAAAATGGGATGTTTGTCTACTGGGTTCAGAGACTCACTTGGGAAAGGCAGAAAGCTTCCGAGAGGTGGCCGTGGCGATGGTGGCACAGGGACGTGACTGCACGGAAGGCCATTGAAATACACGGTTTAAGGTAAAATGAAGCTGGAGCATGGTTCTATATACCTACAACTGCAGCACACAGAAATCTGAGGCAGGAGGATCACAAATTGTACTTCTGTCTTTCTCTCTGTACACTGAGAATTATGTTTGAAATAAATAGTGCTTACAATAAATCATACATAAGGCCCCTAGGGCCCACTATATTCCTGCCACACTGGTCATTTCCATCTACCATGGACACCTGTGCACACATACCTTGGACCTTCTTTGCTGGCGGTTCCCTCTTCCAGAATGCTATTCCCCAGATCATGTCATGGATACCACCTTGCTTTCTTCAAACCTCCCTTCAATTGTCACCTTCTAATGTAGCCTCCCAGGGCCACTTTATCCAAAATCGCTTCAGACGCTTCTCATTCTCAGTCCCTGCCTTGTTGTCACAGCTCCGACAATCTTACCATAAACTGTTCATTTATTCTCTGGTGTGCTTGCTTTCTCTCCCCCACAGGAATGAGTGAAGACCCTGATGGTGACAGACTTTTGTCAGTTCTGTTCACCAATATTTTATAACCTAGGGGATTCTTCTGGTATATGGTAGGTGTCCGGTACGTACAGGATACGTAGATGGGTGGTGAGTGGGTAGATGAAAGAGTGGATGAATAGATGGATGGATGATGGATGGATGGATAGATGGACAGATGGATGGACGGATGGATGATGGATGGATGGATGGATGGATGGATGGATGGATGGATATGGATGGATGAGCAGGGAGGCTGAGAACATGGAGAGGAAAACAGATGGATAGTTGGATGGATGAGTGGATGGGTGGGAGAATGGATAAATGAATAGGTAGGTGAATGAATCAATGAGTGGGTAGGTGGTTGTGGGTGGGTGTGGGTGGGTGTGGGTGGGTGAATGAATGGATGGAGGGACGCAGAGACCATGAGAGGGAGGGGTGGGTGGATAGATGAATATGTGGACGAATGCCTAGAGGAGTGGGTGGGTGGGTGGGTGAGCATCTTTGAGCTCTATTTCCCTGGTGCTGTCAGTCACACTAGCTGCAATTTCTGTGTCCAAGAAAACCTGTTCTCTTCCCACCCTGGGGTGAGACCTGATTCCTCCTGAGCCCGCCAACTTCCCTCTGTGTACCGCACTTTGTTGTTTTACTCCTGATGCGTTTTCAACGCCTCTGTTTGCGTATTCATTAACTCATGTAAACGTTCATAAAAGGACTATGAAAACAGCTCCTGACATGTTTCCTCTTGCTTTCACTCAGGACTAATTATATGATCACCCAATAGGCCATCCAGGCCAACAGGGCAATCCTTTTATTGTGCTTCCAAGTGACAGCTCCTCTCTGGGAACGCACCCACATACCACATGTTTACCTCTCCTGCTCTCTCCAGCACCTTCAGCTCTCTGCATGATTCAAGGGTCCTCAGGGAAGGCATAGACATCATAACCCCCTCCCTCGACTCTGCCACTGGCCTTACTCATTCCCACCCTGGTTGGAGTAAAAACACCCCCACCTTTAAAGGTGTTGTGCATTCAAAAGTGAGTTCTAAACATGGCTGTCTCCTCTTTTCCTGTGTCATCATCTCGACTATATATATATTTCATTAACACTGGATGCTGTTAAAAAAAAAAAAAAAAGACTGGGGTTTCTCTTGTCACAGTACTGGGATCCAACAGCCTGTCACCCAAATTTGTACTGCATCCTCTCTCTCTCCCCATTCCCCCACCTCAAGAAACTGCAATGGTGTCTCAACAACATCAGAAGAATTGGTAAGTCAAAGGTCACCATGAAAGAGACTGACCGTCCTTCCTTTCTGGGATACTGGAGCCAAGATCTCCCAGCCTCCACTGCAGTGAAGTGTGGCTATTAAGACTGACTTCTGGTTCTCAGCCATAGCCATGGCTCTTAGTCACGTGAGAAGACATCTTTGATTGTCACACTGGAAGAAGAGAGAATTCTTCTTGAACCTAGTGAGGAGAAGGCAGGGGACATCCACTTGACAGTGCAGGAGGCACAGTGAACAAGCCAGCTCAGGGTTAACCATGTCCAGGGTTCTAAATAACAAAGTAGAAGCTGGTCTGTCTCACATCCCCCATGTGGGTCATCAAGCCCTGTTCTGTCTTCAGATCTGATAGAATCAGATGCAAACACCTAAGGAACCCTATAGAGAAGATGGTAGACATATTATAAAGCAATGTTATTGCCCCAAAGTCATTGTTCCAATGTAGCAACATGTCATTCAGTAACACCATCTTCGGGAGACTTTCTAGAATGTTCAGAGTTCTGGGTTGGCTCAGTTCAGCAGCTGGCATTGCCTTAGCTAACTCCGACCATGATCTTCCCTAGGTCTTTAGTTTGTTTGTTTGTTTTTGTTCTTATTTTGTCTGTTGTTTCAAGACAGGATTTCTCTGTGTAACAGCTCTGGCTGTCCTGGAACTTGATTTGTAGAAAAGGCTGCCCTCAAACTCACAGATCCACCAAAGGCTGTGCCACCACTCCCCAACTATTTCGTTCACCTTCAGCAGATTCTTCTGCATGTTCAGCCATGTCTGAGTAAGCCACACACAGCAGCAGACATTACCTGGGAAGTATCTGGAGTCTTTGGTCCCAAATGTAAGAGGGATCTCCACTAGGGAGCATCTGGACACCACCTTATAATTGATACAGTGATCTAGTTTAAGCAAAGGGATGGGAGCACTCCGTAAGCAACCTAAAAAGGACTTGTGAATTTGGGACTTGTACCCTAAGCTCTCCAGAGTTCGTCTCTGGCCTTTTGGTCTTAGAGGACTCCATAGTAGAATTTCTTTCCTCTGCATTCTGAAAGCATAGCTAGAGGCATCTTCTCTTGCCCAGGCAAGATCTCTCATGTGGACCTCTTTTTGAGAGAGAGAGAGAGAGAGAGAGAGAGAGAGAGAGAGAGAGAGAGAGAGAGAGAGAGAGATATATATATTGTGCCAAGAGCTAGGAGGAGATGCTGATAGAATTGTAAACACTCTTAAGAGCCAAGCCATCCACTAAGAATATCTTCTTTCCTATGATCAATCACCGAGGTCATCAGACTTAACAGATAAATGCAGGAGCACACTCTCCCTAAAAACAATTACTCTTTATCTGTCTAAAATTTAAGCTATCAATGGGTGTCTGTGTAGCTGAGTAATATGCTCTCTCAGGCATTTTGTGGGAGGTGCATGGAGCAGTCAAAATAAAGTCACAGGGAGGTGCTACGATCTTCTTCCTTCTCAGAGGTGACAAAGGAATGTGGTATCATCAGAGTTGGGTACTTTCCCAGGGCCACATCTACCTGCCACCATGCAGTACAGGAGGACACAGACTACTGACACAGTCTGGGCTCCTCTCTCTTAGCACAGCAGGCCATGTTTTCTCTAAACCCCAGGGAGCCTGGCCTTTCCTCTCTGCAAGGACAGTGGTTCCCAACCTTCCTAATGCTGGAACCCTTGAATACAGTTCCTCATGTTGCTGTGACCTCCAACCAGAAAATTATTTTTGTTGCTACTTAATTCTGTAACAGTAATTCTGCTACTGTTATGAATCATAATGTTGGTATCTGATATGCAACCCCTGTGAAAGGGTCATTCAACTCCCCAAAGGGGTCGTGACCCGCAAGTTGAGAACCATTGCCCAATTAACAAGACAGAGTATTGGAGGACTGCTAAACATATCTGTTTCAAAATATGGCCTTTTGAAGGGACCATAAAGCATCTGTGGTAAATATTTCCTTAGTTAAAGCTAGCATTTCTCCCAAAGAATTAAACAGATGTGGAACATTTCCAGAAAGTTTTAGGTCACCCAGTACAAAGTCCTGGTACGCATTCTTTGAAGTCAGGAAGGCCTGGGCTGGGCTCCTGGGACTAAGGTTCTGCCCTCCAGTCTGGACTGCCTGGCAGAGGAAACCTGGGCACTGGCTCTCAGCCATACCCAGGCCTATGAGCAGGAGGGTTCAGTGAAGACGCAGACTGAGAGGCCTGGCACTCTCCCTTTACAAAGAGAGAGCCATGGGGCCCACGGTGACTCACCTGAGTGGACACGTCTATATTGGGACGTAGATGTGAATGGAGCCGGAATAAAGACATGAAGGACTAAGCAGGGGGTGCTGGATATTGCCACAGTTTAAGTCACTTAGAAGGTTGTGGCAGGGAGATCATGTGAGGCCATGTAACCTATTGAGACCTCGAGGAAAGGAAGGAGGAGGAAAGGGGGAAAGAAAAGGAAGAAGGGGAAAGGAAAAAGGGAGGGTTGTATAGAGGGAGGGGTGAGCTGCAGCCTCAGCTGGGTCCCACCTCTCTGGCTGTGCATGCAATGGTAACATTAACTAAAAGAGCTGGCCGCACTTAACAGGGGTTTACCCTCCTGCAGTGAGGCGACTCCTCATCCCACCCACCCCCAGACGAGGTCTTATGGCAGCCTCTACCTAGGGTCTCCCATATCTACCCTCTGGAAACTCAGGGTCATGAGTCTGAGCCATGAGTCATCCAATCTCCCTATAGGAGGACACAGAAGTGTGTGTGTGTGTGTGTGTGTGTGTGTGTGTGTGTGTGTGTGTGATTTGTATATGCATAGAGATATGTACGTGTATGCTTTTAATGGAGTTGCCCCGCATGGGATGATGCTGCCCACACTCTAAGAGCCAAGGACTACCTAATCCCAGTGCCAGGCATGAGTGGTTGGCCAGAGGTTAAGTCTCCTAAAGCAATACGGGCTCTTGCCACTGCCCTCAGCGTCCTCCCAGATAAGACTCTTACTGAAGACTACACACAGTTTGGACAGCTGACCCAGATGCCTCCTTCAGGAGGATTGGCTTTTATGGTATTGGAAAGTGCTCTGCAAGCTGCCAAGGGAAGGAGCAATGGACAGTCCTACCCGCCTTAAAGCCCAAGAACCACACCCATGACTGGGCCAGCAATACATCCCCATCGGTGAAATAATGGCACTTTACCCGTTTTGGCCAACACTTTTTAATCACTTTTACCAACAGCTGTCTAATTAGATGTATGTCTATCTTACAGGAGGGAGTTCATGTCTAGCACTGAAAACTTAATGAAGTACCCATGGCTAGAGGTGACAGACCCTGGAGGTGAGACTAGTAGAACCATTTTCCTAAATCAGTAGACTTTCACAAATAATTTGTTTTTATTTCCACGTGCATTGGTGTTTTGTCTGCATGTATGTCCGTGTCAGGATATTGGATCCTGGAGTTATAGACAGTTGTGATCTGCCATGTGGGTGCTGAGAATTGAACCCCAGTCCTCTGGAAGGGCAGTCAGTGCTCTAAGCCGCTGAGCCATCTCTCCCGTCCTGCTCTTTCTAAATACTTCTTACCTCGTTTTTAAAAAGCTTCTTTTTTTGCAACAGATGGAGATTGTTACTGAGATCCACAACTGGTCCGAATGCGGAGAATAAATGACTGGGCAGTGCCTAAACTCTCTCCCTATACCTGAGACTCCTAAAATTAACACCCAGAGGTCCCGATGCCTGTTGCTAAACACTGTCCCCTAGCATGGAAAATACATTCCCGAAATCTTAACAATATGGTTTCCTGAATGAGACCAGCATGGTGGTGACAACATCACATGCCATGTGACTGGAGGAAACCCCACGTGGTCCCACACCTAGGTGTAAAGGGTAGTCGGTGGCCACTGAGAGAGAGCAAGTTGGATATCTCTAGGGAAGAGCTCCTAGATAGGGTGTCCAATCCCAAGGGTCGGCCCTGGATGTGTGTGCATACAAGCAGAGCTGCATGAACTCAGTAGTCTGTGTGTGTGTGTGTGTGTGTGTGTGCGCGCGTGTGTGTGTGCGTGTGTTATATACATATAGCGATCGTAACTAAAGAAGAGACCGCGTACTGGGGAGAGGATCACTGTGTTTGGACACGGAGGGAGGGATGGGAATAATGCAGATGCGGTGCTCATTTAATAAGTTCTCAAAAGAAAATTAAAATATAAAATAAAAAATGAATGTGTGGTCTAATTCACACGCCTTCCCTCCAGGCTCTTGCTAAAGGGCAAATCTCAACCGGCCACGCCCAGTGCCACGGTGCCAAGAGGATGATAGGGTGAGTTAGGAACTTCATCAGTCTGACCAGACCCACCCGAATTCCTGGGTCTGGTTCACAATCCCTGAAAGGTCCTGGCTTTCTCAGTGAACTGTAGTCAACTCTCTGAGGATGTGGCCCAGGTCCTGCCCTTTCCCACAGAACAGGGCAATGGAGACACGTGCCTGGGGCCAGGGGTGGGGGCAACAATGACCCGTATGTGGCGGCGGTGGTGGTGGTGGTGGTAGTGTGTGTGTGCGAGGTGGGAAGGAGGTGCAAGACCCTCGTGTGCTTTCCTTTAACTGCGGAGAAGTCTGTGAATTACCACTGGGGAGGAGGGAGTCTTGGGGAGGGAAATGCCTAAAAGTTGAGGGAAGTAGAAGAGCGTCAAACTTAAAAAAAAAAAAAAAAAAAAAAAACAAGTTTCCCCACCTGAATTGGAGCACCAATGTCCAGAGAGATGATGAGCCCAGTGGCCTGCAGAGCTAGCAAAAGGCAAAGCCCGGAGCTGCAGGCTCACCCAAGCAGCTCTAGCGGCCCCACCCCGCCAGGGGCGCGGCAGGGGTGCCCCGGGCGCACGTGGTGCGGGCTCCGGGCTCGGGTTGACTGCAGTCCTGGACTTGGCTGTCTGCAGTGCGGCCGGCGCGCAAACGAGGCTGGAGCCAACCAAGGCGGAGGCAGCGCACACAATGTGTTTCTTGTTAGGGACTCCCAAGCCGGGCCAGGTTTTGCTTTTGGTGCGGCATTATAATATTAAGAAGCAGTTTGATTCCGGACAAGCCCGCCCTTGTTGCAGGCTGCTTGCGGGTTCCCACGGACGCCAGTGGGCAGACGCGGGTGGCCTGTGCGCTACGCTCTCTGCGCTTGGAGGGCTGGGGGGCTCCCTGCGGGCTGCGGCCTGGGGTCCCCGCGGTGACCCCGGCTCCGGTGGTGGCCCGACCAGCGGCGCGCGCCTCCCGGTGGCGCAGACTGGGCGACGCCAGCCCCGGCTCCCGCCAGTTCGCAGGCAGCCCGAGATTGTTTTCCAAGACATATCGCTCAGTCCAGTTAATTTTCCTTTTTAAATTTGGTGACCGGAATAAAAGTCGCAGGAAAATCCTTTGTCAATGCCAAAAGCAGCCGCAAATCGGAGCACTTCACAGTATTGGTAACAAAATATTTGCGGCGCTCCGTAGTTTAAATCGGACCCTTCCGCCGAGTTTCCCAAACTTGGCTTTCTTTGAACCAGGCTGGAAAGTGATCCTTCTAAAAGGGGATCAGACAGTGGCACGCAATTGGATTTGGCACGGCTTTTTTTTTTTTTTTTTTCCCCCCTAGGACTCGAGATCTGCAGGTAAACAGAACTGTGAAGGAATCCTAGAAGGAGTTATGGCCGGAATTGTGGCGAGGCAAGGGCGGGCCGACCTATGGCTAAGCCATTGTAGTAGCTGCGACACTTCGCTAATGCCATTTATTAGCTGTGTGTGACACGAAGTGTAAGGGTCTTCAAAAAAAAAAAATTACCCCAAAGAGAAAAACAAACATCCTCTTGTTTGCTTTAAGTGGCTTTGCTCTTTTTCCTTCAGTCCTAGCGCCCCTCATCTAAGGCCTTTTTAAACCCAAATTCGGTTTATCTGGTTTCAGGATAAGGGCTCCCTCTTGCCAAGGTATTAAATAAACACGAAAAGCAAAAACTCGAATCCTTATACAACCCAGATGCTGTTTCCTCGAAAACCACAACAAACTCGGATAAGCCAGATAACAGCTCTGGCGGGTTGTGAGCCGCAACCCCCTCCCCCCAAATCCCCAGCCCTCCCACCCTCACCCTTGGGTTTTAGGGCCAGCAGAAGACGACTCTGCCGGACAGGCGATGAATAACGGCTGCTAACACTCTCAGCGGTGGATGAGCACCCTTGAGGGATCCGGGTGCCATAAACTATCCGGAAGTGTTGGCATCTGGTTCCTAAAAGGGAGCTTTCCCTGGAGATAAACCCGGACAGAGGAGGTGTCTGTGTCTCCAGGCTGACTTACAAGTTTCTGGATTCTAGGTGATGTCAGGAAAAAATTCACACTATGAAGGGGCTAGGCCTGCCCCCCCCCCCGGCCCCCGCCACACCTCTCACCCCCCGCCGCTCTCGTAGCGGAAATGAGCACGCAGATGCGGGAGCTGCACGCTGAGTCTCAGAGTGGCTAGAAGACCTCAGGCAGCAGTGCATCCTACCACCTCTCAGGGTGGAGGTGGGGCTGTTCGGGAAAAGTCTGATGCTTTTTGCATAACCACTAAGGATTCCTAAGAGGATGTCAGTAGAACCGGGCGCGGGGTGGGGGTGGGGGGTGAGGGGGTCGAGGATAAGGGTCCTTCAAAGACTTTTTTTTCTTTTGGAGTCAAAGCCATCCGGGCGAGAACCAAGAAGATCCAGAGGAATAAATAAATCTTGTCCCGCGAAGAGACAGTGACCTCCTTTGCATCCACTGCTACCCTCCCGCCAGCTCCACGCCTCTATTGCAAAAACAAATGAAATAAAGCAAAACCTTTTGCTTTGGCAAGGTCTAAGCCGCATTACCCCCACCCCCCACCCCCTTTTGCGAAGGAAGAGTTCTTCTCCCTCTCCCGGCCTTTTTTATTTTTTTTTCCTCTCCTCCTCTTTTACACTCCCCCCCCCTTTTTTTTCCCCTATTCTTTTCTTCTCGGTCTTCCTTCTTCCCCCAAATCACTCGAAACTTAAGACGTGCAGAGGCTGCAGGTGCGCGCAGGCTGACGGCCCGGTCAGGGCGAGCCTGGGACCGCCGGGCCTTGCAGGCATTGATCAGCTGGGCGCGCGCGCTGAGTGACGGCGCGGTTGCTATGGCAGCCGCCTGAGCGGCGCCGCGAGGACAAGGCTGCAGGGCGGCGTGAATGGGCGGCGTCACGCGCCTGGCGCCAGAGAGTCTGCTCCGGGGCTCCGGCTCCGGCCCCGCCGCGGCCTGGCCCGCGCGCCGCTGCCGCCGCCGCTGCTGCCAATTCATCACCTGTCAGGGATCACTCGGGGGGTCACGGGCGGAATGGACACAGCTGTGAGAACAAAACCGAGGGGAAGAAAGGCGAGAGCTCCCAATTGCGCCAGATGTGCAGAGAAGACCTTGAGACTCGCCCCCGCCAAGCCGGCTCCTCCCGCCCTCGTGGCATCACGCGGGGATAGTAGCCAAGGTGGCTGGGCCGGGACCTGCTTCTGATTATCGCGCGTGGCCTGGACATGGTGGGGGATCCGGGGGCCTGGTAGCAGGGTTCGGGCAATTCCAAGCGGGTCTGTTGCTTTAAATGGGGGGCGTCCCGGTGGGTAGCAGGGGCGGCCAATATCACACACACACACACACACACACACACACACACACACACACACACACACACCGCCGGAAGCCCTTCACACCTTCCCACCACCCACGGATCCCACCCTTTCTGCATCTGGGCGCGTCCTGCAGCTGGGACCATTTGAACTTCAGGGCTCTCAGATGAAAATCCACACCAATGAGCCGATTTTTATATACCATTATAAGCCGTCCCGAAAAGGGCTCCCACCAAATCCCCAGCCCCAAAACATAATTTTAAGAAATGTCAGCCCAGGCTTGCTGTGACAGACTTACTGGTAACTCCGTCCTTCTCAGTCATTAACTTATACAGTTTCACAATCCCCTTAAAATGATCTTTAAATGAATGCAAAAACTGGGTAGCGTGCCAACAGAACCCGATTCAGCGCAGCCCGGCAGACTGGACTCTGGCATGGCAGCCAGAGAAAGAAACGCCAGAAAACTTTCACCATATTTAGCAATTTTACTATATCAGGGTACAGGAATGGTCTTGGGAGAAGGCGCTCATGCGTCGTCGCTGCCAGTGTGTCGAGCGATGCTGCACAGCGCTCATTATCATCCAGCCCAGGGCCTTTCTGTTGGAATAATGAGGCTGGCACCGGTGCTAACATACGGTGTCCTTGGAAAAAGCTAAGAATGCGTCAGTACCGCAGAGATGCAATGTCCAAGAATCATAAGTAATAATTTGAGAATCCCAGAGATGTTTGTTTACATTGGCTATTATTGTAAAATACTCAGAGTATAACATCATGAACCAAAAGTGTCAAAACAAAATCTGTTCCGCTGTGGCACGTATGTGACAGAAACACATGCACACAAAGTACATCAAGAGGCTCGAACTGTGGGGGGACTCAGATAGTAAATCACTACCAGCTTAATAACAGGACAGTTGTCAATAGAACACTGTCACTGAGTTTCAGGAGGCAGTGCAAGCCTTGTGCAGATTTCTCTGCAGGGCAGAGTCCTCCTGCAGCCTCCAAACCGAGATGGCCGGATTTTACCACCACTACACCACCGGACTCTGCCTCCTTAGAGAGAAGCCCTGGGGCACATGGCTGTCACGTGGAGGTCAGAGACTGCCTGGCCCACCAGCTGAGGAATTAATCATTAATTGAAGGGAAAATACTGTTTCTTCACCACGGAGCTTTGCCCGGATTCTGCATTCTTTCTCTTTATTGCATTCAGAGGATGTGGGGGATTGAGACCAAAAAAACCCTTTCTGGGCTTAAGATAAATATTGTTTTCCTCTAATACACGACTAATATACAGTAGTCTTCAGCAGAACAAGAATTCAGAAATTAAAGCGCTGGAGTCAAGAGCTCCAAACTTTTTCAAAATGTTGCTGCATCTAGGAGGGGTGCTGAAAGATTCCAAACCTCGTACGTAACAGAATTTTCTTTAAAAAACAGCGATAAGCTGTCAGTCAGTAGCTAGGACCACCTACCTGACAAAGAGCTTCCCAAGAGCTGTAAGTGCTGGAATGTGACACCAGAAATCACGATTTGCGCATAATTAATCGCATCACTTTGCCACCTACACTGAAGGGCACAGACCAAGGGCAATGTATGTAAATGTAGTTCCAGTGTGCAAACCCCACTAATGACCTTCGATTAATGGAGTCATTATACTAATTCTGCCTCGTTCTTGAGGAGGAGGGGGGGTCCCGGACGTACCAGGTCCCTCAGGGCTCCTCTGTGGTCTGAGGGAGACCGCACAGTGCTCCCTACAATTCGTGTCACTGAGTTTCCGAGAAGGCCTCCCGCGTTGCTCCAAGTTGCAAAACCCCACGCTAAACCTGTCGTGAATGTGTATGTGGGTAGGTTTCCCGCCCCTCCTCCCCTTAAATAGCTTTTGCTTTATCTTAAAAGAAGGAACTCTACAAATGTGACTTCCCAAAGGCGCGCTTCTTTTCCCTTCTGCCACAGTCGCTGTCTTCCCTAACGCTAGCGACCTGTGACTTCCCGTCTGCTGTGCGGAGACCGCGGGGCTGCTGGAAATCCTGGGGCGGGGATAGCCAGCTCCGGGCACACCCCCGGGGCAGGGGTCCTGCCAGCTTTGGGAATTAGAATCAGGAGGGCACAATTGCACACTCAGGCCCCCTGGGTGCCCAGCGCACACTGTACTCAATTTACCACCCCAGCTGGGCTCTCGCCCGCTCCTCCCACCCCACGGGCATTGGCTGCGAACGCGGAAGAACCGAGAGCTCTCACTCACCAATGGGAGGATTCGCCTGGTATGATGGACGGCACCCCTCCCACCAATGGCGATTCAGGGATGCCCGATTGAGCGGCCAGGGCGAGTGCACATAAAAGACGCCCCGCCCGGCTCGCGCTTCATTCTGAACAGAGCCTGGTGCCTCGCAGCCAGCTCAGCCCCCTGCGGCGGCTCCCTCCCGGCCTTTCCTCCTACGAGCAGCATGAAAGCCTTCAGTCCGGTGAGGTCCGTTAGGAAAAACAGCCTGTCGGACCACAGCTTGGGCATCTCCCGGAGCAAAACCCCGGTGGACGACCCTATGAGTCTGCTCTACAACATGAACGACTGCTACTCCAAGCTCAAGGAACTGGTGCCCAGCATCCCCCAGAACAAGAAGGTGACCAAGATGGAAATCCTGCAGCACGTCATCGATTATATCTTGGACCTGCAGATCGCCCTGGACTCGCACCCCACTATCGTCAGCCTGCACCACCAGAGACCTGGACAGAACCAAGCGTCCAGGACGCCGCTGACCACCCTGAACACGGACATCAGCATCCTGTCCTTGCAGGTGAGACTCGCTTGCAAGTACCCCGCTGCCCAGATGCTCCGGGTCGCCCGAACTGTCACTCTTAAAGCCCATCGTAGAGACAGGTTCATTAACTTTATTTTTAAGAAAACTGTGCATTGGGCGTCATGTAAGAAATCGCTACTTCTAAGTTCTGTGTGGGTTGCGTCTGGATCTGCATTGTAGCATGAACCTGTTTAATGGGACTTGTTGGCACTTTCGTAAAGGGAGGAGGGGGGCTACCTTCCTTTAAGATTGCCTAATATCCTGCTTTTTATCCTCTTTCTCTCCAGGCGTCTGAATTCCCTTCTGAGCTTATGTCGAATGACAGCAAAGTACTCTGTGGCTAAATAAATGGTGAGTGTTTGCGGGTGCCTCCTGTGTGCGCGCTTCGGTAATGTACTTGTGTGTCTGTTAAATGTTTGGTTTGGTAAATGCATGCTTACTTCACCGTGTTACGGGTGCCGCTTGTCCTTCCAGAGAGGCATGAAGGGGCTTGTCGCTGTGGTTGCTCCGGATTACGGAACAGTTGCCGAGAGAGAGAGAGAGAGAGAGAGAGAGAGAGAGAGAGAGAGAGAGAGAGAGAGAGAGAGAGAGAGAGAGAGAGAGAGAGAGAGAGAGAGAGAGAATATGAATATATGAATATGAATATAAATGCCAGTAACTTACTATAAAGGTGTCAGGACAAAGTGTTATTGGCTTTTATGAGCCCAGTGGTGGTGCTATGAGGTACTAACCTCAGCTCTAATTAATCTTATCGCCACAAATTCCATAGTGATTCTCTTCCCCCTAAACTGAAGTCCTCTGAGATTTCTCTGGCTAGCTGAAAACGGCTACCCGGAGCCTTACCCCTGTGCTCCGGGATCCAGCTTTCCCTATCTGTTAACCAAAGGGCTGTTTTCAATCAAATAATTGTTACAAGAAGCAGACTGGCGCCTGTGAGCGCGCTGTTAGAGATCCAAATGGGAGACTGGGTTTGGGAAGTTTTCCCCTTGAGTCTCTGCTATTTTCATGTTTAATTTGTGCTGTTGGGGCCGGGTATGTGCCGCATCTGGACGCCAGGGTTTGGTTAAATGCTCAAACTGTGGCTTCCTCTGGCGCCAGGCTGCCCGCCCCTGCCCTTAGGTTACAATCTCCTAAACTGCCTTCTCTCTCCCGATCTTTTGCAGGCATTTGGGGACTTTTTTTTTTTTTTTTTTTTTTTTTTTCTCTTTTTCTTTTGCACAACGAGAAGTCTACAGGATCTTTTAAGACTGTTGTTTTGTTCTGCTTTGTTATCAACCATTTCACCAGGAGAACAAGTTGAATGGACCTTTTTAAAAAGAAAACGGAAGGAAAACTAAGAGTGATCATCTTCCCCAGGTGTTCTCCGGCCTGGACTGTGATAACCGTTATTTATGAGAGACTTTCAATGCCCTTTCTACAGTCGGAAGGTTTTCTTTATATACTTATTCCCACCATGGGGAGCGAAAATGTTAAAAAAAAAAAAAAATCACAAGGAATTGCCCAATCTAAGCAGACTTTGCCTTTTTTCAAAGGTGGAGCGTGAATACCAGAAGGACCCAGTATTCGGTTACTTAAATGAAGTCTTTGGTCAGAAATGGCCTTTTTGACACGAGCCTACTGAATGCTGTGTATATATTTATATATAAATATATATATATATATTGAGTGAAACCTTGTGGACTCTTTAATTAGAGTTTTCTTGTACAGTGGCAGAGATAACTTTCTGCATTGAAATGTAATGACGTACTTATGCTAAACTTTTTATAAAAGTTTGGTTGTAAACTTAACCCTTTTATACAAAATAAATCAAGTGTGTTTGTCGATTGCTCGCTTTATTTCAGACAACCAGTGCTTTGATTTTTTTTATGCTATGTTATAACTGAACCCAAATAAATACCAGTTCAAATTTATGTAGACTGTATTAAGATTATAATAAAATGTGTCTGACATCAATCCCTGGATTCTGAATGGTTTTTGAGATGTCTCGTGTTTGCAAGGGCTGCTCTGTACCCTTGACTTCCTTCTGATCTCTGGCCCCCTCTTCCACATGTGTGTCCCGTGGTGGCCCTGTAGACCAAAACGTTGTTGCTGTTAGGGATAGGGACTGAAAACTCAACATACCTAGCAGGTTGCTTCTGTGTCTGTGCGTTGGGACAGGGTTTTAAGCGGGATTGTAGGGGGAGACTCCTTTAAGTTGGGCCTTTGACGTTAAGTGTACAGTCTAGAAAGACACCTTTGAAGCAAGATCCAGATTTAGAGTAACGGGGCTTGGGCTGTCAGTGTTTACCCCTGGGAATTAAGCTGTTAAACCTGGCCGCGAACCCCAGAACTCCCTCTCCTCCTCCACCTGTGGCTCACAGGGCCTGCCTGGGCCAACTGCTTTTCCAGTCCTGTGGCTATTGAGTGCTTTTCACCCTTGACTGCACTCTGAACTGCAAGGAACAGAGGAGGGAAGGTGAGAGAAAAGCCCCTCCCACTCACACACACACAAAAAAAAAAGGGTATAACCATTTCCTTCCAGCCTGGGGGGAGGGGAGGGACACTGGGCCGCTAATTTGAATATGCATTCAATAGGTGCTTAGATTTATCTCCCAAATTGGGAGTGACTTGGTTGGGATGGGGTGGTTCTGCAAGGTAGTCCAGGGAAGACAGGCACACCTAGAGAAAGGATGGGACAAGGGATCCGAGTGTGTACGTCTCACCTGGTGCCACTTTCTAGGCCAAGCAGGTGTTTGGGTGGCGCCTGCTAGTCTGCCTTGGCTGAGGTGTTTCCTCTCCCCTGACACCGAATCCATCCTGGTGAGTGGAGGAGGGGCAGCTTCGGTTCCGGTGGTCCCCGCCTCCTTCCTGCAGGGCGGGGTTTCCTTAATGAATATACCCGGGATGCACGCTTTGACCACTACACCTGGGCTGGAGACTGCCTGAGAGGCCCTGGCAGGCGCCCAACACACTACTCACCTGTTGCCTACTCTAGCTCCTGCATGCACACCCGGCCAACCCAGCATGTACTCTGTCACCCCACCCACCACCACCCTTCTGCCCCGCCACGCACAAAAAAGCGGGAGAGAAGTATGAGAGAACAAGTTACCGCGCACCACCCTTGCCGGATCTCAGACTCATGACTGCCGGATCTCATCCTTCCCTCCGATGGCCTTGGGGATCTATCTGACCCTGAAGTACAATTGTACGGTCCGAGCCGAGAGCCCTTCGGAGCACCTGATGACTTCTAATCAGCTACAGCCTGGGCAAAGTGGACTTTTGGAGGGGACCTCTAACTGCTGCTGGTCGCGCCGTGGAGGCCGAGCGCCACCTTCTGGCCAATATGAGGATCGCTGTTGGCCCACGGTTCTGCTGTACCCGGGCGTGGACGCTAGCCATAAGCAGGTGGCCGGCAGCATTATCCTGACCGAGTCCTGGCCATGTTACCTTCTAAAAATGATTGATGTCATCTCTAACGACTCTGCCTCTAGCACGAATATATAGAGCCGCTCCACCTTTTTACTGCCCACAACCTATTTGCCAATTAGCATCTCACACTATGGTGTCTCCCACATACCAGCTTGTGACACAAAAGTGACTGCATAGTTGTCAGGTCAGAAAGTTTGGCTGCATTCTGCTCTTCTGTCCCTAACTTTGCCGTAAACGTTTCTTTTTCCTGAATTGCTTCATGCCTTTCAACCAGAACCCCAAGCATTACCTTACCACAGTGGTTCTCAACCTGTAGGTCGTGACCCCTTTGGGGTTGAACGACCCTTTCATGGAGTCATATATAAGATATTTACATTACGATTCACAACAGTAGCAAAATCACACTCAGGAAGCAGCGACGAAAACAATTCCACTAAGATGTAGGTCTGCGTGGTTCGTGCACATTTTACCTATTTCAAAAACTCAGCTTCTAAATTTGAGTAATTTGAGAATTTTAAGAAGACTTATTTATTGTATGTATATAAACACACTGTAGCTGTCTTCAGACACACCAGAAGAGGGCATCAGATCTCATTACAGATGGCTATGAGCCACCGTGTGGGTGCTGGGAATTGAACTCGGGTCCTCTGGAAGAGCAGTCAGTGCTCTTAACCACTGAGCCATCTCTCCAGCCCCCAATTTAGAGATTTTTAAACTATAACAGTAAGTCAAATTTAAACACTCTCATTCTTCGTTCATACTTCTCAGAAAGCTCTTTCTGTTCTTTAACGAGCTGCGGTTTCTAAGGTAACTCTGACTCCCTCGTGAGGCCGAGGTTGTTCCTTTGGTCTGTGGTGATGTCTACTACAGATTCCGTTAATGCAGTAGTTTTTCTTGTAATTTTGAGGAATAAAGAACTTTTTTCTTGCACTATCCTACCCTTAAAATAATGGTCACACTGGCCGCGGAAAAATAACGTCAAACAATACTGTAGGTTAGTTCGTTCTCGGCGCTCAGTGCTGGGTTAAGATCCTTAAGAGACAGACAGATGCGGATTCCTCCTGTAGTCTAGAAGCTGGCCCACACACAGCCAGTCAGTGGACCGACTACTTCAGTCTATTGTTGCTTCCTGTTGAGAGAGAGGGGCTTCCAGGTTAGAATTTAACAGCCAAGACTGTATTGTTCTTGCCGGTGAAAAGCTGATATAGAAATTCTTACATTCAGTGATCCTTTGCCCCAGAACTCCTCCTCAGCCTGATTCGTCACGTATCCTTCGGAGTTCTGCTCACTTGCTGTTAGAAGCGGGGCTCCAGGCTCTGGGTGTCCCCTGGCATTAGACCTACCTGGCACAGCCATTCCAGGTCTTAAAGCAGAATAGTGGTAATGGTATAGTATAGAGGGCCTTGGCCTGAAGTCTGCAGTAAACAGAACAATCCAACTGATAGCTAGGTCTGTGGTAACAAGTGCGAGCTTGGGATTGTCCTATATAAAGGGGGAGGAGCCAGAAGACCCTGGCCTGAGATTCCGGGTGGTATAACCGCCTGCCTGTGACTGCCCATAATCCTGTAATAACGGTCACCCATCTACGGGTTCAGCTTTATGGAGTCCTCCCTCCGTCTGTGAGTCTTTACATCTACCCAGGACATGGCAGGGGTCCTACAAGCAATGGCAGCGAGATGACCGGAGAAGCCTGGAGGTGGTCACTGTGTTTAGTGAAGTGGGCCCATGAGGACACTGGCCAAGACTGCAGGAGTGGGGGGTGGGGGGACGGGACAGAGAACAGGGTGGTAATAAGCAGTGTGCATACCTGGGCCAGCCCCAGGTAAGGGGACCCCCGCTAAACAAACTGGAGCTTTGGCCAACACAGGATGTGGCAAGCTGGGGGAGCAGGCTGGATCAAAACAAAGTAGACCGGATGTGAAATATACCAGTAAAGTAACCCTGCTACCTGGGGCAGTTCCCCCTTGGAAGAATGTGTCTGCCCCTTCCCTGCAGGATACCCCCAGAGGAGCTCCTGTGTCCTGTGGGTAACCTGGAGTCAGGCATTTCCTGGTAGGAGAGATAAACAAGGCACCAGTACTGCGCACACACTCTGAGAGTTACTGTCCCTGAAATGTCCTGTCAGGAGGAGCCCTATTTGCCATCTGTTGAAGTTAGGCCCTGGTTCTTCCTTCTGCCCCTATGGGCCCAGAAATAAGACTCAGACTCAAAAATATATTTACAAACACTATATTGGCCATATAGCTAGCTCTTCTCTGACTAGATATAACTTAAAATATCCCACTCATTCTCGCCTACATCCTGCCACGGAGCTGGTTACCTGTGCTCAGGTACCCTGTGTCTGTCTTATTACGTCTTTCCAGGCATCTCCCGGATGTCCCACCTTCTATTTCCTGCCTAAGCATAGGCCACAGGCTTCTTAATTGACAGGCGATACATCCAGACAACACACAAGACATTCTCTCTACAACCATCTCACGATGGACCATACATGTGCTTAAAACTAAAGGGGACATACGCCCAGTGCAAGGGCAGACTGTCCAACCTTATAGGACAGTTCACCTGCCAATCAAGCTAAGAATCAACCCCACTCCTGACCCTGAGGACCAGCTCCTCCCTCCGTCTAAACTCATTTTTAAAAAAACGAAAACAAAAACTATAAAGACCCTAGAGCTCTTGAGCTTCAGGCTTACTCAAGCCAACTTTCATCCTGCACATTGTATTCTGTGCTAAAACCTCTTACTTTTACTAAAACACACTTGACCAGTGGTCACTGTGAGACGTGTCCCATTGTTTTAGACACTAAGACCCTGTGTGGGAAAGAAGTTTCTTTTCTTTTTTTTTTTTTCGGAGCTGGGGACCGAACCCAGGGCCTTGCGCTTGCTAGGCAAGCGCTCTACCACTGAGCTAAATCCCCAACCCCAGAGGTTTCTTTTCAAATTCACAACTAGATTGCGCTTATGAAGTGTAGAGATTCACACACACACACACACACACACACACACACACTTACTATAGGGATGTCAATGCTAGTAAGACTTAATTAAGATTAAATTATCTAGCTGGTGACACCCTGAGAACCCAACTGACAAAAGTGGGCTCTTTTTCTGGTAGAGAAAATGCACGGATTTTCTCGTCTATAATGGCTGCGTGGAAGGCAGTCATAATTGAAAAAGATACAGCCGGCACTGGAAACGACTTACTGGGTAGGACGTGCAGCACGCACAGCGAAGAGGAAGATCAATGTAGACCATCTAAGCTACGAACAGAAAAGTTAGCTATGAAAAGAATACGCTGGCTGAAAACATAAGAAAACCGCAAAGTGCAATATAAAGACAGAAAGGGGTCAAATGAGTAAAACAGAAGGAATATGGTCAGTGTGGGCGAAAATAAAAAAAGAAACACAAGGAAAGGAAAGGGAAGGGAAGGGGAAGGGGAAGAGGAAGAGGAAGGGAAAGGGAAAAGGGGAAAGGGAGGGGGGAAGAGGAAAGGGGAAAGGGAGGCGGAAGGGGAAGGGGAAGAGGAAAGGGAAGGATTGCTCCTAGGTGTGGTGGAGGAGAAACATTTATTGTAGAGGTGGAGGAGAGCACAGCCAGAGGCAAGGACGTCTGGGAGAGTCCAGAGTGGGGCTAAACTATGTGGGGAGGTGTGAAGGGAAATGAGAGGGGGGGAGGGGAACCAGGTGCAGCAGCCAAGAAGGGCAAAAGGACAAAATGACTGGACTGTGTAGGGAAGGGCAGCCCAGCCCCGGGGCTGCAGAAGTTTAGGGTAGGGGGCAGGGTTTGCTAGCCATACCTTGTAACAGGTAGGGACTGAGGGATGCTGGGAGAACCTGGCCAGGTCCACTTTGATTTGTTAACTAGGTACCTTAGCCCTTTGTCCCAGGGTTTGAGACTTAACACACTGGAATTCAAAACTCTATGCATAGGTTAAGATCCAGGTTAGGAACTGCTGAAGAAAGAATAGATACGCGGAGCGGAAGATAGGCCCAAGGAACTTGCACAGGGAGAAAGCTAGTGAGACTCAGGAGGACGAGGAGGCTACCTCAGGAGGACTTGGCTGAAAGCTGCTGCTATGAAAAGTATTCACCCCAGCCGGTAACTGAACGTTAGGCATGCCTGGTGTTAATTGGGGTAAGAGTTTGCACATCCATCTGCACTGTGGCAAATACTCTTAGAAAACAAACGCAGCTTATTTCATAGGCTAAGAATTCTCCACTCCATAATCCTTGGTGGATTCCACAATCCTGGCATCTCCAGTATGCTGGGATTTGCCCTGCAACCAAGACAGACACATTCACCAATAGACTTCTTGCCTCTCTTCAGGAACTTTGATCCCGCCTCACCGTACCAAGCTTCAACCTCTCTCCACGGCCCTTCACTCCCCCAGCTTCCTTCCACCATGCCCAGAACACGTGGGAGAGTCCACACATTACCAACTTTGGCTGCCCGCTTGCGATGCCCCACAGCTCTGCGCGCGCTGACCCTGAGGAAATTTTTTCCCAGAAGATTTTTACTTCAGCGATGCTGATTAACCACAGCCGAATCTTTGGCCCCAGCTAATGAGCCTCAGTTGTCCAATAAAGCAGAAGTTTCACTTCCAAAGATTCTTAATCCAGAACACCCACAGCCCTGACGAAGTTTTTGCCTCCCTCTGAAACGTCACAAGCCAGGGCTCCACGTCTGAACCTCTCTCAGCAGGCCTATCTGTTGAGCTCCCTTAACAGCTCATTAAACTCTGAGTGCTCAATAGTCTTTTCTAGCCAGAAAGTGCTCCAAAACCCTCCCACAATCCTCCCCAAAAAGAGCATGGTCAGGCAAGGCCCAGCTCTGACTTACAGTTTACCATGGAGAGAAGGCAAGGCAAGAGCTTGGAAGCAGGAACTGAAGCAGAGGCCATGGAGGAGTGCTGCTTACTGGCTTGCTCCCCATGATTTATTCAGCTTGCTGCCCTCCTCCTCATCCTCCTCCTCCTCGTCCTCCTCACTCTTCCTCCTCACTCCTTCTCCTCTTTCTTCTCCTCCTCTTCCTCTTCCTCTTCTTCCCCTTCCCCTTCTTCTCCTCCTTGTCTTCCTCTTCTTCCCCTTTCCCTTCCCCTTCTTCCTTCTCTTTCTTCTCTTCCTCCTCCTCCTCCTCCCTCCTCCTCCCTTCTCCTCCCTCCTCCTCTCTCTTCCTCCATCCTCTTCCTTCCCCTTCTCCCTTCCTCCTTCTTCCTTCCTCCTCCTCCTCCTCTGTCCTCCTCTCTCCTCCCCCTCCCCCTCCTTCTTAGGTCTCACTATGTATCCTTAGCGTGCCTCAAACTTATAGAGATACCCTGCCCCTGTCCCCACACCCACACCAGATTCCGACATTGACCCCCAGCCCCAGCTAGAACCCATCCTGCAGTACTGAGATCAAAGGCACGCACCACCTGCAGTCTCAACTTGCTTTCTTACACAACCTAGAAACACCTGCCTAGGGAATGGCACTGCCCACAGTGGGCTGGGACCTTCCGAATCAATTATTGATAAATAAAATTACGCACGATTAATACCAAGTCGGTCGAAGGTAGGTAGGCAGGAAGTAGGTCAGGATGTATGATTGTCCCTGGCTGGACAAAGATAGGACAAAGGAAACCCTGTGGGTTTTACCTTTATAAGCCACTGTCGAATGTAATTCGGCACCATACTCAGGGGATCCCAGGTATGCACCTGGCCATTATTTAATAGAGCATGCTTCAAATTTGGCTCAAAAATGATGGGAGTGGTCTTATTCTCACTCGTGGGATTGACATGCCCACGTGCAGAGGTCAGAAGACAACTGTGTAAAGTCAGTTCTCTTCTTCCACCTTTACAAGGGTTCCGGGAATAGAACTTAGGTCTCCGGGCTTTTGTGGCAGGCGTTACCTGTTGAGCTATCTTATTGGCCCCTAACTTGTTCTAAAACTGGATGTCTAAGGGAGATAGCCAGTCACTCACCACTGCCTTTGAGGGGTGGGCTGTTAGGATAATTGATTTAACATGGGATACCAAAGGTCAGTGTGTTAAATCATATAAGTCAGACTCAGAAGCCAAATAGTATGTGATTTCTTCCATGTGTGGAAAGGTGAACATTATTATTATTATTATTATTATTATTATTATTATTATTATTACGACAATAATAACAACAATAATAAAGCTATGACTTGTAAGAAGTAGAAGGACCACTAGGATTAGGAAGGTGGGGACAGAGGGAGAGAATAAGAGAACAGAGGCTGAAAGGCAAAAACCAAACTACCCCTGCGTGGCCCCAGCACAGAAACTCTCCGGTCTATGCAAGGGTCTAGCTGTTGACAAGTCATGGGTACCACCGTTCGCTCTGTGCAGACTGACCTTGATCTCTGGGTCCCTTGACCTCTTGTCTCCGAGCTTCCTTCCACAACTGGCAAGAGCCTGTGTGGCTATGACAGGTACCTACCACAGTCCCACCAATGGCGATCAAAAAACACAATGGGGAAAATAGTGGTCCAGACCTAGAGAATCCTTTCCCTTCCTCCCATGGCCGTTTTCATTATGGGGAGAGAATGCAGGTGGGCACATCCTTCAGAGCTCAGAGTTCTCCACGTAGAGGCGGGCGGCGCTGTAAACTGTTTCACACACACACACACACACACACACACACACACACACACAATTTTAAAGAATTAATATTTATTTATGTATTTACGTATTTATTTATTTTATGTATGTGACTACACTGTCACTGTCCTCAGACACACCAGAAGAGGGCATCGGATCCCATAACAGATGGTTGTGAGCCACCATGCGGTTGCTGGGAATTGAACTCAGGACCTCTGGAAGAGCAGTCAGTGCTTTAACCGCTGAGCCATCTCTCCAGCCCTACCCCCACCACCCGCACCCAAAAAACCCATTTTTAATGTCTTTTTAAAATATTTTATTCACACCTCCTACTGTGCCCCATCTTGCTGCTCCCTTGTGGTTTGACGACATATGCATTCCCTTACTCTTATCCCTTCATTCCTTCTAGACTCTTCCTCTCCCTCATAATCTCCTGTCTCTGTCCATCTCCCGCACACGCACATCTATCTAGATCCTGCATGTGAGAAAAACAACTGTCTTTCCTCTCAGGTTTGCCGCACGGGCAGGCTTCGAAGTCAGCGTTAAGCGCTACATGTCTCCAGAGGAAAGTTCATCAAAACTCAAACATCTCTTCAAACTCTGTCTCAAATCTCCTATGGGAGTAAAGCCAGGCCCAGATAGGAAAAGACCATTCTTAGCATTCTGGTTTATCAGAGCCTCCTGAAGCCATCAGTTAAAAAAAAAAAAAAAAAAAAAAAGACACATTAGAAATGCCAACTGAAATTGTAACTCCCTAAAGTAAAATGTTTTTAAGTGAAAAAAAAATCTAATATTTGAATTCAATCCAAACTGATTGAGTTGCTCTGATTTACGATGTCCTCACTAGGAAATAAATTCCACTTTCTGATCTGATTTTGTGCCTGACAATGGTTTCTGAGAGAGCTCTCGAGGCAAATATGTCATCTATGCTTGCAAACATTGGCTGATAGTAAGTAATTCTAATCATATGGGTGGGACCTGACACAGACAGGACGGTCCCCAGGGACACTCCCTGGCCTGACAGAGAAATGCAATAAAGAAACAGAAACCTTTGGAGAGAACCAAAAGCCTGAATGGAAATTTCGTCACTTAGCCACTTTGTATGGTTGGTTTCCCTAGGTCAGCTGTGGTCTGAAAATGTTAAATGGAAAATTCTAGCAATAATTCATACATAGTTCCAAGGAACTTTTAGCGCCCGATGTTATGATTGCCTGGCTTATTAAACACTAAAAACTGAAGTGACTTTACCCCCCATGGTGTAGAGAAAAACCGCAGCGAGCCTGGGGTTCCATTCGGGGTTTCTGGAATCCTGACTTTCCTGAGCAGAGGACAACTATGTGGATGGAGGCAGGCCTCTATATGCTACCAGTTCATATTGAAATCTGTCCTCTGTAGGAAGAAACTGCCCACCCCAGCTGAGCAAGCCTGGCTCCCCAGCCCTGGGCTGTCTATCCCTGAATAGAGCTCTCTGCTCCACACACAGCAGCTTGTGCATCGGTGTCTACTGCGCCACGCCGCCCTACCATGCACCAGTGCAGGACTCCCTGTCCTAGGCGGATGGCATTCCAGCAGTGGGAGGACAGGCTGTGATCTGAGGACAAATGAGGGGCATAGAGGAAGAGACTCAAACTCGAGACTAGCTAGGCTAAGCCGTTGCTTCAAACCCATGGTCATGTCCTGTTCTTTGAGCTGCTTGAACTCTGTGGGTCTCAGCTCAGAGTTGGGGTGAGAGACACCAACTCACGAGGGCCTTTCAGGAAGCAGGGGGTGCCGCTGCTCTGCCCACCTATGATTCCCAAAAGCCGCAACCCCAACCAGGGTGGAGCGAGCGGGGAGCAGCCTTTCTAAGACTGGAAAAGTCAGCTCAATGGCTGTCCCTTCCCCCAGCCGGTAAGGACCCAGCGGGACCCTCCCTTCCTAAAATCTCTAGCCCAAGGGCTGGAGACGTCCCCTGCAGCTATTTTCTTGTTCGTTTACTTGTTCATACTCGATGCTTAATTGAACTTCGCGTCCTCTAGCCAAGTACAGGACCGTCTAAGGCTCAATAAGAGCAAAAGGCCCTGAGACAACAGAACGCCTGGAAAGTTTGACGATACAGAGGAAGCAGGATCCAGTGCCGCCCGGAACAGGAGAGACTGGGGAAGTCCTCAGAGGGAGAAGCTGGGTGGGTGGCTGCCCTTCTTCAGCTTGCTTGAGGGCTGAAAGCTCTCTGCAAGAGGAGGACTGAACTCCTCTGGGAAGTTCAGCAGAAAGGTAACAGAAGCAAGTTGTAGGAGCAAACCCCTTCTCAAGATTCTAACTCACAATGCCCCTGCCTGCTGGTATCAACGCCTTAATAAAAGAATAAACGATTAAGTTGTCACAATGGTAACGCTCAATTTCATATTATAAATTTTGATCCCTGGACAGCTTTGCCATCCTTGAAATCAATATTACAAAGGAGGGGAATAAAGCAGTGTGTCCCCAAGGTGTCCCTACAAAGCTGGGTTGCATGCAGCACAGACAGACAGACAGTTATCCTGACAGCGATACTGCGGGTACTCAGTGTGTGGGGGTGCGCGTGTGTGCGCATCTCTGTGTGTTTGGTTGGCTGGTTTGTGAGCAGGGTCTGTGTGGCTTCTATTGCCTGGAAACTTTGTTTGCAAACCCCGGTGCTCTTGAATTCCTGATTTTTCTGCCTACACTCTCGAGTTCTAGAACTATAGCTATGAGCTTACCATGCCCAGTAGTTCAGTGTTTGAGACAGGCTCCGTCAGCCCAAAGTTGACCTCAAATTGGCAGTCCTCCTGCCTCTGCCACCCCAGTGCTGGGATTATAGGTGTGTACAACTACATCTGTCTTTTGTCTCCACTTGGTTTGGGGATCAAATAAACCAAGCACTCAGTAGACTAAGAAGGACACGCCAACGTGAGGACCAGAGTTCAGATCCACAGACTATGTCAAAGTAGGTATCGAAATCACCTGTAATCCCAGTACCCTGGAGGCAGAGACAGAATCCTCAACACCAATGGCTTGCTGGACTAGTCCACGAGCAAGCTCTGGGTTCCACTGAGAGGCCTCAATAAATAAAATGGGTAAAGGCCAAAGGAGACACCAGATATCAACTTCAAATCTTCATACATGTGTGCCCACATACACACGTGCAAACACACATACATGCATGTGTGCATACCCAACATACTCCACCCCCTCAAAAAGAGCCAAGTGAAATGAAGACACATCCAAGAAGCTCGTAAGTATGTGTCTGGGTGACGGATGTCTGAGAGGCAAACAGGAGAACGACACTCTGACAGCTCTGACAGGCTGTCTGCAAAATGGATCAGTTACTAACCTGGAGGGTAGATCTTGTTTGAGAGATCTCAGCACATTAAGCTAATGTGTTTCTACATTTGATGTGGATTGTTTCTCTCGGGATTTTCATAACTGTAATTACTGCATGGCAGCGAATGCTGAAGGCCAATGCCTCGTTTACAATGTATTTCTATTGTTATTCTGGGAATAGTGTCTAAATAGTGGGCTGCCAAGTGTGGGTGCTGGGAACTGAACTCAGGTCCTCTGGAAGAACAGGAAAATCTTCCTCAAAACCTCTACCCTAACTGTCCAGTTCCTCCTCCAGGCCACGTTCTCCTTCGTGGCTGCGGCGTCCTTCAGGGTAGCCATCACCAGTTCCTTGGTCCTGACTGCTTCGTCCCTGCGCCGCGAGTCCCTTTCCGGCATCTCCTGCAGCATTAACTGCTTCTGTAGTTCTCCTGGGTCACTAAAGCAAACAGAATAGAACCCACACCAGCTCCCGCGCCTAGCACTGCAACTACAGCCAGTGCTTTATGAGCTGCCTCCATAGCAAACTACACTACAAACGAGACGCAGTCTGTATCCTCTCACAGCCTAGAAGGGAGCCATGACATCTCCTGTCTTTTTGGTTTTTTATTGGATATTTTTCTATTTACATTTCAAATGTTTTCCCCTTCCCCGGTTTCCCATCCACAAACCCCCTATCCCATTACCCCTCCCCCTGCTTCTATGAGGGTGCTCCCCCACCCGCCCACCCACCCCTTTCCCACCTCCCCGCCCTGACATTCCCCTATACTGGGGCATTGAGCCTTGGCAGGACCAAGGACTTCTCCTCCCATTGATGCCCAACAAGGCCATCCTCTGCTACATATGAGACTGGAGCCATGGGTCTGTCCATGTGTACTCTTTAGATGGTGGTTTAGTCCCTGGGAGCTCTGGTTGGTTGGTATTGTTGTTCTTATGGGGTTGCAAATCCCTTCAGCTCCTTCAATTTTTTTCTCTGACTTCTCCACTGGTTGGTTCTTCTCAGTTCAATGGTTGGCTGCAAGCTTCCACCTCTGTATTTGTCATGTCCTGGCAGAGCCTCTCAGGAGACAGCTGTATCAGGTTCCTGTCAGCAGGCACTTCTAGGCATCAGCAATATTGTCTGGGTTTGGTGGCTGTATGTATATGGGCTGGATTTTCAAGTGGGGCAGGCTGTGAATGGCCACTCCTTCAGTCTCTGCTCCTGAATTTCCTCCTATGAATTTTTTTGTTCCCCCTTCTAAGAAGGACTAAAGCATCTGCACTTTGGTTGTCCTTTGGTTGGGGCATCTTTTGGGTATATGCCCAGGAGTGGTATAGCTGGGTCCTCAGGTAGTTCAATGTCCAATTTTCTGAGGAACCTCCAGACTGATTTCCACAGTGATTGTACAAGCTTGCAATTCCACCAGCAATGGAGGAGTGTTCTTCTTTCTCCACATCCTCACCAGCATCTGTTTTCACCTGAGTTTTTGATCTTAGCCATTCTGACTGTGTGAGGTGGAATCTGAGGGTTGTGTTTGATGCCATTTTATCAGCCAGGCATTTGGGGCCTGTGGCTAAATTTAATTTTAAAAAGCATTATCTGATTAAAATATAGGGCTGGGATAGGGAGACTATCAGTGGGGAAGAAGGTCAGAGTTCAGATACCCAGCACCCACATGGTTGTGCTTGCCTCTTACCCCAGCATTGTGGAGTGGAGACAGGTGAATCCCAGGAGTCTCTGGCCATCTACTCTGGCCAACAGAGGTACAGCGATTAAACCCCTTCTCAAACAATAAGGCAGAGAGAATTAGAAGACACTCAATGTCTTTCTCCAGCCTCCACAGACAGACAGACAGACAGACAGACAGACACACACACACACACACACACACACACACACACATGCTAAGACACAAAACAATGGTAGAAAATGAGGCACGAACTGTTTGCAGGAACGGAGCACTCAGGAGGCAGAGGTGGGAGGATGGTTGTAAGTTCAAAGCCAGCCTGTGAGCTGGAGAGCTGGCCCAGCAATTAAAGTACTTGCCCTGCAAACAGCAACCTTTGAGAACCAGAGGTCAGATCTCCAGAATATATGTGAATACCTGGTGGACAAGTCAGCTATAATTCCAACAGCCCAGACTCAGAGATCAGGGATCCCAAGAGCATGCTGGCTAGTTAGGCCAGTTAGACTAGCCACATCAGCAAGCGATGGCTTCAACTGAGAGACCTTGACTCAATGACTAAGGTGAAACGTGACCAAGAAGTACTCCAGAGATCAGCATAGAGTCTCTACACTATACACAGACACACACACACACAGAGAGAGAGAGAGAGAGAGAGAGAGAGCACCAGAGCAACAAAATTAATTCAAGGGCAGCCTGGGCTACAGACCGAGATCTTGTCTTGAGGGGACAAAAGCCTAGCCTGACACTTATCTCTAGAATGTTCTGTAGAATGTCATCTTCAGGGCTCTCTTTGGGGGAAGGGCACTGGTCTCATGTGGCCTGAGGACCTGGGGCAGTAACCATGACGGGCACCAGGCTTGTGGGAGGGTACCTGCAGACAACACAGGGAGGAGGAACAAGAGACCAGAAGGTCTCTGGGACACAAAGGGGGCTCAGCTCCCAGGCTCAGCCCTCAGAGTGCAATTCCTGTCACCAGAGCCATCTGTAACTGCCGTTGGGGTCTGCCTCGCTGATGCCTGTGCCTCCTGTCAGCATGTCAGGAAGCAGAGAGAAGCGGATGCTGGGCACTGCTTGCCTTCTCCCTTATATCTTTATTCAGCCCAGAAGCCCAGCCCATGGGTAGGTTGAAACTCCTCAGGTAAGCGTCCCCCACAGACATGTCCAGAGGTATATCTCCTAGGTGACGCTAAATACATCCAATTGGCAGCGGAGATGAACCATCACTCATGTCTTATGTCACAATGAATACCAATAGGAAGAAGAGGAAAGAAATAACAGGGTTGGGGGGTGTCAAAAGTGACATTTTTTAATCACTAAAGAAGACATGCTACCCCCGTGTTTTAACACTGGTGATCACGGCTATCAAAGGGCCCCGCTAGCTAGCCCCTTGGGTGCATTTGCAGAATAATGTAATGTTTTGCCTCAGAATCTATTTTGCAGACATTTAAACCGATACAAAAATTGTAGATGGCAAGGAAAGACGTGTGAGAATATACGTATTTTCACACAACGCGGAGGGGTTTGCATGAACAAAAATGTTTAGAGATTATAATTCTAAAATGCTTGATCTCTTTCTGTTTCAGACTGTACTCGGGGTATCAGCTATCGCGTTCGAACCTACCCCAGATGGGAGGGTGTAAGACAACCGTTACATATTGTGTTGGCAGTATTCTGTCTCACAATTCTACGGGGCTCTGGAGGAAGGGAGCTTGTCTCAATCAGGTGTCTTCTTGTAACTGCGCTTTATTGGTGCTGAAAATGACTGTGAGTGTCTGCACACCTGTGTACGGGAGGACACTGGGTGTCCCGCTCTGTCCCTCTGCTTCACTCCTTTTGAGACAAGATCTCTCACTGAACCAGGGGTGAGGCCAGCAGCCAGCAGACCCCAGTGACCCTCCTGTCTCTGTCTCCACAGTTCTGGGGTTACAGGTGCATTTAGGGTTTTATACGGGTTTGGGATCTGAATGGGTCCTCGTCTTACGCACTGAGCGCCCACTCGCCGAGCCATTTCTCCAGCCCTAACCAGATGTTCTTGTACAAGGTGCATCCTGTAGTGCGATCAGTGGGGAGATAGGGCTGAAGCATCTCAAAGCTGTTCTCAGACATGCTTTCTGATTTTGAGACAGGCTGCCCTATGTAGCTGTGGATGGCCTGGTACTCACTCGGTAAACCAGGCTGGCCTCAAACTCACAGAGACCCACAGGATTATGGGTGTGCACCACCTTCAATGGCCGATGCTAGCTGTCACCAGCAACTCCTCGATGTCTGGGTTTTCATGCCTGGACTTCCTCCCAAAATGGCAGCTACATACACACACAGCATGGAGGTCTTGAGAGACAGGCAAATGGGATAGCTTTTTGTGACCTAGTAGCGAACATCATGGGGTATCACTGTCACTGCCTCTCACGGGAGGGGGTCGTGAGGTCTATCCCAGGCTTAAAGGCAGAGGGGCATGAAGAGCGCCCCTCCGTGAGCTGTGATGGTGCACTAGAACTGCTGTACAGTCACAGATATTTTTTAAAGATTTATTTATTTATTATATATGAGTACACTGTAGTTACATTCAGACACACCAGAAGAGGTCATCAGATCTCATTACAAACGGTTGTGAGCCACCATGTGGTTGCTGGGATTTGAACTCAGGACCTCTGGGAGAGCAGTCAGTGCTCTTAACCACTGAGCCATCTCTCCAGCCCAAGTCACAGATCTTTTTGTAGCCAGATTTAGGAAATACAAAGGGCTACAGATCACTACAGAGAGGAGAGGGACAAATGCCCTCTTAACTGTTGATCTTTCACCGCAGGAAATGTAGGTGAAAGTCCCCGTGCTCCACAAGGGTGCTCCCAGCCTATTTGAGAAACTGGGGTCTTCTAGGGGCAGATTGCATGACAGGGCTGAAAGGATTCCTGGTGTGCTTCTGGGGAGATGGAAACCCAGCCATGGGCACACGTACAAACCTGTAGGGATTGAAGGGCAAGCATGCTGTGTCTTCTTTGACCTTCCTCCCTTTGCAGTCCTTGGTGTTCCCACAGTGCCCGTGGGGTTACTATGCCCTTTGAAACCAAGTGGCCTTCTTCCTTCAACACAGAGGCCATCAGTGTTCTCCTCCTATCTGGCTGCCCCTCCCCCAGTGCTTTTCTCTTAGTTGGAAAATGTCAGTTAAAATTCACACCCATAGTACAACGACAGAGATGTAAAAAATAGAAGCAGCTTTCTGGTGAGACGCTGTCGCTGTGTCGCGCTTTTGCATATGGCTTCCAGTACGAATGTTGGTTTTTTTTTTTTTTTTCTTCTCCTTCCACTTCACTGATGGTTTGGCTATAGGTTCTCGAAAAACTTGGGCTCTTGCCTATAGCTAAGAATATAAAGGCCTAACAGAGAAAACGTTAAGCATATAAAAATCTTTAATATATACTATCTTGGGATCGAATATCAACATCAGATATAAAACTCAAGCCCCTTCCCTTTCCCTAGTGACGGTAAAACTACCTCCTTCCTACCTGTGGAAGGGGCCGGAGGGCCTGTCCAACATTTTCAGAACCTCCTTCCTTTTGTTTATTTCAGCTGGTCACTTAGACCAGAAGGGTCACTGACCCTCAAGAGACTGAGGGGTTGGGGATTTAGCTCAGTGGTAGAGCGCTTGCCCAGCGCAAGGCCCTGGGTTGGGTCCCCAGCTCGAAAAAAAAAAAAAAAAAAAAAAAAAAAAAAAAAAAAGAAAAAGAGACTGAAACGCTGTGGTGTACACCTTCAATCCCATTGCTGGGTAGGCAGGGGTTCAAGGCCAGCCTGGTCTATAGAGCGAGTTCCAGGACATCCAAGGCTACACAGAAAACTCTGTCTGGAAAGAGACAGAGGGGGGGGGGAGAAGGAGAGGAGGGAAGGAAGGACTTGAGGGAGGGAGGAGGAGAGAGAGAGAGAGAGAGAGAGAGAGAGAGAGAGAGAGAGAGAGAGAGAGAGAGAGAGAGAGAGAGAGACTAGAGGGTAGAGATGGCTCAGTGGTTAAGCGGTCTGGCTGCTCTTCCAGAGGGGCCATGGATCCTCCCTGGCAGCTCACAGACACCTATATTTCAGCTCCAGGAGATCCAGAAGCCCTCCTCTGGCCTCCTCCGGCATCAGGTGTGCACAGGGTACACGGTATACATGCCAATAAAACACATACACACATTTTTTAAAAGTAATAATTTAAAAAATAGAGACGGAAGAACAGTATCAATGGTGAACGTTTCCGGAAACAGCGAGGCTCTCCCACGGCTGTGCTTCATCCTCACGGGTGGGCGGTGGGAGGAGGAGCTCCTGAATGGTATCCTTGGCTAATGTCCTAGGAACTGAGTCACCTTGGTTCTACGTCCGCTTTTAAAACGGTCATTTCAAGTCCCCAAAACCTAATAGTAAGACTTTCTAAACTAAAAACTGAATCTGTGGGGGCTGGGGAGATGGCAGTTAAGAGCGCTTGCTGCTCTTTCCGGGGATGGGGGTTCAGTTCCCAGCACCCACACAGTGACTCGAAACCATCCGTGACTCCAGCTCCAGGAAATCAAACACCCTCTACGGGCTCCGTGACTCCTGTATGCATGCACTCATGCAGGCAAAATACTCATACGCATTACATAAAAACTGAGGAAATTGTCTAAACCCTAATATAAAGAGAGTTTACTTTATATGTATATAAGTCTGTGGTGGCAAGGATAATTTGGGTATATCTGACACACTCACATATATTCTACAGCTCACATTATTAGATGTAACACATATTTTGTCTTACAGATATGCCTGAATTACCCATGGCACTGTGGGAATAGAAATACTATCATCTTTCACTTCTGCTCAAAGTCCAGCCAAAACTCAGGAGGTGTTTGATCAGTGTAGGGGCTAATATTTGGGGGAAGGTCGGTGAACTCATGACTTACGGTGTTCTACAGTGTGCACTTACATAACTGGCTATTTTCTTGGGTCTAAATCCAAGCTAAGTGGGGCCTGGTAAATAACTTTGAGATAGCTTGACTCTAACTAAGAAAGACACATGGAAACCATCGACACCTAGACATTTTGGCAGCTGTAAGAAATGCCAGCATCTCTACTAAATGGAGAGCTTTAGTGGCACAGCAAGATAAGCCTGGAGGAGTTGCAAGGCCAAATTTATCCCTGCCATTTCCACCAAATGTTTCTGCAGAGCATGGAGCATGGCGGAGTCTGCAGTGGAAAGTTAGCCTTTTTAGAAGGGGCGGCTTCTGCCATGGCCCTGAAGGACAGGGTCTCCTCTCATAGAGGACCCTGGCCTCTGCACATGAGGTGGTGTCTGCAGAGACTTGCCTTAGTTGGATTTTTTTGTTTGTTTGTTTTATTGCTGTGACTGAATTCACAGCAAGAAACAAGGCAAGGGAGGAAGGGTTCCTTTAGCCTCTGGTTCACAGTTTGAAGGCACAGTCGGCCCTTGCAGCAGGAAGGTGGGGCTGAGGAAGTGGCTCAAGGCTGTGGCAGTGGGCAAGTGAGGCTACTAGCTTGCATCTCTGAAAAATGGGAAGGAGAGGGGAGAGAGAGAGAGAGAGAGAGAGAGAGAGAGAGAGAGAGAGAGAGAGAGAGAGAGAGAGAGATGCTGGTGCTACTCCAGTTTTCTCCTCGGTCCTCTTTCACGCAGTCCATCACCCCAGACAAAGCGATGATGCTGTCCGCTTCCGGGATTGACTTGTGATTTTGTTTTGCTTGTTTGGTTTGCGTGTTTTCCAGACAGAGTCTTACTCTGTGGCTCTGAAACTCACTCTGTAGACGGCCAGCCTTAAATCCACAGAAATCACCCTGCCACGGCCTCCCAAAGGCTGAGAGGATGGATCCATCCCAAAGGGATGAGTCTTAATCCCTCTATGGAAATACCCTAACGGATTCGTTTTGAGATTACCCTCAACCTATCTCTCTCTTTTTAAAAAATTTTATTTATTTTATGTATATGAGTGCACTGTAGCTGTCTTCAGACACACCAGAAGAGGGCATCAGATCCCATTACAGATGGTTGTGAGCCACGTGGTTGCTGGAAATTGAACTGGGGACCTCCAGAAAAGCAGCCAGTGCTCTTAACTGCTCTCCAGCTCCACCCTCAGCCTATCTTAATCCCATCAAGTTGACAATGATGCCTGGCACAGCACTCAGCCCCACCAACCCAAGGTTGCCTGAAAGCGCCATTCTACCCCCTGCCAAACCCCCTCTTTTAGCAGAGTTGGTTGGTGTGACTAACGGTGATGATGGGACACTTCAGAAACAGACTGTTAAAAAAAAAAAAGTACACCCACCATGGGGGACACTGTCTCTGCGTGTGCTCTACACTGAGGATGACAGCTGCCTTATTGGTATCCCTGTGAGAGGCTCATCTGTCAATGAAACTGGACCTTTGGGCTAAGTGCCACAGAGGAGCAGAAGCCTGCAGTGCTGGAGTGAGCATAGTAACATGTTTGACTGCCTAGCCCAACCTTAGGGTGACCTTGGTCTCACAAACTGTTCAGCTGCAACCCCCACCCAGACCCCTAACCTCTGACACAGGGCATGTTAAATGTGCGTTGTGTTGAGTTACTAAGTTTGGGGGGAAGAAGGGAGTGTGCACATGCACACAAGTGTGATGTGCGTTAAGTTTGATTTATGATAAGTTCCCTCACGGTGTGGTGGGTTTCACTGCATGTGGGGACCCGGGGCTCTGGTTTTGGCCTGGGAAAAGAAAGAGCGATCTGGAGGTTGTCTCCACATGCTTGGGGAACCTGGAACCAAGCACAGCAGGGAAGTACAGGGAGGGCTGCAGGGTGAGCTAAGGTGTCCCATGTCAGTCCTGGGGAGCTTCACTGCATTTGGGATTATATCAGCTCAAGGTGAGAGGCACCTGGTTCCCAGCCCCAGGCTTGTGTGTTCACACACTCAGGAAGTATTTAACATGCGTGTACAACATCAGCTCCACGAGGAGTTAGGAGCTGGAGCATGTTAGCTTTTAGCCTAGCCAGTATGGGGGAGCATGGGGTTCAGGGAGAGACCTTACCTCAACGAAAGATAGAGGACACTCGATACCCTCTTCTGGTCTGTGAGTGTGTGCACAGGCATGTACAGTGGGTACACACACATGCTCATACACTTGCACACACACACACACACACAAAGAATAAATCAATACAGTTAAAGAGGAGAATTTGCAATAGCTCAGCTTAAACATTTCCCCACCCTGAGTTCTGCTTCTCCCTCTCTGGAAGCTGTGGAATTGACTGCATCACTAGCAGCTGGTTTTACTTTTACTATTAAAGTGTTGCTCATTCCCAGACAAAGCTAAAAAAAAAATCCCACAAAAAGCCCATTTGATAACCTTTCCCCCACATGTTTTGATAGAATCCTTCTTTTAGATGGGATTTCAATATATTTTGTCACATGAGTCACAGAAATCACAAATGCCCTCACGAATGAATATGTCCCTTCAGTAAAAAGCCTTCATTAACAGATCTTGAAAACTCAGAAATCACTTTGTGTCATTAACAAACTAGTTTTACCTTTCAAATCAAAATTCAAGTCAGAGTGTGGTCTAGTTACTAAGATATGTACAGACATGGCTGATGGCCGAATGATTTAAAATAACACTTGGTCTGAAATACATGAGACAATATCACAGCGTGTGAGCCATTCATCCTAGTGTCCGCTGCACCAACCTCAGAAAGACAGGAGTGGTGCTCTCTCTTCAGACAGCCTGAGAAGCCTGGGAGAACCACAGGAAGGGGGCCTGGGCAGGCTGGGCTGTGCCACTTTCTGTTTTCCCTTTCATTATTAATCAAGGTAAGAGTTTAGAAACCCAAACTGACCAAAAAGACCAATGCCGAGTCCAAACACCCACACCTGTCGGTCCCGCCTTAGGGGCAGCCACCTCCGGTGGCTACCCTGGTTTCCCTGAATGGAGCCAGGCAATCAGCACACTGTCCTCAATGATCAGCCCTAGCAGTTGTGGTGGATTGAGAGGAATGATGAATTGGCCTCGTTGGAGGAGGTGCATCACTGTGGAGGCGGGCTTTGAGGTCTATGCTCAAGCTAGGCCTAGTGTGACAGTCTCCTGCTGCTACACATGGGCTAAGTTGGAGAGCTCTCAGCTCCTTCTCCAGCACCATGTCTGCCTGTGTGTCCCCCCCCCGCCCCCCCCCCGCCATGACCAGAATGGACCAAGGTAACTCTTCTAAAGGACAACACTTAACTGGGGCTGGCTTACAGGGTTGGAGATTCAGTCCATCATCATCAAGACAGGAAGCATAGCAATTGTGCGTGCATGCTGGAGAGAGAGCCAAGAGTTCTACATTTTGATCAGAAGGCTGTCAGAAGACTATTCCTCCAACAAGGCCACACCTACTCCAACATGGCCGCTCCCAATAGTGCTACTCATATTCAAATCACCGCAAGACCAAGCAGCAAACCAAATTTGCGCCTCTTACTGCGTGTACTTTTAGTTCTAAAGCTGATTCTATTTCCTGCCTTTCTTACAAATTTATCTTATCCAAATTTTCCAATACACCTGACCCTCTTCCCCCTCCTTCTCTTCTTAGAATAGTGACTTAATTTCATTAGTTTATTTTTTCCATTATGATTTTTACCATCTGTTCTTTCTTTATGTTCTCCATAAACTTAAACACATCAGTTTTCTTTTTCCCACATGAGTCTCCCTGCCCCCGCCTCAATGCAGGGCTGCCAGTATAAAAGGATGAGTCTTGACATACTCAAGTCTCTTATCTGGGAGATCCAGTTTCCAAGACTAGATAGCTAGTTGTTTTTTTTTTTTTTTTATTTTTTTGTTTTGTTTTGTTTTGTTTTGTTTTGTTTTCTTGGCTTACTGTTCTTGTTTGACTTGAGTGTATCCTTCATAGCTCCCAGAAGATCCATGTGAAATAACCTGTTTCCCTTGAGGGTCAGTGTGACCAAGCCGAGATGGAGAGAGATGCATGGGACGGAGCTCCCACCCTTTGGGGACAGATAATAATAATAATAATAATAATAATAATAATAATAATAATAATAACTTGTGCTCATATTTGCCAAATTAGATGCTTTATACTCTGGGGTGCCGTGGGTGGGCACTCCTCTTTTGCAGTTGAGTCAAAGAATAATGGCAAAGATTTTTCTTTTGATACGCTCAGTGCTAAGCACACTTTATGGAAAGTGTCAAAAGTCACTTGGGGGAACCCCCCCTGCTAAGCAGAGTCTTTGGTTGGAAGATCCTGAAAAGGGTTCATTGTCCTGGTTTACAGGAGGATAGAGTGTGGATCTTCCTTCCCAACCCAGTTTAAAGTTCTCACCTCGGGGTTTATTCTGAAGCCAAATATCGGTGTCCACAGCCTAGGAACATAGATTCAGGTCACCCCAAATGCCATGTGACAATGTGGTAATAGCTTCAGGACATTTTTATAGTAACAGAACACAGAAAGTCACCAGTGGAGGAAGGCACTTCAAACACACGGGTTGCAGCAACTCAGGAGAATTTCTGCTGCGTTGCTTTCAAATGACGAACTGATTAGTGGAAGGTAAGGATCTGTTCCTGCATTCCAAAAGTACTGAGGGATGTTAGGGCTCACACCGAGGCAGGGATGATGGCTAAAGACAGCCTGAGATAATTGTCTCTGGACCTGCCACATTCCTGTCCCCGTCCCACCCGCCCCACCAGGGGAGTTCTAATCAGTCTGTTGGCCTTGTGCAGTGTTTATCTCTCTCAGAACTTCAGTTCTCATCCTGAATGGAAGTGATTCTAGACTTGCCAGAAGTAAACATATAACTTGTGACTCTCCAGCTCTCTCTCTCTCCCTCCATCCCTTCCCCCACCCCTCTCACATCAATAATAAGCAAAAGCTGTTACAATGAGTTGACCTGTATCATGGGTCTTGTAGCCCTGCTCTAATCCGTTGTTGATATCAGGCAAGGTCTCACTCCACTGTAGGCCAGGTCAGGGTAGCCTCAGGCCCCTCTCCCTGGCTACTGAGGGTCAGAGAAAAGGAAGGCAGAGGGAGCTGGGAAGACATAGCACTGGGCATTGCCGCTGCTGAGTGAGGGGACTGGCATTCACCCAGCTCACTCATGCCCTCTTGATTCGGCCCAGAGCCTGGCAGAGAGCTCACCTGCAGCTGCCACTGAGCTGGGCAGTCAACTGGGCAACTTCGTGCTGGGTGCTGGGTGCTGGGTGCTAGGTACCTCTCTTCCATGACTCTCAGTCCTTTCATTTGCAAATGAGAAAGTCAAAATGTTGATGTTTGTTTACTTCTCCTGATTGTTTTGATTTGACAAGTTGGTCTTAGTCTATTTATTAGCTAGCATGTATTAATTAGACATAATGGGCCTCCTGCTGACACTGTCACATGACACTGTCACACGGATGTATAACGGACTCTGACCACACTCATCCCTCCGGTGACCGGTCTCACCTCCTCCCACTCCTACTGCTGCGCTTCTGATTGCAGAGGACCCTCGACTTTCGTGCTTGTTAACCAGAGCTGGGGCCCTTTGTAGGATAAATTAATGTGTAAAGAAAAGAGTTTGGATGGAGGTACCCTGTGTGAATGGATAAAGCTGCTCCCGGAAGCCGTGGGATTGACTCTACACATTCGGTAAGGGCGGGTAGGCTAGTCCATGACAACTGCTGAGAGCTGGGTCTGGCTTTGTAGGAAGCACCGAGGTCATTAGGCAGATGGTTACACACAGCTGAAGTGGCCCTGACTGTCCACTGTGACCGTGCTGTCAAATTTTTAGCCTTGGCGACTGGGAACGAGGCCTCTGGTGTGTTTTCTCTTTCTTAGGAGACAACTATCGTAGTCATTAAAAAACTCAAAAACTCCACTTCAAAATAGGAACATTCTACTTCTCTAAGAACGTTTACTAGGCATTACTATACTTCATCACGGAGTATAGTGGCATTTAGAACTGTGATCTAATACACAGCACTGACGGTGGGCATAGGAGCAGAAGCAGAGCAGGGACTGGAGGTCAGACCAGCACAGCAGGCTAGGGTGTGTCCAAGCCGCAATTCACTGATCTAAGTCGGGAAGAACAGCAGGACAAGAGGCAGCAGCATGGAGCCCGTACATTTGTAAACGAAAATAAAACGTTGCACAGCAATTAGTTGGATTTAAAAATATTAAGATTCTTGTCCTCAAAAATATAATTTACATGGTGATAGGGTTTTGAGCCTTCCCTTTCTAAGTTATATTTTTGAGAGCCCCAGACTCTGTTTCAAAGCAGGAAGGCAGAACCCACGATGATGCCGTGCAGTAAAGCTAAATCCGATGTATATCGGAAACACATAAGAAGTAGCTGGTTAAACTGTTAAAGAACAATAAGACACATAGCAAAGGGCACTACGGAGCCTCAGTGCATGGACCCAGCCTCCGGCTCTACCATTTAGGAGCTGTGTGACCGTGTGACTCACTAGCTCTGTCTCTGTTTCTCTGTTGTGAACCGAGGGCAGGGGGAACAATTGTGTGAGGCTGTTGCGACAATTGGATTAGTTCATATGTGAAAAGGTCTTAGAATGCTGTCAGGCGCAGAGGTGAGCTATTTTTCTTCTAAGCAGTCTCTGTACTACCTCGAATACCTGAATGGACATGGGATGAGGAGTAAGTGCTAAAATACCAGACATAAAGCGCTGGATTGTGGGCCACGCACAGGGGCGGGGGTGGGGGTGGGGGTGTCCAAGGGAATATAAGCCACTACTGGTCAACCTGCTGGAGCTGCAGCTCAACATGGCTGTGCCACACACGAGGACAATAGCGCACTGAGCTAAGCAAGGCCCCATCAATCTTGGGATGTGCGATTGCTTTCAGAATCATTAAGAAGAAGAAATGCTACTGTCGACATTGCTTGCTGTGGGACATTTTATAATAATATTGTGTAAGCCAGAACGTGGGGAGAAGGGGACCTCAGAATTAGAGAAATTCAAACACAAAACACCTGGAAAGTGGTCAGTGACGTCAGATGGCAGAAGGCTTTGTTTACAAACAAGAGTGCTGTCGGCCTGTCTGTCCACTGGTCTCTAAAACTGGGGGCTCAATTCCTATTGTAGGAACTCTCGGACACTGGAGTTTACCTTCCTTCTTGTTGGTAGCTGTGCTCCAGCCAGGTCCTAGGGCAGTTAGAGTGAGTGGGAGCCTGACAGTGTTGGACCACAGTCTCTGTCTCTGTCTGTCTCTCTGTCTGTCTGTCTGTTCTTCCCCTGAGATGGTAAGAAGCACCATGTATTGTTGCCTTGCCTCCCCTTTGAACATGTAAGCACGTTTGTGATCCTACCTAGGGCCTGCCTCTGTGGCAAGGACTCACAGGTCAGGCCAGACTAGATCACATGGTAGGAAGTTGGCTGACCCCCTGGAAAACCTGTTAAGAATTTTTATATAAATAAACAAATAATTTACTATTATATCTATTTATATAATCTATATTAAACAATAATTAGAGAAAGAATGAAAGAAAGACCATTCTCTGTCCTTTCTTCTGGAAACCCATTGTGCTATATATACATGGTGGCTGTGTCTAATTCAGCCCCTATGGATCTGAAGGGAAGGCTCTTTTCTCAAGGTCGCATCATGTGCCCTCTGGGAGTTCTCTTCTGATGTTCCTCTGACATAAAGCCTGGTACTGGCTGACCTGGTTGTGAGACTCTGTCTCTCTTACTAAAGCTCATTCCGAATGGCTACACTCAGGTCAGCATCTTGCCACAGGCTTCCCGCTTACCCCGATGGCTGGAAGCACAATCCGCAAATCTGCAGGTGTAGGCAGCCCCACATGTGACCGTGGCCACTGCTGGGGAGGCAGTTCTAGAATCGACTCTTAAAAATCAAGCACATGGTGGGTGTGTCTGGTGCCACGAGTACTTTAAATGGCAAGGGTCTAGGGGGTTGTAAAGCTTTCTTTGCTCCATTCACAGCCTTCACAAATCTCCTTGCTCTGCTCCCTACTTCTCAAAACCAGGGTAGAACTGGCTGATTGAAAATCCCCTGAAATTCCTCCCTGTCAGAGGTCAGGATTGTAGTTAACTTTCCTATCATGATAAAAACTGTACCAAAATAAAATATTAAACAATCTCACCCAAAGAATTAACTCCTGTTAGTTTAATGCAAGAAGACGCCATCTTTAATAGGGTAGGGCTAATACAAGTCATGTCTATGTGCTCACCTCACTGGGATCTTCCTTCGGGGCACTGAACCACATCTAACTTCCCAGCCTGCCTTGCAGCTCAGCAGGAACCCAGGACTCGAGAAGCCAATGTGCATAAAAGTTCAAAAGTACCATTCATAACACTGCGGTCTGGACGGTTCATGCTTCACTGTTGATCCCTTGCCTCTCAGCCATATTATTGATCGAATACGTAGTGGGCCAGAGGACTCTGCTTGCCTTGAGGATGGTGGAGCCACAAGATAATGGAGCTGTGGTTTTATGTGGACTTGGGTAACAATGAACTATTACAAACAACATGAACAATAAATTATGTTGGTGACAGCACGATCCTACTGCTGACCACGCTGTGTACCGTACCTGAGTCATAGAGCATGATGAATTCAAGTTGATACATCCATAGTGGCTCGTTTTCGTCTGCAAGCTGCAACAATGGCTGGCCTAGCAAGACGTGCCCATTGGTCCAATAGGGGCATGAACATTATGAGAACTGTCTTAGCCAGGGTTTTACTGCTGTGAGCAGACACCATGACCAATGCAACTCATAAAGTTCACACTTCATTGGGGCTGGCTTACAGGTTCAGAGGTTCTGTCCATTATCATCAAGGTGGAAGCATGGCAGCATCCAGGCAGGCATGGTGCAGGCAGAGCTGAGAGTTCTACAACTTCATCTGAAGGCTGCTAGTGGAAGACTGGCTTCCAGGTAGCTAGGATGAGGGTCTTAAAGCCCAAGCCCACAGTGACACACCTATTCCAACAGGGCCACACCTCCAAATAGTGCCACTCCTTGGACCAAGCATATTCAAACCATGACAGTGGCCAACCACTTTCTGATTGGATTTGAAGCCAGTTCCACACTATGAAACCTATGCCTGGCACCATGACTGGGCCACCAACCTATGGTTAGACAGGTCATAGGTCTAGGGGAGAACCTACTATTATGTTGCTAAGTGGACATGGTATTAAACCAATTCCTAATGACTTTTCATCATATCCATAAATCAGTGTATCTCTCAACCCTTATCTGAAAAGCTTCATTTGCAGTAGGTGGTGATCAACACAGAGACCTGTAACTGACCAAGGTGCAGAGAATGAGACTACGAAATGTTCAACCCTAAAGGGAACACGTAAGGCACGCACGTACACACGCGCGTGCGTGCGTGCGCGCGCGCACGCACACACACACACACACACACACACACACACACACACACACACACCACTACACTCCCTTCCCAAGGCTCAGGGATCATTGCAGGAGAGGGGGTGAAAAGAGTGTAAGAGATGATGGATGACTAGAGAGGAACACCTTCTGGACACAGTAGGGTAGTTGCACACATGAACTCATGGTGGTTTGGACAGAAGTGTGTATAAAACCCATGCAAGTCCAAGCCAGACCGAATCCCAGCACAGAGCAGCACACAACCCCACTGCCAGTGGAGAAACTGGCAGTTTGTTCGCTTTTGGGAAATAAAGGGCCAGTTTGCTCTGAGAGTTTAGCCTTTGGTAAACCAACCACATTCCAGTAGAAAACCACACATCCAAGATTATTTGGGGCAACATAATTTGTCTTGGAAATTTAAAAATAAAATTTAAAAAGGATAAAATATAGAGTTGATGGGGAGGGGGAAGTAGACATGGGAAGGACTGGGGGTGTGCAAATGTGATTCAAATACATTGTATAGAACTCAAACCTCTCAAAGAGCTTAAAACTGAAACTCAAGTGCATTTGGTTAGTGAGACTGGGGGATTGATATTAGGAATGATATGCCTGCCACACATGGTAAGGAGATCTTCAAACAATGCATAATCAGGTGTTCATATGAAATATAGAACCCTAGCACAGCATGCCCCTTATAGGTCAAGCAATCGGAATGTCTGAGGTGACAAATGATGGGGTGAGGGTGGTCCCTGAAAATAGCCCACTGAAAGGAAGGATGCAGTCAAGTTCTGAGCTCGCTAAGGTAAGCTGGGCACTGTGATGGTTCTGGCGTTAAACAGACTCACTGAAGTTATAAACCTGAATTGGGGGTTCACCACAGCTAACTCACACTTGAATATAGTTTTCAAGGTTCTAATGTGAAGTTCAGAAATACCAATTTAGTCTGACTCTGGAATTACATTGATGCATGAGATGGGCATCTCCACTATACCAAGAGTTTGACGGGCACAAGAGGATTTTAAAACACACGAAAACACGTTGCATAGCACTTTAAAAAAAAAAAATGTAGTCTACCATGGTGCGCTGTGGGTATCCATCTGTGGGAATTTTTAATCAAGCATGGTATTACATCTTGAAAGATCACTGGGATCATAAACAGAGAAGCTTACTAAGGCGAGACAGGTGACAGGGCAGGTATAAACATGGGAGAAGGCCAGCCTATGAGGAGCTGTGTGGTGAGGGTGCAGGGCAGGACATTTTAACACACTATGTAGGACGCATGCAGACTCTGGCAGTCTTACTAGCTTGGTTTGGCTCTGCCTTATTCGCTCACAGACAATGCTGCCTACTGTCCTGGGTTATCTGAAATCAGGTTTTTCTCAAAAGTCATGTTGAAGTTTCTTCTTGAGGTACTGTGTTAACAATGTCTTGTGGTAAAATGGGATGCATAGAATGCAGCCTCCAAGAAAACACAGACAAAAGAAGACAGAAAAGAACATGGGCAAAACATGGAGAAAACAGAATCCAAAAAGAAAATTATCTCTTTCAAAATAAAGTAGTTTAATTTGCATTAAGTAAAAACAGCATGCCTTCTAAAACTTCTAAGAAATACAACTTGCAGGCATAAAGAACTGTGACAATTTTGAAAATATCTATGTTTTATTAGTTATCTGACCAAAAGTATGCTACAGGACAGGACAGGAGAGGAGAGGCTGGATTATTTACATTTTTCTTTTTTTTTTTTTTTTTTTGCTATACATTGGGCTTTTGCCTAAAATCTCATAGAAGTAACACTTCATTAAGAACTAACTTAAATCCTACAATTACAGAGAACAGATAAATCTGGTTAAGGTGACACATTTCTTCTCTGGCTGAATGCATGGCAGGGCTAGAGTGGTGGCCGTGTCTTCTTCACCCTTACATATGGTGAGGAAGCCAGCTGGGACTATTAACGGAACTGTCAGGAGTGAGAAGGAAGCGCTGCTTGCTCTATGGGCAGATACTAAGGTTCTAGAGCCCTTGGTGCCTTGAAAGAGAAGGAGGTAGATAAGTGTAAATGGGTAAAACTGGAAAATGAGCACGAATAATCAAGACCCTAATGGCCTTAAACAGCTTAACGTAAATAAAGGGCACATTCTGTTGTGTGAATGCAGTTTCACACACTCTCGTCTTGACAGTTTGGTAATTCGTTTTGATGTGCCAGTCCATGCCTTATGAGACTGCAGTAAAATAAGTGACATTGCAAAGGACTGGGGAGTAGTCTCTGTCTGCCAGTGACCACAGGCCATACCCACAGGCAGATTCAGAGTATTTTGTTTTGAAACAGTAGCACTGTGTTAAACACTGTATACTGTTTTGTGTTGTGTGTTTCGGTTTCTTTGTTTTGTTTTCTCTAACTTCTGTTGCTCTTCACTTCAGTTGCAATTCCACACTTTGCTGTTTCTGGGAATGCAGATGGCCCTTCACTAGTAATACTTCGCAATACACACCAGCGGATGCCACACTTCACATTCCAAGTGCTGGCCCTTGCTGGGGCTGGTGGCAGTGCACCTAGGCAGCAATGGCAGTGTGGGAGAACAGAGGCATTCTACAGGGACTGCAGTTTTCTGATGGGGAAAATACTATCAGGGGTGGAATCCTATCAAGTCAAGAAGCATCAGTAGATGCCCTTCCTTCTTGATCGACTTCTCTCATCACTTTCCAAAATGTTTCACTTTCCTGGGAGACCAGAACAGTGCTCATCCATCCTTTGGCCACGGAGGCCCCTTTCAGGAAGGGTTTCAGCTCTGAGTTCCAGAATGTCCTCAGGAAGCCTTCCACCCACAGCACCCACCTAGGTCAACAGCCAGAGGACCTTGAGACCAGGACTGTGGTTTGCTACTTCTTTAAAAATTGAGATCATAATATATATCACCTCCCCTTCCCTCTCTCCCAACTCCCCCCATATGCTTACCCCTCGCTGCTCTCTTTCGACTTTTCATTAACTACTGTTACATACATATAGGTATAGTATATTCCTAAACACACAGGAAACCTGCTCGGTCTGTACAGTGTTACTCATGTTTTCAGGGCTGTCCATTTGGTGTTGGATGAACAACTGGCGTGCTCTTCCCCGGTTAAGACCGTTTCTCCCACTGCCAGCATCCCTTGTTTCCTGTAGCTCTGTGTAGGGTTGAGACCTCAAGAGATTTCCCCCCCACGCCCTGCCCCAATCCGTTTTGGCAAGCCTATTGCCCTTGCTCAGCTCATGCTGAGAAAGCCATGGGTTGGTGAGACTTCATAGGCATAGCTTGACAGTCCTGGGAGACAGGATCTCATGGTAGCAAGGTTTGCTGATTATTTTAAAAACCCTTCAACCATGTGGGTGACAGTGGAACCAAGTGGTTTCAAACACTTCTTACTTGGAAAACTAGTTTTTTACATACCTCAGTTTAAACTGGATCTTCTGAACCGCTGTCTATCTAGCACAGGGGCAGCGTTTTCTTCCTAGGCAGGAAAGGGTTTAACATTACGTAAGACTTTAAATCTCTTTCTACTTAATTAGTCTCAACCAGGGATTCTCAACCTTTGCCAAGCGATGAGCCAATTAGACCCTGTCCACAGCCGGCTCAGTGCTTAAATCTCTAGTTCTCAATTCACTGGTGTAACTCCAGCCTAGGCTTCTGCTTGAGTGCCCGAGGGTACTCATTTCAGATGGCTCACCTGCCCCAAGCAGGAGGGGGGTCCCCATTCGCTTTGTCTTCTGCTGTGTCTGCTAAGCCCAGGAAAGAAGATGGGGGATAAGGCGGGATGGGACCCATAGCACATATTTGCCAAAAATGTTAATTTGATTGCACCCTCCTTTCTACCTAATCCTTTAAGGTCATTCACCCATAAATTAAAGGGGGCCCTAGATTCTATTTTCCTGGTAAGTACATTGATCTATTCAGGAGTTTGCCAGGAATTCATGGATTTTTTTTTTTTTTTTTAAATTCGGGGATGTTTCTAAAGAGGCTGAGAATTCCTGGTGTAACCAAAAATTATGTGGTCTTAATACCTTTTAAATTTAATACTTTAGCCAGAGCAAAAGAAAAATAAGATTTAATTTCATTCAAAAAAAATCCTAATGATTAGTAAGAAAAAAATCATGATCATAGATTATTTTATTACAGCCTAGAACATGCGAATTAGCTTGAGTTCTCGAGATGAGTATTAAAGCAAACACAACTCTTAAAGTTACTTTGGTTAGGCAATTAAGATTATCCTGACTATATTTAAAATCTACACAAAATAACACACAAAAACAAGTTCTCTCATTGAAGCTATTTCAGATTTGCATTTTTAGTTTTGTGAGATAGGGTCTCACACAGCCCAGGCTGCTCTCAAAATCTCTATGTAGCTGAGGTTGACCTTGAACACCTGATTCTCCTGCTTCTGTCTCCTGAGTACTGCAATTACAGGCATGGATCACTGCGCCGGTCGAAGCTTAAAATTCATAGTGTAGGATTCTTGATCCTTAATCATCCAGCACTGGGAAAATAGACTCACACCTTTAATGCCAGCACCTCGGAGGCAGAGACAGGTGGCTCTCTGAGCTCAAGGCCAGCCTGGTGTACAGAGTGAGTTCCAGGACAGCTGGGACTGCAGCTATACTCAGAAAATAATCCCCCAGAAGGCCATGGTGTCGGTGTCAGGACGCCATGTCAAGACACCCTCTACGGCTGAAGGTGGAGCCAAGCGACTCAGAGTCTCTGAGACTGGCAGGGTTGGAGGCTCACTTTTCTATTATTTCATCCAGCTTAAAGCAGTTTGCCTGTGTGTGAATCAGACTGAGCTATGCTTTATGGACACAGACACACACTGACATGCAGACTCAGGGATAACGGTGACTCAGGAATCCATCTGGCCTGTCACTTTCTGTATCAGTAGGAGAAAGCAAGTTTGTCCACAATGGTCGTGTAATCAGCTGATATTCTAGAGGGATCTGGGCCATCTGCCACTAGCTCAGATATGGGCTTCTCAGTGCTGTGGTGCCCGTGCACTGTGGACGCTGAGCTAACACCGGTTAGGCACAGGGGTTTCACAGCCACTCTCTCTCAGAAAGAAAATAAGGGCTGTCTGGAACATTCTGTCAATTTCATGACCTGTAAGTCTTTACATACTTCAGTCATAGGACAAACAGACACACAGACCGTGTTTTAATTTTTAATCAGAATGGGAATTATCATTGCTCTAGTGAATAAAACTCCATGAGTCAGAATGGCATGCAAGTCTTTATTGTTCCTAGTCTCCGTGTGCATTTGGCACTCCAGCATCGACTTCACAGACAGTGTGAATAAAGGACTCCCATGACTGTGAGCTATAGCTACTCACCTGGAAAGAAACCAAACTGCCTCTGAAGTACCCATTACATGATACTGCATACTACTAATGCATAATGTCAGTAACATCATGCTGTTCTTAATGTTTAAAAATACCTGTTAAAGATCATGCAACATATACACTTCATGAAAATGCTCAATTACACTCAAACAGCAAGGCAGTGTTTCACGGAGCAGCTACAAGTAAACCACACAGGTCCAGTCAGAGATGGACATCTCAACGAGCACTAAACCTGCCACCTCGCCATCTACAATCCTGCCCATGGCTCAGGACATACTGCTAGGACTGGTCTACATAAACACACTATAATCAAAGGACAAACGGTCTCAATGCATGATGATGACAGGCACGCTCTAGCCTACATGATACTTAAATGTACGTGGTCATTCTCCTAGCTTTGCTAACAATAATGGGAAGTGTCATGGTCACACCAGCTCTGACTCTGTTCTTGCTTCCCTGGATGCTTTCAAATTCCTTCTTAAAACCATGCCTCCATTTTGTAACCCCCGCAGAACTCAAATGCTGATTTAGGAACAGATACTAAACTATTGCGGTCCAGAAGGCAGTGATTTAATGTCAGCAAACTAAATACTGTCACTTGTCTAGTGTCACTGTCACTAACCCCTTTAAGGGAAACACTTCCCGACACCTTCATTAAGAGTTTACTGGACTCTTATGCCCATGTCTTTCCAGATCTCTGGAAGAACACATGTTTGGGACTGGGGATGCAGTTTGTCAACTCGGGACTTAGATGTGGGAGGTCCAGAGTTTAATCACCAGGACAACTTTAATTTTTTTTCCTTAGCCATGAGCTGAGTTAGGTATGTCACTTAAGAGTTGCAGAACAGACTAAGACGGTTTTGAGGGCACAGGTGGATGGTGTCAGAAGCCAGGCTGGGTCTGGAGAGAGTATCCCAGGAATATACTGCCCTCCCCTCCTCCTCTGCTAATGAGTCACCGCGGCCCAGCACGGCTTTGGGTTCTGCTAACTCACTTTCTCATCAGCTTTTATCGCCTTCTTGAGTGTATATTTTCTACTTAAACTTTAAGCCCTCTGAAAAGCAATGATTCCTATATAGAACACTGGCTATCCATTTGCTAAGTATTCACTTTTAGTCTCTGGGCTACTCTAAAACTTATAAATCTGCACCAAGATTAAACACTAACAATAAAATTGGTTTCTGCTTCATCTAACACTGTATCTTCCCTCAAATGGTACATGAATAGTTTATAAAGGAGATCTCTAAGTTTTTTCCTTGTGATTAAGCCCTTTCAACTTTGAATACACTTCTGACCTATTTTGTCTTCAGCCTGCTCTCATCGCTCTGCCTAGCTGTGTGCCTGGAAAGGCGTAACAGTGGCAGAGAGACTTTAAAGTGCCTGGGATGACGGTGACAATGAAAGTGACTGGTGACTGTGCTCTCAGGCCTTCCTGTCTGCTTCCAGTGCCTGACCACCTATCAGGTGTCTGTGATGCATAAACATGATGAGTAATGAGGATGGGTCAACTCAAAGTCTGTCACACTCTTTCCACTTCTCCTTCCTCAGAGAATGCTCTCTCTCTCTTCTCCAAAGCCTGTGCTCTCCGAGGAGGCTGCATGCAGCTCAGACGCATCTTTCGAGAGCCTTGTGTAACTGGAGCGCTGGCTTCGCTTGTGCGCCATGCTCTTCAGGTTTTCATTCTGCACAGCAGTTGGGTTGGGACTGGGCCCAGGCCTCAGAATGACCTGGGGCGTCTCCCTGATTCCCTCTCTCTCATCGAAGTTCTGATTGGCTCTGTTGGTGGGCGCGGTGTTGTTGTTCAGCGTCACAGTGCTGGGCGTTCGGTTTAGGTTGTAGGCCTTCTGGCACGCAGGCCAGCTCTCTTCAGGGCTGCTCGCAATCAGGCTGCACTCGGAAGGGCTTTTCTTGTCTTCCGAGCAAATGGACATCCGAGCTATAATTGGATCTTGCAAGCCACTCAGACTGTGTGGCATCCCCCGCTTCCCACTGTGGCCCTCATCTTCAAGCTCTATGAGGTTTGCCTTTTCCAGTTGGGAGTCGTCTGCTGCCTCATTGTGGAGAGAGTGGTTGGGAGAACTCTCATTGGACCTCACTCCCGAATCTGAGGAATCCTTTTTGTCAAGGAGGGCATCGGACAAGTACTCTTTTGCTTTAATGAATGTTCTGATGGGCTCGGCACTGTGCTCTGGGGACTTGCACACTCTCTCTGCTTTGCCTTCAGCCTTTTTGTCCTTATCATCTTTGAGCAGTGGGGTGTTATCTGACTCTTCTGTCCCCGACTCATCTTCATCACTGGGCAGTTTCTGGTAGCGAAGACCACCCCCCTTAAGCTTCAAGTCTGTCTGGAAGAGACTGGGCCGTTCTGAGGATTTCTTGCCTGGGAGTAGCTTACTACCTGACTGGTCGGATTTCTCATCTTCTTCAGTAATGGGGTCCAGGGGTGAGGCCTCATTAGTGGACACCCCTGATGAGGAGTAATCTATGACATCCCCCCTCTTCATTAAAAATGACTTCCGCCCATCCTCCTGCTTTAGCTCACCCTCCTTCCCCCTTTCCTGTTCTAGAGTAGAATGGATGGAGCCCCCTGAAGAGCTCTGGCCTATGTAGTATGTGCTGTGTGGAGAAGATCTGCCGCTTATTGTGGACGACCCTGTGCCCCCTTCTAACTGGGACATCTGAGCAATGTACTCTCTATAGGCGTCTCTATACTCGGCCTGCACCTTATCAGTAAGCTTTGAAATTTCAATACTGGAGTCCTGGGAATTGAGACTCGAGAGACTTGGGGTTCTGCGAGTTTGTGACTGTGAAGACAGAAAAAAAAAATTTAAGAATTCAAATAAGAAGGGGAAAAGACATAATAATCATCAGCTTAGGAAACACATATGTACACTAATAATGTAAAAGTTATCACATTACTAGGGTCTTTTAAAAAATCAACCTAACAGTTTAACAAAAGCTATGAGTTTATTAATAAATCTGTAATTAGCTTATAAATTTTTAGCAACATTAATTTACTGTTTATATTTAAAAGAACAATTTCAAGCTGTATAAGTCATCTGAGCATTTATGTTTAGTAATTTCAAATTGTTTTATTTAAGGTAAAAGCACCTTCTAGAAAGAATTCCTCTTAGAAGAGATAAAGAAGAAATAAAGACAGATCTCAAAAACAAAACAAAGTCTTTAACATACAATAAAGGAAACCATCCAAATTATTTGATAAAATTGGAAGTTCCTGTCCAATTAATTCAGAGAAAGGAAATGTTCTTAAAACAGAGGAGAGGGAATAACAAAGGTTTGCAAAAGACCGCAGTGGGGGTTGGCAGGGTCCCAGTGAAGACACATGGGAAACTTCTAAGTTCAGTTTCTAATGCTGGGTTTAAGGCTACAGCTGCTTAGATCCTAGAAGAGCTAATAAACGAGCAACCGAAAGCACAGATGAGAAAAGGAGGCAGGGAATGAAAGAAGCTGTGTCAAGAGAGCTTACGATCAGACCTTAGGAAAGACTGGGACACGGGCATAGAGAGGCAAGGCCACCTTTTCTCTGGAAAGGAGACAGTGTCTGTCTCCTTAGGAGGTCCTACAGGATGCCATCAGACTAGAAGAACGATGCCTCCCTCTCCCCACTAATGCAGCTGTTCCCAAATGCTGTGTGAGCCCCTGTGCAGGGAACCCATGGGTCTTGAACTGCACTCTGCAGGACATGATGGTGTTCTGTGCCTTTTCTCTTTCATTCACACAGAAGTGTCCAGAGCTACCTGTGTTTGTGTTGTCACAGGAGATGTGAGGGAGGGAGTACCTGGGGGACCCAGTAGTTTTCTATGAAGCCAGCCCTTAAAGATATGTGTAAAACATTCCCATTCTTACTGGACTTTTTTGTTTGAAAACATAGTATTTTTTTGTAAAAATATTATTTATGTTAATATATAATTACTTAAAAATATTTCAAAACATTTTTAGGTTCTATTTCACTATAGTATGTCGCAGCTCCCACGGACCCACGTGGAGTGGGAATGTGCGGGTACTGGTAGCCACCGATCCATTTTTATTTTTACCACAGTGAAGTTTTCTGGGCCCTGATAATTTTTATTACGTGTGTGTGCGTGTGCGTGTGTGTGTGTGTGTGTGTGTGTGTGTGTGTGTGTGTGTGTGTGTACGTGTACGTGTAGGTGAGAGGACAACTCTGAGGAGTTGGTTTTCTCCTTAAAGCATGTGGGTCCCAGGGACAGACCACTCAGGTCACATCTTTTTGCAGAGCCACCCCAGCCCACTGACTGACGAAGGCTAGGCTCAAAGGGCACTGTGAAAGCGGCTGTGCGGGGGAAGGGTCACCAGAGAAAGCACTTGCACAGTGGGGTAAGGAGGAGCAGCTTCTCAGAAAGCTGGAAAGGTAGAGAACTGCTTCTGTCAGAACAAAGAGACCAAAGGACCAAGTGTGACCTTAGCACACTGTAAAGCAATTCTAGTCAGCACTCAGTAACATAATGGCTTGTATTAGTCAGTACTTAGTAACATAATGGTTCCTTCACTTAAGGTGCACAGTATGGAAAAAATTAAAACTATTTTCACTGCTAGACAGAACCCCTGCCAGGAGCACCCGCGGGGCTCTGGTCTTCCTATTCGGTCTAGAACACAGCTTCCCTGTTACTTCCTCATTACTGTCTCTGCTCCCTGCACCCTGCTCTGCTTCCCTCACTTCTCCTTACTCTTCCCTCCTCCTCACACACATCCCACTTGACCTTCTGCTCCTGATGCCTGTGCCTCTCTGGGAATATCCCCACAGAAAACGTGGTGCAGGTCTATGACCCTAGCCCTCGGGATGCTGCTGAGGCAGGGGAATCTCTTGAGCCCTGGGGTTGAAGGCCAGCCTGAGCAACATGAGAGAAAGAAAAAGTGTGGTGTGTAGTGTGTGCTCCTGTGTCATGGGAAACCAAACTTAAGGTGTCAGTAGGACAGCGGGATGCTAGCTTCCCATACAGATGCACTTTGGCTAGTAATTACTATGTAGACAAGGCTGGCCTCGAGCTCCGAGATCCTCCTGCCTCTGTCTCCAGACTGCTGGGATCAAAGGCGTGCACTGCTTTCACTCTTCTTGTCAATTCTGAATAACTTAACTTCTCCCTGTCCTTTGCTGATGCTTCCCCTTCAAAATAAACCCAGCTCCCTGAGTAGGTGGCCCTTCCTCTGGCCCAGCTCCATCAACACTGTCTGAACGAGTGTGCTAAAGCACCATGAAAACTGACACGGAAGAAATACCTGCCAACTCAGGTTACTGTGCCTCGGGGCTCCCTCATCAAGGCCGAGCGTGTTCAGTTCTTCAAAGCTGAAGTTCAGGGTGTATGGAGTCTGGCTGGAAAGCTCCGTGTGAGGCAGCTCACTGTGAGAAGAGCGGCGAGCAGACTCTCCATGAGGAACTGGGGCACTGGAGTTTTCATTGAGAAAACGAGGGTCTTCAGGGACCACCTGGTTTTCCACACTTCTCATTTCTAAGACCTTAGGAGAAGAAGAATCATCATGTGCATTGCCAACCCATTACAGAGGCTTCTGAGAGCACTAACGGTAAAGTACAGTACAGTTATTGTAATAGGGCCAAGAACGCACTTCTCACTTCGACGGTCCAGTGACTTTATGCCACATCTTACCTTAAGCCTATTAACAATGCTAAGAGAAGTTCCAGCATTCTACTGTACAACTTTTAAAACTTAAAAACCAAGATTCAACTGTAGTATGTAAAGGAGCCCAGAGCTAAAGCAGGGAGAATACAGTGATGGAGATGCTGACCTCAGTACAGAACCAGTTCTACTCCAAACCAGCCACAAGTGGATGGTCACCCCACTCAGAGAGGGTAGGGTGGGGAAGCTCAGTCTTCAAGAGATTCTGGGTAAACCAATTTGACAAGATTTCTGAAGACAGGCCAGGGTGATCAGACTTCACCGGGGAGTGGATGGAGGACGACAGGGAACCAGAGGAGAGCAAGGGTGAGCTCATGTTGGAGCTGGGCCCTTTCTACAGTGGCTGCTGTGTATGCTGCTTAACACAGAGCACTGAGCAAGGACAGACACTGAAGGTGGAAGCCTAGAGGGCCTGGAGTGGCCCACCTGGTACTGGCCAAGGAGAGCATGCTTTGTTAAATGAAAGCATGGGAAACCCGTGATTGCCTCTTCCTCAGAAAGGACAAGATTCCACATGCTGTTGTGACTATTCCCCATAATACTGGGTTGAATCCAAGTTTACACTCAATGAAAAACAAGTTACACACACAAAATGCAAAGCTTTTTAAAATTAATATGGGGAATGTCACTTTGGCCAGTGCTTCTTAGTTCTCGGGTCCTAAATGCTGCAGACAACTTTACCCAGGAGGATAAAGTACTGTGGCATGGTGATGCTGCAAAAGCCTTACCATGCTTCTGAAGAGATGCCAGTCTCCAAAGTTCATAGCCATCTCCTTCTTCAGCTCATCAATGTTACACTGAGACAATACCCGGCCATTTATGTTCGCCTGTGTGAAAACGAAAACGAAATCTAGAGTGTTCTGAATCACTAGTGATTATAGGTCTGCTTCCATCCAGCTGCAGAGTGGCTGCCCTCACAGCGGCCACCTCTCTCCATGCAATATAATGAGTCACGTATCCCAGCCACACAGACCGCTCGACATTTTCTTAAGTGTCAAGCACTTCAGTGAGACAAACCGCGCTTTAAGACCAACCAGACTCTCACAGGTTTTCCCCTGCTCAGCCCTGGGCAGCACCAAAACCATTACCTTTCCTGTTATAATCTGAGGAGATATGAAGATGCCAAGCGCTGGAAGCAGCAATGGTTTCTAGGCTCGTGAGTGATTTCTAACTGCCGAAGATCTAAATGAAGTGAGCCCAACGAACCAATCCACTTCGAATGGACACAGAATGTCCAGCCAGGATCTTCCCAGACCATTAAGATTATGATAAAAATGTGCTTTCAACCTTTTGGGCCCCTGTAATTTTAGCTGCACTTAAATGAGAAACAGTAGCATAATTACAGGGTGTCCTTCTGATTTTACGAAAATAATGTCTGACTGCTAACTGGTAAAGCGAGGTAGCACTGTGTCTGGGATTGGTAAGATGCTCCATTTCTAAGTTAATTCAAAGGAACAAGCATGCAGAGCCCATGCATGGCAGACTAGGAGTTGACCTTCCTGACACCTGCCAGTTGCCTGGAGGAGTGGGGCTGGTGGGCAGTAAGGAGGTACTGACGCAGACAAGCAGGGACAGGCATGGATTAGCTCTGTAAGAAAACGGGCGTGTGCTAAACTGCTGCCCAAATGCAGGCTTAGGTCAATACAATCATACGTGAGGTGCACATAATTCCTTAAAGAACATAAGCAGCAGAGGCTCCTATCAGTAACTGTGGTGTGGAAGCTCAGGTTAGAACAGTCTGTAACTGCACTCAGTTAACTTTACACAGGCAATGTCTCTCTTGTACCTCCTAGCAAGGGAGAATCAACTTCAGGGTAACTCTAGAACTATAAAAGTTGGAAGAAAAAAACTTCATAGATGCTTCAGCCTTGCAAGCCCAATCTATATGGTCCTTCAAACATGACAAAATCATAAATGTCATGATACAAAATGACAACTTGTGGGAAATGAGGCTCACTCTGTAATTACTACGAAGCCACACAGACACATACCACAGGCCAGGCAGCCTTCCCCACATTGCTTGGGACCAAAACTGCTTCCAAGGGCAGTGCTTCCCACTAAGGGAGGGATATTCATTTGAATTTTACTCACTGAGCATGCAGCGCAAAGTCTAACATCCAAAACAGCATCTGACTTGTGCTGATCTCCGTGCTCAACAGTTTCCCATGGCAGAGGTTTCAGATAGAGCTGTGCACTGTGCGTGGTTGAAGGTAATGGACGGACGGTCCCACGCAGCCGGCCAATGCTCTCGGCTCCGTGAGCTGTTCCATTTTTCACCATGCTATTTTGTTTTTACTTATTTTAGACACTGGGTAAGTAAAACTGTAATCCAGCTACTCTTTCTTTAATCTACTCATAGAGTTGAAAAAAGAGCAAGTGTAGTTCTAAAAAGGGAAGTTCCCATTTCACTGAGAGGTGTCGCCCTGCGGTGGCTCAGAGCAAAGACGTAGGAAAAACGCGCTGCCCGCCTCCCGCACTCTCAGTCCTTTCCAAACCTCAGATGTAAATGCGCGTCACCTTTTTGATTGTTGTGCAGTACTGAGGCATCATGCTCTGGTCCAGCCCTTCTATCTGTCTCAGTTTCTCACATATGACATCCACGGTCATTGAACTCAGTAGCAGTGAGCTGCCTGCGGCAGGGACGGCTGCCTAGGTAAGTCAAGGGAAATACGAGTAGCATTAATATGAAATGCTTGAGGTCATGTGACAGGAAAAGTCATTAAATTATACTGCTGAAATAAAGGAAACACAGCCAATGCATATAGAATTTAAGAAAAATCTCTTAAGTAGATTCAGCCATCTGACATGTAAGGAGTAGCATTTACTGCAGTAGAGACAGCCTGACCCAAATGTGGACCAGACCTACACCAAGTCCTCAAATGATTACACTGTAAGACATAAGGGCACTGCTCTTAATAAGAGGTAGAGAACTTAAGGGATAAAAAGAAGAAAATTGGGGTTGGGGATTTACAGTGGTAGAGCGCTTGTTTAGGATAGGCCCTGTCTGGTCCCCAGCTCAAAAAAAAAAAAAAAAAAAAAAAAAAAAAGAAGAAAATTACAGACACTTAGAGAATACAAAGACCTGTTTAAAAGTAATTTCCAAGTGTCTATATCAAACAATCTTAAACATTCTATGCACTACCTTGGTAGTCTATGATTTTAGAAGTATCCAAGAAATCTAAATTTTCCTCTCTAGACCCTACAACAGTCATATGATCTAATCTACAAAAGCCTGTTTTCATTTAAAAAGGAAATCAAAACAATAAATCTAGCTTATTTAGACTAACACTTTCGAAGAGGGCCTCACTGTGTCTGGCTCTGTGTGCTTCTCTTCAGTCCCAAAAGTGCACATGCAGGTCTGGGAAGGTTGGCTTAGGGCTTCCAGAATGAGTTATCTAGAAAGTGGTGGATTCGGACTGAAGCCAAGCTTCAGGTTTTATGTAAATGAGCTTTTTTCTTTGCTCCAACTATTTTAAGACAAGGTTATGGAAGCTATAGCCGTGATAAAGAGAAGTCAACTGACATACAAGATAAAGAGAACAGCATTATAATCTGCCCTGTTTGGCCTTCATGAGAGAAATAAGATTTATCACCTCCTTAAGAATATATGAATTTGGCTGGGAGTGGTGGCTCATGCCTTTAATCCTAGCACTCAGGAAGCAGAGGCAGGTGAACCACTCTTAGTTCAAAGCCATCTGCATAGTGAGTTCCTGGACTGCCAGGTGGGGAAAAGGATAATTAAATATTTCAAGTATGTTCTACTGACTCTGGTGTCAGGAGACTGTAAACTATCCTATGGTTTAAAAACACCCATGAAGCACAGTTAATAACTTATTTGTAATATGAAAAAATATTAATTGTACTACCTCAGAAATACATACATATGCATTATGTGTATGCATATGTGTCTGTGTTTGTGTGCATACACGCATGTGTGTATATATGTACATATTGCATGCACATGTGTGTATGCATGTGTGTGAGTGTGTATGCATCTATGTAAACTAGGCTAATCTTGAACTTACAGAGATAAGCTGGTCTCTGCCTCCCAAGTGCTGGGACTAAAGGCATGTGCCACCATGCTCAGCCTTAAAACTAAATACTTAAGTAAATGAATTAGGAAGAAGACACTTTTCCTTATAGAATTCCAACTAATACACATGGCAGAGAGAAAGAGAAATTCCCCACCAGGCAAACACCATCTCTACAGCAGTCGTATTATAAACTTCATCAATGGCCAACAATTACTGGGCAAAAGCCAAGCAAGTCGAACAGGACATTGCAGAGTTTCAGATATCTACCGCAAGAATGTATTAGTTAAAAAGGAAGAAAGAACGCTGTAAAGTATTGACACCTAGCAGAGGCCACCTCAACAGGGAGTTACGATCACATCCGACTCCTATTTGTAAGTCTTTATCAAGCAATAAGTTACCAATTTGAAAACCATGTATGTTCCAATAATTTCTTTGAATGAAGGAGAAATGTGAATCGCTTTCCAAGCCTTTTCTAAAGTAATAATATATACTGAAGTTACTTTTAAATTAAATGGATCTTATAGACAAATAATAAATTTTTAATTGAAGTATCATAAAAGAAGAATATGCAAATTTATTAAGTTGCTAAATTCTTAAAAGAAACTAAGTATATTGTTTTGAGAGGAAACAAAGAATTCAAAGACTAATCCTTTAACATTTATATGCCGTCTTCCTTGAAATCCACTTGTATAATCCAGAACAGATCACTTCAGTAAACTGGTTTTCTATGTCATAATTTATTTCTTTATCTTTCTTGCTTGGAGAATTCAACGCAGCACACGTTAGCTTGTTCAAATGGAAGCTTCGAAACGCATCTTAGTCAGAATTCCTCCAATCCAAGCAAAGCTATGAAAACACTAGTTACCTGAGGTGGCGGACCTGCTTTCCGGTGTCAGTAGATTAACAGTACACTCTGAAATACCGTATCGTCAGTCAATTTATTAGAGAAGCTAAAAATCTGATTAGTCAGCAGTGAGTGCCATGCAGGGGCTGAAAGCAGCTATGGAAAGGAACCCAAGACAGAGAATGAGGTAGAGCTATAGACAGCCCAGCAGGAAGGAGCCCATGACCATCTAACACCTAGTAAGGCAAGTGAGGTTTCACCCGGAGTTTCTGTACCTGTCTCTGTTTGTTAAACCCAGAGTCACACGGCTTTAAGGAAGGAATAAAACAGAGTGAAGGCCATGAGTATGAAATAAATCATCAAAGCACACACATCACATAGATATACAGAGCCCTTGCTAAGCCTCTTATTTCCCCTCAACTCTGAACAAACCTTGGTATCAGGAGCACGGAGCAAGGAACACACATGCATGGATCCGCTTTATTAGTAGATACTTAGAAATTTTAAATTACACTCTTAAAACTTATTTTTTTCATTAAAAAATCATGCATGATTTAACAATAAAACTGGGTAAATCATACTTTCCCATGAAAAGCCAATATTCTTTCTATATAAGGTTAAAATTGTCAAGACATTTATAAGGCTTAATTGTGTAGACTACCTTAAAGGACAGTTAGTAGTGAGAAACCATCTTTAAATATGTGTTACTTCACTGACTATGCTGATTCTGATAGACGCCTCAATTGCCTGTTCAAAAGAAATGTCTTGAAATCTTCGTTTTCATGCAGCTCAACAAATTAGAAATGTTTTTTTAAAAAGTCACATTCTTTGACTGACATACTGTAAAACTTTAAGAATTCTATTTCAAAGCAACAACCATTGTTGTTAATTATTCTTCTGTACTTATTTAAAATATCAGTGGCAAACAGTTTTAAGTACTTCAAGCAGTCTACCAATGACTGGCAAATTTAAACAGTCAACTGAACATGTTATTTTAGTGACAAGGGGCAGGGGTGGGTCACTAGGCTCACCTCAGACGTCTGTCTGTGAACATGACCAGTGTCCGCAATCCACAGTGGGAACCTCTTCCACTTTCTACTATCAAACTCAGTACAGATAAGTTTTTAGAAGACAACTACACACACACTCATCCACTGGGATGTGCACAGGTATCAGACGAGTGCAGAGAAGTGGTTTACTCTAAGATGTCCCCGAACAAGAAGCACGAGCTGTTAATTAGCTGGACACGCAACCTGACCCTTCCTCCTCCTGTCCTGTGTGTCAGGCTGCTGGAGAAATAATTCTGTCAAAGCTGATGACTAAGGCTCAACATTGTAGTTTAAGGACTTTGCATTAAAAAGGGCCGGGGAACAAGTAGTAACATGTTTGTCTGCTTTGTAACCTTAAAAAATGTTTTAAATTTTATTTCTTTGTATGTGTATGGATGTTTTGACTGCATCTGTCTATGTATACATTAATGCAGTGTCCATGGAGACCAGAGGAGGACAGTGGATGCCCTGGGACTGGTGTTACAAGTAGAGCAGCCATGTGTGGCTGGCTGGAACTTGAACCTTGGTCCTCCAGAGAAGCAGTCACCATCTCGCCACCCACTCCCACACACTTTTTAACTTCCAACTATACCTAGGACTTCAACATTACTATAATATCAACTATAAAAATATTGTAATCCATTTACTTGAAATTCAGAGAAAAAATTGAACTGAAACCTGACGTAAAGACTTCCATGCAGAAAGTAAATACATTTTTGGCTCTATTTCAATAAAGGAGGGGGGACCCTAGCACTTCCCCCTAGTTCAAGTAGAATAATGAAAATGCACTTCTTCAGTACTATGGAAGATGGTATAGTAGTTGACACTACTGCAGGTCTCTGAGGGTGATGGGCGCATGTGTCACCCAGTCTAAAGAAGGAGTGTGGAGCCTGAACCCTTACCTGCATCATCTGCTTTCTTGTCCAGCTCCTCTCCTGAGCAAACAAGAGACAGCTTGGTTCGGATGTCTGTTGCCTTGAGCACAGTTTACAAGCTCCAAAAGCAGCGATGGAGATAAAGCACCTTCAGAAGCAATAGCTTTTTATGCTTTACTGCCTGAGCTGGAGCCTGCCTAGGAAAAGCTCGGACCAGCGTGTGTAATGCTGCTATTAAATCAACAGTTTTCGCCAATCTCTAAACCCAGTAGTAAGAACACACTGGAAATTGTGAAATGATTTTAATATTGCCTATGCAATCTTGAAATTTCTTTGCAATTAAACTTGATAGTAAATACTGTCGTGTGTTTTCAGTGATGTACAGAAGTGATCTCCTGGAGGTCAAGACAGAGACACTGGTGAGCCCTTGGAGGCCTGGGAACCTACAGGCTCTGAGGACAGGATGCCTCCTGTTTTGTCTCCCTCTTTATCCCACTAGATAGGGCCTTCACATGCTCAGTAAATATGCTGGGACAATGAGTGCTCCCTTAGTACCAGCCAGGGGTATATACTGCTAAGTCAGTGAAGACAAAACAGATAAAAATTTAAAAAGATGAAGAAATGCTATGGTTTTCCTTCCTTTGGGGGAAAAGTGTCTGCCAATGAAATGCAGTCCTTACCACGAGTTAGCAAACCCGAAGATGCTCTCCAGAGCACCTCTGCACCACTAACAGAATGGCACTCAGGAGACCTAGACCAAGACTGGCCCTCATAAGGTCCTTCCTACCCTGGGAGCATCAGGAGATTCGCTTTGCCACTAGAGCTGACTGACTCCTGAGCAATATGGAGTTAGGGAACCAATGCCCCAAAGTCAGAAATCTGGATAGAGCTCTGGGCTCCCTAAAACTCTTGCTAGTAGCTTGCTTCTAAGCAGAAGTCTAGCAGAGAACAGTGGGTCAGCCCTTATTTTTCATGCTACATGTAGAAGGTCTTACCTTTGTATGCAGTTTCCTAGGAAGATAATCTTCCCATACTCCCACAGCATTTTAAGCTAACTCATGAAGCAGCAGGAAATGGCTACAGCAGCCAGTTAGGGCCTTACACTGTGCCTCAACTGCATTTCCATTTCTTTCACTGTGAGTCTGCCATGCAATGGTCTTGGTGTTCATAAACATGGATATATTTTAATTATTTAGAACTAATTTTTTCTCTGTGTGTGTGTGTGTATTAGGATAGTGAATACTTTTATTATATATGACAAACCATTTTTTCTTACTTTTCTGGTATTTCTAGACAATGCCTTCTAAGAGTGTTTTGTGAATTCTGTACATCTTTTTCCTCAGAGCAATTCACATCTATGTGGAACCACACAGTGCAAACCTATGTGGAGGGCAGAGGACACGCTGGTGAGAACTCCTCTGAGAGTAGTATAATCTTCCAGAAAAGCTTCCCATTCCCTAACATAGTCATGAGCCTCCTAGCACTTCAGTCAACCTATGAGAGACTATGCTAATGGCAGTCCACTCTAATGACGGTGTACCTGCCTTGGTTTGTGTAAGTGCACTCCACGTTCACAGGACTGCCTATGCGATTTCCAGATCATACCTGTCCTTAAGAGATGTACGGGCATTTTCAAAACCTCAAAACTCATCTAAATTATGCCTCTTGCACCTAAGAAACATCAATAAATGAAACACCTGTGCTTACGTAAACTGTGAGCATGTACACTGCTTTGCACTGCTAGCAATTCTGCCCAACTGAAGCAGTTTGAATTCTGAGTCTTTAAGGATCTGGGTATTCTTAGTAAGTAATAATGTACCTAAACATGCTAAGTGTTAGTAATATCTAAATCAGACCAAAGACACTGGCCTGCCTTTTCAGGACAGTAAAGCACAGAATCAGGGTAATGTCTGCAAGGGTGGGGACTACAAAGGCTGCAGCCTGTTCACACTCTGGGAATGGGCAAGGCAGACCACAGGGATGGCTGCATTCTGGCTCCTTCCCTGCTACCCTGCTCCTGTATCCTGGTGTGAGCCCCTATATCTCGCCTTTTCCATGGAGGCTAGACCAGACGTCAAGATCTCAGCTGTGCCTACAGAAACATCAGAAGAAAAGGGAGCTGCTCACCCTGCTCTTACGAACTGAAGTACAGATTAAACTTCAAGTGTGAAAAAGGAGTTCTCTAACTTCAGACAAGGACAGATTAGTCCTTTCCAACTCTAACACTCTGGGGGCATATCTCAGATCTAATATGATCTTCACTTTCACAAGATCTGGCATGCATATTCTCCCAGCCATAAAATTACAGGGAGCAAAACCAGCATAGAGCTTGTATTTCAAGCCCCTACTTTGTGAAACACTCAAATATTTATCTATAATTTACCTGCTAGTTTGGCTATATTTTGTAGGCTATGATCTCCATAATGTTAGTGTGAGAAAACTTATTATTTCCATCCATAAAGATCTGCTTTCCAAACGTTTGTCAAAATTTTCTTGTGGTAAAAATAGACAAGCTCATCTATATTTTGCAAAGACCACAGTTGGTTAACTTGGCCTCACTTCCCCTCTATGTTATCATGGGTCTGTATAATACCACATTTTGTTCTGAAACATTCATTTAGCTACTGGCTTATGTGTAAGTGGCCCTTCTCATCAGGCTATGCAGGGTATGCTGGCCAATAACCAGCCCTGCTCTCCCAGTTGGGGCTGAGCAGTTTTCAGCACAAAGGGCCACCGACTCTCCCACTGGCTGCTGGTTCAACTAGTAGTGTGGTGGTTTGAATAAGAATGGCACCATAGGCTCATATATTGGAATGCTTGGACACTAGCGAGTAGCACTATTAGGTGTCACCTTGTAGGAGGTGTGCCCTTATTAGAAGTGTGTCACAGGGAGCTAGACTTTGAGATTTCAAATGCTCAACCCAGGCCTAATGTCTGTCTCTTTTCTGTCTCTCTTCCTTCTCTCTGTCTCTCTCTATCTCTCCCCCCCCCCAGCCTGCCAATCTAGATATACAACTCTTAGCTCCTTCTCCAGCACCATGACTACCCGCACACCACTGTGCTTCCCACCATGATGACACTGGACTAAACCTCTGAACCTATAGGCCAGCCCCAATTAAATGTTTCCTTTATAAGCATTGTTGTGGTCATGGTGTCTCTGCACATCAAGTAGGTTCTTCATTTTCCACCACTGCTTTCATTGGCTTTAAACAAATGTCGGCTTGCTTTTCCTAAGTCTTCTACAGGACACAAGTTAAAAACTGTTGTCACTGTTAATTTCTTAGAAGCACGGGCAGCATGGTGAGCATTTGTTATCCACTCTACCAACTACGAACTACTTTTTAGTGCTAAGAACAAGAGATGCGTTATCTTATGACACAGACAGTGTTCCATGTGAGTCCTATTTGTTGAGCTTCTTTATGTCCTATTATTGAGCTTCTAAGCATGGCTCAGGAACTGCATTATTCCCCTTGCTCAAAAAAACTTATTTTAAACCTTGTAGAATGCTCTCCTTAATGGACCCAAAAAACCAACAGACTGACAGGTTTTAATTACAGTGTTTGCCTACACTGTGTACATGGGAAGAGCTGCTATTTCCATATTTCTGTACCATCAGAGGCATAAATCTTGCACAGTATCTGATTTTCATCAGAAATTCACTGAGTACTTTTAGTCCCTAGAACTGAATTGCACACATAACCCTGTAGTAAAGGCTCTCTGAATAAACTGAAAGTCAATTTTGCATACAGTGGTGATGCTTCATGGGCCACAGAGTCCCTCAGCATCCAAACAGGACCGCTGTGATTCAGTATGCCTGTCATTTGTAAATAACTGAATTATCCCAGCAGTTCAGCTACAATGCTAATGACTTAAGAATCAACTCCTTAATGAAAACAACAAAATGGTTTCTTTTTTGTCTCTTAACTAGATTAATTCAAAGGAAGTTAAGGTTTAAAAATATACCACCTATTTAAATGTATGTGTTAAGTTAAATGTTCTTCATAAACTAGGGATGTATTACCTCGGCCTGAAATTCTCCACTGCTTAGAACATTTTAGGATTAGATCAGAGAGGCCATGTTTACATGTGATAACATATTCTGAACATAACATACAAGCTGTATTCCTCAACTGCATACTGACTGACTAAAGTAAGACATCATGGCTGCTCCCCACAGGCATTTCCTGTGAAATATAAGGTGTGGAAGGATTATTACTTCAGTGGCTTCCTCTACAATCAGTTGTGTGTTTATATATAGTTAAACGCAGCTTCCTTTAGATGCTGCACCCGCACTAGGTCTGTCCAGACGTTTTTCTCATCAGTAACGGAAGTAGTGCTGTGGTGGAGAAACCTGAAGCAAGGGTGAAGGGCTAGGGGCCTGCTGTTTTGCAGCACCCAGCTATCCTGTCCTCTAGTGTCAACAGTGCTGTGTGATTCTTTCAAAGCTATTCTACACGAATCATACCAAGTACAGACTGTAAAAACCAGTTAGAAAGGTAAACACTAAGGAAAAGTCCCCCTGAATACGTGTGTGACTCCTGGAAGCAGCTCTCCCTTACCGAAGAAAGCAAGCCCCTCCCACACCCCTGAGAAGGGGAGATGCAGGAGGAAACATTAGCTGTGGAATGATTCATGAGCTGTAATTATTAGTGCTTGGCTACTCTATACTGTCCATCACACCATGAGTGAGTTAGTGCCAATGCGTTAGGACGTCATTACTGCTGCAGAAGCAACCAGACACTGTGTTCCACGCCACAAGACTACTCCATTACCCTCGAGGAGTCTGTGGGTGAGGGAAGGCCCTCAGCGGCATCCTCCGTGATTACTTCCTAGCAACATAAAACAGGAGAGTGGGCGACAGGGCAGGATGAGCGACATGGACGATGAATGAGCACAATGCTAAGGTAACACAGGTAACTCTGAATCCCAGGGTGACTGAAATCCCCCTCTACCACCTTAAAACATAGTTTAAATTACGTTAACAGGAAACTTGTTTTTTATAGTTACTTTAAGTTTGTCATAAGGAGCCCCTAACATACTTTGCACAGATGTGTTTTGTTTTGGATTATTTTATTCAATGGTATGCTTAAACAGTCTCATTCTGTGGACTCCCTGCTGCAATCTGAAATGCTCTTCTTGTACTGCACTCTATCCTCTAAGCTGTAATGCTAATGTATCACACAGAGAGATAACATAGAAGCCCTTTAAAAAGACACTAGAAATTAGCAGTTATAAAGATCTAGCTTTTAAAGTTTTGGTAGCAAACACTGCATTACAAGCCAGAGATCTCTGGTTGTAAAAACTCAACATTTAGATGGCTCGTCTTTCATAGATAATTACCAGAAGTGAAAACATACATTTTATATTTGTAATAGCTTGTTTTTCAAAATTATAAAGTTAAGTTGTATTCTTTTACTTCAGAAAGGAAAATAAAAAAAGCTTTTAATGGTATCCATGTTCTTTTATGAGATTAATATTTTAGTTACCCCCTTTATATACTTACTAGGCCATTGTTCTGATCTCTGGGCAAACTCGTTTTTACTGATGAACGTGAGATGAGATGTTGGGAACCGCCAGGGTAATACCTTGGCGTGTAAAGGTATGGGGCAAAGAATGGCTATGGAGAAACATGTAACAAAAAAAGGGCATGAACAATTACAGAAATCCAAGTGTAATGAGATTCATCAAGTGAAACTAACCAACACACTCCAAAGTTCAAAAGCAAGTGACAACACATAAGGCTCGTGCACCCTCTGGCCTTGAGATCCAGACCAGAGTTAGGACAATGACACTGTCTCCTTCATCAGATACAGGCTTAAAACACAGCTTGAGTTTTGTACCTTGTGACTTAACACAAACATTTGTTTTATATTTAACATCTTAACAAGTTTGCTGTACATGATTTGTATGTATTGACTAACAAATTCTTCTTTAAAGCAGACTAGAATGTTATTAGAATACTCTGCCTTACAAAAAAAAAAGTTATTAAGACCCAAAACTGCCCTGGTCATTTGGGAACAACAAGCAGTGTTTTCAAGGACAGTCTCACTGGGGGCCCTGGAGCTCAGCTGTGTCCCAGCACACTGGAGTGCGCTCTGCACTATAAGATAGACAGCCTGCTCTCTACGCAAGACTTAACTTCCACATTCACATTTCAGATTATATGGACTGGGAACATAATGGTCATTAGGGCTTCACTGCACTGAGGTGGCCGCGTCTCTCTTCTTTGCTCTTGACACTTTAAGAGAATAGAATTACTATGACTTTTAACAGTATGACTAATACCATTAAACAATAACAGAAACACTAAACCTAAAAACAAGAGAAATTTTAATGTCTTAAAAATAATTACTTTAAAAGTATATTACATTATTGCTCTTAAAATAAATGCATGTAAGATGCCAGCAGAGATGATTTTGCACATCCTTTTTTCAAATAAATGCATTTTCACACCTTTAATTAGTATTAATTGAGCCACCTTATGTAAAATTACAGCAGATTTTAAGACTAGTGACTGCAGATCTGTATTCTGCACCACCTACCTACCACACAGTTAATTTTGACAGAGAACAAACATTCTCATAAATGCTATTGGCTATTCTTGTGTTGTCTTGTCCACACAGAAAACTGGATCACATTTTTTAAGGCTCTACAAACAGCAAAGCTAATTATCACTATAGATACTTAAAAAATAAAAATTTAATTTAAATTCCCAATTCCTTCTTTGCCACATTTATACAAAACTCTTTGTTGTTAGATCATTTGGATAAAGTCCTTCAGTCAGTCATCCTCTACAAATATTAGCCTATGTTTTCCTCAAGTTACACTAACCAAGGAGAAAAGAAGGATTAAAACTTACAGTAGATTTTACAAGTATGATTCCACAAGGCATGCTATAGTCATGATCTGTTTCCACCAGGAGATGATCAGTGTCATTACATGACCAGGGTCATTAAGGTGAGAACAGGCGCTTCAAACAACTACATCCAGCATGGTTTGGGTACCACTGAAACTGTGCTTTTATTTTTTAGTTAGGAAACTGTGTATTAAGCAAAGAATTACATATGACTAAAGATACTTGAAATTAAAATGGCTTTTCGTGGACTTAACCGGCAATAACATTTAATCCTTCAAGTAGTAAGGACCCATTATTATTTCACATTTGTCTAAGAACCACGAATGACTCTAGGAATTTATCACTGTTATAAATGAGATATAAATTGCTATAACAAAACATACCAAAGGAACCATTGTTGTCATAGTATTTCCTTTGTCAAGAAAATGAAAGCCAATATTCTTATATTCACACTCTTTAGAACTCCAGAACACGCTAAAATCCAAGACTTGGGATTTTAAAAAAATCATACACTTGTACATTTAAGCCAAATCATAGTTCCAAACCAGTGCCAGAGTGCACAGACAGAGGAATCCTGGTGCCCTCGGAAGCTCCACTGTAAAGCCATGGTGCTGGCTCCTACTCACCCTGTTGTAGAAGGGGTGCTGGGGTCCGGACAAGCCGCTGTAGTAACTGCTGTGGGGCTGTGGGGACACAACCCCGCCTGGGAACGGCCCGTTAAAAGACGCTGAAGAGCAGACAGATGCAGGCTGACTGTACCCAGAAGGTGGCCGAGGAGGGCCTTCGTGCAGAGGGAGCGGGGGATAAGCCAGGCCTCCTATGTTGATCTGCTCTCTTGCAGCTCGGACATCTGAAAGCAGAGAAGAGCAGGACATGAGTGATGAGTGCTGTGGCCAGCTACTAAGCAAGGACACACTTTCCCAACTGCTAGTGACCAGCTGAGCTTCAGTGAGTCGACAGGACATCTTATCTAGTCCACAGACTAAGTAAAAAAAAAAGTCCAATTGATGTATATAAAAGAGGCTTTTTCTTCGCCCTTGAATAGTTACCATACTTCGATTCTTTCTTCAGTCACCAAACACTGTAATTTTTGACTCTTTAAAGATATATTTGTGTTATGCTAACAAAAGACTCAAATTTGTGAGCTAAACTGTGGCCTACAAACTGAGACAAGCCAGCCTCTCCACACAGAACACACAGCCACAGAAGCCATCAGCCTCAGAGTAAACACTGAGAAAAAGAACTTGGTGGAGTTTGGAGTTTGTGTTGTTACAGATAACTACATATTTATGGGCCAATATGCTTCCTTAATAGATGTATATATCACATAATGCTCAAACTGAGGAAATGGACATATGCCTTTGTCACCTCAACACTCTTTATTTGTCTGCGACGAGACTGGCTGAAATGGCCTTTCTGAGGATTCTGAAGCTCTCATTAAGTCGTAGCTAACTGTAAGCATCCGCCGTGTAAGGAGAGTCAGGAATTACCCTACCCAAGTGTAGCTCTGTGCCCACTCCCTGTCCTCCTCTCTACCCCCCTCAGCGTCCACACATGGGCCAGAGCGGTGTGCGCTTGTGAAGCCATTACACTCTATGGGACTAATTGAAGGTGATCCCTCCACAACTCCCGAAAGCTCAATTATGGTCTGATGAGCAGTATCACATGAAGCCCTTGTGTTTCAACACAGCAGTACATGCTCCAGTGCACACCGGCCTCTCAATGGCCTCTCTAAAACCCAAATGCAAACCAGATCTGGTAGTTTGGGCTCTAAAACCAGAATGCAAAAAAAAAAAAGTTTAAGGCCAGTTTGGGCAATTTGACAAGACCCTGTCTCAAAATAAAAATAAAAGTAAAAAGGGGTAAAGGGGTGAGGCCATATTCAGTGACAGAGTGTTTGCCTAGCATGCCCAAGGCCCTGGGCTGAATCCCCAGCATGGCCATAAAATAAATTAACCCTTAACAGTTATATTCAAGTCCTGGCTTATAAATTATGTTAAAAACCTAAAATGAAGGTGAGGGGCTTTTTTTGTTTTGTTTCCTGCTTAATTTGGAGGTCCCTATTAGAACAGAAGATTACAACACTGGCATCTGAACGTCAAGACTCTCTGTGAAAGAACAGAAGTTCAATGTCCCAAAGGGAGAAGTTGGTGAGCAAGGACCAGACACAGTGGAGTAAATAACTAATATCTCAGTGCCCCACGCCTGGGCTCAACAGCCCAGTCCCACTCCAACTGAGTCCTCTGCCGATGCTCCGTTCAGATTTCTTGAATTTTCATAGAGCAAGATAAATTAGATAGCTAGGTTAGAAACAGGAAATTCTGCTGGCATGGTGGCACATGACTGTAATCCCAGCATGCCAGATGCCAAGGCAGGGAGACAACAACGGCTCTGGGTCCAACCTCAACTCAAAACTAAAGGCAAACAAATAAAAACAAAAGCAAACAACAACAACAGGAGGAAGGAAGGAAAGAAGGAAGGAAGGAAGGAAGGAGGGAGGGAGGGAGGAGGAGGAAGGAAGGAGGAGGAAGGAGGAGGAAGGAAGGAAGGAGGAAGGAAGGAAGGAGGAAGGAAGGAAGGAGGAAGGAAGGAAGGAAGGAAGGAAGGAGGAGGGAGAAGGAGGAAGGAAGGAAGGAGGAAGGAAGGAAGGAGGAAGGAAGGAGGAAGGAAGGAAGGAGGAAGGAAGGAAGGAGGGGAAGGAGGAGGGAGGAAGGAAGGAAGGAGGGGAGGGAGGAGGGAGGAGGAGGGAATGAAGGAGGGAGGGAGAGGGAGGGAAGGAAGGAGGAAGGAAGGAAGGAAGGAAGGAAGGAAGGAGGAGGAGGGAGGAAGGAAGGAAAGAGGAGGGAGGAGGAGGGAGGAGGGAAGGAAGAAGGAGGAAGGAGACGAGCAGCGGCACTGCGGCACCCACCTGCGATGATCTCCCGAAGTTTGGGATCCAGGTTTACTGTGCACGGCAAAAAGGTCTTTACATCTCGAGCCACGAGAACTGGAGTCCTTGAAGACAAGAAGACTTCAAAGTTTCTTATATCTCCATCAATTTCAAGAAGCGGCTCAACATCTTTACTTGTTGGGATATTCTTCGATATTCTTCAAAAAGAAAGAGATGAAAACCCCATTAGTGCTGCTCTCAGAGTCAAATTCTTCACTCTTAAACCTCGATGCTTCTGTCCACAAGGAGCACATTACACACCTGGCTCTCAGTTTAAAAATATTTTTCAGATAAGAAACCTAAAAGAGGAAAAAAATAATAATACAGTTCCAAAACAACTAAGGTGACAACGAGGAACTCAGAACATCATTGATTTTGTCCAAGAGCAGGGTGTGGACCAGGGAGACAAAGAGAAGGGAACTCACACACTAGGTACACACAGCCAGCGGCTCCCTCGGCTGACGAGAGCTGGCTATGAGAACGGTTGCGCCCACATCACACAGTGAGCGAGAGGCTGGTTCTGAGACCTAGGCTTTTCAATGTGACACCAACACTCATTTTTTTTTTGCAGGAAAAAAATTTTTTTAATAAGTCACACAAACTAAAAGTGTCAGCACAGTATTTTCTTTATAAAAAGCTATTTTCTATTGTTAGTAATATATGCTTATTGTACAATAGATATGATAAAACACAGAAGGTAGCCTGGAAAGGATAAGATTTGGTCAATCAAATATAGTAATATATTTGTATTCTTTTATTGTGTGTCCATGTGTGTGTCTGTGTGTGTGTGTGTGTGTGTGTGTGTGTGTTGATTTCACACAATAAGCAATTTTGGATCAATCAGAAATTCTCAAATATAAAAATAAGTGAATTTTAGTCATTAAAAGCACTTAATAGACACTGTTACAATGATCAATATGAAACTGTCTTGAAAGGAGACAAATGACCAAAATGTTCAAATTCCCGGGTTCTCCCTAAACACCATGGAGTAAGTAATCTGATCTAAGAAACATGAGAGTAAGGGAATGGAAACTACAATGGAGAAGCTCAAATAGACAGACAGGAAAATCGGGAGAAGCCCCAGTGTCCACTGACTGACAGGTAGAATGGACGGAGGTCGATACCACAGAATACAAGAAAAGGGAATGAACTAAGTTGAACTTGACAGGGGCAAATCTCATCATAAATTATGTTAAGTAAAGAATCTGGCCAATGTGCAGGAAGCAGATCACAGTTCCCATGAAAATGGGGTGTGGGTAGGGGGAGTGACAGAGGATTACAAAGAACCTGCAAGAAACCTGCCCGGGTGGTGGGGACGGTCACTTCTGACTGTGAGGACAGCTCCGCGGATCTAGGCAACACTATCTGTGAAACTGTATGGCCTCAGCACAGTGGTTCCCTTACGGTAACTGCACCTCTGGAAGCTCTTCTAAAGCCGGGCGCTTGCTCTCCTCACAGCACTCGCCCATTACTTAAGAACACGTGCTCTCGCGTTGCACTAAGGCTCCATTTTAGGGAGAAGAACATTTTCCTGCTCTTTCCAAGCGGAGATGGAACCCTGAGATTAGCAACAGCTGCATCTTTTCTTTGGGATCAGCACTTTATTGCTGAGACCCAGAACTTGGCTGGTAGCCAGATATTAAAAGTCATCCGAGGGAAAATCCAGAGAACAAAATTAGCAAACAAGGAAAGAATGGGGTGCTCGTGAGAAAACAAGGCAAGTAATTCGTCTGTGGATTTCACAAAGTCCTGCTGCAGACTCACACATGCACAAAGCAGAAAGTTCTTTAAGATACGATTACTTTCAATACGGTAAAACAGCACTCGAACCGATTATTAAATACATTTAAAGTGTAATGAAAACCTGGAAAACAATCATGTGGTATCACTTGCAAAGGTAGAAAACGTACTAGAAATGGAAGTTAAAAAGGCAGTTCATTTTTCAGGAGTGTGACAGAAAAAGAGGAGGCTAGGAAGATTAGATAAAAACACACAGCTGACAAGTCACATGAAACAAATTAACCGAATCCTAATGCCAGCATCGCTTTCAGCCTGAATGCGAACAGTGTTCTCAGCGTGGCGAACAATGCGGCTGTTCACAAGCCAAACGTCTACTGCTGCTTTCCAGATTGGAGTCTCTACTCTAACCTTTTGAGCTCAATGCATTAAGCCCTTCTGTTAAAAGAGACGTTTATGTAAATGATAATCTTTTGGCAGTGGGCCATCAAAATCATATGGGCTTTTATTTTTCAGATATTTTCTCCAAAGGTTAGCATTTAAAGAATTTAAATAACTTCACTTTTCAATTAAGAGCGAATTTAAATTTTCAGCACTAGGACTCATGTGAACTAAAGTTGCCAGCAGTTAAATGGCCCACAGAAAGCATTTTTTACAGTATCAGGCATCACTGAGCTCCCAGGAAGTTTAAGTGCAGTTTCTTTTGATGCTGCTAATCGAACAACACTTGTTAATGCCAACATCCATGTAAGCTAAAGCATTTTGATTACAAATGACAGGGCTTCATTATAGAAGATACAAACGAATTACTTGGCAGAATTTACATAAGCCATTCATGTCAATTCCATTCAAAGTAAGGCTCAAAATTAAGGGGAAAAATTTCCTATCTTAAAGTATAAGCAGGTCCATAATGTATAACTTATGAGAAGAACATTGTATTTTTGCTGAAGCTGGTTGTCTAATAATGTGATTATCCGATAGGCATTAAAATTAGACTTACCACATTACCTCACCCCTCATTTTTTACTCACCGATGATCAAGCGCAGGGCTTCATGAACGCTAGGCAATCCAACATCTTTATAAATTCTTGCCTGCCTTGGGACCGTGTTACATCTGAGACACACGTAACTTCCAGAAGACCCTCACATTACTAAAGACAAAAAGCCCACCCATTCAGTTCTGGGGACGTACTTTAGAGAAAGGGCTCTTGCTTAGCGTCCACACAGCCCCAGGTTCAATCACCAGCAGTGAAGGAAAAAACAACAAAAGCCAGATCAGAAACAAAGGATGCAACGCAACTTGTCTCTAAAATAATTCTAATAATATATAATAGGTGCATGTGCCTGAATGTGGATATACATGCACATGAGAGCAGAAAACCATGGCGGCCAGAAGCATTGGAGTTCTCGAACTAGAGGTGCCGTATGTGTACTCAGGACTATACTTGAGTCCTCTGGCATTCAGTAAGTGCTCTTACCTGCTGAGCCATCTCTCTAGCCCCATCAAACTCATTTTTATGACCACTCGTTATCTGTTCAAGACAACCAAAACCCTAGACACTCCCCCTCCTGTCTTCACCCATCTAATCCGCAGTCCTCCTTTGTATTCAGCACAACCCTCTTACTTAGGGAAGCCTACCCGAAGGACAGCTCACACCCCTCTGTGACAACACACTCTCCTGCATGCCATCCATATATCTACTAGTGCAAGTGCCGTCTTCCTCCTCCTCCTCCTCCTCCAGACTGTCGTTTCCATCAACGCTGGGAACAAGTTCAGCCTTGATCCCTAGTACAGCTCCAGTGCCTAGCACTTTGTCACAGCACGGGTGCTTAATAAATATCTGCCAAGTGAAGACACACACAGACAGACACACGCACATGTTCTTCCTAAATACGTCTATCCCTTCAGAATAAAATAATTTAAATTTTACCCTTTTTTAAAACAAAGATTCATTTATTTATTATATATAAGTACACTGTCACTGTCTTCACACCAGAAGAGGGCATCAGATCCCATTACAGATGGTTGTGAGCCACCATGTGATTGCTGGGAATTGAACTCAGGACCTCTGGAAGAGCAGTCAGTGCTCTTAACCACTGAGCCATCTCTCCAGACCAATTTTACCCTTTCTGATACTGACAAAATTTTGTGCTTGAAAAAGAATAAGTGAGGGACTAGAGAGAGTTCCCCACAACCACATGGTGGTTCACAACCATCTGAAATGAGATCTGATGTCCTCTTCTGGTGGTCTGAAGACAGCAGCAGTATAGTCATATAGATAAATAAATCTTTAAAAAGTAGGTGAAGCATGTTGATGACTTTTGTCTGCATCGTGAGATAAGGATGAGCGTGGGAATCTATTGTCTAAGAACTGTATTGAACAGACTTGGCACTCATGCCCCAAGTGACATGCCTAAGTAGCTGTAGTTGTCTGGATTTACTCTGTTCGATTGCCTTGTGTGTGTTCTTGATCTCTCTGCCACTCTGTAGCTTGTGTGAGCTTTGAAATGGGGGCCTTCAGATTCTGGTTTTCTTCAAAAATATTGTCCTTTCTGCACACGAAAGTTACTGGGATTTTTCAAAGATTTTTACATTGGCTCTGATGGGAACATTTGATAGCCCCGATATCCCAGTTCTTTAATTTCCTTGTTCATGGACACTGAGTGTCCTCCCATTTATTTCATCTCTCTTAGCAATGTTGGCTTTTAATGAACATTCTTTAACTGCCTTGGTTAAATAAAACAATATCCTTTCAGATTATCTACATCATGAGAACAGAAGCACAAGTGATCTTTCTGCTGATCTGTATCCTGAACACTGTTGGGCTTATTGATTCTGGAAGTTCCTGTAGACTTTTGGGATACTCTCTATACAGTATCATAGTATCTGTAATTAGAGATAGTTTTACAACTACTATATAATTTGAGTCCTTCTATTTTTCTTGTCTTGTTACTCTGGCTGAAACACCAGTTGGTACAATAGAAATAATTTACTGTTCCAACCAAATATTATGTTTTTAAATCAACTTATCTATTTCTTTATTATTTAAACATATGAATGTGTTGTCTGTGTGCATGTATGTGCATTGCACACACACTTGGTGTACACACTTGGTGCATGGTGTCGAGAGAGGCATTAGATCTCCTGGACTTGGAATGGTTGGTTGTGAAGTACCGTGCTGGGAGCTGAGCCTGCCTCTGCATGAACAGCAAGTGCTGTTAACCACCGAGCTACTTCTCCAGCCCCTCAGACACTGCTCCTCACCATAAACACTGAAGTCAGTGTAAGCCAGCAAGCATATAATTCTAATGGTCACTAATGTGAAGCACACCTGACTGTCCCCACGTGACATATGAGTGCCTAATTATCTTGTCACCTGGCAAAGGCCACTGCTACTTTAGTCTTTTGAGTGTGTGATCCAGGTGAGGGTGCCACCTGCCCCTGCCCCTGCCCCTGCCCCTGCCCCTGCCCTTGCCCCTGCCTCTGCCTCTGATCCTAAAACAGGCTGACTTTAGCCAGTGTTTTTGTTCGCTTTCTGAGTGGATGTGGAGATGAAGCATTGCTAGCACAGCCTGTCCAGATACAGAGCTTAAGTTTGGGGTTTTTTAAAGACCAGATTTCTCTGTGTAGCCCTGGCTGTCCTGGAACTCACTCTGCAGACCAGGCTGTCCTTGAACTCAGAGATCCGCCTGCCTCTGCCTCCTGAGTGCTGGGATTAAAGATGTACATCACTGCAGTCTGTCTTTTAAATGGAAGAAATAATGTAATAGAATACTGTTGTGTGTTAGATTTTGGCACACTAAGCATTACCAACACAAAGAGTTCCACTAACAAGGCCTCCTGACTTTGTACTTGTGTTTTGTCAGAACTGATGTAAGAATAGAGTCGTGTGAGGAAAATCTGAGTACTTGTGAGAAAACTCCAAGAAACCAATACAAGAATCTTGTGAGCTCAGTTTCTTCAAAAGTACAGAACTGCTTTTGGATTATGCTTTCAATTCCTCCCAAGTGTAGCAGATAGAGTAAGTTTACCTCAGAGAATTCATTATGACTAGCTACTGCTATTTGTCTGTATAGCTCCATGGAAACATATTTTGCCACACACAGCTTGCTCTTGTAATTGGATGAGTACTAATTGTCTGGGGCTCTGAGTAACGTTAGCTATTCCATGAGACTTCAGTCTGCCTCCTTTATCAGCTCTGTTCTTCCAGGTCCCTTTAACTACCTTTAGAGCGGTTACCAGTTTCAGATCCTGGGACACAATATCTCCTCTTCCTCATCCACACAAGTATATTCTTTCACTATTTCCTAAAATATAAGCCATTTCTTGCTCATAAGGTTATATAAGAATGCATGCTCCTACCATAGCCTGTGTCTAAGCATGAGTGCCATGGTCAGAGTAAAAGCTGTTTTGTGGCCCGAGTGACAGGATCATGGTAGAGAAGCAGGACTGAGCTTCAGTAAGTACACACTACACTGTTGGTGACTCCTTAAGAACAAAGGTTTCCAATCAATCCTATAAGTTTCTAGGTAAGACTAGAGGAGCACTATATCGTCATCAAAAAGGAAGATTAAAAACTGGCAACATTAGCCTCTACTTACAATGACAAGTTTTCTTGGTATAAAACTAACTAGAGATGCTTTAATGAGCCTGAGATTACAATCTTAATACATAACTATAGTAAAAAATATTAAAAATGATGTCCCTGGATGAAAGACACACACAGCCTTTGTTTTTAGACATGCCTTAGGCAGCACAGTAGCTGGGCCCACCCTCCATGCTGCTAGAATCTGCTTTCCTATCGATAACCTGAGCTATCATGTACTGTTTACTGCGTTCCATCTGGGCTGCTCTAACCCAATTGGGCAGCCCTCTGGGCCACATTCTTTTGGCCCTCAGCCCATGGCTGCTCTCCTTTACCCTCCTACTCATCCTCTCCCACCCAAGCCTGTAAAACCTCAGCCCCAAATCCTTTTCTGTCCATCTATTGGCTATCGGCATCCTTATTCCCAATCAGAATTAACTAGGGAGCAGGGTCCCAGAGGCGAAGTGCAGACTCCAGGTCTTGGTGTCGCACTTAGCATTACAAAAGAGTAAAAGACAAAACCTCGACACATAACTCTTCCCTCTCATACATTCTTCAAAACAATTCAGTTCTCTAATTAACTTGCTTTAATTATTTAATTTGAATAAATTAGTTCTTATGTACTATTTTATTTAGGGATTCTGCATAGGATTCAATTGGCAAATGTTTCACAGTATGGATATCCGTGCGTTACAACACAATGCCTGCATGGGAGTGAGCAGAGGATGGCAACAGAGATGACCAAACGATAATGTTAACCTAGGATAATAAAATGTTTTCAATAAAGAGATGAGAAGCAACATAGTTCATAAGAGCCTGAAGTTGAGCACACAGTTGACAACTGAAGATCTTAGCCTGATTTCTGGCATCGGAAGTCTGTATTTTAAAACACTCAAATGAAAGTAAATGAGATAAAAGTTCTAGTTTTTTGAGGCAGCACTGACTATGACAATATTATAGGTTCCTGTCAACTGATAAGAGATGTCAGGCACAGCAAATGGGAACTCTGAATGCAAAGCTAGTTTATGAGTGTTACAGCTTAAAGCAAAACCTTCACAAATTACCTTAAAGATTTAATCTTTAATAAAGTCTGTTGTGATGGTTTGTATGTGCTTGGCCCAGGGAGTGGCACTATTAGAAGGTGTGGCCCGGTTGCAGTAGGTGTGGCCTTGTGAGTGTGGGCTTAATACCGTGGTTCTAGGTGCCGGGAAGTGAGTATTCTGCTGGCAGCCTTCAGATGAAGTTGTAGAACTCTCAGCTCCTCCTGCACCATGCCTGCCTGGATGCTGCCATGTTCCTGCCTCGCTGATAATGGACTGAACCTCTGAACCTGTAAGCCAGCCCTGGTTAAATGTTGTCCTTTATAAGAGTGGCCTTTGTCATGGTGTCTGTTCACAGAAGTAAACCCTAAGACAAATGTTTACCATTTTATTTGTTTATTTATTTACTTATTGAGATTTTTGGGGGGGAAAGAGGGTGTTATTTGCTTTGTTTTTGAAACAGGATCTCTCTATGTAGCCCTGCCTTGGAATTTTGTAGACTAGGCTGTCCTCCAACTCAGAGATCTGGCTCCCCAGTGCAGGGATTAAAAGTGTGGGTCACCACATCTGGTATATTTAATATTTTTAAAGCCAAAATATGTAAGCAGGCAAAAATTCTTTCTTGTTCAAATTTATGGGTTTTTCAAAATTGAACTTAATCAAATTATAGGAGAGCACTGGTAGATCAGTAGTAGATCACTTACTTAGCATACACAACCCCCTCTACCCACATACTACATGTATGCATGCACACACACGTACACACAATGATGATAAATGTCCCTATGATGGGAAGATGGCTTACTCAGGAAGTACTTATTCATAAAGTGTAGGCAGGCTAGCACATACATATCCGTAATCTCAGCACTGGGAAGGCAGACACATGCAGTCCTTGGAGCTCACTGGCCAACCAGCCTATCCTTCCTGGTAAGTTACATGCTACTGAGAAACCTTATCTTTCCAAAAAAGGTTATCTCTCAAAAACACCAAGGTAGACAATTTCTGAGGAATGACATCCAAGGTTAATTTCTGGTCTCCACATAGCACTCCCACACATGAATGAATGAATGAATGAATGAATGAATGAATGAATGAATGAGTTAACGAATGAATGGATGGAAATTCAACCTTCCATTACAGCCTCCCATTTTCCTGCTAGAGAAATGGGAAATCAAAAAAAGCACTTCACTTGGCTCACAGCCAGGCATGCTAACAAAGTTCCCAGTGAGACAGCCCCATCTTGTGGCCTTCCTGAATACTGCAGCATGCTTTCCATTAGTGCCTAACATTAGTTTCAAAATAAGCTACACTGTTACTGTACACTGGCTGTTTTTTCTCATACAAAAGCGTTAATAGTTTATTTGATCTCTAAAAGGATGTCTTAAGACCTCTAGGGAATGTGGGTCCTTCAATAATTGAAATTGTTTAAAAAATATATGACATAATTTTTCCATGTTTTAAAATAGTCAACCTGATATAAATCATTTTTGTATATTAAATGTATGTTTATACATTAAAGCACACTTCAGAGAAACTGACTTTCCTGTTTGTATTCAGTATACTTTAGTTTCATGTTAATGGTATTTACACAAGACTTCGAAGCATTTACAATTATTTCTTAGTTTTCTATCAGCAGTTGATGATGATACCATGAATTTAAATGCTGATAAAATACTTTTAAAATCAACTTTATCCTATTAGAATCAAAACAAGATCTGGAGGAACAATTCAGCAGTACAGTACACAAGATGAGCCCTAGAAGTCTGATCCTCAGTCAGTCCTGCCTGCCTGTCTGTCTGTCTCTTGTCTCTGCCTCTCTGTCTCTGTGTCTCTCTTTCTCTGACTCTCTCTCTCTCTCTCTCTCTGACTCTCTCTCTCTCTCTCTGACTCTCTCTCTCCCTCCCCTTCCCCTCACCTCCCCTCCCCTCTCCTCCCCTCCCCAGACCAGCAAAAGAAAATCTAGAGAAAACCCTACCTAGAAAAATCAGCCACTAATGCACATAAAGGTGTAGAAGCTTAAACAAAGTGCCAAAGAATACCGACAGCCTTCTGATCTGACACTTTCCACCTCTGACACCATCAGAGCTACGATGTGGGCTTTTCTGTAGTTTGCAAAGCCTGCGTTTTTAGTAGATATAACTAATTTAATGTTTTGTACCTGGGTAACACGCCTACTGCCATATATTCTAAAGACTCATGCACATCACTGAGAACTGTTTCCATCACAGACCCACAGCCATCCCTGCAACACAGACAGGCGGAGGAAACTCCAGATGCATCGCGGAGATTGTAGGTCCTGCTCTCTGCTTGCCTTGGTTATGCAGAGCGCAGCACAGGATGCTGGGCACAGTGCCCTGTCCACTGGACGCCACCTACTCAGGGCAGCTCAGGCACCACAGTGGCAGTGCTGTCCTTAGCAGGCACCCAACACAGGTCTAACTGTAACAACTGTTTGGTTAGCAGAACAAAATGGAGTCCTCCGAGCACACATGACCTTCACTCACATTGATTATTTATTAACTTTTAATGTTTTGCCGCATGGTTTTGATGTGTACAGATGGCCTTAAACTCTGAGCAATCCTCCTGCCTTCACCTCCTGAGTGCTGGGATTACAAGCATGTGCCATTCTCCTCCACACACTGACTCTGATAGGACACACAGATAATCATCTGTAAGAAGATCTGTACTGGGGAAGACACTGTCTCCAAGTCACAGTCTGTGAAAAGTCTACAACCCGCTGCTTCACCACAGGTTTATAAACGTGAGATCCTAGAAACAGAAGCATGGTTACCGGCTACAGAAACACTGCTGTGAGCTTAGTGTCAGCTGCTAAAAGGAAGGAGCCACCAAACTTTAGGTGAAGTACGTAGTCCCCAGTCATGGTGTGCTTCACTGACAATAAGCTTTACAGTAAGACACAGTGATTCACCCTCAGAACAATGAGGCGTCCGTCCAGAGGACCCCACTCTTAAGCTAAAGCAAAGCTTGACATCGGCCACCTTGAGGAAGCCACGCTTTTCTCAATGCAAATGCACCATCAGACTTCCTCACTCTTTCAAAAACACTCACTCTGCTCCTTGCATGTGTGTGAAAATGGAAGGAAGCTATAAGCTGTGGAGTTCACCATCTTAAGGAGGAGACAAATACTGCTACAGAAAGAAGAGTAAAGCAGACCTCGGTGAGCAAATCCCATGGCGGAGCCTGTGAAGGAGCACCTGAGCAATGCAGTAAAGAACCTGAAATGGGTGCCTGCTTTATGACAGGCTTCCCACACGAGCCATGCTTAAGACACCAGAAGAGTGAGGTGGGAGACAGGGAGGGTGGGCCAGACAAAGAGCAGGTGTAAGATCAAGGGGAGAACGCAGACGGCGCTGTGGACAGTGCTCGTGATGTGTGAACTCCCACAGATAGTTCTGATCAATTATTTTCCCTATCCTTAGTGCCCACTGTGTCACTCAAAGTCTATGACTTCTTAAAATTTTATTTGTTTACTTATTTACTTGTTTTTATGTGGATGGGTGTTCTGCTTGCATGCATGTATGTCTATATACCGTGTAGCCTGGTGCCTGGAAAGGCCAGAAGAGGGCACTGGACCGCCTGGGCCTGGAGCTACAGATTGACTGTGAGCCTCCAGAGAGAAGTGAATCCAGGTCCTTTTGGGAGAACAGCAGGTGCTCCCGCCGAGCTCTCTCCAGCACCCAAAGTCCATGTTTTGATTATCCATAATTCTATTCAATATCACTCCAAAAGCGACCCATTTATGTTCTGCTACCTACAAGGCGGCTAGCAGTCTTCAGCAATACAGAGGCCCTCTCAGCTACTAGAAGTCTACTTGGCTGTCAGCACTTGTGTGTCCTTGCTTAGCTCTCTTCTCAGTGAGGACTGCCATGCCAGCCGCACTATAATGTTTCTCCTTCCATCCTTTCCACAGGACTTGTTGCTACTCACAGTTTGTATGTTGCTCGTGTGCAGAACTCCCTGGGTCAGGGGTCTCTGCCAGCCTTGCACATGGGTATCCTACAGTAACTATTACTGCCACAGTAGTGTCTCTTCATAATAGGCTCTCATGAGCTATTTCCCGGCAGTCAGTTCTCTGTGAGTTCGAGGCTAGTCTGGTCTACACAGTGAGTTCCTGGCCAGCCAATGAGACCCTATCTCAGAACAAAACAAAACAACCAGGAACAATTTCCTAAATAACAACGAATTCTAAGTTGTTTTTTTTCCTCCAGTAATTTCTCTAACACCCTTCAATTGCCTACAAATCCAGGAACAATAAGAGAACAAATCAGAAGCAAAACACAATAACAGATAATTTAAGAATGGCCTAACATGCCTAGCTAATCTCTCTTTTTCTTTTCTCCAAACGATGATAGTAGGCATGTTCCAAGTGCATCGAGAATAAATTTTTAAAATTCTTCCAGGATAGAAAGAACTCAACAGTTAGGAGCACTGGCTGTTCTTCCAGAGGACCTGGGTTTGATTCTCAGTACCAACAAGGTGTCTTACAACCATCTATAATTCCAGTTCCAGAGGATTCTGGCTTTTGAATGCTTGTGATGCACAGACATGCACATGCGGGCAAAGCACCCAAATACGTAAGATAAAAGTAAATGAATGTTTAAAAAATTCTGCCCTTCATTTTTATTTATCTTTAAAACTCTGGATTTAACAACCACATACTTTTAATCCCAGGACTCAGGAGGCAGAAGCATGTGGCTTACTGAGTTTGAGGCCAGCCTGGTCTACAGGGTAAGCTCCAGGACAGCCAGAGCCACACAGAGAAGCCCTGTCTTGAAAAATCTAAACAAACAAACAAACAAATAATCTGGATTTGTCAATTAATTTCTATCAAGAATATAAATAAACAATGTAAAATCAAAAATTCTCATATAACTGTCAATATTCTACCTCACTGTACAGTTTGCAGGCTTACTCTTAATATTAACACTTACCCACCCTAAAGTAAGGCTTCTGTTATAGTCACGGAATCTTTATTTCAGTGCAAACCTACTTAGTTTTCTCTCTTATATGAAAAAATGATCAGGTGATTTTTTTGCAAAGAACTAGATCAATCTCTTTCACAGACAAAGATACTCATAAACATTTTACCTCCACATTCTGAGCAAATGTGTGCTGGAAATATCCACAGCATACGCTTAGAAAAATAATTATATACTAAATAATAAGAATTTAATAAGTTTTAAATGATGGCAACATCAAAAAGCCCTACCATATCAAAACTATAGAATCATAGTAAGATTCAAAGCTGTACATAAGAAACACCTTAATAGCATCATGAAATAATGTTTTAAATAGATATTCCTAGAATCTTCCATTTAAGACAAAAAAATAAGTACAAAGACATATTTTGTACAAGGAGATCATTCAACTCCAAGGCATGACTTAAGGATAATCACAGATGAGCTTTCAAACGGCTTGCATAATCCACCCAAGTGATAACAGGTGGAAATGGAAAGGAGCCATGCAGGAGATTGGTGAGCTTTAAGGGAAACTAGGGAGGCTAGACGTAATCAATTACGCTTTTGAAAGCTTTTGTTGATTATCAGAAATGAATATATGATATATTTGCTAAAATATGACTGCATAACTTAACAGATCGATCCATAATATCGATGTCGAGGGTTACTCAGCAAACAGCTGTTTCCAGTAGATGGAAAGTGGCCATCATTCTTAAACACTCTTAAAACTGACTCATTTTAAGGACTCAAGTCTATCAAAAGGATGCTACCTCTCACACAAAGTTCTGCTGTCCATACCTTCTCCACTAAATCATTGCTTGAGCAATGTCAAAACAGAAATTTAAAGTATTATCTTCATGAAAACTATTTAAATTGATCCTTTAAAAGCCTCTATCATTGCTTTAAGTGTCTAAAATATCAGAAATAAACTTTTATACTAAAATATTTCAATGATTATCTAAAATGCTGTACTAAAAGGTAGACAGAAAATCTTTATCTACAGTTTTTATTTAACTTTCTTTCTTCTTACTAAATGTATGTTAACAAAAAAACCCTCAAATGATCTAGACAAAAGCTTTTAGCTCAACACATAATTGCAAGAAAATTACAATAATTGTACCAATTAAAATAATCTTGAATGAACAGTATGTCATCTTAATGTTCCAATGGTTTATAGAGGGATTACTTAATTGGCTGAAATTGCTTTCCAGTGTTAGTATCAAATGTCATTTGTTAAAAGTTGAACAATTTAGAAAATAATTTAACAAAGCAATTTTACCAAACACCAAGAACCAACATTTTCTTTTTCAGCTGAATAAAGCAAGCAGATGTGTCATCAAATTACTATAAGAATAAATGAAGCTTTTTATGGATTAAAAAAAAATAAATTTTACTACTAGCGTTAAAAATACTATTTTCCGATTGTTTATACCAAATCAGATTTCTTTAATAAAACAAATGAATATCAATTATATACTGCTGCTTTTTGTCAGCTGTAAATAAAACTTTTTATTATTCAAATGACAAGCACCAAAGAACTCAGCCGTGGGTAAGTAGAAACAGACAACCAAATTGCTACAGCAAAAGACGGGTTTCCAATAAGTTGAGCAAACTGTCTTCCTACAGTTGTTCATTGCAAATTATTTTATTTAATTATCTTAAGTAAAATCCTTTATGAATTTTCAGATTTCTTTCCACACTATCTTTCTCTTTGTTGGCTAACTACAAACACTCTCTGTAAGTAGTTATAGACATAGGCAGATTTAAAAAGAAAAGCATCTCAGAGCCATGCTAAATCAGTCTGCTCTCTGACAGCAAGGCCATCAGGGCTGAGGTCTAATGTAACAGTTTGACTAAATCACAAAAGGAAGTTGGCACGGTCTCATTTTGTCTCTAATACACATTATTCTATATTGATGTGATCAAAATAAAATATTCCCCTAAAAATTCACTATAACTTGTATTCATTATGATTTAAAAATTTCCCCAGCCCCAAATAATTCTTTCACAATATTCTATTTTTTCATAAAAGGGTACAATTGCTATTATCTTTAAGCAACGTGCACGTGTTCCTCTATACCTTCTTGCCTCAAGACATATTTCAATTTAAAAACTGAGAAAAAAATTAGAACTACCTATAAGGTTCAGATGGTGGACTCTATAATGCAAACTTTAATTTTCAAGCAAAGCACAGGCAATTCTTTCTCTGTTTCTTGTCTGCCACAATGAGAGCAGCTCTGCTCTCCCAGGCTCTCCTCACCACACCAGACAGAGACCTCTGAAAGCATGAACTAAATACCACCATCCTCTCCTTAGCTGCAGTCACAGCACTGAAAGTCTACTAATACAGAGAATGAGTACGAGACAAGCAGAGTGACTGCTGTGGCCATCCACCTGGTCAGCAGGAAGAGTCTGGAGAGGCTGGGGCTGTAAGCTGGAGAAGCCCCAGGATGCCTTAAGGAGAGCTGGTGGGCTTTAACAGGGGAACTGGAATGTGGATGGGAACAAGAGCGGTAAGCACTGATTATCAGGCTGCGGGCACAAAACGACCTGTGCTGGGAACAGGAGGGAACTAGAAGGCCACACACATTCTGTACTACATTCTGGCAAAGATCCTGTCTCCATTAAAATATTTTTTAGACTTATTTCGTGTGTATGAGTGTTTTACCTGCATGTAGCACATGCGTGCCCAGTGCCCACAGAAGTTGGAAGAGGGTATTGGGAACCAAACCCAGGTCAGCTGCAAGAGTCATCTCTCTGGCCCAGTCCTGTCTGTTTTGTCTGTGCTTTAAGACTTTAGAAGAGGCTGAGTTGCTCTTGCTCTTGCCTTCCTGCCCCTGCTCTGTCCTCTCGTCCCTCCCTGTGCCCCCTCCACATGCTCATGGCCCGCCTCTAATTCTCTACTCTTCTCTCACTCTCTACCTTTCTCTACCTGTACTACCCTCCTAACTCCCACCGCCATGCCCTGAATAAACTCTATTCTATTCTATACTGAGTTTAAAGAATGGGCTACGTAACCCAGCAGAGGAAATGCCAAGAGCTACTTTCAGTCGTATTTACAGGAAGAACTGAGAGCAAAACTGGACCAGAAGGATTTGAAAACCTTAGTTTTAAACAAGTAGCACGTGTAAGGTTCTGAAGAAAAGGGAATGAGCTGCTGAAGGGACAGGGACACGCCAAAACATGTGAGTACTCTGCACACTTCGGTGTCACCTATCTGATGCCAGTTTTACAGACATACAGAATGGAAATGTTACAGGTCATAGACACTACACACGAGTTTTTCAGAAAAGCCTAGGAAGACAAGCAAAGTGTGACAGGGTTGGTGTGAATGCAGGTGGCCCTGGAGGAAACGATGCACACATCGTGAAGGCAGAGCTAAAGACACAAGAGCAGCTGAGGAAGTTATACCTCCCAGGTGCACGGGACAGACACCTGAATAAACAGCAATCCCGAGAAAGGCCCTGGGGCTACGATGGCAAAGCTGTAGGGACAAGAGCCCTGAGCCTGTTGGCGCTCGCATCACGACAGCGCATGCTCAGATGCCTGACCTGGATCTACTGGATTCAGAAGGAGAGATTTTGCACGCACTATTTGTGTTTTAGAATTCAAAGCAGAGTTAAGTGCAAAGCAGTCAAATAAAATACCTCTCATAGATGGTCTTTAAGGTCATCTGATCAGGGAGACCTTCAGTCTCTTCCAGATATAGTATGAGCCAAGACGTCCGGTACGGCCACTGCTCGGTGAGGTTGATCCAGCTGGCTAGCCTGTCCCAGTTGAAAGTAATCTGATTGGCTCTTAGTAGCCGCCCTTTAGCAAATCCATAAACATCCAAAAATTAGTAGGCATATTAAGTAAAATGTTCAGCATAGTCACAAATAATTGAAATATTTGAAAAATTTGACATTTGGTTACAATACAGATTTAAACCAAGTATTTATATGCTTTGTAAAATCCAGATTTTAAAGATTCAGAGGGCACAGTGGCAGACATCAGTAATCCTGGCACACAGGAGGCTGAAGTAGAAGTCTTGAGGCCAACCTGAACTTCACAGTAAGGCTGTCTCAAAAAATAAACCAACAAACAAAATAAAACACCATGGTAGTTCTCACTGCTGACTGCTAAGGACCTCTCCAGGTCCTTAATGGAACCCAAACATACTGGTCTGTCTTTGTTTTATGGCTTAATTCACTTCCCTTCTTACCTACTGGGATAGATCATATTAATTACAATGAATCTAAAACTTGTTGTCTACATTACTGATAAAAAGAGCCTGTCTGTAGGGTGTTCGGAGGACTGGACTCAGCTCTCCTCCCAGGGCATGCTATCTGAGGACAACTGAGACTGGCGAGCTTTCAGAGTCAAGGCTTCCTTCCAGTGTTTCATCGCCTTCACCTTGACAGGACCGCAAACAGGCTTGGCTCTCACATAAAAACACCAGCAGCTCTATTCTCGTATCATCAGGTCAGTCCATACCTGGACTCACATCCACCTGTCTGACAGGCTCTCCTGGGAATCCTCCTGACCCACCTTCACTGTACAGACGATGACCCTCACCCAGCTCTTCCCTGCCTCAGACCCTCACTGTGCATTTTCCCCACTGACCTTCCTGGAAGGTGGGTCTGCTTTGCTAGGGGATAACAGGATGTGACTCCTCCATCCCAGTGAGCTATGTCTGCCAGCTATGGACCCATGAATACAATACTAACTCTGCGGTAAAACCCGGAACAGAACAGATGATACAGTCACAGCCTTCCTGAGAAGCATTCACTCGGCAAAGCAGATGAGAAATCCAACAAACACACACCACCCTGTGAAGTAACTAGATGAGTATTTAGCTGAATGTGTCTTTGGGGTAACAATAAAAATGAAAGTCCGAGCACTGAAACAAGCTTGACAATATACTTCTTGTAGAAGGCTGAGTTTTTGGTTTTTAAAACATAGGGTCTCATGTAGCCTGGCTGGCTCTGACATACCTATTCTCCTGCCTCCACTCCCAGAGTGCTAGGATTACAGATGTAAACCTCCACATCCAACTCACTAAGTTGCCCAGGTTGGCCATGAACTTGAGAGCCTCGTGCCTGAGCCTGGGGAGTGGCTAACATGTTGAGTCTGTGCCACTGGCCTGGCTAGCATTTAGAGGTATCAGGCCAGGTCTCTTTGGCATACCTGAAGATGTCAGCAATCTAAAGTCCTTCCCGTTTCGGAGCCATAAGGCCTCGAATGAGCTGCAGCTATCTCACACCACGTCACACCACTCTGCTCCTACGACTCCTCCCAGGCTGGCACTCTAGCTGTTCTCAGAATCCAGCTCACAGCCTTTGCAGATGCTGCTCCTTTTCCTCAGAACGCTTCTCTCAAGAAGCATGTAAAGTGTGGTTCTAACTTCATTCAGGTCTCTAACTCATTCACAATCAATCCCAGATGCTGAAGTGGGTACAACAGTTAAGCAGATCAGACAAAGACCCTGGCATGAGGGTGTCCCCTTCCAGAGAGCAAATAGACAAAGACAGTGTCTGTCGGAAGACAGCTGTTTGGAGGAGGAGGATCAAATGTGGAAGGAGGAGGAAGAGTCAGTCCATTTGAGATGCAGGAAGGTCTCATGGGGAAGCTCACATGTAAGCTAGAAGGGGCAGAACTGAGCAAACTCACTGCTCACACAGACGGAGAACCATGATAGGCCATGTTAATGAAACCAGTCAAGATACAAACCTGATCCCCAAGAACTGGGATCACGAGCAGCCCAAAGTTAAAGAGCAAGAGGAAACAATGTGCTAACTGGCACAGTCAGAGGGAAGTCATTTCTACAGCTGCTTGTGGGGTCCAGACAAGGATGGGGCCCTGGCCCTGCGTGCTCCATGTGGGAAGTCTGGGAGGCCTGGGTGGAGAGCAGTATGAGAGAGTGTACTCTACCAAGGAGCTGTGCTGAGAGCAGAAGCGAGGGCCAAGGCAGGGCAGAGCCAGAAGTCCCAGGGAAGGAAGGCAACGAGTGGGAGAGCTGCTGTCTTACTTCCTGTTTAATTTCTACAATGTCCAGACCAACCCTTTGGCATAAGGAGGATGATAGGACCTATTGCCAAGTGAGTATATCAGTGTTAGCAATAATAGCAGGAAATAGTTCCTCTGTCGAACCAGCATGGGAAGGTTGAGGTCTCATTTAAAGAGATTTAACTATAAAAATGCTATCTTAGGTATGATCCCACCAATAATACAGTTTATGTCATGAGCCCTAAACTAATATAAAATGCAATTCCAGTTGACAGAATCAACACTAGGAAATACCAGAAGGTAGTAGGCAATACCATGCAAGGGAAGAAACCTACTCTATAAGTTAAATGGCAAAGTGTGTCTATGACTGCTTTAATGCTAGTCTTCACATACAGAAGAGCAGCATCCACACAGAATTCAGTCACAGCAATAAGCACCTTTTGGGGAGCGGGCGGGGCAGGCTTGGGGGTGTTCGAGACAGGATTTCTCTGTGTAGCTCTGGCTGTCCTACAATTCACTCTGTAGACCAGGCTTGCCTTGAACCTGATCAGAAGGAGATAGGCTTGCCTCTGCCTCCAGAGTGTTGAGATTAAAGATGTGTGCCACCACTGCCTGGCTAACAGTCCCCATTGCATTACAAACATTTTTATTCAAAATATCATATAAAAACTGAAACAACATAGCAGTATATAAAAATCTGAGTTTCAGCACAAATATTAATTGTACTGTTATGTAAACTACCTAAATTTAGCCTAAATATAAAGCAAAAGACCTTTAAAATCATGAAATTTTAAAATAAATGTCCAAGTGATATCAGATTGTCAATTACTACTGTCAACTACTACTACAAACAGAGCTTATACTCAAAGCGCTCTGTTAACTTTAAAGCTTGTGGTGGTGGCTGGGGGATAACTCAATAGCAGACCATTCACAGAGCTTGCACAAGCCCTGAGTTCAATACCTACTACCTCAAAAAAATACAAACAAAATAAAAACTATTATCTATCACAGAACATGGAAAATAAAAGTCACCTGTCACAGAAACAATATTGAGTAACCGTCTCATGGTCTGAGGGCTGATGTCACTGAACCAATCCTCAGTGACCAGCAGCTTTGTGAGATCAAAGGACATCTGCCTCGTGATGGTTCTCTGCATCTGTCTTCTGCGGTAAGTGTCCTGAAACGACAGCGCCAATGAGAGAGAAACACCCATCCTTGAGGGTTACCATGGATGCGTGTGGTAGGAACAACAAAACAGACAGCAGAGGACTCAGTGGGTAAGAAAAACACAATTCACAATATTAACCGAAGAGAACAGTTACAGGCTAATCAAGTGTGGGTGCTTCTAAGGCAGACACTTTCCAGAGCAGCTACACAGTAGTTGGCAGGTTCTAGCCCATGTGCACTGACAACCGTACAGTGAGGGAAAGCTTAATGTCTCAGATGAGAGGTACTCAGAACTCCAGAAAGAGAATCACAGTCAAGCTCCATGAAGCCGTGCTTCAGGAACCATAAAACAATGAAGCAGGTAGGTTCCTTCACGGTTCCAGGGACTCAGCCTCTCTGTCTTAGGCTGTTTCAAAGTGTTACATTGTTTTATCCCAGGCACAGCCACTCTTAACTTCCCTGGCATTTCCTCAGAGAGCTGAAGGCACTCTGCAGAGTAGGGGAGTGGATAAGGAATCCTGGGTCCTAAAGCATGGAAAAGGTCGAAACCATTGGTACCCAAGAACCGGGGCTGCCAGGAGAGAAATTCACAATGTGGAATCACACACTCCCCTGACTTTGGCTATATCATTTGTCATTCATATTAACTCTGAATTCATAACCTGTAAAGCATGTGGGCACAAAACCAAAGACATGAGGTTTAAAAATTAATGTCCAAATGGTAGCAAACAAGAAGAGAGGCAAGGCCAGTGTAAGCCCATGTTGGCCACCCCTGAGCGACACGATCAGCAAGGCTCCCTGCCAGAGAACATTCTCCCACTTTATGAGCCTAGATAAATACATCTGGTTTTGCCCTACAAATATTACGAATGGACAGAGTCTGAAGTAATGAACCAGAAACCCAAGGAGACTGGGAAGGGCTAGAACCACAGCTGGGTGTGGAGATTATGATCCAGACCTTGCAAATGCTGGGCAAGGAGGAAGAACCTGGAGAGATAAAGTAGGGATGGCACCTGCTCAGGAATGAGTGTGAGGCCACAATCATTTGCTGGCTATGAGTCCTACTACTGGAGGAGCAGTCAGCTCATGACCTGGGAAGAGGCTGCCGAGGAGCAGGCCTCCTCCCAGAGCACGGTCCTTACTGCCCCAGGCAGCTCAGAGGCAGCTGATCCTGATAGGAAGCTCAGCACTGATGTTGATCTCAGGAGCTTACCACCATGTTTACTGAAGAACATGAGGTGTCACTCACTTAACTTTATTTGAATGACTGCTAAAAAAATAAAAAATCAGAGTCAGGGTATGGCTAAGTGGCAGAATATTTGCCTAGCATGCGCAAGGCTTTGGGTTCAACCCCAAGACTCTGAGGAAAAGTCAATCAGACCATTAGGTTAAGTGGCATGAATGGCACCTTACCCTTCTGTTGAGAGCCGTTTTGCTCCCAAGCTTTGTCATCTCCCCAAGGCTGTTCTGTGAAACTCTTCTGTCAATGTCCTCCTGTGTTCCTGGAAGAAAGCATCGAGACAGCGCTGTGGTGGTTAAGATGAGTTTCTCCAGAGTCTCGGGAGTTTCAGCACTTGCCCCCACTTGATGCTGCTGTTGGGGAGGTTTGGGGTGAGGCCTGAGGAGGAAGTGTGTCCCCAGAGAGACGGTTTTGAGAGTTTGAAGATGCATGTCATTTGTGTTTGCTCTCTTGTTTCCTGCTCGCAGTGTGAGATGTGAACTCTCGACTTCCTACTCCAGCCGCCATGCCGTCCACGCACTGCCACACTTCCCTGCGTGATGGTGCTGGACTCTTATCCCTTTGGAACCATAGCGAAATAAACCCTTCCTTCTACACGCTGCCTTGGTTATGGTGTTTCTCAGCAACAGAAGTCATCAATACAAGCACTGTGTGCAGGGTTGTTTTGTGTGATATTAAAGAGATGTAAAACAGAAACATTTTTCAAGGCAAAGAGAAACTATAAAAAGCCTTCCAGATTACTTCAAGCCTGAGTACTGTAGGGCTGACGCTTACCTGTGGTGTCTGAGCATGTAACGTCCCCGTTTGTTGCTGAAGTTACAAGGAATTTCCTTGCATTGCTAAGCCCACGACTATTAAGAAAAACTGGTAAGTGAACTATATTGCGCATGTAGTCATGTCCGTTTATATTTGAGTCACGAAGCACACTATTCAGGTTCTGGTTGATGGCCTTTATGATAATATGCGGATCACTTGCAAAAATGGCAATAAAAGGGCCCTTTGAAAACAGAACTCGGACCTGTGGTAGAAGAAAGGTATGGATGTGACACAAATTTTTAAAATGTACAAAAAAAAATTCCTTTTTAAAATCTGTACTATCCTTTGGTGCTTTATCTTTTTTTTTTTTTTTTTTTTTTGTTCTTTTTTTTTCCGGAGCTGGAGACCGAACCCAGGGCCTTGCGCTTCCTAGGCAAGCGCTCTACCACTGAGCTAAATCCCCAGCCCCAGGTGCTTTATCTTTTAATATCATTCATTTCTCATCAAAATGTATTCTCTATAAAAACAACTTTTATAGATGGCTCAATCTTAGGGTGCTGTCATTACCCCAACAAAGAGAACAGTTAATGGGGTTTCCTTCTCAGACACCTGGAGCCTACACAAAAGCAAGCTCAACATGCGAGGCAACTTTCCGCAAGCACACGTGAGTTCTGTACACTCGGTTAACCACTGCTGTTATAACAAACCTCAGATTACAGCAGTCTGCTTTAACAACACTACAAAATCTATGGGTCCCTCTGTCATCTCAGAGTACAAACATGACAGCCTGCACAGCTGAGCCACGCTTGTCATTTAGAGATACTCCGTGTGAGTTTTTGCTGTATTTTTTCCTAAAGCACCATCAGGCTGAAAGGATTTAAACATTCTTGATCAAACATTAACTTTTGCTATAATTCTGAATTTTAAAATATAGTTCTTATGAAAGAGAGTTTCACTAGAGAAGCAGTGTTTCTTAAATAAGAAGCAGTTTCCATCCTAACTGAGATATTTTGTGAGGTCATGCATCCTATGTGGCCACAGTGGCAAGCTCAGACAGTGAGACAGTGAGACATACAGTGTCCAGCATCTGAAGGACTTTATCCTGCTCACAGGCATCCAGGCCGTCAATGATAACCACCAGCCTTGTCTGGTTTTGAGTGAAGCTGTCAATGGTCTTTGCCATCCTGGCCATCAGCTCCACCTCACACTTCAGGACCTGCACAAAGCACAGAAGACACAGAAGGTAAGGTCCACTCCCTTAGAAGCACAAGAGAAACCCATCTAAAGGGAGGAAGAGAAACCCGAAGTTCTTGCTGCTGGCAGTGGCTCCATTTAAACCTGTTGCAAGGGTTTCAGCTATGGACTGACAATACTTGACTCTTAGAATGTCATCAGGGGATGCTATGGTAGGAATTCACTGACTTCAGAGGAGGCTGAGAGACTTACTTGCCAGAACTAGACTCTGAATGACAAAAGCCTTGGACTTGAATTCCACCCAAAACACCTACTAAAGGCTACAATGCCCTTAGCTCCTTGGTGGCATCTAGTTTTAAACAAAGTTAAATATACTCATGCTATAACGTTCAGTAATTATAATTCTTGTTATTTATCAAAAGAGCTAAAAAATTTACATCTACACAAAAACCTGAGCACAGATACTTATAGCAATTGTATTCATAACTACTGAATAAATGTACACTCTTCATTCAGGCAACAATATTCATCAGGCCTAAAAAGCAACTGAATTTTAAGCCATGAAAGGGATGAAAGAAGTCAATAGGAAAGGGCTACATACTGCATGGTTGCAACTACATGACATCATGGGAAAGACGCAGCTACTGAGTCGGTGAACTCCTCAGGGTCTGACATGTTTGGGGAGAGACAGAGGCTGAACAGGGAGGCAGGCACTTTCACGGCAGTAAACATACTGTAATCTTGCATGTTATGTTATCAAACACTTATGCAAACCCAAAGAGTGTGCAGCACCAAGGCTGAACCTAATGCAAACTGAGTCTGACTACGATACAGGGGACTGAACAAATGCATCACTCTGGTGACAGCTGTTGATAGCAGAGGATACACAAGATACATGGGGTAAATATGGATTTTCCTATAAACCTAACAAACTAACTAAATGAGGTTAAATGCAACAGTCTTGGACATATAACTGAGTGGTAGGGTACTTGCCGGGTGTACACAAGATCCCAGGTTCAGTCCCTACCCTTAAATGTAACTCTAACATTTCAAGAGCATGTCCAAGTTGGCATGGCAACAGCAGCATGTTCCCAGTACAGTTTTTCTGATGAGAGCACTTACTTTCATGAATCCTTCACTTTTCAACTTGTGTAATTTGGAGGCAGCACTATGGAGGCGTTTTCTCTGAGAATTCAGGAGAGAGTCCAGCACTTGCCACCATGTTCGACAGTTGAGCACGAAGGCCAACCCCACGACAGATGCGATGGAAATGAGGATAGCATTCACTGTCAGATGTTTCGGGTCAACTCTGAATATAGCCAGAAGGGTGATCCCAGCAATAATGCAGCCAACAATAAAAAGAAAGATGACAAAAGAGGGGAGGCAGCATGTTTTTTTCCATTTCTTTTTACCTGTAATAGAATAAACGGTATTAACAAAATCTTTATGGTCGAGAGCACATGACGACTCTGAGGTTCAACTCATGGGCTCATGAAGATAAATGAACATTTATTTCCTTCCTCACCCCTAGAAACATTCCAAGGAGGAAGGAAGGAAGAGGGGGAGGGGAGCAATCCTACCCTGAGACTCTTCAGTCCTGAAGACTCGAAAAAGACGGGTAGCCAAAAAGCCGAATTCTCTCTCACAAGCATCTGAGAGGGTCGCGATCATTTCAGCCAAGGAAGTTTCTCCTCCCACACTGGAGAGTCTATTGTAATCTGTAAACAAAAACCTGGGGGGAAGACCAAGCCCGATGTTACTCTGCTACTAAATGCAGCCATTTCTAACATACGCACACCATCTCCATCAGTTATTCCACATTTCCTTTTTTTTTTTTTTAAAAAAGATAGTGCCTGTTTCCTCTTCTAAAAATTATTTTAATTTTTATTTTATGTCTACGCACCACATGTATCCCTGGTATCCACAGAAGACAGAAGAGGAAGTCTGATCCCTTAGAAGTGGATTTACAGATGGTTGTGAGCCACCATGTGGGTGCTGGGAATCACCCCCAGTCTGTGCTCCTAACCACTGAGCCATTTCTCCAGCCCCCATTTTTCTATTCTTTTTTTTTTTTTTTTTTTAATTTTGGTTTTCTTTTCAAAACCTGCTTTTAAAAGTTCTAAGGTAGTGGGAGCAGATGGGTGATTAATTATCTTCTCTGAGCATGTCATTCTCTCAGGAGAGACACGAACATGTTAAATGTGTGTGTCTGGCCAACGGCAAGCGGGAGAGTGATGGCAGAGTTTGGCCTGTGTCAAAATAGGGGCAAAAGAGAAAGTGCTCGAATGCCAGCCAAGGCCATCAGAGCAGGAGAGTCTTCACTAAGACAGGAATTCCAAACCCAAAAATATCACTTAGAAGCAGGGTTTCTGCTGGAGGGGTGGCTCAATGGTTACACCAGCTGCCCTTCCAGAGGCCCCAGGTTTAGTTCCTAGCACCCACCTGGCAGCTCAGTCCAGAGACCTGACATCTTCTTCTAAACCCCATACACACATGTACATGGTGCACAGACATACATGAGACAAAAATACGCACACACAAAATAAAAATAAACCTAAAAATAATAAAATTAACTTCTCTAATGTTTTATTTTATTTGTAGCTCTAACATATACCAGGTATTTAGAAATAATTGTAAAATATTCTTTTCAGAGTTATTCTTCAAAAAAAAAAATTGATTTCCTGACATCTGCAGTCTCAGAATTCATTCTATTCTTTTCAGAGTTATTCTTCAAAAAAAATTGATTTCCTGACATCTTCAGTCTCAGAATTCATTCTTTTCCTTCCATGTCTAAACTAAATTCTCACTTCAACCCAGGAGATAAAACATGTTTCAAAATTACAGTCTGGAATGACACTTTATTATATATTGTGGTCCTAATTGATACTATGTTGGTTGTTCTGTTTCAAAACTCCCATCTTGTTCATTTAAACTGTTTTAATTTTCTGCAAAAGTTTCCTCTATTGTTATCCTATACTGTACGCTTTACCTATTTTTAAAAAATATTTACTTCATGATGTGTGTGTGTGTGTGTGTTTACATACACACTGTATGGATTCCTGTGGAAGCCAGACAAGGATTATAGATCCCCTGATGCTGGAGTTATAAGTGGCCGTAAGTCACCCATTGTAGGTGCTAGAACCAAACCAGAGTCCTCTGCAAAAGCAGCATGCACTTCTAACCATTGAGCCACATCTCCAACCTCAAATGCTTTCCCTTAAAACTTCTCAGTTTTAAACCTTTTAATGCTTAAATTTACATGCTGATCACAGTGGTTCCTCCGTATTCATGGGTAGCTGGTTCTAGGATCAGCCCAAGTCTCTCATACAAAAAAACAAAAGGCACGTAGTGCAATCTACTTTAAAGCATCTCTGGATTCTGTATGATGGCTAATGCAATGAACATGCTATGCTCCGTAAACAGTAAACATCAGTAAACAGATGCTGTACAACACTGTTTAGTGCATGGTATCAAGGAGAAGGCATTTTAATTCAGGTACAATTTTTTAAAATATTTTTGATTTACAGTTTGTTGCATCTAGAGATGCAGAACCCAGGAGTAAATAAGGCCAGCTGTGTTTGTAAATTTTTTTCCTAATTTTTTAAAGGGTGTTTTGGTTTTTTTTAAGAGTTCTTTATTTATTATTTATTTTATGTATATGAGTGTTCTACCTGCATGTACATCTGCAGGCCAGGAGAGGGCATCAGATCACATTACAGATGGTTGAGAGCCACCATGTGGTTGACAGGAATTGAACTCAGGACCTCTGGAAGAGCAAGCAGTCAGTGCTACTAACCACTGAGCAATCTTTCCAGCTCATATTTATAATTTTTTAACCTTTATTTTTCTCACTTATATACCTAGCAGAGTTTTGATGGTTATAATGACTTATATTCATCTAAAATTATGCATATTTTATCTTATTATAATTTAAAACTTCATAACTTTTAAAAGATTTTTAACTCTTTTTTCCCAACCCCACAGAAGCTTTTTGCTCTAAATTTTCTAGCTTAAAAAAAAAAAGCCTTTCTTTCATCTAGAATCTCATACCTTTCGTTATTCCTTTATTACACTTTTTCTCAAGATTCCCTTTTTGAGATGCTCAATTATTTTAGACACACATGTCTATTTGCAGAGATGAGGAAAGAGCAGCTCAGTGTGAGCAGGGTTTCCAGGGGTTACTGCTCCTTCAAGGAGAAGCCAGGCTTTCACTTCAGACCTCTATCTGCCAGGATTCACCCTGAAGGTCAATACTCCTTCCAGGATATCATCAGAAAGGACAGTTATAGAGGCGAGGTGTGGCCCCATCATGGAGGGTGACTCGGTGAAACCCTGGTTTAAACCCTGGTACTGCTCCCAGGAAAGCCCTAAGTATGTAACAGGTACAAGGAAGAGGGAGAGGTCTCTGTACAAATAAAATATCATAAAAAACAGCAGATTTCAATTTGTGGAAAAATGGCCTCATACAAAGGAAGGGGATATACTATGAAGTACTGAGTATACTCAAGGTACTGAAACATACTTTTGCTTTGTTCGACTAAAAGACTAAGGTACCAATTTTGTTTTGGAATATGATGACCTGTAAAATTCTTTAAATTCTTTTGTTACCTTTATTAAAGATTCCTTCTGTCAAAAGACCAACTCACCTCACAGGTAAAGCCTTTGTAGTTTGCTCCGGCAGTTCAGGTGGGTTCACAAACATCAGTTTGAAGAGGAGCTCCAGGTACCCAATGTGTCTTGCCAGTCTGGTACTGAGAGCCCAGGCCCAGTTCCAACTCTCTCCTTCCCGCCGTCCACCGAAGTAAATGACGACTGAAATTCACAGTTTGAATTAGTTAGGCAGCCTGTTTTCTTCATAGTCAAAAGCAGGGAAAGGAGAGGCAACCCTGTGTAACTGGTTATGGTCCATACTAATTCTTAAATAACTCCTCGAAGAATCCCTCAGGTGACTACAGGAAGTGTGTGTGTGTGTGTGTGTGTGTGTGTGTGTGTGTGTGTGTGTGTGTAACTGGAAACTAAAGTGTGGCACTGGAATCATAGGCAAAGCTTCCCGAGTCCGGCTGGTAGCTGTGATGCACAGGAGCTGGGTGTTGTCATGTTGGCAACGGCTGGGTTACTACTTCCTTCAGTAACGCATCTATTTCCTCTTTTGTAACTGAAGACTATTTTGTTTTCCTAGCTTATTTCCAGAAAAACTAAAAATCATAGTAATGGTCAAAATGCCCAAGAGCTGGCCAGCAACAGACACGGAGCCTTCTCTTCGGCAAGGTCCGATGAAGTGTGATGAGGGTCATCACCACGTAACAGACACTGTGTGAGTGAGAGTCAGCCCTGCTGCGTACCAGCAAGTGCACTGGTGCTTAAAGTCACTCCAGTCAGGGATGTACACTGTTACCCTAAACCAACTTATGAAGCAGTGAAAAGATCAATTGTTTTCAGCCAATTATAAAAATCGAGTAGATTTTTAAGAGACAGATGTTTTAAGTAACAAGCACTCAGTGTTTTTCTCCATTTTTGAAAAAGATTTTAAAAAACCAAAGACTTACTGAAGAATATATATATGAGAGCCAGGAAACTCAATGAAATGGCTATGGCGAGGTTTGTATCAACCGTGAAAGCAAACACTAGGCCGAGCCCGCCACACAGCAGCAGGGTGAGGAACACTATGAGCCACGAGAACTGGAAGAGGGGCTCGATCTGCTGTCCTGCAAACGTCTTCATCTCATCTGGAAGGAAGGTCAACGTGAAGTTTTACTTGTTTCGCTTACATATAACTTTTTTTTTTTTTAAGATTTATTCATTTTATTATATAAGTACACTGTAGCTGTCTTCAGATACACCAGAAGAGGGCATCGGATCTCTTTACAGATGGTTGTGAGCCACCATGTGGTTGCTGGGAATTGAACTCATGACCTCTGGAAGAGCAGTCGGGTGCTCTTAACCGCTGAGCCATCTCTCCAGCCCTACATATAACTTTTAACTCACTAGATAACTTTCCTGTTTTAATATAAACTTGTGCAGAGCACTTAACAGGTTTTACTGATCTTGGCGTTTATGGTTTGAACTAAATGAAATATTGTTCCCATAAGCAAAAGCAGAAACAGTACTCTGTCTCCAAACATCAGCACCACTCCTCAGAATCCCTCACCCCTGACTGAGGTTCTCAAAGGTACATGAAGCCTAACGAGAACCACACATCATTGTTTCAACAAAACTTGAGGCCATTTTTATTTGCAATATTGAAGCCTGTCCTTGAAGAGCAAGAATGGCTTCTAACAGAAAAGGCCTCCTTTATTAACAATGCGCTTAGTCCTGACTGCAGCACACAGCTCTATGGAGGATCTGCAACTTGACAATGAAATGCACTCCCAAGGCTATACTTAATGCTGGCCCACAACTGGACCTGTGTGAGAAAGAAAACATGGGAGGATCGACTAGGAGAAAAATGCCAACCACCACAGCAGACTGTGTGACAAGACAGCTACTCACAGAGCTTTACTGCACAACGAAATGCCTTCACAAAACATGCCTTTACCTTCTAGTTTCTTGAGTAAGAAAGACTTCCCACTTCCCCACTGTGCATACAAGCCCACACAAATGGGTGGTTGCATGGTGGGTTCACTGAGAATATCGGCCAGGGCACTGCTATACAAATCATAACCAAGCATGTCGCCATCTGTTTCCGTAGGAGACAAGTGTCCTGTAATTAGAAGCATACCATATCCTTACATTAAACACTGGTATCACTGTACATGGGGGATTGAGGCAGGGGCAACCTTATCTTGAGCATTTAAACCTGCAGAAAAACAGCTTCAAAGATTCCTACCTAAACACTATATTTGGAGCAACATAATGTATCTATTATAATATATCTATTAGTTAATGATAAGATACGTCATCTTGAAGTATAGAGAAGAAAGCGCTGGCAAATGATGCTTTCTTCCCTATCGCTTGTCACACTGTCCAGAGCTGGGGACACAGTCAGCAGTTGAGCACTGGCTGGCATGCATGAGCCTTGAGTACAATTCTTGGAACCATGGATGGGAAAGAATTCAAGACCATTTCAATTCTAGAAATATTTAAGTACATTCACTATAAAGTGTTACTAAAGAATACAACAGATGATCAACAACAAAATAATTCTTTGCAGAAAGGTTTGACGACTCAGGCACCTAAATGAAAACACTTTTTTAAAAAGCCATGAGAGCAGTTTTTAGAGGAAAAGCCAAGAGGAAGTAAGAGGAGCTGGGGCTGGCTCCGGAGTCAGCAGGGCTTCCTGCTCTTCAGGTGACACAAGGTTCCAGCATCTGCAGGGAGCAGTCCAAAGTGGTCTGCAGCTCTAGTTCCAAGGGATCCAACATTCTCTTATCCTCCACAGGCGCTCACGTACATGCACATGCTCATGTGCACACATGTGTACACACACGCACACACACACACACACACACAGAAACATACAAACTTAAATAAAACTTTTAAAACATTTTAGAAGTGTAAGCATAGCTAGGAAGCATTCAATTATGATTACGACCATAGGAGAAGACCACGGTATATGTGGGTAGGTCAGGGGACAACTCAGTGGAATCAGCTCTATTCTTTCACCGAAAACTTGAGTTTCAGAAATCAGGCTCAGGGCATCAGACTTAAGCAGCAAGATTATCTCACTAAAAATCTCATGATTTTTAAAAAGTCTTTGTTGGTGGGCAGAATGGAGAGACATATATACATGTAGATAAAACACTCATGTATAATAAAAGAAAATGAATAAAAATAATAAAAACTTTTAAAATCTTTTTTGGGCCAGGTATGTTGAACAATTTATTTTCCATATGTTTTTATTGGAAATTCATCTTTTAAAAATTCAAGTTTGAGTTGCTCGGTGCTGAAGTTTTTGCCTAGTATTGGCAGGGCCCTGGGTTGGACCTCCAGTAAAAGACACATGCACACACACACACACACACACACACACACACACACACACACACACACACACACACACGTGCATGTACAGGCTTAGTCAGGAGAAAACCCATTACTTACTGGCTCCAAATATTTGAGTTAAAATGCTTTTCTGGTGGCTGCAGTCAATGTTGTAGGGAGTCTCGCCTGCTTTGTTGGGTCTGTAGAGTAACCGCCCATCTTTGGGGTTCCGTAAAAGAAGTTCGGCCAGTCTCCGGCTCCTCCCTCGGATGGCAACGTGCAGGGGAGTGTCCCCTTTCTGTAAAAGAGCAACCCAGGCTGCACTCGCTCATTCTCAAAAGCAGCAATGAGCAACACTTTCAATGCCTCTGTAAAGCAGACCATCTGGGGGTTTGCACTCCTCATAAATCTGCCTCTCTGTTCCTCACAGTTCCTTTCCCTAGACCTGTAAGAGTTTCTCACAGATACCTCCTTCCTACCCTCTCTCCAGCTTCTAGAATGTAGTTTCTCACCCTGCAGCTCACTTAAGAACAACAGCCTTTGTCATGCATACCTCCCAGGCCAGAACTCCTCCTCGCACCCTTCGGTCCACCAGAACAGTCACTGACCAAGGACATCACCAGCCTTCCTCAACCAGTGCATACTCTAGTCCATGCCTTTTTTCTACCAGGCTTCATGGCAGTGCTCATCCATCCTGATCAACCCCAGCACCCAATACACCTGCCATTATGGATCCTTGATGTCATACCTTTCCTCTGAGCACTAGGGACTCCTAGGCTCTCCATCTTCCACTCCCTGCATTAACTGCCTCTTCCCGATGAGGCTCCTCCATCACATGAGTAGTCACACTCCACACTAAGAAAGCTCACACTTGTGAAGGGCCTCCCCAATCTGCCTGGTACTCCATTTACTACTTCACCAACATCCCCTTGATGGAAAACTTAGGAATGAAGTCCCCAGCTCTCATCTACACTGATCGCTCTGAGACACTAATGGAAGAGGCCTGCATGTCTTTCCCAGGCTCCCCGGAAGGCCCTTATCCAAGGTGCTCTTCTGCTTCCTGACTGTTCTGTGCTCTTCCTGTGCTGTGCATGTACTGCGATAACTGCTGAACTCAGTCAACGTAAAGAACTGTATGTGCTGGGTTCACTGGAAGATGCGAAGACAGAAGACAAAATGGTTCCGACTTTATGTAGCTGATGACAGAACAGGAAAAAAACTTCATGACCAAGAATAATATAACCCAACAACACAGCACACACTCTTGCAGGTAAACGCTGGCCGCTTTCGATGTTCTTTACACTTCTATGTTCATCGCTACCACTACTCCCACATCCCGCACTAACCCAAGTCCCAACCTAGATGTCTCATCCCCAACTGCCTAGCAGTCCTCAATCCCAACATATCCTAACCACCCAACTCCATTCCACACCCTCAAGCCTGAGAGAAGGCAGAATATCCTCAGCACACAAAATCTCTGGAACACACGAGCAAACTCACAAATACGCTGAAAATAAACACAGAGCAAGACCAAGCATCTTGCTTCCCAGTTTCTTTCTGTGAAATGGTCTATGCAAAGCCAAATTCAAGACTCACGTCAGTGTCACTCGGACACTAAAGGACAGTGCCACAGGTCAGTGGAATAGCACGTGGCTTTGCAGGTGCTCAGGCCCTGGTTCTACCTCCAGTATCACAGAGAAGAACTCTTACAACCTCCTCTTGCCCCAGCACAAGTGGGAATGCTATCAACTCCAAGTACCAATGTACTCAGTGCACAGCTACTCGCTTACCATGAGCATCTGCCCAAGTACATACTGACACACACTCCCACAGCGGCACACACTGACCACAGAACAATCACTTACAACGTGTTCCATGATGCTTCAATATAGAGAATGTCAGTGTGTTTCTTATTCCAAAAGGAGGCTCAGTGTCAACTACGAGTCAGTGGTACAAAAAAGAAGGCAATTCTGGGAGGCTGTCCACAGTAGAAGCAGGTCATACAAGTTTTCTTTACTTTTTTTCTGTTTTTGTTTTTTTGTTTTTGTCCTTGTTTTGGTTTGGATGTTTGTTTGTTTGTTTTTGGTTTTGTTTTACTTTGTTTTGAGACAGTGTCTTACTCTGTAGCTCTGGCTAGTCTGGAATTCTCTCTTTGGGTCAGGCTGGCCTCAAACTCACAGAGATCAGCCTGCCTCTAACTCCTTTCTGAGTGCTGGGTTTAAAGGCATGTGTCACTGCACCCAGTAGAAGTTTCCGACTTCAAAAAGTCACTTTTAACTTTATGTCCTTCCTAATTTAAATTTTTTTAACTTTAATTTATGTGATTCTGTGTGGACATGTGCATGTGAGTGTTGTCCTCGGGGAGACAGGAAGAAGGTATCAGATCTCCTGGAGCTAGAGTTGCAGGCATTTGTGAGCTGTTCCATGTGGTGCTAGGAAATAGACCTCAGTCCTCTGTTGGAGACAAGCAATGCCAGTCTATAACCTACTTGGAGAATGATTTTCTCCTGGGATAGGCTACCCCTGAGATGTCCTCCTTATGTGGTGGTCAAGGACAACTCCTTAACTGTCCCTAACAGCTGGTTATGAATCACAGAAGAAAAACAGATAACACACCAAGCCTCCTCAGTCCACAACATGATGTTGAAACAGAATGAGAATCCCCCATGTGCAATCCCAGCTGCTCATCCCTCACACACAATAAAAATAGATCTCCAGTACTTCCACCAGATGTGCAGGTCAGTGCACCGGCTTCTCACCACGGCACTCTGTGCTCCTCCAGATGTGCCTGTCGGCCTACCAGCACCTCACCACAGGCGCCATGCACAGCCCTGCTCTTACCTTGTCCACAGCAGACACCTTAGCCCCCTTATCCAGCAGCAGCTCCACCACTTCAATATTTCTCATCTTGGTGGCCTTTATCAGTGGTGTCTCGCCATCCTGTGAGCACAGACAAGGATTAAGGTCAGAGCTTTCCTTTCCTTCAGTGAGTCCACATTTGAAAGATTCTAAAGAAAACATAATCTGCAAACTGACAAGCGGATGCCTTTCCTTTCCCAACAGTGAACTGTATGGAAATAGTTATATATTACTAAGGCACTTTAATCTTCTTATAGGAATTACAAATATACTTCGTATAGGACATTTTCACACACAGCTAACTACCAAAGTCTTGTACAGTTTCACGTGATTAGAGTAAAGCTAAAATGCCTGATATGGGGTACCAAACAGGGAGGTTGTCTAAAGCAAGTGAGTTCTGCATTCCCAACAGAACATAAGGAACACAGGGAGGCAACCTCTTCACGGTTTGTGAACAGCTGCCAGTGGCCCAGGACACCAGCACCACAGCGCTGGAATCATCCAGCTAACAGAACAAAATGTGCGCTGTACCTTCGTGCATATTTCCGTGTCCGGATTGCACTGCAGGATATCCCTCACCATTGTTGCATTTCCCTTTTCAACAGCCCAATACAGCGCGGTCTTATTGTCCTGTGTAAGGAAAGGAAATCGTGTGAGATGCAGTACTAAAACTTGCTGTTTATGAATGTCAAATATGAATACTTATATTGGTGGGAGGGAATATCAATCTACATAGTATCGAGGATTTGCTTTTAAGAAACTCTTTATGAAAGCGTCCTAGAAAAACTTAGTATTACTTAAGTAGAAAAGGAGTAAACCACAAAGTTGGTAAGTGGTCTTTTGTTTTTGTGGTGCCTGGCGGAGGCCAGGGCCTCATACACTCTAAGCGAGAACGAGATCACTATGCCACATCCACAGCCCTAAAATATACTGTGTTTGCCATGCAGTCAGACTTCAGGGAGAGAAAACAGGTTACAAGTCACCAATACCTGAACTCTGCTATGGACAAGTCATTATTAAATGTGCTGGCCCAGTGAAGACAGTAAGAATGTGTTTCTGACAGACACAGGCATTCTTTTCGTTAATTCTGTTCACCTATATTTACCCTGCACCCTATACTGTCTTCAACAGCTCCTTCGGTAACCTACCTGGCTCAAAAGTCACACCTTTGGTTCACACAGACCTAGAGAGCAGAGCTTCAGAACATCAATTAAAAACTGATTAAAAACAGACGCACAAGACTGACAGACACAGACTGATCAGTAGTCTGAAACAGGTGATCTAGGGACCATCCATTAGTGAAAAGACGGCTTTAACTGAGGACCGACTCCTATAGCTGGCACACGGGGTTTCCTGTGTCAACACTTCTCTAAGGGTTTATCAGCATCAGCCTATGAGGTGCACAAGCCGCCCGGCGCAGTCAATGGGCCAAAGCTCATCATGTGCAGAAGCTCAGAGACCAGAAATGAAGGTCAGATCCCTTGGAGCTGGAGTTAAGGCGATCTGGGAGCCTCCAGCATGGGTGTCCTCTCCAAGACAGCAAGCACCCTTAACCAGTTAACTACCTCCAGCCCTCGTTTCATTTTTGAGACAGGTTTCACTACACAGCCTAGAATGGTGTGGAACTTTTTGACTTGTATCTGAGTTAAGTGGACATTAATTCTGGAACTTTAGACTAGTGCCGAGAAAACATAACAACAACACACAGCCAATGAATTAGGCCATACATTTTTTATCTCCACAGAAAGTAGGAGGAGCAACGTCCTGACTACTTGACACAAGCATTCATCGTCACCACAATCTGAGCATACATACCTGCCCTCTAATGTCTATATCAGCGTATTTTTGGAGAAGTGCTCGAACAATTTCAACATGACCACCTCTCACAGCGCCGATCAATACAGTATCCCCACTCTAAAAGGACAAAAAACAAGGTCAGTTACTAAACAAAGAACACAGTTCTGAAATTAAGGTTACTCATTTATCAATGCACTAGATTTGGTCTAAAAATCTCTCTGAAATGCTTATCGCCCTGTACAAAGCCTAAGTCCAAGTGGATCAAGGACCTCCACATCAAACCAGATACACTCAAACTAATAGAAGAAAAACTAGGGAAGCATCTGGAACACATGGGTACTGGAGAAAATTTCCTGAACAAAACACCAATGGCTTATGCTCTAAGATCAAGAATCGACAAATGGGATCTCACAAAACTGCAAAGCTTCTGTAAGGCAAAGGACACTGTGGTTAGGACAAAACGGCAACCAACAGATTGGGAAAAGATCTTTACCAATCCTACAACAGATAGAGGGCTTATATCCAAAATATACAAAGAACTCAAGAACTTAGACCGCAGGGAGACAAATAACCCTATTAAAAAATGGGGTTCCGAGCTAAGCAAAGAATTCACAACTGAGGAACTGTCGAATGGCTGAGAAACACCCAAAGAAATGTTCAACATCTTTAGTCATAAGGGAAATGCAAATCAAAACAACCCTGAGATTTCACCTCACACCAGTGAGAATGGCTAAGATCAAAAACTCAGGTGACAGCAAATGCTGGCGAGGATGTGGGAGAAAGAGGAACACTCCTCCATTGTTGGTGGGATTGCAGACTGGTACAACCATTCTGGAAATCAATTTGAGGTTCCTCAGAAAATTGGACATTGAACTACCTGAGGACCAGCTATACCTCTTGGGCATATACCCAAAAGATGCCCCAACATATAACAAAGACACATGCTCCACTATGTTCATAGCAGCCTTATTTATAATAGCCAGAAGCTGGAAAGAACCCAGATGCCCTTCAACAGAGGAATGGATACAGAAAATGTGGTACGTCTACACAATGGAATATTACTCAGCTATCAAAAACAATGACTTTATGAAATTCATAGGCAAATGGATGGAACTGAAAAATATCATCCTGTGCGAGGTAACCCAATCACAGAAAAACACACATGGTATGCACTCATTGATAAGTGGCTATTAGCCCAAATGCTTGAATTACCCTAGATGCACAGAACACATGAAACTCAAGAAGGATGACCAAAATGTGAATGTTTCACTCCTTCTTTAAAGGGGGAACAAGAATACCCTTGGCAGGGAAGAGAGAGGCAAAGATTAAAACAGAGACTGAAGGAACACCCATTCAGAGCCTGCCCCACATGTGGCCCATACATATACAGCCACCCAATTAGAAAAGATGGATGAAGCAAAGAAGTGCAGGCAGACAGGAGCCGGATGTAGATCGCTCCTGAGAGACACAGCAAGAATACAGCAAATACAGAGGCGAATGCCAGCTGCAAACCACTGAACTGAGAACAGGACCCCCGTTGAAGGAATTAGAGAAAGAACTGGAAGAGCTTGAAGGGGCTCGAGACCCCATATGTACAACAATGCCAAGCAAACAGAGCTTCCAGGGACTAAGCCACTACCCAAAGACTATACATGGACTGACCCTGGACTCTGACCTCATAGGTAGCAATGAATATCCTAGTAAGAGCACCAGTGGAAGGGGAAGCCCTTGGTCCATAAGACTGAACCCCCAGTGAACGTGATTGTTGGGGGAGGTGGTAATGGGGGAGGGTGGGGGAGGGGAAGCCCATGGAAGGGGAGGGGAGGGGCTAGGGAGATGTTGGTCCGGAAACCGGGAAGGGGAATAACAACCGAAATGTAAATAAGAAATACTCAAGTTAATAAGACTGTCACTAACTGATACTATCTAATATTAGTAACTTCTGAGTAAGACACAGAGGACATGAGTCCTTAGAATAAGGGCTCATGAAATCCCATGATGGAAACTTAAAAAGATAAGTTACTCAGGTGGAATCTGGTCTCTCTGAAGACTGGTCCCACGTACATATAATTGAAATCGCAGACACTGACAGTTTGGATGTTCAAAGACTGCCACGTGATAAAAGCAACAGGCTCTAAGTTGCTCTCATGGCTCTGAAGGAAGCAGGCCTGGCTCCCAGGCCAGTGTCTGTGGATACAGCCAGTGGCAGCCATAGGCACAGGACGTACAGCTACTTTATCCTCCTGTACAGGAACTGTACCAAGTTAATACCTCACAAGCACAGCTCCTCAGATGACATTCATCCGGCCACAGCCATTTTGAATCACAGCTTCTCACTACTTCAAATACTAATTTTGCCATGGGCTCGGGTACCTTGTCATTTTATTGCTAAACGGCAGGTCAGCTGTAGACTTCTGTGCTAAGGGAGCCTGCAAGCTGTTGCCTGCTTCCATTCTGAGGACCCCAACACTCTGCCAGTCACCTAAGTCTAGCATCTTGGTGTAGTAGCTTAGTGCACCCCAAACGGCAGACATAAAGGCAGACTTGTCATAGTTAAGAACGTAGGCATCAAAGTGGATGAGGACCAGTACACTGGTAAGTAAACCATTCCTGTCACAGTGTGCCAAGCACCATTCTAGGTGCTGGAAAACAAGAAGAAAAGGTTCCGGCTGTAGGCGAATTTACAGTCTAATAGAAGACGACACACGATTAAAATGAATAAACCCAAACGAGCACTATGCAAATAGAATAGCATAACTGATCAAAAGTAATTAAGTAGGCCTCTGGACTGCAGAGCTAAGATGACCTTTCCAACTAGGTAGGCGTAAGTAAAGGCAGAATGACAAACAGAAGCCACCATGTATAGGCAGCACTCTAGATTGAAAGCACAGCTGGGGCACATAGCCATACCTCACAGCAGGACAAGATCATGTGCAAAGAAAGAGAGGGGACTTAAGAGGGCTACAACCTTCTAAAGCGGGGAGGACAAGGACTCAAGTAAGGACACTGACATGCAGGGTCTGTAACTTCAGATAGATACATATCCAAAGCACAAGGGAGAGCCTTGGGTGGCTCCCACAAAGGCGTGTGTGCAGTTAGCAGCAGAGGCAACAGAGAATCCGTTACGATCCGATCTCTTTCAACAACAGGAGAGGGTGGCTTGGTCAGGGAAGCAATGGTGGTGATGAAGCCAGAAAAAGGACAAGTTTTACATCGAGTCAACAGAACTGCATGAGGTAGGGAAAGAAAAGAGAAAGCACCAGGGTGGGTGGTGGGCCCATGTGCTGAGACAGAGAAAATGGTCTGCAGTAGTGAAAAGACAAAAACGATCCCATTCCATTTCATTTTGCTGAACGTTTTTAAAAGCTCACTCATATACATTTGAGTGGAGAGTTCTGAACACATATGTGAAACCTCAGAGAAGAAGTCAGGCAAGAGAAAAAAAACCTTAAGCATAAAGGTACGATCTAAGTACTAATGAATAACATCAGCTCTGAAAAACACCTAAGGGATATTCATCAAAGAGTTACAAACTAGCCATGTGTGGGACATGTCCAGTAACAAAACTAGCTGACAAAAATAAACAAGGACATTCTTTAACAAGACTGGAAATTTTAATTTATTAGTTTCAAAGGTAGGAATAAAACTTCTCTTCAAACAAGTTCACGTCATGTATGAAGAGTCATGATGATAAGGAGCCACTAGCTAATCTTCTGTCTATTTCACCACCACTGACAAGCCTGAAGGAGGCCCCTACCCTGTCAGGTATGTTCACGTATGTTCCGGCGTCCAGCAGGTCCTGCACAATCTCAATATGTCCCTCCTTCGATGCGATCATCAGAGCTGTGTTTCCATCCTTGTCAGTTAGGTTCACATTTGGATTCCTTTTCAAAATCTCTTTCACGGACTGTGTGTAGCCTCCTTTCACTGCCACGATAAGTGCAGTCATCGAATTCTTAGAAAGAGAAACAAAGAAACTAGTGAGCTCTAGGGAACATATCATGCATGCCATAATCAGAAAACTATTTTCAAACAGGGGAGCTATTTGCAGATGCTAGAGAGATGACTCAGTGGTTAAAAGGTTTTGCTGATCTTGCAAAGGACCGGAGTTTGATTCCCTGCACTGATACTGGGTGACTCCAGCTCCAGAGAGCCCAACGCCATATTCCAGCCCCTGCAGACACTCCCACCACTCACGTGCATACATCCACAGGCAAACACAGGCACATATGTATAAGTTTTAAAATATAAATCACATTTTAACAGTTGGCAGTGCCAGTTTGTAGTCCAGGGCCTTGAGCACACTAGGTAAGGGTTCTCCCACTGTACTGCTCCTCCAGTCACTAGGGGTCATTTCTGATAGGACCAGCAAGGAGACTCAACTGTAAAGACACTTGCTGCCAAGCCTGATGGCCTCCATTTGATCCTTCGGACCCATGTGGTGAAGGAGAGAACCAACTCCCACAGGTGTCCTCTGAATGCCACATGTGTGCAGTGGCATGCATGTGCCCCCTTTAATATACAAATGTATAATATAAATAAACAAACTTATTTAATTTTTAAAGTTATTTCTGACAAAATGCTAATATACATAACAGACATATGCCAAAAGTGGCTGGAGGTATATGTTCAGGTGTTTAAAAAATTGATTTTTACATTTTTTTCTTGTGCATTCATTTAGGCATATGCACATGTGGACATGTGGAGGTCAGATCAGTCTTACAAGTTCATTTTCTCTTTGCAGCACATGAATCCCAAGGACAGAACTCAGGTCACCATGCGTGGCAGCAGGTGCTTTATCCGCTGAGCCCCGAGCCATTGGTATTTTCAGTTTTCAAAGATACACACTTCTGTTACGTAACATATGGACTACCGGAGTTCAGTTCTCTCAGCGATAACCTGCACTGAAGCTACATGCAGGGAACAAACCCTCTCACTCATGTAACAAAACTGAAAGGCACGCTTAACAGTCAACACTTTCTAGTTTAAATAACCCAAAATAAAACAGATCAAACTAAAACTAAGAGGTTTTTTATATAAAACATTTAGGGAAAAAGCCACAAACAATGAATTAAGAATTAGAGCATATCTCAATGAAGGTTTAATAAATGATGTCTAACAGTTCCTAAAGTCCATTAACATATTCTACAGAGTCCTTTAAAACACTGGACACCTTCCTGACATATTAAAGCGTTCCTCACCACCGAGCCATCACCATAACCAGCCCTCATCTGCTCGACAGCTCAGGAGAGGTCAGTGGCCCTAGGACCCCACTGTGATTCCAGCAGGGAGAACAGGGCCTGGACGAGCCACTTCACCCATCATGGAAGAGAGAAACACGGGATGCCATTGATCTAGGACGGCAGGTACGAACTACAGTTTAACTGGGCTCCAGATGTCCTGAGATTTGGTGGGATCTCCTCTCAGACTCCCTCACGTGCTGTCTAACCTAATATAAAAATACTAGTAACAGCCCTCAGTACTTTAAAACTGCTTGCTGCACACAAACATTGGCTCCTGAAATGTCCCTGGGACCTTTAAGAAAAAGCTGTTATGAGACTCCCTATGGCTCTCCAGCACTCTTGGCAAGGATGAGGTACACAGCTGGTGGTCAATAATGAACTAATAACTGGTAGTCAGTTAGATTCGACCCCATTCTTTAACCTTCTTTTTTTTTTTCTCTCTCTCTCTTTTTCTTTTTTTCGGAGCTGGGGACCAAACCCAGGGCCTTGCGCTTGCTAGGCAAGCGCTCTACCACTGAGCTCAATCCCCAACCCCATTCTTTAATCTTCTTAACAGTTCACTTCTAACTTCCTCTGTTTATTGAGAGGGAAATAATAATTCATAGACCCTACCAAGTCTAACATCACTTTACACTGTTTAGGAAAAGGCATTTTACATCGTTAAGGAAAAGGCATGGGGGTTGGGGATTTAGCTCAGTGGTAGAGCGCTTGCCTAGGAAGCGCAAGGCCCTGGGTTCGGTCCCCAGCTCTGAAAAAAAAAAAAAAAAAAAAAAACAAACCATAAGGAAAAGGCATTTTAAATTTTTTTTATTAATTTGTATTTATATGCATACACTGTATGCTATCTTCAGACACACCAGAAGAGGGCATCTGATCTCATTACAGATGGTTGTGAGCCACCATGTGGTTGCTGGGATTTGAACTCAGGACCTTTGGAAGAGCAGCTAGTGCTCTTAACCACTGAGCCATCTCTCCAGCCTGAAAAAAACATTTTAATGGAGTATGATGTTTGCCTACAATTACAATTAAAACTCAGCTTGGCACAGTGACATATATCATTTGTCCTAGCACTAAGGAAGCAGAAAAGGAAGATCCCTGTGAGTTCAAGGCCTGCTTGCTCTAATACAAGACCAGAACTACATAGTGGGGCCTATCTCAAAAAAAATTTTTTTTAATTAAAAGGTGGGGTGGGAAACTACTTGATATAAAGAATTTTTTATTTTGTCTTTTTTTTTTTTCTTTCGGAGCTGAGGACCGAACCCAGGGCCTTGTGCTTGCTAGGCAAGCGCTCTACCACTGAGCTAAATCCCCAACCCCAAGAATTTTTATTTTATAAATTACTAAAAATTATTCTAGAAGGTTTTAGTTTCTCGAAATTTATGTATATTAATTAACATCAGATTCTCAAAGACAGGTATTCATTATGGTTTTTATAGAATAGCATTATTATTTTCTTTTTTAATTTATTCATTTATTTTATGTATATGAATATACTGTCCATGTCTTCAGACACACCAGAAGAACCCAGATGCCACTACAGATGGTTGTGAGCCACCGTGTGGTTGCTGGGATTTGAACTCAGGACCTCTGGAAGAGCAGTCATGCTCTTAACCCCTGAGCCATCTCTCCAGCCCCCACATTATTATTTTCAAAGTTAGTAACATTTAAGAAATATGAGCACTTGGGAGACAAAGGCAAGAAGTTCATGAGCTCATTGAAAGCCTGGACCCACACAGTGAAGTCTATCTCAAAAAGGAATCATTTAAGATTTAGATTACAAAAGAAGTCACTTAAGAACTGCAGGGAGTTTCTCTAGGTTTGTGCTAGCTTAAATACTCCCTTAAAGCACAAACGTCGTCGCTCTGCTAGAACGGCTAAGGGAGAGGTACTTACAGCTCCTTCTTGATCAACATCAGCTCCCATGGCCAACAAGTGCTTCACACATTCCAAATGACCCTTTCGGGCAGCCCATACCAAGGGGGTTGTTCCATACTATTAAAACAGGTAATGAATTCAACATTACTTTCAGACATGTACTAAAAGAAAGCAGCTTGAAACTAAGTTATATTTTGGTGATTCTTAGGTAAATATTTATACCAATCAATCCTAGGTAAAAACCTATTTCCTTCATCTTATTTGTCCTGAATAGTCATTTTTTGCATGAAATGTGTTTTGGTCAACTTTATTTAACTTTATAATCTAGATAACCCTTCCACCACAGTCACACAGGCCCTAATTCTCATTGCGCATGCACTGTTTCCCAGACTTCTGGTGTGATGGAAGGCTTAATGGTCTAAAGGAGGCAGACAGCGAGGTGGAGTGCACAACTCCACACACTCAGTTAGGTCTGCAGTCTTTATCACAAGTCACAACAACACATTTTCACACAAGAAAGTGAGGCTCCAAAACAGGGTCAAAGTAACAAAGCTATCAGGAGGCAGAAAAAAACCAACATTTAAACCCAGCACTCAGAGGCAAAGAAAGGTGATCTCTGACTCCAGCCTGATCTACAGAGCAAGTTTCAAGACAGTCAGGTATCATGGAGAAACCCTATCTTGAAAAACCAAAAACTAGCCCATCTCCAGAAGAAAGTGCGGGATGATATCCCACAGTCAAAACTCTGACCCATAATTGTTCCTGTCTGAAAGAACTGCTGGGATGAAAATGGGGAAGACCTGAGGAAAAGCAGGTTCAGTGACAGGTCCAAAGTGGGATCCAGATCAAGGGGAGGCCTCAAGGCCTAACACTATTATTACTCAGGCTATGGGGTAATCACAAAAAGGGACCTATCATGACTGCCCTCCGAAAGACCCAACAAGCGACTGAAAGAGTCAGATGCAGATATTTATACCCAACCAATGGACAGAAGCTGCTGACCCTTATGGCTGAATTAGCGGAAAGCTGGAGGAAGCTGAGCAGAGGGTGACCCTGTAGGAGGACCAGCAGTCTCAATTAACCTGGACCCCCAAGATCTCTCAGACACTGGATCACCAACCAGGCAGCATACACCATCTGATATGAGGCCCCTAATACATATACAGCAGAGGACTACCAGGTCTGGGTTCAGTCAGAAAAAATGCAACTAACCTCAAGAGACTGGAGGCCCCAGGGTCTAGTGAGGAGAGAGGGTAGGATGGGGACATACTTGGGAGTTGGGGGCACATGGGGCAGGGAGGAGATATGGGATATGGAGCAGTCGGAGGGTGGACCAGGAAGGGAATAAAATCTGGGGTGTAAAAAATAAATTAACTAAATTAAATTAAAAGAAAAAACCAAAACCCAAAACCAAACCTAACCAAACAAAAAACCCATGGACCCACCAAGCTTTGAGATCTGCACTTTTAACCATAACCCCAAATCAACTTGTATCTTTGACATCTTCAGCCCAGGAACTGTTCAAAACACCTTTTATGAGGCATGATCAGAAAGCATCGAGAACTATAAATCATACTTAAAAGTAATGCTGCCTCTTGAGAAGTCTGCCAGTCAACAGACATGTAAATACCCACAGTGACCTTTATGTACAATAAAATTTATACATGATCATAAACATTTAATAAACCCTGATAGCCTGTCCAGCAAGGATAAAACATTCCCTATTATTCCACACTGCTCAATACAGTAAGAAGCCACTAGTATATATGACTATACATATGTAAAATGTGGCGAGTGTGACTAAGAAACTGAATTTTTACTTTTATTTCATTTTAAATTACATCTAAATAGCCATATGTGGCTAGTGTCTATGAATGATGTCAGACGCGTTCACGACCACGTTCCTGGAGACTGTACCCCACAGTGCCCTCGATAGAGGGGTCCTCATGACAGACTAACGAGGATATGGATGCAGCAAGTGGGACTAGATGCCTAGCGAGAGGAGAAGGCTGTGAGGGAGAACAATAGTCTTAGTCACTGCCTCAGAACAGACTTAAGGCCATGGGTAAGGGACGCAGGACAAACTCCCCAATTTCACTCCTACATCTGTAGCGTTCCTAGTCTCCTCCTTTGTAGGAAATACATTGTCTGTCTGAAGCATCTTCTCTAACCCCACAAAACAATACCCAGCTATCACCAACGCTAAAAGACACGCACATTCACAGCTCATCCAGACATCCTAGCTGTCTGAACGGGGCCTAAGCTGGTGTCCTTGAACACCTACTGCATGTGTTACTTCCTGAGACTGAGACATAGGAGACTGATACACGTGCTAGAATGTCTGTCCTTTCTCTTTCCCATCCCGCTGGCCAGCCTACCCTGACCCTGAGGAGCAGATACTCTCACTTACATCATTACAAACAACTCTTGCTACCTGACAGGAACGTCCTTACCTTGCTTCCTGTCTACTCCAAGGGCTCTTCAGTCAGTGCTCAACCACCTCAGGAAATGTCTCCACTTTCCTCAAGTTCAAATTCTGGTCTCCCTCTCAGTGAACTCCTTTTACAGACACATTCCCACAGTCTCAGCACATAGGCCAGACAGGCTGTCACCTGGTGACCGTCCTGAGGGCTAGGAATCTCCGTGTGTCGCCCTGCCAGGCTCGCTTCTCCTGCACCCCAGTCCTATCCTCCTCCGTTTCATCAGGACATACTCAATGTCTCCTCCCCAGCCCATCCTCTCCTTCTGCCCCTCCACTCCTGTTCTCTCTAGTTCAAGTCCTGACAATTTAGGCTTTCCTTGCCTAACCAACTTTCTACCAGCCTTTCCTCTTATGAGCCTGCCCTTCCATCTACACTTCGGATGCCATTCCTATTTCCAATCTCCATAACACCAGCTTTAGAATTCTAAGCACAAGAGATAGAACTGAACCTGAATTGTAAGATCGCTGTCACACAAACACAGCAGATAAGACAAAAAGCAGGAAGAAGAGCTAAAATAGAAAACTTCAAACAGTACAGATGTGAGTTCATTAGCTCTGTCTTTTTTGAGAATAATAAATTTAATGTAATAAATATTAAGAGAACACTTGGTCCATAACACAAATACAGGACCCATCTATAACCTGTGAATACACAGGTGAAAATGTTGAAATACAAAAATAAGATACATTCAAGATGTTTCAAATGAAACCATTTATAACCTGGAATATGTGACCATAGCACAAAGCAGAACCTGGACAGACTCTGCAACTCACCTTGTCGGAGCAATTGACTTTCGCACCATTCTGCAGTAGAAGATGCACTATGTCGGCATGGCCTCTGCCCGCTGCCCAGATGATTGGGTAGACACTATACTGCTGGGATACACAGGTACGCGAGGATGGGGGAGAAGACAGTCTTTAGATGGACATTTGCAACACAAATTCACTAGGAAAATATCAGCAGGAGTAACACAAAGAGTGATGGTTTCTAATTCAAGTTAGAGACCATTCTCCATTTTAAAACACAAATACTCATATAACTGACAACTAAGATGTGTGAAGACTTAATAATGCATATATTATCAACACATTTATTTTTGCAGAGTTAACTTATTTAATGTGATTACCTAGCTGATAGGAAAGATTAATAAGTAGAATAAAAGTTTAAAAATTTAGAAATGTATACAAGGTAAGAAAAATAGAATGTGTAGAAAAAATGGTATGACTTCATGGTAAATGTCTTTTCAAGAAGCACAGAGTAAGGATGCACAGATAAGGTAACTAAGAAATTCACACTCCTTCTGAAATGTTACACAATTATGGTTAACATTTGAGTTCAAAGACTTGCTTTCTCATTAGAAGATGAGAAAAAGACAGTGTACAAAATTCTCATTGTCTTAAAATTCTCACTGGGTCTTAAAATAGCATTCTATATGACATTCAGTATGATATGAAAAGTCTCTATCCACCATGAAGTATAAAAAGCCTGCATTCTGTAAGAGAGCTTACCATTCACATTAAAAGTTCACTTTTTGTTAGTGCTTACCAAACCAGTGACACTTGGGTTGGCACCATGAGAAAGAAGCAGCTCGACCACATCGGTCCTGCCTTTGTAGCATGCCCACATGAGAGCTGTCCATCCGCCCTGTAGAATAAAAAGGGGCATGGAAAACCGTATCATCCCCAGCAAGGAACGACTTCAATCAGGCTCCTCTATGTACATCCTTGTAACATCACTATTTCATAACAACAATAGTCTTAAACTCTTACGCCCCTCAGAAATATACAACTAAACAAGAACTGAACAAAATCTGCTAAGTCTACAAGTGATCACTGCAAGTTTGTAGAGCAAACACCACAGAAGTTAGACTAGGGATGTTCATGCTTCTCAGAGTCAGTCTGGCTGACTGACCCAGAAAGCAAGGAGAAGCAGGGAAGGGGGAGAGGGGCCTAATATTCGGGGGCATGTCACATCCAAGCTAAGAAAAGTACTATCTCCCTAGGTTTGAGAACATAAGATCATGGAAGTAAAATTGTGGCCTGGTCTACTATGAAGAGAGAGACAGAAAGCTGCAGTGTCTTTGAAACGCTGTAAACCTGTCAGCTGAGGGATGGGATGTGTGCTTTATGTGCCAAGGCAGATGATTTCCTTCCTTGCTTAGATTGCTAAAATTGACTTCCTAAAAAGTTAAACATCTTATAGAATAAGACGGAAATTTTCCTTTTTCTCCCTCTTATGCCTTACCCAGATCATGACCAAACAGGAGGTAGGCAGTAACTACAGACCATGTCCTCTGAGACCTGCAGTGCTCATGGACAGCGGCCTGGACAGATCGAGTTTATAAATCAATCTACTGACATTCCAAAGTCTATAACTTACCCAAAACATTTAAAATATCTGATGTACCTTTTAAATCCAATCCAAATGAAATAAGTTTTCTTTTTTTAACTCTTATTTATTTATTTATTTATTTATTTACTTATTTGTTTGTTTATTTATTTTGAGTACACTATAGTTGTCTTCAGACACACCAGAAGAGGGCATCAGATCCCATTACAGATGGTTGTGAGCCACCATGTGGTTGCTGGGAATTGAACTCAGGACCTCTAGAAGAGCAGTCAGTGCTCTTAACCACTGAGCCATCTCTCCAGCCCAAAATATGTTTTCTTAAAGTACTAAGATATGAATCACACACCCCCCCAAATGAGCTGAGAACGTTTAGTCCTGAGATAAACTAAAGTAATGACTATTCTAAACAGGAGACACTATAACACCAGCGTTTAAAACATTTTTGAGTCATTCCCACATCCAACCTCAAGTCATAAAACACTAAAAGACCCTGTCTTAGAAATAGAGTAATAGACGGTTTCCTTTGTCTGTTACTGTCAGTAACTGTCAGCTGACCAATGCCGCCCTGCGAACAGCACACATACCATGTCTCGGTGCTCCAGACTGGCCCCGCTCTTCAGCAGCTCCTCCACGATGTGGATGTGCCCCTCCTTAGATGCCGATATAAGGGCAGTCCAGTTATCCTTGAGAAACAGGCAAAACAGCGCGTTTCAAAGTAAAGCACAGCATTCCAAAGTGAGGGAGGCACCTGGATTTATAGCCCAAATGATCGTCCAATGGATACCATGTGAGCCACTCTAACTTCGGTGGAACAAAGGAGCTGCCTGAAGATGTCGCCTGCCTATCTGTGCCAGGACTGTGCAGAGAACAGTACCACCGTGGCTTGTCCAGGCTCGCCCTGGACCTCTTTCACATTCCATTTTGTAGAAAGGAGAGAAGCGGCCACCAAAACCTAAAGGGCAATCCGCAGCTAGCAACTGTCCCACAAATTAAAGAGCCTGCAATCTATCATGAGGACACACTCACACACTCGCACACTTGCACACTCACTCAATCGCACAGAACAGCTGCACGTGGGGACATTAAAAGACTGTGACAAAGAACTATGAGAACAGAATTGTCCTAACTTTTATTTAGGGAGTGAATTAATTCAAATGATCACTCCGGGGATAGTGGCACACGATTTTAACCTCAGCACTAGAGAGGCAGAAGGAGGTCTACACAGTGAGACCCCGTCTTAAAAAACAAAAAATTCGAATGGTCACTCAAAGCAAAAGAATATAGCCATGTGATCCTGAAAGTGACTCCAAGAATACTGGGAACTCAAAGGAAACTGGATGATGACCTGTCCCTCAGAAGCAGTATCAGAAGGGACCATTACCAAGAAACAATATAACTAGAGAGAATCACTTAACAGCATAGGCCATACAGTGAAATATTCTACCGATACTTGGGCCCACAGATATGAGCTGCAGGGGTGCCATGAACACAGGAAAAAACATGAGGTGCTGAAATACCTGCTTATAAGCAAAAACTTATCATTTGATTAAAAAGGCAAACAGACAAAACTAACAACAAAAAACCTGGAGCACACTAGGCAAAGCACTTTTTAAATATTTATTTGTTTGTTTATTCACTTATTTTGAGCCATGGCTCACTATGTTGCCCTGGCTAGCCCTGGAACTCTATGTAGATCAGGCTGACCTGGAACTCAGAAACCTGCCTGCTTCTGCCTCCTGAGTGCTGGGATGGGGATTAAAGGCATAAACTACTACATTCGGCCCTCAAAGTACAACTTTTAATTCTTTAAGCACTTTTTATGAACAAATTAAAGGAAAGGAAGACTAGTGAGTAAATGGTTGTATGCATACCAGATCTTCCAGATTGCAGTTGGCTCCATTCTTTAACAGTTCTTTCACTATTTCCACATTGCCCTGCTCAGCAGCCAGCATCAGCGGCGTCTGGCCACACTGGAGAACAAACAGGTCAGAATGTTAGCTTAGCAACAGATGTGCTCTCACTACAAGCCACTACATTGACCTTTTCACAAAGGTACGCAAAGCACTGGTGTGCTTCCTGTATTTCTTTAACTTATCAACAGCTTTAAACCTATAGGTTTGGTTTACTGATGATTTAAAAGTCATAAACTTAAGAGTATATAGCTCACCAATAGGCATTTGTCTCAAATGTACAGAGCCCTGTGTTCAATTTCCATAAAAAAATAAATGAATATCAAAGCCACTAAAAACGTAACCCTCATAATATTAGTAATCTCTTTTAGGGGCTATGAATTCATTCAGAATCACTAAATATGCATAGTACTAGGATCTGGAAAACAATTACCACAACATACACAAAATCTCACAATACCTATGGTGACCTAATTTTCTAGATAGAATATGCTATAGAATAGCATTTTAATTATACACATTTTATCTCAGAGACAGAGAAGATAATAAAAACTAGATGTTACACATAATGACCTGCACATGTAGTTTAACTCATGAAGCATATTTTCCACCTTCCAAACGTGAATGCAGAGCTAGAGAGCTTCCTTGCCCAGAAAACAGGGGCAGGGCCTGGACAGATGGACCTAAGATAAAGCTCCAGCAAGCACAGCACAACATGTTCATTTTCCATAGCGGTCAGTCAAGACACGGAACAGTCTAGGAAGCACCAAGTTAAGCCATCAGCTAGTAAACATCTAGTATTTGAGGCAGAAAAGTTAAAAAAGGGAAAAGTTTGCACCAAAAATTAAGTTAATTATATAAACATTTATGCACCTACTTACTGTGTATTGATGTGAGGGGAAATATCTGTGACTTTACTTTTTATTATCTTATGCGTATTGGGTGTTTTACCTGTGTGCATATCTATGCACTGCATGTGTGCCCTGTGCCATGGACACTAGAAAAGGGCATAAGATCATCAGAAGCGCTGGAATTGGAATTACAAGTGGTTGTAAGCCATCATGTGCATGCCAGGAATTGAACCTGAGTCCTCTGGAAGAGTAGCCAATGCTCTTAACTGCTGAGCCAACTCTCTAGCCCATGTGATTTTACCATGTGGGGTGTGTGTGTGTGTGTGTGTGTGTGTGTGTGTGTGTGTGTGTGTGTGTGTGTGTGTACGCACGCATACATATGGAAGCCAGAGGATGATCTCAGGTGTCATTCTCTGGAACACCATCCAGCTCCCTGGAGACAGGGTCTCTCATTGGCCTGGAGCTCACCTACTGAGCTAGACTAGCTGGTCAGTGAGTCCTAAGGATCCTTCTTTCTCTGCCTCCCCAACACTGGGCACACGTGCCACTGTGTTCCTTAGTTTTCAAAAACTAATCTTTATGCATTTGTTTATGTTCTGCATGGTGTGTGGTGATCACAGTGTAACTTTTGGGAGTTGGCTCTCTCTCCACATGGGTTGTCAGGCTTGATGACAGGCACCTTACCTGCCAAATCATCGTGCCAGTCCATGCCTGCCATTTTTACTGGGTTCTAGGGGTCAAACTGACTGAGTTATCTCTTCAGGGCTTTGGTTTTTTAATGCCAAACTGATATCCCTGTGCTTCAAACCCTCAGTGTTTTTCTCTAATCTCCGAGACAGCAACTTGAATCTTTACCAGTGCTCCAAAGACAAAGGAGGGCAGGTCCGCCTCTCCCCCTCACCTCTGTCATCCCCACATGGCCTCATGGACCTTTCTTCTTCCTTCTTATGTATTTAAGCCTCATTTACTGTAGCATTTGTAACTATATTTGTAGGATTACCAGCTGGTTTTAAAACTATTTTTTGCTGTATGTGTACAAGCGTTGGCCAACATTTACATCTGTGTATTGTGTGTCTGCAGTGCCCACAAAGGCCAGAAGAGTGCATCAGACTCCCTGAGACGGGAGTCAGAGACAGTTGTGAGTCAACAAGTGTGAGCTGGGAATTGAACCTCAGTCCTCTGTGAGAGCAGTCAGTGACCTTAACCATGCGTCCAGCCTCTCCCAGCTGATGTTTATAAGTGATCCTCAAAGTTCCTAAAACTCCATCCATAAGGGTAGAACACATGCCTACTGTGTTTTGTACTCAGTATTATAGATGGAAGGAAGGTGAGTGCCACCCAGATACTCAAATATTTGTTGACTAAAATGAATGAGTGGACAGAAATATCAAGAGTTTAAAACTCTTTTAGAAACAACAGTCAAACAAGCAAAAAAATATATAATTGGCAAACTTTAACAAATGCTATTTATCAAGTAACGAGTTAAGCATAAATACTGGTATAAAAGAAGTAGAAAGTAAATCACATAAACATAGGCATTCTTGCAATGACATTAATTATATGTGTGGCCACATCACTCATTAGAGGCTGAGGTACCATGCATAACAGATTTTTCAAGTGGAAAAGTCTATCATTTGAACATTAAATTTGTTAATTGACTATTCAAAAAAAAGAATGTGCAAAATGAGCTCACAGAAACTGTAGCAGCATGCACAAGACCTGGACAGGTTCAAGCCACATGAAGGTCCCAGAGCTAAAAGGTCAAAGTAGACACAGCTTCTACCTCTAACCAAGAAGTCACAATCATTTGATACCAGGCTGGCAAAGGGAAAACCAGGTTGTTTTTTTTTCCAGTGGAGTGCTGTAAGTGTTCTGCTCAGATGGAAGGGTATCCTGGGACTCAGACATCCAGGAACCAGGAACCACACAGCTTTGAGATGTGACAGTGACAGTGTCCCAAGGGAAGCGTATCCTGAGACTCAGGAGCTCAGGAAACTTAAAACTCTGAGGAAGTCTCCTCAGCAGAGGCCATGCAGCTCCCAGGGGAGGGTATCCCCAGCTGAGTTGAGGAGCTCAGGACCACATTCTGTTGCTAAGCTTGCTGTCCTGTCTTCTCTGCTGCTTTTCTTCTCAGCTTCTTCCACAGAGTCACTCCAGGCAGTAAATCTCATAAAGGAGATTTACTGAAGGGAAGAATCTAGGAGGAAGGACTAATCCAGGGATGGCTGTCAGAGCAGAAACACTTACAGTGTCACTGAGCCTACAGACCATACTCCAGGGCAGGCCCGTGCCCAAGAGTAATTGGCAACACAGAATTAACCCATGGTATTCTGAGAGCTTTTGACTTTGCTTTCCTCTGGTGTTTTGTTGTTGTACTGGCTTTTTGTCTGTTTGCCTTGATTTCTGTTTTTGTGGAGTTTGTTTGTTGCTTCTTGTTTTAAAAGAGAGAAAAAGAAAGAGAAAGAGAAAGTTGAATAGGAAGATGGGGAGGATCTGGGAAGAGGTGAGAAAGAGGAAAAACAAAATTAAAATACTGTATGACAAACACTCATAAGAAAGCAAGCTGCACATCACAGTTACTCAGAGTAACCCAAACACTGCGTTTATGACTCTGAGTCGTAAAACTGCATCACTTACTATGCCATACACACCTTCAAGGTTCGTATCAAGGGTCACTGGTACAACACAGAAAAATGTACAGCCAAGAACCTAAATTCAAGTCCTCAAGAATGCATAAATTGGGGCTGGGGATTTAGCTCAGTGGTAGAGCGCTTACCTAGGAAGCGCAAGGCCCTGGGTTCGGTCCCCAGCTCCGAAAAAAAGAACCAAAAAAAAAAAAAGAATGCATAAATTTTATGTAATAGTTTGCAAAAATGACTCAGAAGAATTTTCTGGTTTGGGCATGACAGTTACACGATAGCTCATAGTCCATGAAGTGGGGTTTTAAAATGTAATTAAATACCTATTAGACAAATAAAAAAAGATGGGTTTGACCCAATTAACTGGAACTGCCTGCTGTGAGAAACTTAAATAGTCATATTTTCTCTTACATAAATTAGCAGCTGTTCCTAGTGTCCACAGGGACAGGACTTTGTTGGGAGTGGCTCTAAGCTCAACTGAAAAGCCTCAGATCATGACTGTTGCGTGATGAACTGTCATAGGCTGCTGTGACACTGTCATATCGTCCAGTCTCTCAGGCAAGCTTTGCCCTCTTCTTGTCCAGTCTATAGGCAGAATGCTGGGTTATATTAAAATGGATGAGGGGAAGAAACTGACAGTAACACATGCCCCCCAAAAAAGGGAGCCTGGGTTCTCAGGGTGTCCTGAAGTTACACACACACACACACACACACACACACCACCTCAGAAAGGTTCTTCTAGCTCAATATGTGAGAAAAACAAATCCTCACTTGTTGTGATTTGCCGTGAAGTTATCTGTATTTTGGTGCTAATTCCACTGCCACAAGGACAGCTGCCTAGTCACTACTCAGAACTCAGCTGACTTCACCAGAACCACCTCCCCGTTGAATTTGTAAAGTACAGGTGAGGAGCAGGTACTGGATAGAAGGAGGCTGTCATTGGAGGAGAAGGAAGGATGGGCGGGAGAGAAGTTTGAAGGAAGAGGAGGAGACAAGGAGAGAAAGGGAGAGACCCGAGACAGAGAGAGGGTGAGAAGCCATGGCAGGTGATGTTAAGATTCTGCTCTGTGTATTTACAGGTTGTTATTAATGTTCTCTAGGGATGGATGGTACCGGGCTTTGTATGTTTAAGTGGGCAATTATATCTTACCAATTGGGTCAAAGGTTATTGTGTTGTGTGTTATTTTATGTGATGGTTTGAGTGTAGGAAAGTGTATGGCAGCAAGAGACACTGGGCCGCCACGGAGTTGGGATGTGTTTCCACCAAGATATCTAGCAGATATCTTGGGGCACTGAAGTGCCAGACCTAGAGCGGGTAAAAGACAGCTATACCCTTTTTTATTTTTATATTTCTACAACAACACTCACTCTCCTAAACTTCAAGGCTACACTAGCTAGAAAGTTTCAGGAAAGGCTGCCAAGGAGTCTTGTTAGATTCCTAAAGACAGAAGAAGAGTTACCTTGAAAACTGAATCTTAAAGCCTATTTATAGATTCTGCTACTTCCTGTTCAACCCACCATACAGAGCTAAAGAGATAAAAAGTAACTTGCTATTATGGGAACTTAATGCCTTACTAAGTCTCTTCCATACCTAGGCTTACATACTCCATCAACGCCCAAGCCCACTGCTTTCTAAAGTCAAGAGGATTAAAACCCCACTAACCCTTCATTATTAGTTGAATGTATCCATCAAAATTCACATGTTGAAATTCAATACAACATTACTGAGCGGCAGGGACTTGAGGAGGCAACCAGATCATGGGAGCACAGACCTCGTGGACAGATCAGTGTCATTCCTGTGTGAGTGGGTGAGTTGCTGTAGCAATGAGAGCCTAATAAAAGGAGAGTTGGACTCCCTTCCCTTCCCTTCCTTTCCCATCTAGTTCTTTTCCATATCCTCTTTCACACACAGGTTCTCTTCTGCTATGTTGTGATGCAGAAGAAGGGTCTCACCAAATGCCAGCCTTTCATCTTGGACTTCCTAAGCTCTAAAATAAAACTATGTCAGAAGACATTACCAGCCTATGAAATTCCATCACAAATACACATAAGCTGACTATGATGCCTCTCCTCTATATTTACTGTGATCTCAGGCCCAAACACACCAAACAACCAAACCCCCGCAGCAGCTGAATTTCTCAAGGGGTGTCCTCTCAGCTCCCCTGTAAGGCGGCAATGCAAACCACCTACATGCGGTTTTTCTTCTAATTCCTAGGATCTCATTTCTATGCCTTTTGAATGTGAATCAGACCTACATAATTACTGCCCTTAAAGTCGTCATCTCAGTGACTGTATTCTTCTTCCAACAATGATAGTAAAACCAAAGCATTTTGACGTGCTCTCTTGAAATCCCCTCTAGAGTGTTTATAAACACATGCAAAATTCATCTCCTAAAGTCTGGCTTCATGTTTTTATTGAGTCAGCATGTGCAGCCTCAGTCCACTACAGTCCACTACACAGCCTACTCTGCACCAGGGAAATACCCCAGCACAAGGGTGTCCCATGTGACACACCGGAGCTGACACGGTGAGATATTTTCAAGTGTTTTCTTTTTCTTCTTTGTTGTTATTTTATTTTTATCTTTTGTTTTCTTTTGGGGGGAGGTAACAAGGACAGAGGGTGGATATGGAGGGAAGGAGAAATGAATAGGAGTGGGGTTCATGATGTGAAATTCACAAAGAAGCAAAAAGTTTTTAAAAATCAAAATTAAAAGCATGAATTTTAGGGCTATGGATACAGCTCAGCAGTAGTACTCTTCTCTAGCATGCGTGAGGGCATGAGCTTGATCCCTAGCCCTGAAAAGAGAAAGAGGGGGCTGGAGAGATGGCCCAGGGGTTTAGAGCACAGTGGCTCTTACAAAGAACCCAGGTTCTAATCCCAACACCCACCTGGGGCTCACAACCATCCCTTCACTCCAGTGCCTTCTTCTGACCTCTGCATGTACCAGGTATGCATACACATATGCAGGGAAAACACCCATACACATAAAACAATAAAATAATCTAAATATCTTAAGATATTTTAAGATTAAATACATGCTTTGACAGTTAAAAGCTTACTATTTCCTAAATGCCTATCATTAGTTTTCAGCACCACGCTATGTCTGATGAGATACTAGCTAGCAATGCTTTTGCTCATACCACTTAACAGAAATATCTTAGGTAAGTTAACATTTACTAGTTAGTTATTTAACAGTAACATAACTTGTATAATACTCTCCAAACCATGCAGCATCTAAAGTCCAAAGGTGTGTGGAACGAACAACTCAGACTTCAGTGAAAAAAAATATTTAATCCTAATCCTGCCTGGTTGGTGAACTTGAAGAAAGAGGAGGGCATACACTCTATAAAGCTTCCCAGAGGTGCTCTGGCTTTTACGCACCAACCCTCCGGAGTACTTACTCCCTCATCAGGGCAAAGGTCAATAAGCCTAAACTCAATATTCGACAATTCATATGAGCTGGAAAGAGTTTTTAAAAACAGACTGAAATAGTTCAACAGGAAGTCACATTGTGAATCCATCCTTCACCCACAGCACAGCGCCCTGTGCAGAGAGCAGTCGCACATCCGTGAAGGGTTTAGTCTCAGCCTCACCTCGTTCCTCTCATCTACATCTTTGCACTTCTCAAGAAGAGCTTTCAGAGCAGGAATATTCTCTTCTTCCACATAATTTATCACACTCTGTGATATAAGAACCGACATTTTCACAGAAATCTATTGCCGACTTTAATTCACCTGTAAAAACAAGTCAGACAAAATGTACATTCTGGTTAGAAATAAACTAAGTTGTTATCAAATATACTTCAACTTTACCCCTAAATGTGTTCAGACATACATCCAATGGTAGAAATATTTTTAAAAGATCCCCACAGCCCAACTGTCAAAATGCTGACAAGATACCCTTTCCCAGACTCATGGTGCATATCAAACTTAATTCATCCAAAACCCAAGTCAGATGCACCCCAAGCTTCATCACCGTTACCCCAAGCACAAGGGAGGTGGTGCTATGCCTATTGCTGATCCCCACCTCAGGTCACAGCAGCCCAGGACTTAGAATTACCTGTGCCTTGGCCTCCTCACCTGATACCGAATCCAATATATGGCCTACTGTAATATAGCAAGCCCTTCTGGCTCTCGTATCTATTCTCACTGCCCCCATGACTACCGGCACAGTACAAGCCATCCTGACGTATCTCAAAGCTTCCTAACTAGTTTCCCTACTTCCACGCAGCCTCTCTGACCCTCTCTGTCTATAAGGCATCCATAGTAAGCTTCTAAATGAGTTAGGGGATACTGCAGGGGTGTGGGGATGGGCACAAAAGAGGGATAATGGTTCAACAGTACAAATTTTAGTAGGACCAGGGCAAAAGGTTCTGTGGTCTGTATCTTCCATTTATCAATAACATATAGTGTTTTTTTAAGTAGCCAATGGGGTCGATTTTAAATGTTCTCATATCAAATAAATTATAAGAATGTGAGGAGATGAACAAGTTAATTAGCCTGAGTTGATCATTCCATAATGCATGCACACATGGAAACACTATACCATAACATGTAAGAATATAAAATTAGTATTTATCAATCAAAAACAGAAAAGAACCTTTAGATATACATGCATCAGAATCATTGGAAGGGCTTAAAGCATAGATCCCTGGGCCCTCCTCTCAGAACCTTGACTCAGTAGGTATGGGTGGGGTCTCTGAATCTAAGTCTTTGACTACCATGCAGGTGACTGATGCTGTCGCTGAGATGTGTACTGTAAACTTACTAAGATGGACTGACGCCTTTCACTTAAAGCCCTCCAATGGTTTCTCAGAAGAGAAAAGTCAAATGTTTTCCTCTCAGCAGAGGACTGTAAGTGGAATGGCCTCTAACATCTTTAATACCTATGAGCCCACGTCCTACAGCTTCCTCAGACCCTTGACTATATGGCCACGCACTATTCTACTCAGGCATTGGTGCTCAGCTGCTAAATTCTCTTCGTCAGACACACCCATAGTTGGTCCCTCATTCTGCCAGGCCATGCTCTGAGCAATTCCACCTCACCATGGGAAGTTATAACCTCAGCTGCCCTACAGTAACCCTGCATGCCCACTCCTTGACCACTTCCTTGCTCTCTGCCAGTCTCCACCACTAGAAAAGCATACTGTTTGCTCGAGGTGGCAACACCAACACTAGGATGTGGGTTTGGGAAAGTAGAAATTTGAAGGGTATCTGGAGGAAGTGGAAGGGGTGGGGTAGGTGTACAATAGAAGATATATTGGATACATGTATTAAATTGTCAAAGGATAAATAAGTATATTCTAAAACTGTTTAAGTAGTCTGCTCATGGGACATCCAAATGCAAAACCTTCAGCCCTTACTGTGCCGGCTATACAAGTTCTAACTGAAGACTAACCTAAATCTAACACCTAAAGCACAACACTGCTATAGGAAAGCACAGTCTCTGTACCGCTGCTCCAGGAAACTGCTTTGACAGAGAAGTGAAAGCACGGTAGGTTTAAAAATGAGAAATCACCCTAGATGCCTAGAACACATGAAACTCAAGAAGGATGATCAAAATGTGAATGCTTCACTCCTTCTTTAAAAGGGGAACAAGAATACCCTTGGCAGGGAATAGAGAGGCAAAGATTAAAACAGACACAGAAGGAACGCCCATTCAGAGCCTGCCCCACATGTGGCCCATACATATACAGCCACCCAATTAGACAAGATGGATGAAGCAAAGAAGTGCAGGCAGACAGGGACCGCATGTAGATCTCTCCTGAGAGACACAGCAAGAATACAGCAAATACAGAGGCGAATGCCAGCAAAACCACTGAACTGAGAATAGGACCCCCGTTGAAGGAATCAGAGAATGAACTGGAAGAGCTTGAAGGGGCTTGAGACCCCATATGTACAACAATGCCAAGCAACCAGAGCTTCCACGGACTAAGCCACTACCTAAAGACTATAGTCTGGACTGACCCTGGACTCTGACCTCATAGGTAGCAATGAATATCCTAGTAAGATCACCAGTGGATGGGGGAAGCCCTTGGTCCTGCTAAGACTGAACCTCCAGTGAACGTGATTGTGGGGGGGAGGCGGCAATGGGGGGAGGATGGGGGGAACACCCATAAAGAAGGGGAGGGAGGGATTAGGGGGATGTTGGCCCGGAAACCGGGAAAGGGAATAACACTCGAAATGTAAATAAAAAATACTCAAGTTAAAAAATAAAAGTAAAAAAAAAAAAAAAATGAAAAATCTGATAGACCAGGGCTCATCAAAATAAAAAACTTTACCTCTGCTAAGAAACTTGTTGCTCCTCCCAACCTACTCTGGGAACAAATAACTTCCCTTTTTGTCTGATTGTTTTGTTACATTGGTTAGTTTTTGTTTGTTTGTATGCTTTTGAAACAGACTCTTAATACATATCTTTGGCTGGCCTCCAACTAGATCCCCCTGCCTTTACCTCCCAGGAACATGATTACAGGCATGTGCCTGCAGCCTGGCTGAGTCGCAGGCTCACAGATGGTCTGGGTTGACTGTATCACTGACCCTCATGCTGGATTTAGAAGATGGCATTAGAACTTGCCAAGCTTATGGGACTTAACTGAGTTGATCCTCCCAGGAGCTGAGAATTCTGGGGTCCTTGATAGGATTCATGGTTTATATGCAGGAAGTACCTCGGGGACCCGGGGGCAGATACCATTATTACATTATATAAGTCCGTGCAAACATAACCTTCTGGAACAAGAACCACCCAGACCAGACAGGAAAACATCAGGAGTTGCTAGGGTATAAGACAAAAGATGGAATGCAAGAGAATTGGAGAATTAATGGATATTTCTTCTTCTTGATTATACCGATGTTATATAATCATATGGACCTGTCAAAATTCAAAACCATACCCAAAGGTACATTTTATAACATGTAAATTAATTCTATCAATATGCCTTAATTTTAAAAAGTTAGTTGATCCAATAATTTCACACCTAGGAAGCAATTCTAATACTAGGAAAAATGTGGACAAAGTTTCACAAGGACACAGATCTGAGGAGGAAGAGCACTTACTGCCTTTACAGAGGATCTGGGTTCAGTTCCCTGCTCACAGTCTCTTACAACTCCAGGGGAGCCTGCTTCCCAGGGCACCTATAAGCAAATGGTATACACAAACTCAGGCAGTACAGGAGCACAGATTTTAAGTCTAGGGATATACAAACTGACAAATCTGCACAGGGAATTGATAGATTGTCATCAAATGTTTCGAACAAACCTGCATTGGTTGAAAATGCCTATGCTATATGAAAGGAGGGGTCTAAGAACTGCATAAGCAGCATCACGACTATTTAAATGCATACACTGTTCAGTGCTAGAATAAAACCCAGTATCGAATTCGTGCATGGCACTCCTAGCTCTAGCTTTGAATCCCTTGCTTCAACTGCCCCTTCTCCTAGGTTCGTCTCCTACTAGTCTCTACTTCACTCTATTCAGGCCATCTTGCGTTTCCACACAAATGTTACCTGATCAGAGCACACCCAGCCTCTAAGTATAAAACAGCTCTTGCCTCCCACTACTGTCACCATTCCATTACTCAGCTTTATCCAGGATAGTGTCTAGCATGACTCAGTATACTATTTACCTATTTAGCCTTCTTTTCCTACCCCAACAAGGAGTTCAGTAAGAATAAGGGCTCTGTTCACTGCCCAATTTCTAGCAGTTGGAGAAGTGCCTGGCATAAAGTAGAACCAACCCAGTGTTGGTAGAATCATGAATTTGCCCATGTTCATCAACCTGAAATGCCAGCATTTATACTCCCAATAAGCCAAAACACATCCTGCATACAAGTGACAGCTATAGCTTCGAAGTCCACAGTGGCTTAGATCTGTGTCTCTTTATGTTTCCAGTCTGTCTCCACTGTTATGTCTCCAGAGCCCATGACAGGCCTAGAACAAGCAGGGTCTCGTGAGAGAATGGTCAAGTTGAAGGGTCTTTGTGCACAGACAGTGCCCCTGCCAACCTCAACAGTATACTCTTTACCATCAGCCCCACGCAGTGCTACACTAGCAATCTGTACATGTGACACTCAAAAGATAAACTGGGCCAGTCCAGAATCGGAATTAAAACTGTCCAGGTCACTATTGATGATGTGTAAAATCACAATCATCAGAGAATGAGCTTACAGCTATAAACAGAGAAAGCCTCTTCCTAAGTAAGGCCTAAGTGTAAACCCTGAGACACAGATCATGAAGCTACAGGTATCCTGACCTCTCCTTGACCCTGGAAGTGTCCTTTCCCCAAGGTTTCTGCTTATGCCTTCTAAACAACTGACATTCTTCAGCAAAAGCTGGAAGAGAGGATGACAGGCTCACACAGGATCATAGAAGAGATAATTTAGCAGTATATGCATACACAATACAGACCTGGGGGGGGGGAGATCAGAACTCTAGGCATGAGTTGGGGACCAAAACAGACAGCCTCCAGGAAAGGAATCAGGCAATTAAAGTGGAAAGGAAATGCAAGACATTAAGTTTAAGAAAATAGAATTCCCAATGTTTGAATTTTTGGCAGAACAAAATATCCTGAGCTATTCTAGATGAAAAAAATAAATAAACCATGTGACTGGGAAAGAAAAACAATGTTAGTGTTGTCACGAACACCAGAGAAAGGGCACCTTTAAGTGCTATGAGACGGAGAGGGAAAAAAGAGAGGAGAGGAAGGAGGAGATGGGAAAGTCTAGGAAGGAAGGCAGCAGGTATCAAGTTACATGTGTCTGCCCCTTCGCACCAGCCACCCTGGTATTGACTGGGGCTGTGGGGTGCCATTAAAGAGCTGGATTAGAGAATGATGTGGTGGCACACGGGCCTGGGAGGCAGAAGCAGGCTGATCTCTGTCAGCTCCAAGGAGACCAGGGCTACATATTAAGACCTATGAAAGAAAGGAAAGGAGAGAGGGGAGGGGAGGAAGGAAGAGAGAAGGAGGGAAGATAGGAAAGGAAAAGAGAAAAGAAAAGGAGAAATTGTGAAAGTGAGACCCCCTAAAAGAAGTCTGGAAACCATTCTCAGAGTGTTTAAAGGGATTCACAAACGGCTGTGCAATTGTTTGCAAAGCATGTCGAATACTGTATACTGTCTCCTCATCCAAAGACCCAGTTTGGCAGACCTATGGTAGAGCTTAGAAACAAATTTTTAACAAGCACCCCCAAATCAGTGACCAAGTAGACTGTCCAAGTGGAAAGCTTGAGAACAAAGAATGCACCTTGCCATAGCATTTCCAATGTTGGCTCTGAACCAGACACCCAACCGCCCTTAAAAATAAATTGTGTATCTTTTCCTTTTAATGTAGATGTCTTGTTTTCCCTGGTGTCAAAATATGAGCAGGGACTAACCTATCAGAATCTCCTCCAAGAGGTTTGTCCTCAACCACACCCCACACCAAGAAATGGGAATCTCTGAAAACCGCTGCATTTTTAGCAAGCACCTCTAGGGAGCAGAGCGCTCCAAAACAGTTATTAATGAGAGAAAATGGGCTAAAATGGTTTAAACCTTTCTATACGGGAAGACAACCTAGAAAAAAAAATGCAAATTCCCACACTGCTGGCTGACAAAGCAAACATGGACGCGTTCTAATCAGGGGCTTGCCGGTATTTTGCAAGGCGTTTAAAAGCCTGCACAGGACAATGGGGCAGTGGGTTCGGCGAAGAAAGCACAGAAGAAAACAACTCTCCTCCCTGGAAAGCAAAGCAACCGAGAAAGTAAGCCCAGCTGAGGTACTCACTAAGTGATGGGTGTGACAGCAATGAAAGTGGCCTGGGCCTGGAGTCCCCGCCAGTGCCCACCCTAGAACGCTGCAACAGAGCGCCAGCGTTCCGGGCCTTGGCTGCACCGACCTCGTCCTCTCGGCCCCGACGCCCCGCACCCGGCCTCTGATCCGGGCCCCCTCCCCCTCTCCGCTGTCACTTACAGATTCGGCCCCCTCCCCACCCCACCCCCAACGCCTCAGACCCTCCGTCGCCCGCCCTCATCCGACCTCTCCGCCTTCGCACTGACCGTATCACGGCCTGGCCGAGGACTCCGCCCCCGGCTCTGTAGAGCCAGCTCACAGGGCCGCAGACCTTGTCAGAGGACACGACGCCAAGAGAGCACAGCTATTAGCAAAGTGCCCGTACCACGCCCGGCGGCCATTTTCCTGAGACTCAGGAACTGACAGGTCACGTGGGCGTATGGTGGGCGGTGCTTCGGGTAGCCACGCCTCCTGGAGGGCAGTGTGGGAAGAGTGGCAGGTGCTGAAAAGTGGCTTTGATGGCCTTCCCTCCAGTTTAAAGGAATGGAGTCATTGCTTCTTCGTTTGGTTTGGCTTCAGATGTTTTGTTTTGTTTTGTTTTTGTTTTGTTTTTGTTTTGTTTTGTTTTGTTTTGTTTTGTTTTGTTTTGTTTTAATACAGAGTCAAAGTAGCCCAGGCAGGCCTCAAACTTGCTATGTAGCCAAGGGACCTTATGCTCCCGATCTTCCTGTCTCCACCTCCCAACCATCCCAGTTAAATGAGTGTGTTTTCCCACAGGTGCCCCAAGCAATATTTTTCCCTGTCGTTCACTCTTTTGAAAGTTAATTTATAACCCACACCTGGCATTATAAGCAATCGTTCAGAAAAACAAACCACAATTACAACTTTGGAAGCCATTGCCCACTGCTGCAAATGAAAGCAACTAAGTTCCTCCGTCTAGGGTCCAGGAGCCCGAAATCTGCCTTCTCCATCATCGGGGGAGTACACCACCTCGGCAGACCTCCTCCCAGCTTTCTGAGGACCCACCATCTCTCCCGGGGTCCCTCCCGCCCCTGCCCTTCCCACCTCTGCAGAAGGTGTCTCTGGAAGGTCACCAAAAGCTACTTACTGATCCCTGACCCTATGCTGAGTACCATCAGTAACACCACTGTGGCAGTGTTCCCTTCATCCGGCCTGGTGACACCAATTTCCTAGTCTTCTTCAGGCACGGTACTCCTTCCCTGGTTCCACCTACCTTAATTACTTCAGAGTTCCAGAGTTCTGCCTACAGTCAATCTCACCCCCAATATGGCCAATATTATAGGCTCCCTCCTGATCCATCACAGGAAGTGAGTGGGATTCCACAGGAAGTGGGATGTTATATCACATATCACCCCATACTGTCTAGCCAGCCTGTACCTGTACCTGTGTTAGTCACTCAGATCTATTTAAAAGCTTTAGAAGCTCCCCCATGGGATTGCTTGTTCTCCCAACTCCTCTCCCCACCCAGAACCCCCCTTTTTACCACTCAGGACACTAAGCATTTCTCAGTTAAACTCTTCAGTAGCCCTCCTCCGTGGAGCCCATTCCCCACAGCCCCTGTAAGTAAGGCTCTTGGAAGGCTTGCTTCCACAGACCTTGCCCCTGCTCTGTCTGCCTTCCCCTCAAACCCTGTCAGGCCACCCGTCAGTATTCTCTGCTGATAGACACACTGGGCTTTGTGGCACACACCTTTGCTTTCAGCATTCAGAAGCAGAGGCAGGGGGAAATCTCTGTGAGTTAGAGGCTGGCCTGGTCTGCATAGTGAAACCCTGTCTCAAAAGGAGGAAGAGGAAGAAAAAGAAGAAAAGGAAGAAGAAGGGAGAGAGGAGTAGGAGGGGAGGGAGACTATTATCAGCGAAAGGGTGAGAGAGATCACTGGTAAGATCTCACTAGAGAGAAATAACTGAGGAAATGGGGCTCCTGTGCCCATAGAGGCTACCCTCAGGAGCTCACATTTGAGCGAAAGGGTGACTTGGAGGTTCCTGACCCTAGCTTTCCAGTCCATTTCTCATCCAAATCTCCCAGACCCTCCTCCAGGAACCTGTAACTCGGGCAGAAGGACAAGTAGATTAATGGGACCACGTCCTCAAGCCAGGAAGCTGGCTTTAGACAGGACTAGGCTCATGTTTTCCTACACTGAGCTCTCTACCTCCAGGGGGGAAACCAGGATGAGGGGCAAGCACATCCCACTGTCTGCCTGCCTTTGGGGACCCTGGAAACACAGCGCTAAGTGAGGTAAGCAGAAGAGAAAAGTGCTGAGTCCCCAACTCCGAACATCCAGGCTCTGCAGAGCCATACTGGGGATTCTCGGTGAAGAACTTGGCAAAGTAAGTCTCAGTCTCAGACACAAGCCCTGCCCTAGGGACCGACCCTTCCTCCCATCTTTGAAACTGCAGACATTCAGTGAGCACACCGTTCCTCCCTGGGGCTGTTTTGGAAAGCGCTGTGGTTAGGAACAGGAGGCTAAGGTACCAGGATGAAGGGTAGGCTCAATGAGGAGAGGTGAAGGAGGCTGGGAACACATTCCAACAATCCTAAGCCAGCCCCTGTCCCGGCCTGGAAGCAGGCATTTCTGCAATAAAACGAATTTTTTAATGAGTTAAGAATGACTAGATAACAAGTGATTTTTAAAAAGCATTCAAAATGTTGTGGGGGTTGGGAGAGAGAAGGAGGCAGTATCTATAGGGCAGTCCTAGGTGAAACAGGTTAATCTACAAGCTTCAGTCCATCACCTCCTGCCTCTGTGAAAGGTTATTCTGACTCAGGGAAAAGTCCCATTTTGATAACAAGTATTTGCCGGCCCAATCTTGCAACCTTCATACCCAATCTTGAACCAAACTACTGCAGAACTAAGATGTCTTCTCCTCAGTTTTTCCCTCAGACACATGCCTCTTCCCCTGTTCTTTGGTCTTTCCCTGGTTCATGTTAGCCTGTCTAGATCTTTCCAGGGAACACACCCTATGGGTTTATTCTGGAATAATTCTCAACAACACAAGACTCTGAATCACTGGCTCTGAGAGTCTGGCTTACCTTGTCATGTGTTTGCACGCAGAAGGAAAAAAATAGGCATTATCTTTCCACTCCTCGCCACGCTCTCATCAAAGCTGCAATTTAATCGCCCTTGGGCCTTTTTTCCACAGCATCAGCACCCTGGCCTGATGACTTCAGCAGTCTAATCTTTCTCTGTGGCTTCAATGTCTTTGTCTGGCATATTTTCCACAGAAATCTCAGCATGTGTTATAGACTATGTTGCTCTAAAGTGGTTCTTTCTTGGCTGGTATGATAGATCATGCTCGGAATTCCATTGCTTAGAGGAGACAGAGGCAGGAGGATTGCTGTCAATTTAAGGCCAGCCTCAGCTACAGTATTACTCTCCTATGACTGTAAAGTAAACAGGCAGAGCTGGAGAGATGGCTCAGAGCCCTTTGCTCTGGCAGAGAATCTGAGTTTGATTCCCAGCACCCACAGTGGTGGGCTAATGGCTGCCTATAAATTCAGTTCCAGGGTATCTGATTCCTCTCTCTTGTGGTACCCACTTCCCCCACCCTAGAGAAGTTAGAAAATTAAGTATTTTTAAAAAGTAAATAAGATGAATGTGTATTCATTATAAAGAATCTAACAAACACATTAAAAAATTGAAGTGTCAGCTTCTCTTCTATTACCACTTGGATTCTCTTGCTTCTTAATCAGAAACATGACACATAAACTCTTTTGGCCAACTCTATACTTTGAACAATGTGGAAAAGAAGAGTGGAGTTGGAGACTATAGTACTTAACATTAACTCTCGACAGGATCTGGAGTCACCAAGAGACAGTCTCTGAGCTTGTCTATGAGGAAGTTTCTAGATTGGTTTGAGCTGGGAAGCCCTGCCCTAGACATGGGTGGCACAGTTCTCAGGCTGGATTCCAAGCCGAGCGATCGAGCACCAGCGTCCCTCACCCACTGCATCATGGCTGCTGATGGACATGGCCCAGCTGCTTCAAACCCCAGCTTCCCTGCTGCCATGAACTCAACCCTCCAACAGTAGACCCTTCCTGTATTCCTGAAGTAGACCCTTCCTTCCCTCCATGTTGCCACAGTCAGAGACTTTGTCAGAGCAGGAAGAAAAGATACACAGATATGCTCTGTGGGTCTCGGCCTTGATGAGTGACCAATGGCTGATGCCACTGTGATAAGACATCTGACATAACCCACTTAAGACAGGAAGGATTTATTTAGACTCATAACTTTCATGGGCTTGGCAGTCTGTAGGGACTTGGCCTCATAGTTTAGGGTAGAACAACATGATACCATGAACATGTGCTGAAGGGAGAGAAAGGAATATAGAAAAAGACCAGGGTGACATATATAAGGATAAACCCTGGGGGACTGTCTTAGTCAGGGTTTGTATTCCTACACAAAACATCATGACCAAGAAGCAGGTTGGGGAAGAAAGGGTTTATATGCAGCTTACACTTCCACATTGTTGTTCATCACCAAAGGAAGTCAGGACAGGAACTCACACAGGGCAGGAAGCAGGAGCTGATGCAGAGACCATGGAGGGTGCTGTTTACTGGCTTGCTTCCCCTGGCTTGTTCAGCTTGCTTTCTTATAGATCCCAGGACCACCCACCCACAATGGTCTCCCCACTCACCCCACCCTCCCAATCACCAATTGAGAAAATGCCTTATGGATCTCATGGAGGCATTTCCTCAACTGAAGCTCCTTCTCTGCGATGACTCCAGCTTGCATCAAGTTGACACACAAAACCAGCCAGTATAGTGACCCACTTCCTCCAACTACCTCCTACCTTCCCCCCATCCTCCATACCCTCGATTCCAATACCTACTTACAGGAGTGTATGGAACCCCAAACAGCCATAACACTGAAAAGCCTCAACCCAGCATGGAAAACGATTACCCCATAGCTGCAGAGATAGAGTCCCCCAGCTTCTGTCAACCTTCCCCACTCAGCCCATGCATCTGGAGCAGAGCAACGTTCATCTGGCAAGGAGGTGCAGGAGGAAATGGCTGAGATCTCGGGTGACGGTCTGATAACTCTGGCTGCTTTCTGTGAGAGGTCACCAGGCCTGATCTCAAGACTCCCTTACAGGTCATGGCTGCTCTGATGAAGATGGGAATAGCTGTTGTGCTCTAAGGACAGTGTCCTACAACCCGGCCAACAGAACTGTAGTGACAGGTGGCTCCATGTAAAACTTCTATGGCATAGCCAAGGCAACAAGTTGAGGTTCTTCAGCCTTTCACAAGGGAGTTCTCACCAAAGTACTGCATTAGAAACCCAAAGCACTCAGTAAGCTATGGCTCACAGGGCTAAACTCCTGATAGAACCAAAGGTCAGGAGCCTGTGTGTGCTGTCCTGAATTTCTCAGTGCTACTGACTCAGAAAGCCAGGTGACAGACAGTCACCCGGCAGTTCCTTTGTATTAGATACAGCCTGAATTTTCTCATGATCTATGTTATTATTCTTCCTAAGAGTGAACAAGAGTTTTAATTCATTCTGTCCAAGTCCTGACAAACTGCCAAAGAAAATTGCTTTCGTGAAATTATGTCCAGCGATATAAGAGGAAAACAAGATGCCCATTAAGCCCGTATTTAAAGCATTCCACTGCTTCCCAAATCCAAAGTCCCCAAATCCACATTCTTCCAAACAAAAGTATGGTCAGGCCTATCAGCAATAACCTAGTTCCTGGTACCAACTTCTGTCTGTGAACAGACACCATGACCAATGCAAGTCTCATAAGGACAACATTTAATTGGGGCTGGCTTACAGGTTCAGAGGTTCAGTCTATTATCACCAAGGCAGGAGCAGGACAGCATCCAGGCAGGCATGGTGTAGGCAGAGCTCAGAGTTCTACATCTTCATTTGAAGGCTGCTAGTGGAAGACTGGCTTCCAGGAAGCTAGGATGAGGGTCTTAAAGCCCATGCCCACAGTACACGCCTACTACACAAGGCCACACCTTCTAATAGCACCACTTCCTGGGGTAAGCATATACAAACCATCACACCTTCCCCTCCTGCTTTCCAGTCTACATACCAACTTCCTTAACCCTGTTTCTCTGATTTGAGAGTAGAGTTCAGGGAGCACATGGTTTATTTAATTTGATATCACTCCACCCTTTATTTCCTCATCATTGTCCCTGTAAGTAGACATGAATAAAAAGAAGTATGATGGGGCCTGGAGAGATGGCTCAGTGGTTAAGAGCACCGACTGCTCTTCCAGAGGACCTGAGTTCAAATCCCAGCAACCACATGGTGGCTCATAACCATCTGTAATGGTATCTGAAACCTTCTTCTGGTGTGTCTGAAGACAGCTACAGTGTACTCATTCTACAGTGTACTCACATACGTAAAATAAATAAAAATCTTTTAAAAAAAAAGAAGTATGATATGTGTTGAGTTTAAAATGAAGTTTTAGAACTGTTTTGTAAACTTCATCTTGATCATCAATAACAAAGACAAGAAAGAAACACAATGAGATACTAGCAATGGTTACCACTGGTAGGGTATTGGTAGTTTTATTTACTTGAATGTATTTTATTCCCCAGGTCAAAGCCATAGAAAGGGAGGTGGCAACTAACAAAATAGGTCATAATAGGAGGGTCTGGGTAGGACATAGGTAATCTTGTCTACATATGCCTTCAGTCTTTATTGTTGACATACTAAAGATTGACTAGAACTTATCAAACTTGGGTGTTTTGTGTGACTGTGGAACCCTTTGCATCAAACTGCACAGGCTTTGTCAATTTAACAGACACAGAATCATTTTTCTAGGTGGTTCTGTTTGTGCCAAACCCGGAAATTTAAGTTTCAAGCAGTCCCTACGCTTAAACATGGCCTTCAAGAAGCAATGTGGACTAAACTTGGCTCTCTGCCATGAAATATAGAAAGTTTGAGAACTCTATTTATACAGCAACTACAGGTAATCACTAGTAACGGAAGCCCTTGGAAGTGGCAGGATCCTGGTCCCGGTTAGTCTGACTAAAGTATCGTCATTTTCATAAATTCAGTTGGCTCTCCCTTTTCAGCTCGACTTTCTCCTTTGTTAAAATGTCCAGTTCACAAATACATGCTTTAGCAATTACACCATGGGATCGGTATACACACATGGGGCTAATGAGCATGGCACCCTAATGCATTCCCCAGAGGGAAGACACTGTATCCTGATGACGAAGAGTTCTGTGGGCAGAGGATTCAATCCAGAATATGTCTGCCCCTGCTCTCTAACCAGAGTAGGTAGCTCTCTCAGCAGTTAGGAGCCCCAGATTCCGGGAGTGATCTGGTGTTGGTGAAGTCCAGGATGGGACATGACTCTATGATTTGTACAACCAGGGAAACAGTCATGGCATTTAATCCTAGCAACAGGAGACTGTGCCAGCTTCCAGAGTGCTGGAACAGATTGGGTCTAGTTTTAAGTGTGCTGAGTTAGAAGTACCCATGTTCTAGGTAGAGATATCTAGCAGCTGGATGTCTACCAGGTAACAGGGAGGAAGACAAACACACTGAAGGAAAAGATGTGTGTGTTAGTAAGGGTTCTCTAGAATCACAAAACTTATGGAATATATTGAGGGAATTTATTGTAATGACATCTAGTCTGTACTCCATCTAACCCAACAATGGGCAGCTGGGAACCGGAAGTCCAAGAATCTAGTAGTTACTCAGTCTCATGATGCAAGTTGTTACAGCTGGTCTTCTGTATGAGCCGGAATCCTGAAGAAGTAGGTTCCAACAGTGCTGGCAAGTAAGTGCAAGCAGGTGAAGAAGAGTGAATCTTCCTTCTTCCAATGTCTTTATGTAGGTCTCCAGCAGAGGGTGTGATCCAGATTAAAAGTGTGTATCACCATGCATGGATTTGAAATTAGCTTTGTCCCAGGACTCAGAGATCTGCTTGCCTTGGTCTCCTGAGAAGAAAGGTGTGTACTACCTACCTTTCCTGGGCCTAAGCTTTTCACAGCCACTATGCCTCAAGATCTCTAAGGCAGAATTAAGGTCAGAAGCCTGTATCTTCCAGCCTCAAGATCTGGATCACAGGTGTGCCCTCCATTTCTGGATTGTAGTTCATTCCAGATGTAGTCAAGTTGACATAGAGTGTGTGTGTGTGGCCAGGGATGGAAGGATGGCATAGTCCAGACTATAAGAGAGGCACGGGGGGGTTGGAGAGGTGCTCAGTGGTTAAGTGCACTGACTGTTCTTCCACAGGTCCTGAGTTCAATTCCCAGCAACCACATGGT